>NC_068369.1:62429022-63064022 GCF_020536995.1 Dreissena polymorpha | reverse complement strand
GATACTACAGAAGGCAATTATGGCGTATATGTAAAGCAATGATTCACTAACCATGAACTTCGTTATCTATAACGAGTTTTTTAAATTATAATAATCTATGAGTTGTTGATACGCCACTGTAATGTAATAATGCTGAAAACGGTATTTGGTTTTTAAATCTACAATGACTCAGATATTTTAAAGTACAGAATACATTTTAAGAACGTACGCGGTAGTTTGAATTTTTTTTATTACATATAGCCTAATGTTTGATCTATCTTTTGCTGATATTAAAATACAATAAATTGAGGGTGACGGATGTTCTTATTTGTTTTATTGAGCTTTAGATTAAATAACTATTTCAACGTGTTTGTTCACCTCGCAAACATGCCTTAAAGAACAAAACTGAGCACACAAGTGAAAAAACTGTTGAATATAATGTAATTCTCTGTGTCCATTTATAATTATGATAACAATTGTATTTATACCATAAAACATCAAATGGATATCAACAAAGTTAATCGGAAAATTAAAAAATATATAATGTCTTACTTTAAACTTTTAATACCTTCCCGCATACAGATTTCATTCCAATTTACCCAAATGGCTCGTGGGTTATCAACAAGAAATAAGAAAACAGATAAACAAGCAAATTTGTTGAATGGATATCCCCCGCAACATATTGTTTGTGACATACGGACGGACGAACTGACGTACGGACGGACAAGGCCAATTCTATATCCCTCTGCCTCTAGAGAGGGATATTAACTAAGTCACCAGGCTCTTTTGTTCACTATTACAATTAAAAATACCACTCGCAGTCAAGCAATAAATGCTAAGTTTCAACATATCAGGACTGAAAATGCACTAAATAAACAAATACCCTATCCTGTTTGCTCAATATAATGCGGGTCATTGTTCTGTCAAATGTAAAGAAGAATATATCTTATTGAGAATCCATTATAAACGGGCCTCATCAAGTTCCCCAATGCTACACGTGATCCCATGTCTTGTCTTAAGTATATCAGCTTGTCACAAAAATTTAAAAAAGGGTACCACTATATTAAGGTACAAAGATTTAGATTGCATCGCATTCGTGTAATATGACGTTATGTGTGTATTATAAATGACTTGCACGTGCGGTACCGGCTTACGTTTAAATACTTTGCTAAACGATTGACCAGCCTGTAAATGCGTTAGTGTACATCAATGTTTTAATCTAATAAATTGCTTTAAAATAAACACAATCCGAGTTTTTTTTTAAATCATATTGGTCAGAGAGAAATAAATTTAGCGAAAAAAAAATGCAAGTATTATAAACACGTGCGGCATGCACCAACATCCGCACATGGTTCAGAAGTATCAGAGTGTCGTGAATGAATAATTTTAATTCATCAGATATTCTATGTAGTAAATTATCTCGAACAACATTACATAAAAGTTGATATCTTAAGCCGTTGTTTGAGAACTTAAGTTTTCCGATTTATTTTGAAGCATATCATGAAACGCACATAGCGATTTTGATTATATTTTATATATAACACATTTACTTTGACGGCATGTTTAAAATATGTGATGCTTCAATGACAACTTGCTTATTTTGAACGAAACCAATCCGTTTTAAACAAGCCGTACTTGCGACACAAACATTTTCAGTTATAAGGAAGTATTTACTGTTTTTCGTTTTGAGATTCTTGCTTGTTGTTATAACCATGCGATAAAAAAATGTTTTTTGTAGTCGCAGGAATGATGGTCGATTCTTACTTTGTTATTGAGGGGCTACACATTGTTTATCAAATTTTTAAACTTCATAATACTTTATTTCTTGGTATCATTCCCTTATTGAATATGCATCCCGTATAAACCGTTTTTATTCGAATATCCGAAAAAGCACACACTTATTGCGCAAGCGGTGTTACAGTCAAAACAAATTTGCGTTAAACTAAACGGCCGCGTACGTCTTTAACAATTACATAACAATTGAACAAAACTGACAAAAGTATGTTTGTCTTTGTATGTACTTAATTTTGGGATCTACATGTTTTAAATTCTTTATAAATTTATATTATCATTGAATTACTATTACATCTGAATTGCTGAGAGATTGAAAATCGCAATGTTTAATTAGTTTGTGTATTATTTTTTGCAAGGTTTAATAAACATTATATTTTATGGTCATGTCTTTTAAATAAATAATTTTAGTTTCACATTTTTTAAATAAATTATTCAAGTTTCAACTCTTTTAAATAAATTATTGTGTGTATGAACATTGGTTTCCATGGTTACAGGAAAACTAAAACCTAGATATAGCTTTTAAACAATCAATGATTATATTTAGAAAAAAAGTAGATGCAAACTTTGGAATATATTGGTACAGTTTTAAAACATATTTTGAAGTGTCATTACATTTGCTAAAATGAGGTAATTGTAAGTTTTTTTTATCTGATCAAATTGTACAGAAACTTATTTAGAGCAAATCAACCCAAGGGTCTATATCTATTGAGACTCTTTGACTTTGTATCTGCATTCGGAATGGAAGTGTTTTTGTTTCTTACAACAGTTATTAAACAAAAAACAATGAACGATTTCTTTGTATACACAGAATTTCAATAATTTGATTATTTATGATGTTTCCATGGTAACCAATATAATTTTTATAATGTTTTCTTATTATTGAGTAGTATTAACTATCTCGTATTCTAAACCCATAGGTTATTAATTTATTCGTGAACTTATATATTTAATAAAAATGAATAAACTTATTTAATTAAGTTAAACATTAAAATAAATAAAGAAATTTTTATTTTTGTGTTTTAATAGGAACTTATAAAGAGGCCTTTTTCACCTTAAATTTAGAAATATTGCAAAACTCTTAATTGTTCCGTCAGGGGTTTTCAGCCTTATATAACAGAGGCCTCATAAAGGCCGCTTTCCAATTGAAAAAGTATATAAAATCATGCAGTTTTCCCAAAAATCCTAACACCAGCTTTTTCATTTCCCAAAGCAGTAATTTTAGCGAGAATTCTTTCCAAAATGAGCAATGTCGTCCAAAAATCCATAGGCTAGGGCCTTTTCCCAATGAAGCGAGGAAAACCCTGTCCGTGTTCAACATACATGGAAGCTTCTGAAAATGTGAATAACTGAATTTCGTCCATGTACGCCGTTTTGACTTAAAATCTCAGAACAGGCCACACACACACATATATGTATGGTATATAAACAGAGCTCCAGATAAGGATTTAGTCTAAAGAGTATTTCACCCCCTGATATTATTGTCAATGCGTATTTTACTTTAATCTTTGTTTCAGCTATAAAGGGTTAGGAATATTTGGGGGTATTTTCCATTCCATAAACGGAAAACGAAAAAGGCGTGTTTAATCTAGAAATAGTATTATTATTTGTTATTTATATTATTAAATTCAAACAGAACATACTTAAAATGACGATATGAACAAACTTTCTTTAAACATATTCCCGCAAGTTGCTTAAAACGTCCCTTTTTGATCCACAAACATAATGGGCCGCCATTTTTATTATAAGCTTATTTTGATTGACTTACTTTTGATTCAAAGGTTAACTTACACTAAAATCTTAAGCGGATTATTGGTTAAACCGGTTACGCACTTTAATCGATTTAAAATACGTACCAAGATTTGTAAAGCGGTTTGTTACGTACTGGGCCGATTTTTAATGCGTTTGTTTATTTTTTTTAATGCGTTAATACGCAGATACGCCTCTTATCTGGAGCTCTGTATACAAACAAACATATGCATTAGTATGTTGTAATTAAAGCAGCTTTTTTCATTATTTATCATTGACGACGTCTGTGGTTAAAAGTCAGAGTTCAACACTACCTGTGTGAAAGATCTGGTCTTTTTCTGGTCGGTTGGCGAAGAATAGAAGGCTTTGTTATTGCTCATATTTTCGCGCTATATTGCTTAGTTTCCCCGTTAGATAACTAACTGGCTACTTTCGACTCTCACGTAACTCTTACGAATCAGATGTTACCATTAAGACAGTGATTAAGAGGATTTTAAGAGATTAATAGTTACTCCCGCCATTTACATATGTTGGTTGCATTTCTTCACTATGACTTTCAGAGCACTGGGAATACATCACTTTGCGTCAACATTTGTGACGGCTATCACAACACTTTTTTTAGTTAGCAATTCGAACTTCCCGGGTCCGAACCAGTTCTAAGATGGCCGTTAGTCTCCCTCCGAAGCTCAAGCGCGCCCTGAGAGACGCAAGCTGTGGTTGTGAGGCCTCGCACAAACATTGCCCGCACCCGGATCGCTTTCCATCGCAGCCCGACCGCGACCGCTTGAGCAAATCCTTTTCCCAAAATAACAGATGCACGACGGACAACGCACGAAAGGCGTCAAAAAGGTCACTGTATGCAAAACTTGCACAAGTGAGATAAAAGAGTGAAAAAGATGCATATTACGTTTAACAACTTTCCGGCATTTCATTTTGAGTATTATATAAAAAAACATATTGTTTAATCCTTGTTGGTCTTAACAATAGACTATTAGAATACATGTAGATGTCTTACTGTCGATAAGATAATGTTTGCGTCGTGAAATTCACAAAAAACGCCATAACCAAAACATTTTAATCTTGGCATGGGTATCTAAAATAACTTAATTGTTGTCTTGATCTTTAACCAGTTAACCATGCCCTCCTGCAAACGATATGTAAACAATACTCCTCAGGGTCTAGATTTGAAGTATGTTTTTTATAATTATTTCAATCCTGTTCTAGATCGTTACTTCTTTTGAAATGGCATGCGTGGATTTATAAAAGTTTATTCAAACTGAACGGCGTTGACACGAAATACGAAACTAGTATTCCTAAAACACAATTATCGTCTTTGACAGCTGTTTAAAGTGATTTGAACTAAAAATGTATTGAAAATTGAAGATCTAAGAACATATAACTCACACTTAATGAACTACGTAATTATGATCTAAAGTGATTGTTATGCACACTATAGAGCTTTAGATATTAACTTAATATCAATATTTTAAAAATCGCTTCGAAGTATTAATCAATGGATTGGTTCAACAATTACCATGCGATAAAAGGTTCAAAGTTCTGAAACGCCTTTAATATCGCAGCTAAAATTCTTTTTTATTTATATTCACATTTTAGTTATTTTCATAACTGACTTCTGATACCTTTTTTTAAATCTCATCTCAATTCCGTTGTTTTCAACTGCTATTCACATTTTATTTATTTTTGAATAATGCGTTATTTTATAATCCCTCCAACAACATTTTTTGGCAGTGTTATTTTAGAGAAATTATTATCCAATGCCCGTAATTTCGTCAAAATTTAATGGACCGTAGCAAAAATCGAACTTGATTTTTGAGCAAAATATGGAGACTCACAATCCGAAAAGTAACGTCCGTATGTGACACCTTCTCGGAAAAATTTGTTCTTGTTTTAACAGAATAATGTGTCATTCGATATTCAACACGTAAGCAACATAATCCGCAGTGAGACAATACATCCGTGCATCATCTTTTAAATTAAGAGTTTCTTGGTTATATCTTAGATAACTTAAGTTAAGAATATCAAGTTTTATAATATGTTCAGGAACACGTGCGCTACCTTTTACCTCAGGAGAATAACAAATGGTCTTGCATGCTACTCACATAATCACTATAATAACGGGGCTTTTTCCTTCTTTATCAAGGGCCTTATATTATAAGGGTCCCTTCCCCGGAGAAAAAGCCCCCTTCCCCTAAAATTATTTTTTTGAATGATGCAATGTTCACCAAATTCCAAGCTCACTTTGGGAAATTACTTTCCCTTTTTCAGTTTTGTTGATCATTTTTTCCCTCAAAATCGAAGAACAGGCCCTTTCCCAAAATCAAGAAAAAAAGTCCTGAATATGTTATATCTAACTTCTTCTGATTTTATTACACAATATATTATAAAATGAAATTTAATAAAAGTGTGCATTTCTTTCTAGAGAATGGATTGAAAAGCATCGGGTCCTCTAAGTATTTCCAAGTATTTCACAGGCTTGTTCATGAAGGGCAAGAAACCTGCAATAATTAATAAGTTTTTAAATGTGTTTGATACTTTATTTCTTCAACCTTAAGGTACATAATACATTTAAATTATGACAACATGAAGGGATACTATGTTAAAAAAATATATTTTATTAAGACAAAATCAAAGTTTTTTTTTTATAAAATTCAAAATGATACTAACTGATCTTTTTACAAGAACAAAATTATTGCTGCAGAAATGCACCAAATACACAAAGAAACAGTAAGCAAAAACAACAGCAAAGCTTAATAAAGTTAGAAAATTAATTGCACAATTATATGCCAAATCATTTTAGAGTCATGTTTGGACTATCAAGGTCCATTGGCCAACAAACACCCCTTCCTCATTTGATGCATGTCTATCATGCCATAAGATTATGCCTGAATTCATAAACATCTGACCGCTAAATTGTTGTAAATTGGCAAATACACAATTATAAAATCGTTATTGTATACATAAACATACTAAATGCATCAACTATTATCTATAGATACCAGTCATAAACCTCATCAAAAAAAGAAGATATACTGAATCATCTTAATGCTCATCTAAACATCTATTATCTGAATGAGTCTAAAGCAGAAAAATGCTTGAATTCCTATACACACTAAGTAATATTAAAGATTGCCACAAGACAATATTAACCCAATAACATACTTTTTCATAATCTTTTTCATAATACAAAAGATAGCAATCATCCATCAAATTAGCTATGCGTACTTCCCTTGCCACTCGTCTCTGCATGTGTAGGCAGAGTCCTGTGACATGACGACCATACATGCGACCAGTGTACGGGGAGACGAACTGACTCAGCAGCTGAGTGTTCTGATGAAGAGATTCATTGTTGTTTATCAATATTTTAGAGTGAATTGATTAACTTAAAAACTTCAATAAAATCATGAGCTGGAGATCACTTTGGAAACTTTGACATTCTAAAGCAGACTTATATCACATGAACTTATTCCCATACTATCTATATCAATGATTTGTAAGTATATATAAATAATTGAAATATATAAATATATGTATGTCAATGTTTTGCTAGTTAAAGAAACTTGGAATTACTTCAGTCCACATGTCAGAAATAAGACACATTTTTTTATTTAACAGCCTTTATTTTTACTGAAATGTTGTAATATTTAATATTTTACCATGCGTAACCACCAGTATTTCAGTAATTATGTTTAACGATTTGTCAATTAAAGGGAAGCAACCACAAATATTTTGCAGTTACAAATAGACAGTAACAAGTTTTCATCTGTTAAGCTTTTATCTTTTTTTATTGAATTTCATTAAAATATTATAATCAATGTTAAAATAAAAATAGAATAACAAGTATCATGATGAAGATCAATCTCCTAGAATGATACAAAAAATTATTTGCCTGTATGAAACATTATGTGGGGCTACCATATATTTTTATTATTTTACATACAAAGGGAAGCAATTAAAAAAATAACAAAAGCTTAAATGTATTGCAGGTCTAAGGCTGTAATTTATGACTGCAATAAATGTAACTTTACAAAAATTAAATACATAGTTTATTTTGTATTTGTTAAATATACTTTGTTTTTTTTAAAATCTAATTCCTGAACTCTTTACTGCTGAATGTTTTACCTTATAATCAAGTTTTCTATAACATGTATCTTGGCAGAGGAGGCATGTCTTTGAAGGCATCTGAAATGGATCTGGCATGTCTACAGGCTGAAATAAACAAACAATATATAAATTGTTTATTTAATTTTATGGAAAACATATCATGATAACAATTAAAACAAAACACTGGGGAAAAAACATATCAAACCAAAATCTAGACAAGAGACCCGCTAAAAATATATAAATAATGGCGAAAAACATTCTTATGAAAACTACTTATTCTTATGTGATTCAGATTGTGAATTTTAAAAATAATATAATAATTTATTATAAGAACCTCTTTGATAACATATTATATGCAAAACAATTCTTTTGGATCTTGAACAAATTTAAGTCAATCTTTAAGATCATATGTGATAGATCATCAATAGTTCAGTTTTGTTTGACCAACAAATTAGCTGTTAAAATAAAAAATACTGTACCATTATCATCGTTGCTTTCAATCTGAACGTTCATCTGTTCAAGATATTTGGTATGGAATGAGTGATGTATTGGACGTCATCATTGATGACGTTCATTCGAACGAATGATAAAGGGGGCTAACTTTCGTTAAGCTGAGGCAAATCACTGCGATTTGGGAGTCTTGAAAACTGGCCGAATACGTTGGCTGAAATTTGACATGTATATGGACCAGAATGCGATCTACCTGTTGGCGTAGGCGTTATACCTGGGAAAAATCAAGTTTTTTTATTAAATCACGAAAAAGTTTCGCAAGTTTGACAAAACCGGAATTACAAAATGCGGTATGTGGATATACCGAAGTCCTACCGAAATCCCCGAAATCAAACTTTGATAAAACAATGTTTCATTAGTGATTTCAGTGTATTTCGCAACGATCTATATTAAAATACGCAGTTTTTCAATACACAATCAATATTAATGGGGATTTCGTGGGATCTCGTGGATTTCTGGGGATTTTGGTAATTACGGGAAATTCGGTATTTCTTCACACCCGTCAAAATGGTCGACTTCGTCAGAATGAACGCTTAGAAAGTATTTACAAAAAAACATCATCTCAAACGATGTAAAGTGAACGCTACTTATCTGTTTTGTAGATAAGTATACGATCCATTGGAAAACACCAACATTTGACATAAAAAAACGCCAGTGGATATGGAAATCTTCATCGTTTGAAATAGCAGACGGCGTCGACCAAAGGCGAAAAGAACGCGAGAAAGTATTAACAAAATAACATAATTAAAAATGATGTCAAGTGAACGCTAATTCGCTGTTTTGTAGATAAGTATACGATCTATTGAAAACCATAACATTTGACATAAAACACCCGTGGATATGCAAATCTTCTGCGTACCAAATAGCAGACATCATGCGGCGTCTAATCTGAGTCTACGCTGTTTGCCAAGGCCGATAGTATAATGAATGGAAATGCACAAACTCAGCAACTGGCAAGCATATATGCATTAGTAGATTGTTTCGTGATTATTTAGAAACGACTACATAATTCTTTTGGTTCAGCCAGTGCAACTTAACAGAAATAAGTATAATAGTTTCTACACCTGACAACAATGTGCCAACTTTATACAAGGTAAGTTGTTTACATTATTTAAAATATTTCAAGCTTACAGTATACAACAATAAACAGCTGGCACAATGTAATGTCATCGTTTTAATTTTAATAAGCCCGTGGTTAATTACCCTTTTTAATCTTATGGTTCAATGCATCTCTAACACCTTCAATTGACATTCTCGGCTCGGGTACTACTTACCGGTACATGTACCCCGGGTACTCTTAACTTTACTTACATGTAGCCCGGGTACGGTAAAGAAACTTAAACATACCCGCAAATATTAGATTGTATCCGAGTTGTATATCTGCCAAAAATCCGATGTCGTTAAACATGCTAGCGATTAAAGTAAAACAATATTGTTTACCTTAAAGAAACTTCTCTTTAAAAAAAATCTGCATCAACATGCTTTTTAGTATGAGTGTTGAGAGGACGCCGTAGGAATAATCAAGTAATCAAGAATACGTCTCTGTTTCTGCTTTTATTTCCTTCATGTATAATTACGATAAGGATTGACGACTAACATTGACGGCAATGATAACAAGCATTGAAAACTAACACTCACGACAAGGATTGGCGACTAGATGTAACATTGACGATTCTCTACAATAAATGAAATTAACAATAAAGAATGAATAATACGATTATAGTACAACAGATCTGCTATTCGAAGTATAATATGATAGCATACACTCATTAGAATAAAAGGTTTCATAAATAACAATTTGAAACATTTTCAATAAATATCGAAATATCTTATACAATATTTATTACACAGCATGAATTATTTGTTAAAACATAATATAAATACCAAATATGGTGTTCCCCATTTAACGGACCTCGCAAACCAAAAAATGTTTCTTTAAAAAAATCTATGACGGTAAAAAGTGAATGTGCGACATCGCGGAAAATATACTTGACAACGTCATACAATGACGCAACTTTAAACAATTTAAGATTTTAAATTGAATCACATTAATGATTGTAAAAATGAGTTTTGATAATACATTGTATAAATGCCATTTAACAGAAAATTTACATAAATGTAAACATAATTAATTTTTACAAAATAGCCGACAACAACCGATTTAGTGTTAAAATTCCCGGGTATGTTTTAGTATATTTACCGTACCCAGGGTACGAGCCTTACTAACTGTATTATTATTATATCTCACCGACTACCTTTACCTTGTTGTGTTTCAACCTGAAATTTATGTAAAATCCGGCTTTCTTTACTTTTATTTTTCATTCATTTGATTACGCAATTGTTGACGTATCTCGTGGAAAATTATTTGAATCTTTGGATTTTAGTGACGACAAGCTGGAAGTGTCAATTTATTTTTTACAATGAATCTAAGATGTATTTAATTTTTGTGTGTTTGTCATGCATAGTTCAGTGTTTTCCAGAAAAATTTGAGTAGCCAGTTATATGGCCGGCAACTATGCAGTAAAACCAAAGCATTTGTGACATTTACTTGATATATTTGGGAAAAGTAGCCGGCATCAAGAGTTAATGTAACCGGCAAGATCGCTAGCAGCCGGTATTTAAAGAGAACACTGATAATAGTAAACTAAATCTCTACGACGGGATTACAGCTTTGTAAAATTGTTTTTTGGGTGATAATGGTTAGTAATTCATACTAGTGTTATTAAAAAATATCGGCTTTAAATTTAATTTTGAGAATGGGATGGAAGAACAGAAAATGAAGAGCATACAGGGATGGAAATAAGTGGTTTACCGTGAACCCGGGACAAGTAGATTTTGGCCTGGGCAACTCAATTTCAAAAGTTGGTAAACTTCTTTTTTTTAAAGCTTAAAACAATTCACTGCAATAAAAATTGAAAAACAATTGATCACCATGGATCAATACTAGTTAAATAACATTCATTATTTAGGAATAGGACATGATTCAATTCAGGCTCATAATAAAACATCATGCATTGAACATGTGTTGTCAGCAAATGTATTTAATTATCTATTATTTTATTAAAAGAATGTATAATATTCACATGTTCATATTTCTGGGCTCGTTATTCTTTATCTGGGCAACCAAAATACTAAAGATGGTTGCCCACAATAGTAAACAGTTAGTTTCAATCCCTGGCATATCATTGTATCTCTATTGTTATAAGCATTGCATTAAAGTTGTGATTGAGGTTAGCCTGTTGTTTATGGTATATTTACATTTTAGCTTGACTGTTATATATGAAATATATATAGTCGAGCTATCCTACTCAACCCGGCGTCGGCGTGCGCATTGGAATGTTTGCGTACCACCTCAAATATATTTCCTATGTCCATTGACATATTGCTTTTATATTTTGCATACTTCATTACCGACATAACCCCAATCTATAAACAAGAGCAGACAACTCATTTACTGTATCAAGCATTTTAACAGAATTAGGCCCTTTTTCACTTAGAATAATATGCATATTATTGATAAATCTATGTTAAAGTTAGCATATGACCTCAAATATTTTTTATGTCACTTGACATATTGCGTTCATACACCATGTATTTTGCTTATTAACCAACATGACCCCAATGTATAAACAAGAGCAGATAACTGTATCAAGCATTTTGTAACAATTATGGCCTTTTTTTCACTTAGAATAAGCATATAATTGATAAATCTATTTTTAAGTTTGCGTACCACCTTTAAATTGCCATAACTTGTTTATTATGCTCCCCCCCAAATTTTTTAGGGGGAGCATATAGTCGCCGCTTCGTCTGTCCGTCGGTGCACAAATTTGTTTCGTACCCAATTTTTTTTGTACCCAAATTTATATATGTACCCTTTTTTTTTCGTACCCAAATAGTTTTTTGTACCCTAATTTTTTCGTTCCCTAAAGGTTTTCATAACCAAATTTTTTTTTCGTACCCAATTTTTTTTTTACACAAATTTGTTCGAACCCAAATTTCTTTAAACCCATTTGTTCGTACTCAAATTTTTTTCGTACCCAAATTCGTTTTGTTCCCAATTTTTTTTGTACCCAAATTTTTATTTGAACCTTTTTTTTCGTACCCAAATAGTTTTTCGTACCCTAATTTTTTTTCATAACCAATTTTTTTTTCGTACCCACATTTTTTTGTACCCAATTTTTTCGTACACAAATTTGTTCGTACCCAAATTTCTTCGTACCCATTTGTTCGTACTAATTTTTTTTTCGTACACAAATTTTTTCGTACCTTATTTTTTATTTGTACCCATTTTTTTCGTACCAAAATAGTTTTTTGGTTCCCTTATTTTGTTTGTACCCTTTTTATCGTACTTAAATTTGTTTACGTACCCAAATTTGTTTTTTTTTCCTACCCACATATTTTTTCGTACCATTTTTTTTTAGAAATAATCGATTTTCAATTTGATTTCATCTCTCCACTCATTCCATCACGCGAAACCCTTAAGGTGTCGCAACTCTAGTAAGTTGCTCTGAATCAAACACATCAGTTTTCTTAGGTTTTCCTTTCTGATTGTGGAAGTATATGTGAGGGCAGTGTACTGTTTCCAGTTGCCATGTTTTTTGCTGACTGAGTCTGGATGAATGGCCTCCTCACGCTCAGACACAGGTCTTGGTACTGATTCATGACACATTTGTTACTCACACAGCCTAGACCTTGAAAAAAGGCATGGCATGCTCATAAAGCAAAATAAACAAATAAATCATGAATGTGTTGTTTTTTTAATTTTATAACAAAATGAAGTAACTAATACAGAGCATATTTTATTTTAGTATTGGGTTTGAAAAAACTGTATAAACTGGAGACAATACACTTAGCTTTATAAGGAAGATTAAAAGATCAAAGCAAGCATTTGTTTCTTTTGTATCAAGTTTAAGTAAAGGTTCTTCAGCTATCATCCTATGACAGTTTGAGAATATCTTCAAAGAGATTAATTTGGTGTGAAGCACACACAATTTTGGGGACTATATAAATCATTTAGAGAAAGCTAAAGTAAAGAAAGCAGAAAAGAAGGGAAGGGGAATGTACATTTTAATAGCCAATCCTTTAAAAATATGTGGTCCCCCTTCCATGTGTATGCCCAACCTTATAAAAATATCATTCGGTTACAGTGTATCGAGTGGTTGAGGTAACAGGCAACATAATTTCCCATTAAATCCATGTCAACATTGTTTATTTACAGTGTGTTTAACCAATCAAGCCGATAGTGCCATACACATTCACTACACGAGTGGTTGAGACCGGAAAACAAGAGTACTCTATTGGAATAGGCATTTAGCCAACTAAACTTAAAAATTTGATTCACTGAACATATTTTTTTTTTTTTTTTAACAGAAATTGTCAAAATGCCCCCCAAAAAACACTGCACACAAAGTCGATACGAAGTTAGCATGACAGAGGGCTAAAAAAAGGACATTGACATATGAGCCAGAAAACCATCCTACAGATATCCTGTAGGTATGATGGAACCAAACCATATATTCCATTCTTGTTTGCTCCTCATTTGTTTGTACATGTTCTACTAAATACACACACGTCCAACTATTTTGTTCAAGACAGAAACATACAATATAACTTGGTATTATCAAATTATAAAAAAAATATTCTTTTGCAATCATATCATTGTCACCTTTTTTAGTTGTCCGAATATCAATATCCGGATTACTATCCCTAATCACTAAATATAAATCTAAGGCATTATCACGAATGTATATGTGAAAAAAACTGGTGATACCACTCCAATATATATTGCCATTTATCAATTTCATGTCTTACTACTTGCTATGCTGTGTAGTAACGCAGATTTTGGAAAGTTCACATGTGTTCTGTTTGCCAAAGTTGCGACCATTGTATAAGTCGAAACGGTGACATATTGTTGTGCCGGTGCCCGGCCTACAAAACGCGCACATACCTCGTGACTGGGAACCAGCGACAAATCGATATAGTGCATGCTGGGCAGCACGAGATAGGACGGTCTCTTGTGCACGGGACGTTGATGTGAGTTGATGTGTTTATGTGCCTATGTCCCTATGTGAGTATTGTGTGTGAAATAGTGAGCCTGCGTATAGTTTATATTGTATTATATGGTATTGTATTGTATATGTGTGTCGGTAACTGTGAGCCTGTAATTGTGAACCTGTGCGTGTAACCCTGAGTACGTAAGTAGTTCCAGGGGGTTTAGCCTGTGTATGTAAGCCAGTGTCTAGCTGTGAGCCTGTGTGTATTGTATTATATTGTATTTTATGTGCGTTCAACACGTATTTACCTGGAAGGCCATTCCCAGAAGATATAAGTGAGTCTGTGACTGTGTATGTAAGCCGGTGACTGTGTGTTTAAGTACGTGTTTGCCTGGAAGTGTATTCCCAGAAGTACATGTATAGTGCCATTTCGTGACGTGGACGAGCCGACAAGTGTACCCGACGAGCCGACGAGTGCACCCGACGAGCCGACGAGTGTACCCGACGAGCCGACGCGTGAAGCCGACAAGTTCCCTCGAAGACGACGAGGACGATTGGTGCCGTCCAGACGTGGATTCCAGTCGATGCCCATGTGAGTAGTCTAGTATATTATCTTTGCTAGCGGTTGTGATAATTGCATTAAAACCCACGAATAGCTAACCGGGTGAAAACACTACAATGGTAGTACGGGTGGGGTTTGTGTAATTGTGTTTTAACGGTTAGGCTAGTTCTATATATAACTTTGTTGCAAATAAATCGGCATCGTGAAATTTAGTTTGGACCGTCGCATCAAATTTAATTTAAAGTTCTGTGTTCGTTTTAAAACGTTATTTCTATAATTTAACAGTTGCACGCATTTTTCGTCTATTTTTAGTCGTGTGTAAAAACAGACGGCATCATAGTTTTTTTCATTGTTCACATTCGCCGGCCGTGTTATCAGTTGGCGAAATATTTGTTAAAAAACGTGATTGTCCAATGCTGTTTGTAACAGGTTCATTGCTTGTGTAATCAACGGACGGCCACGTGTTTTTTATTGGCAATTTTCCCGTTATTAGTTGGCGCGAATTCTGTGCGCAGCAGTTCATAATAAACGTGTTTGGTTGACTTCTTTGTATCGGTAAAGTCCGAGGAAATAGAAGTTTACGGGCACGAGTTTTGTCTATATATAATTCTTTTTAGAGCAGTGTTATTGCGAATGATAACTGGGTCCCGGGAAATTGGTGCTTAACGAAAGTTAAAGCGACGTGTTTTTTATTTGCAGTTTTTGATTAATTATTTATAGAAACAACAGCGGTAGCGATTTTATTTATCGTTTATCAGTGAGCAATTTTATGTCAATTGTCGTCCAGTTCTACGCTGATTGGAATTTTGTTTTTCCGAAGTATTTTTTAATTTTAAATAAATAAATTGGCAATCATGAGTTGCGTGGGCAGCAAGAGTCGCTCACCGGGGCCACAATTCATACGAGTAAATTTTGACCCTCCAATTGTTTTGACATCTATTCCGGGGGTGGGGCCAAAATTGGCTAAGGGAATTGTCCAGTTTAGGGAAATTGCGGGGAACCTGTTCCCAGACTCGTTGGGAGTGATTATTCGGCGGCCTCTGGATCGAGAGGATATGCGGTTGTTGGACTTCCGTCCTAACCCAATGTTGTTGGCTGAGGCCTTTGGGGAAGGGGATGAAACCCATGATGAGGGGATGGGGCGGTTGTTATTAGGTGGATCAGTTGACTCACACGAAAGGTGGGGGGTAGGTATGCCTGTCCAAAAGGAGGGACCCGATGCTCAGGATCGGGTAAAGGCCGAGCTTGCTTCCCAGATATCCGACTTGGAGGCGGATATCACGGCTTGCTGGGAAGAGCTTCAGGTTAGAATGAGGGAACCATTGCCCCTTTTTACAAAACCCCAGGTACCGATAAACCAGCCTATCATATACAATCAGCCTGCTACGTTGGCGTCTATTAACCAACATAGCATGTACAATCAGCCTGCTAACCTGGCGCCCGTTAACCAACTTAGCATACCAAATCAGTCTGCTACGTTGGTACCCATCAACCAACTAGTAATACCTAATCAGCCGGCTACACAGACGCTCATCAACCCGCCTGTAATACCGAGCCTTCCTGTTGCACTCCCGCCTGCAACTACACAAAACCCTGCTACTCCGAGTAATCCGGATGTGATTACCCGGATACCTCAAAACTTGCAGTTTGACGGTCGTAGCAATTGGCCAGTTTTCCGGGGCAAGTTCGAGCGCTATGCCAATTTGCACAAATGGTCAGATGGTGAGCGCGCTGATGGGTTGGTTTGGTGTTTGGTGGGAAAAGCTGCGGATTTCTATGCAGTAATAACTGAAGGAAGGGAAACTGTCCCTTATAAGGAGTTACTGCATCGTCTGGAAGAGCGTTTCGACGCCAAAGAGCTCCCTGCTACTGCGCAAGGGCGTTTCCAGGCGATTTCTCAGGCGGTAGGAGAATCATTGGATGAGTGGTCAGATCGCGTACTCACGCTAGCCACTAAGGCATTCCGAGATCTGCCCCAAACATACGCCACCGAGCAGGCAGTGGCAAAGTTTTGCTATGGGCTACATGACAGAGAAGCAGGCCTGCAGGTGAGCATGCAGCAACCAAAGTCGATAGGAGAGGCAATTGAAAAAATTAGAATGTTCCATCACATTCAATTTGCATGTGCCCCTACCCAAATGGATGAGCAGGAGGACTTGAGATGGGTTCACGCGGTTTGCGAGGAACCAATTCCAGAGGTGGTGAGTGGGTCGGCGCTCGACAAGTTGAGCCAGGTGGTTGGTCAATTGCAGGGTGCCGTGGAACTGTTGTCCTGCCCTTGTGGGACCCCGGATGCTGTTCGCCGCGTCGAACGACCGGTTCCGTTGTTCCGTCCCGACGTTCACGAGGGATGCTATGGCGAGTGTGCGGCCGAGGATCCCTATCAAGAAGGCACCTGGAGCCGCGGCGGTCCACGTGGGCATCGGAACCAACATGCCTACGAAAGGGGATCCGGCTCAAATGCTTACCATGGGAGCGCCGGGAACTGGCGAAACAACGGGTATCGTAGTGGATACCAACATTCAAATTTCCGCCCTGAGGGATCCAAGCGAGGAAGATATGGGTCTAATTGGGGCGAATATCCTGGTATGGCGCGGCGGGGCATATCTTGCTTTAAGTGTGGTGGATTGGGACATTTCCAGCGGAATTGTCTTGAAAATACCATGTCCTTGGCCAACCATGAGGAGAAAGCGCCCGTAGTGGTAGCGGATGAGCAGTCGGGTCAACCGGAAGTGGTTCATGAAAACCAGCCAGGTTCGGTGTCCCAGTTCTGCATGAAGGTGCAGGTGGGAGATATCGTGGTTGACGCAGTGGTTGATTCGGCAGCAGAGGTCAGTATTATCTCTGATCGGATGTATGAGGCCATGAAGCAGCCACCTCCCAAGCTGGGTGATGTCAAGTTGTTGATGACAGGAAGGGACTACTCCATGCCGAGTTTTGTCGTAGGCCCAGTTGAGTTAAAGATTGGCAACTGCTGGTATCGGGAGCATTTGCATGTAGCTCCGACAGATGTCGATATGCTTCTTGGGTTCGACATTTTGGTAAATCCAGGCAGAGCCATCATTAATATGGCAGAGGCCACCATTATTTTTGATGGACAGGTTTTGAACCTTGAGAGGGGAGTCCCACAGCATGCCAAGGACGTGCACGATGCAGTTCCCTTGGTGCAGCCAACTGTGCCAGATGTCGTCCGTGATCCAGGGATGGTCATTGGCAATATCACTGAAGGAGACCATGGGGATCCTGTGTGCGTGGATGCATTTCGCGTACAACGGGTGTACGGGGAGTCTGCGGAATCAGCCAGCCGAGAGGCGGCAGAAGTTGCCCAGGGAGGGGAAATTGGCCAGGCAGCGCGAGAGATGGCCAGGTCGGCCACTGGAGATGGGGCCAAACCGACCGCCGGACATGTGGATCCGGCTGATGTCGCTGCGGCGGACCGCCGGAAGTGTGCGACCGGATACGGAATCGCCGCGGGTGACAACCGAGGGGTCGGCGCATCCGGATACCGAGTTGCCCCGGACAAAAGAAGGGAGGATGAATTTCGAAGGCCTGTTAGGCGTGGCTTAAGAGGGTGGCGACCCTCTAGTTCTCGCCGCTGGGAGCGGTCCAAGCGTTGGAAATTAGGTTGGCGACCACCAGAGCGTCTAACTTCCAAAATCTGTTCCGCCTAACATTGTAAATGGCGAGGTTAATTGTAAGTAAAACTAGGAAAACAATTAAAAATACAATATTCCCCCAATTTAAACAATTACAGTAACGTTGCAGTCACATAATACTAAACAGCGGTATGGTCACCTATTTTTGTGATCCTCTTTACTACTCTGATGTTTAGTTACTGGAAACTCTATCCTATTCGCGGTATTGTTAATGTATTACGTTGTACGCAGAATAACAAAAGTATAGTTCTCTTAAACATTTTGATTATAATAAATTTGCTTGTGTTAAGACATATTCAATGTTTTTTGGAAATATTGCATTTTTACAATTTAAAGTCAACACTATGATTGGTGGTAGTAGTATTTGTTATAAAAGTAGATTTGAAATAGGATTGTTGTATCAAAATGTTTTTTATAGTAAGGGTATACTCTAGTAGTAACACTAAAAGCAGCAGCAGCAGAAGTAGCAGTAGCAGTAGTAGTAGTAGTAGTAGTAGTAGTAATAGTAGTAGTAGTAGTAGTAGTAGTAGTAGTAGTAGCAGTAGCAGTAGCAGTAGTAGTAGTAGTAGTAGTAGTAGTAGTAGTTGTAGTAGAAGTAGTAGTAGTAGTAAAAGTTGTTGCTGTAGTAGTAGTTACTTTAGTTGTAGTTATAGTAAAAGCATAGTTCATATGAAACTAAGTTCTAGAGTAATGTTGAAAATTTTAATGGATGAATGAAGACAAAGTTCATTAAATAAATTCATTTATAAATGATTGATGATTGTTTCCTGGGAGATATATTTTATATCATAATAGTATGCCCAAATACTTAATAAGAACTCCACATATACTACCTCCATACAATAAATGAATATTACCTAAAGTACGCGGAGTATAAAAGTAATAGTTCTCTTAAACATTTTGATTAATTTGATTAGATTGTTTTGAATATATATATATGTCCTATTGTCTCAGTTTAAGCCCAGTCTTTTATTGCAATATTGTTGGAACTATAAGCTTGAAATTAATCTGAGCAGTGCTCTGCGAAATGAGGGTTTAATGAATAGGCATAAAGTGTCGTCCCAAATTATCTTGTGCCGTCCGCGCTTTACTTCCTGTAATGTTTGTATTACCGCGCTAAGAAGTGCTTTGCACAGTCACGGATGTGTTTCATTATTTCCCATGAAGTCTGGTTTCCCTTATGGTCGGATGTGACATTGTCGGACGACCACTGTCACACTCCATACTGTTTGTGGCCGGAAGTGGTATTTCCCGGAATTGTTCTTTTAAACAATATTTGCAGGTCTTTTGAATTTTTTATGTGACCATGCTTGACGGCAACTGTCATGATGCATCAATTTCATTTTTTGTTAATGGCCGGAGGTGTTTCCAGGTGCATGTACACTTTATTTTGTTTTTATTTTTGTAAAGTACATTTTTTCTCAGTGGGATCTCCACATTCTAATACATAAGGGAATGTACTTGTTGGACGAAAGCCAACAATAATGTTTTTTCTTGATTAAGTAATTGTCAGACGATAGCCGACAAGAATGTTCTTTTTTATTTTACTAATTTGATGGAATTTTAAATATGCAAGAAACATATTGGTCACTAACCGCTAGAATGCAGCGGTCTGTATGTACCCCGCTTGGCAAAGGCACTCCTGTGCCTGCGGGAAGGGGGAAATCATAGTCCCATTTGAGTCTCTGTCTTTTCTGCCTTGGGTGCGACTGTACGATTACCATGATAACGGCGGCCCAAGAGGAGAAAAGTGGGAGGAGTGTAGTGGGTACAATAGTTTTTGTTTTATTTTAGTTGTATTTCCCTCCAGATAATGTCAATAAAATGAATTTGTAACATTAAAAGCAATTAAAGGTATTATACTTGGACAAAAATAAGATTATACTTTTATACTTTTAACCTTTTGCCACTTAGATATGTATTTAACGCATGTGTAGTCCCTTTGTTAAAATTCTTGTGATTGTATAATATAACCAAGATGATTTTTATTGTAGATAATGCATTTCCATGTGGGGGTGAGGACCTTCTCATGTGTGCTGCAAAGCGGATGTATTTGTCGCATTTATGTTATTTGTTAAAATTTGTGAAAATAGGTTGTAAGGTGGGTGTTCCTGTCCATTCATTGTGTAGACAAGAAAAGGACAGGAGTTACAGGACCTTGTTTTGAAAAAGAAGGCGAATTTTTTGGCAGATTTGTTTTTACACAATTTTAGGCTTATATGCATCATCAAATTAAAAGCAGTCACAGTGACTATTGATTTAATTTAATTATGGCTTTATGGTTAAAGCGTATAGTTTCATAGTTGTGCAAATTAGCAATTCACTGAAACTGTTTTTGTTTATCATGTCTTTGCATTTTGTAAGCAAGCCTATTTGCACCAAGGCATAACCAATTGTGGGTTATTGTTGGTTTTTATTCTAAGATTATGAAAAGGGGGTTATTGACATTTAATGGAGAAGAATTAATTTTAGTTGTTGTATATTGCAGACGTTGCGCAGAAAGAGAGGTCGGACGAAAGCTGGCCGGCATGCAGACCTGACTTTGAGGTGTTAGGTCAAGGTGCTTACGCGAGGGGCACTATTACTTCATCGGTAGCTCCGGTACGATTCCTTCGCTGTGTGGCGTCGTCCCAAAAGGAGAAAAGTGGGAGGAGTGTTGTGCCGGTGCCCGGCCTACAAAACGCGCACATACCTCGTGACTGGGAACCAGCGACAAATCGATATAGTGCATGCTGGGCAGCACGAGATAGGACGGTCTCTTGTGCACGGGACGTTGATGTGAGTTGATGTGTTTATGTGCCTATGTCCCTATGTGAGTATTGTGTGTGAAAAAGTGAGCCTGCGTATAGTTTATATTGTATTATATGGTATTGTATTGTATATGTGTGTCGGTAACTGTGAGCCTGTAATTGTGAACCTGTGCGTGTAACCCTGAGTACGTAAGTAGTTCCAGGGGGTTTAGCCTGTGTATGTAAGCCAGTGTCTAGCTGTGAGCCTGTGTGTATTGTATTATATTGTATTTTATGTGCGTTCAACACGTATTTACCTGGAAGGCCATTCCCAGAAGATATAAGTGAGTCTGTGACTGTGTATGTAAGCCGGTGACTGTGTGTTTAAGTACGTGTTTGCCTGGAAGTGTATTCCCAGAAGTACATGTATAGTGCCATTTCGTGACGTGGACGAGCCGACAAGTGTACCCGACGAGCCGACGAGTGCACCCGACGAGCCGACGAGTGTACCCGACGAGCCGACGCGAGAAGCCGACAAGTTCCCTCGAAGACGACGAGGACGATTGGTGCCGTCCAGACGTGGATTCCAGTCGATGCCCATGTGAGTAGTCTAGTATATTATCTTTGCTAGCGGTTGTGATAATTGCATTAAAACCCACGAATAGCTAACCGGGTGAAAACACTACAATATCAAGACGGCCAATCTAAATTTTGAGTCAAATGTAGAATTTTCACATACGGAATAGTTATTGATTCCAGGATATTAAAAAATCCAAGCTATTTTCACGATAGTCGTGATCATCATGTCACTGATAATAATATAGACAGACTGTGTAAAATCTCATTCAAACACAAATGCTCTTGGATAAATGCACACATTAATTGTATGTTCTTGTAATATGCAATAATTGATAACTCTGATAATGGACCAATTTCGCATTGTGTACGGGGTATGGGTTTTCTTCATTTGCTCGAGTATGTGGTATAGCAGACTAGTTCACCGTGTATTGTTTCCTATTATGCTTTAAGCGTTTAGTGAAATTACTTATACTGCAAAGAAATATACACTTAAAATCGCCTCTAAGACTTGGATCATCTGAAAAGACGGTAAAAATAATGGTTAAACAAAATTTCACATCAGAATAAGGTCGACATGTCATAAAAGCATTAAATTCATTAAAATATTTATGAAAGGGCGGATAAATATTACATGTTCTCGTTTATCAGCCACCCAACAACCCATCCTCTTTAAAATAGTTTAATTGATTCAATTTGTCGGCATGTTTTTCGTACAGCATTGTCATAATTCTACAGTAAGTAATGTGATAAAAACACTTATATTGCACAACATAACATTCTTTAAAACTTTTATTTAAGAGTACTCAGATACACTTTAATACAGATGGGTAGTTATTTAATGGCAAACCATTTAACATAGGAAAGAGTTGTTTGTCATTTGAAAGTCTGGTCCCAAAATTTGCTTAAAAGTCAGCCAGTTCCATAAAAGGGGGTTTAATCATTATATATGGGCAAGAAATTAATTATTAGAGATAAAAGCCGCTTCGGGAAAATAAAATGATCGTGATTTTTGTCATATTTTACAAAACACAAGCGCAAATGCTGTGTATTATAAATGAAAATGATATTGGTACATCAAATTACTTGAAGGTCACGTAAGTAAACAACAATTCTGTGGACGGTTTTCCTTCAATAACCTATTTTATTTCGACGTTTACGATCTTCAAAAAAAACCTAGGGAAGCTCAAACACCGTAGAGTCGAAAAGGAGTATTCATTTCTAAGAAATATAAATTCAAAGTGGCTAACTAAGTGAAAATACAAGTTACCACTTCGCGAAAATCCTCACAACGGTTCCATTTTCGAAGTCACTTCCAACTAACATCACCTAAATAAAGTAAGGTCCTGTATACGCATGCCTCCTGGACACGATCAAATATAGACATCTTTCTTACACCTGTCTGCAGTTACAAAGTTGAAAAGCAATAATATTTGTATAGTAAAAGTGTACGCTTAGTCCACTACACATTGTCCGGTGTCGAAAGAGTACGATCTGGATCTTCATGGGCCGTGACTAAAGTGGTATTACGGCTCTGTCAGACATAAAATGGCGCTATCGTGATTGCACCTCGAGTTTAAAGAGGCATGTTACTTCAAAGAGAGGTTGTGAGATGAGACAATAATTTTGAAAAGTGAATGTGGGAGAAAGCCGTAACTAAAAAGGGTCAGCGTTTCGCACATCGTGACCTGACTCAATTTGCTGAGGGAAAATGTCAGAAAGAATTGGTGGTGTAAGATGGTTTTTCGTGTTGAAAAGTACTCAAATATTTATAAGGTCTCTTTATTCAATTTCTTACTATAAGTCCAGCATCATTTGAGAAACATGTGAAAATAATTAGTCAATGTCGCCTTACATGTTAATGTCAATGCTTAAGGTAGTACATACATGCCAAATACTATGTAATATAATATATTGATTTGACATTATTTTGATTCCACGCTCTTTAGATATTATTTCGTGTTAAGGCACGCTCAGCTCTAATGGTTTGTTATGTTTTGCAAATTTCGAACCTTCAATATTACTGAGTTTTTTACAATGTCGTCTGGTGTATAGCTAGTGAGCAAGAAATTTTAAAAGGATACTTATGTTTAATAAAATATGCATACTATTTGTATGTGCTACCAGTATATACTTATGTTATTATAAATTAACGTGCTCGAATTTACGGGGGTCTTCTTGCAATCAAGTGACCATCACACCGGTCAGCCTGCGAACGCTTAGTGATCTCAATTTTCGGCTTCGATCAGATGAACGTTTCGGGACTGACTTGTCAGTCACTAAAATGTGAGGGAACCACTACAACTTTGATTAGAACCATCGTCTGTATTAATTGTTCCGTTAATGAAGATTTTATACAAACTTCGTATAGTAAGTTCGAAGCTAAGTCCTTATGTATCGATCGTTGTGTGGCTAAAATACAAAAGTTATTTGTTTCATGATTTGTATCATGCATTTGGCTGTCAAAATATGTTAAAGCGAATGATTGAATCCTCACGATAGTGATGGGATCTAAAATAACCAATTACTAAATACATTAAGATGAGTAGATTGTATAGTGTCTGAAATAAATGAAGTGTAAATTCAGTAAGCTTGTTTTAGCCTTTCTCATTATGCGGCTGGTTATTATGTTGTATTAAATCCCCAATCAGTCCCATTCATATACTGTAGCTGTTTTATAAACATAATTTCAGTAGCACATCTTTTACATTTGTCTTAATTATTCGGTTTGAAGGTGTGTTCTTTGCCAATGCAATAAGCTAATTTGACTAAATACGCACGTCTAAGTGGCAAGCTATCTTGATTTCGCATCATCATTTGTTCATCTATACATCTACTTGATTTGAATCCATTAGAAATTATTATTGTATAAAGAAAACATTCAGGTATAAAACTGCTTGCTTAACTGACTTCTGATTCGTTCTTCGGCTATTAATTAACTTCATCACGCTAAACTGAATCAGGGTGACCGTTGTCATAACTTCGTTTACGGGTATTATATACGGTATATAACTGAAAACCGAACTATCAAAAAGCTAAGTGAAATTAATATAGAACGGATATGTAACGCAATGCAAATTAAGAAGAAGTTTTGGTAAATTATATGTATACGTATTATACCATTCCGTGCTCTTATCGGTACGATTGATGCATACGCTATGCATGAAAATGGAATCTTGTTTATCAAGGTTTATTGGGATTGACAGACCACTTTTCGAAAACGTTCATGATAGAACGTCAAATTACTAAACCAATCTGATAACTATGAAAAGGAATCGCTCTGGACATTCATTGATATGTACATTTTCAAGGTCAGTGAATATACGGTTATATGTTGCATCCGACTAGACGAAATAATCATCAATCTTTGGTTAACAAATGCCAATGATAATCCGTCGGCATAACATCTTATTGTGACGTTCTAGCTTATCCGGACTTTTGTGTGAAAATATATTTTTGCTGGTGGTTTTAATAAGTTACTATTGAACTTTACAGATATATACAAAAAACAACACGCTTTAAATCAAAGCAAATGTTGAAACATATTTACTTACACACGACGTCATATTATGACGTAACCATTGTAAAAGACTTTACTGAGTATTTTTGTTAATTTAGTATATATAATATATCCCTTCAATAATTGAATGCAGCTCTGACTGACATCACTTTCTAATCAGGATGGTGTACTTACTCGTTGTACGAACAAATAAAGCCTGGTCATAAATACATAATGGTTAGGTTTGATATGGCGTCTATAGTACCAGTGGTTAAAAAAATAGAGCTGGGGTAAGATATATGAAGGAAAAGTAATGTTTACAATCTTAAAACCGACACATAATGTTAAGAACCCCGCTTCAATAGCATTTCTTTATCGCAAACCCCTTTTATTATTTTCCACAAAAATACCGGCCAAGTAAACCCAAATCATAAATATTTCCCTTTATAATTATTTTATCTAGAAACAGGTTTCTGATAAAAACACGTAGTTTTAGCATATACGTTGTGATGTTGGAAACTTGAAAAATTCACAAATCAGGAAAGCGATATCAGGTCCATTTCTTATGATTGGTCGTTCAGTCCATTAGAAGTCGTGGGGAAGAGTGTCGCGTAATTTCTATTAGTTGCATAGTTTGGCTTTTCTAGACTTTCTATGGGAGGTTTCTATCACGGAATATCGCGGGAACCGTTTCGCAGGTAATGGACCGTTCACAGATTAGGGATACCTGATTTGTCGCAGTTGTGGACTGGCTCTGGGTAAACGTCAAACCTGGAACACAGAACAAATACTTTGTGTAAGTATGAACATGCCATTCTTTATAGAGTAATAGTGATATAGGGTATCTTTTATGGCTAATAAATTATCACACATCTGTCTCGCCTATGTTCATAGGCAAACAACGGTCTTTCACATTTACTCTTCACGGGAATTAACAATATTATTAATATAGTTGTGTTATACCATTTTACGTATATGTCGTGGGCACTACATATGTCAAAACAGAAACAGTCCATGGTTAAAAGCCTGGTTTTGGAATGTCCGTTGATGGAATAGCAATCCGAATACTGACTATTTTAACTTAGGCTATTCATGTATTATTAAGAAAGATTCTGACATTTTAGGTTTAGCAGAAACGCACCTATGCAACAAAGATGTTTTAAATGTTGATGGTTCTATTTGGAATGGTATAAATAGAAAAAATGTTCATAAAAATGCCAGAAAAGGCTCTGGTGGAGTCGGGTTTTTAATTTAAAAGGATTTATAAGATTTTTATAGTGTCATCTGTTTTAGATAATAGGCATTAGGCGATTTTATGGATTAAATTACAGCATAAAAAATCAGAGTATACATTAATATTGTGTGTGTTATTTACCACCTAAAAACTCGTCTCGTCCCTTTGATGTAAATTGTTTTTATTATCAATTGCTGACTGGGGTGTATACGTACCAAAATATGGGCTCAATATATATTGCGGGGATTTCAATAGTCGATGCGGAGAATTGGATGATTTTTATTTCAGGTGTGGATGATATACCAAAGCGTAATATTGTTGATTATGCCACAAACAAATATGGAAGGCTATTTGTAGATTTTTTAATAAATACGAATATGTGTGTATTCAAATAGCCGTAGTAATGGGGAAAATAATTATACATCAGTTTCTGTAAATGGAGCATCTGTAGTGGATTATTGTTTTACTTCCCATGAGCATCTGGGTATTTTTACAGACTTTACAGTCACCCTCACGTATATCTGATTAAGGCACTTGATAGTATTGTAGACATCACCCCTGTTGGCATACAAGACCACTCGCTGATGTCTTGGAATATTGTTACTAACTTAGAGTACGAAGGAAGCCATGATGCTAATACTGTTTCTATACATGTTAAGTTTGATCTGGAGAATGTACCAAATGATTTTTTTAAATGATCAGTCTGTTTTAGAAAATATAAATATTTTAATAAATAGATTGGAAAGTAACGAGGTCAATAGCAGTAACATTGATAATGTTTACCAGGATTGGTTTGATATTGCTAGCAAGTTTAGGAAACATAGACAAGGTAAACATTGGTGGAGTGTCTTACTTATATTCTGTGATCTAAATTATGTACTGCTGAAAAGGAATGGTTAAGTTGTACTGTTCGTAGTGTTAAACATATTTTTAAAACTGATTATGTTAAGTTAAGCAAGCACTTTGACCGTGAGGTACAGAAAAAAGCTAAGCGTACATATTGGTTTAATTCACAGAATGAAGTGTTGGAGGACTGTGAAATTGATCAAAATAACTTTTGGAAGTCTATCGGAAAACTTTGTGTAAATACCTCCAAGAAAAAGCTGATCCCAGAGCAAGTTGTTTTCGACAATGGAACAGTTTCTTCATCAATTTCAGATGTGTTGAATAAGTGAAAGCATTATTTTAGCTTACTCTTTATAATACAAAATGAACATGACTTTTCTGATGTTGATAGCGATAATATTAATCTTGGAAATGAAGTAATGCCTCATTTAATAATAATATAATTATTGTAGAAGTTAAGAAAGCAATTAGGAAATCTAAATGTGGTAAAGCTTATGGGTGGATGAGATACCCTTTGAAGTTCTTTTTAATGATACATCCATTTATTTTTTACATGTGTTGTTGGATTTATGTTTTGATAATGGAATTGTACCATCAGTTTGGAATAAATGTATCATCAATCCTATCCCCAAGTCTACTACGCTAGATACAGAGACCCGGTGTCATATCGAGGAATGCTCTTGCGTCTGCAATCTACAATGTCTACAATCTACAATGTCTACTGTATGATACTTGATGATAGGTTGAGCACTTACATTGAAAGAAATAGTATTCTAGTAGATGAACAGAAAAAAACGTAGTACTGTTGATCACTTATCTTCTCTAACAAGTATTATAGAAACCCGTAAATAGCATTAATTAGCAACATTTACTGCCTGTATTGACTTTAGAAATGCGTATCATTCAATAGATAGAACACAACTTTGGAATAGATTACTTAGTATTTGTGTATCAGGAAAAATGTTACAGGCAATCAAATCTAAATATAATTCTGTATCTTCCTGTGTTGGAGTTAATTCGCATAGAACGGATTGGTTGGAAGTAAAATTTGGTTAAAGGCAGGGGGTGTATTTTATCCCCTAGTCTGATCAATATATTTATAAATGATTTAGCATTGTATTTGAAATCGTTAGATATTGGTGTTAAAATTTATGATGAGATTGTATGAGTTTTATTATATGCTGATGATATTGTGCTTCTGTCCGATAATGAGCAAAACCTGCAAACACTATTAAATGTATTAAATGAATGGTGTATTAGAAATAGCAGGGATATTAATGTAGGAAAAAACAATATTGTTCACTTTCGTACAAAATCTATGCCGATATCCAATGTTGTGTTCACATGTGGTAACCAGGTGATAGAATATGCTTATCAGAATAAATATCAAGGTTCAGTTTCGAATGAGTTTTTGGATCTTGATAATACTTCTAAGATGGTAGCTCTGAGTGCTAGTAGAGCTTAAGGTTTACTTATTGCCAAAGTTAAAACAATTGGTGGTGTACCATTCGATGTCTTCACGAAGCGTTACGACTCTGTTGTTTATCCAGTCATTGCTTACGGCACGGCTGTATGGGGGGGGGGCATAAATCCTTTCCATGTGTAACAGCTGTCCAGAACAGGGCAATGCGATTTTATCTAGGAGTGGATAAAAACACCCAAATCTTGGTGTTTCTGGAGAAATGGGTTGGACTCCAGTCCCTATCTGCCAATGGAAAGTGGTGGCAAATTAATGGGCCCGTCTTTCAATTACCAATTCCTCTAGATTAAACAAGCGCATAGCACTCTGGGCTAGGACCAAATCAGAAAGATATAGAAATTGGTTTTTCTTTGTGAGATCATTGCAATCATATACATCAGTACGATGTTTCTAGACCTGTATCCAAATGTGTTATTGAAATGGACATTGAACAGTTTATGTTAAATGAATATAAAGTAGATTGGGTACATAGAAATAACTCTACTAATGGTGTATCAGGTAGAGATAGAAATAAGCTTAGTGGCTTTTGTACATTTAAGCAGAACTTTGATGTTGATAAGCCCTATGAGTCATAGATTGGACCTGTGTAAATTTAGGTGTGGCATTGCTTCGATTCGCCTTGAGACAGGAAGGTATGAAATTCTGCCTGCTGACAGACGCTTCTGTCCATTTTGTAGATATAATACAATTTAAAATGAATGTCATGTATTATTCGAATGTAGCATGTATTATGATATCAGATATAATCTTGTTGTAAAAACTGTTTATTCTACTCCAAATTTTACAAACATGTCGAATGGCGATAAGCTGCAATCCCTTTTTATCAATGAAGGATTAACAAGAATCTTAGCCAAAACATGCTGTTTAATTTTACAGAGAAGACATTTTTACATGTGTAAATAAGTAGTAGTGTTGCATGGTTTATGTAGATAGCAGCGATAGTATATACATTATCTTTGATATATAACAAACTTGTGTATAGAAAGAAATTCAAGTTATAAGTTGATAGTATATTGAGCGTCTTTGTGTTTAGAATCTATTATATAGGTTTAAAGATGATAAATTCTCTGTAACGCTCAATTATAGTTTTTTAGGTTTAAATGAAATTAGTTGTTTATAATAAAGATGTTACCTATAATTTTACCATCTGGAATAACTGTTTTATTTAAATACAGAAGGTCTCTGTTAACCAGTCCACTTAGGATCTGATCCTAGCTGGCAGTCGCTCTTTTACATCATTTTTCACTATGCGCATAAATGCCCAGTCTACAATAACCAGTGTTTTATGAACTTCAATATTATATTGCAGGTGTTTAACAAAAGGTTAACAGGGGCAATCTGGTTTTTATGATGTATTATAGTCAATGAAACATGTATTTGTAAAGAAGGCAATAGTTTAAATTGTAATATATCACACTTAAAATATCTATAACAAATCTATAAGTTTGGCCATCCAAGTTTGTAAATTATGTTATTTTATGTATTATATTGTACATGTCATGGATTAGACAATAAACTTTGAAACTCTCTAAAGTGGCCGACCGACAGAAAAGCCGGCAGATTGATTGCGATATATCCTCTCCCACAAGGGTCATAGATACAGTGAAAACCATGTAAACCGTTCATCCGTGGACATACAATGCCGGCTTAGATTGGATTTTGGTTTTGAGGGAAGCAATTTATCAGAGTTTCCAATTCTTCTCTGTATAGTTAATACTAGAAATCCAAATAAGTTTGAGTTAAAGTTGGTTTCATGCGTTTATCCTTTGATTTTGATTTTTATTTTAATGTAAATACTCCGGTTAAGAAGAGATCTTGTTTAGAGGGTTCCCACTGTATAATGAATTCTTTGTGACGAATCAACCCACTCAGATGGGAAATGATTGGCTAAATTTCTGAATTTGTTGATGGTAGACATTTTTTTATTTATATGAAGTAACATTGATGATGTAAATTGATCTTATGTACATTACTTAGCAGAGCAGCCATTTAAATTTTTACATTTACGCCAATATGTGTTTCACAATATTGTGCTCCCCTTCGAAGAAGAGGAGGAATATTGTTTTGCACATGTCGGTCCGTCGGTCCGTCCGTCCGTCGGTCTGTCCGTCCACCGAATGGTTTCCGGATGATAACTCAAGAACGCTTACGCCTTGACTCGACACAGTAACATGGTTTTCGGATGATTACTCAAGAACACTTACGCCTAGGATCATGAAACTTCACAGGTACATTGATCATGACTAGCAGATGACCCCTATTGATTTTCAAGTCACTAGGTCAAAGTTCAAGGTTACGGTGACTCGACACAGTAAAATGGTTTCCGGATGATAACTCAAGAACGCTTACGCCTAGGATCATGAAACTTCATAGGTTCATCGCTCATGACTCGCGGATGACCCCTATTGATTTTTAGGTCACTAGGTCAAAGGTCAAAGTCACGGTGACTCGACACAGTAAAATGGTTTCCGGATGATAAATCAATAACGCTTACGCATAGAATCATGAAACTTCATAGGTACATTGATCATGACTCGCAGATGGCCCCTATTGATTTTCAGGTCACTAGGTAAAAGGTCAATGCCACGGTGACTCGACACAGTTAAAAGGTTTCCGGATGATAACTCAAGAACGCTTACGCCTAGGATCATGAAACTTCACAGGTACATTGATCATGACTCGCAGATGACCCCTATTGATTTTCAGATCACTAGATCAAAGGTCAAGGTCACGGTGACTCGATACAGTAAAATGGTTTCCGGATGATAACTCAAGAACGCTTACACCAAGGATCATGAAACTTCATAGGAACATTGATCATGACTTGCAGATGACCCCTATTGATTTTCAGGTCACTATGTCAAAGGTCAAGGTCACGGTGACTCGACATAGTAAAATGGTTTCCGGATGATAACTCAAGAACTCTTACGTCTAGGATCATGAAACGTCATAGGTTCATTGATCATGTCTGGCAGATGACCCCTGTTGATTTTCAGCTCACTAGTTCAAAGGTCAAGGTCACGGTGACGCGACACAGTTAAATGGTTTCAGAATGATAACTCAAGAAAGCTTATGCCCAGGATCATGAAACTTCATGGGTACATTGATATTGACTGGCAAATGACCCCGATTTATTTTCAGATCACTAAGTGAAAGGTCAAGGTCACTGTGACTCGAAACAGTTAAATGGTTTCCGGATGATAACTCAAGAAAGCTTACGCCCAGGATCATGAAACTTCATAGGTACATTTATCATGACTGGCAGATGACCCCGATTTATTTTCAGATCACTAAGTCAAAGGTCAAGGTCACCGTTACTCAAAACAGTAAAATGGTTTCAGGATGATAACTCAATAATGCTTACGCCTATGGTCATGAAACTTCATAGGTACATTTACCATAACTGGCAGATGACACCTTTTAATTTTCAGTACTCTAGGTCAAAGGTCGGGGTCACAGTGACTTGGAACAGTAAAATAGTTTCCGGATGATAACTCACGAATGCATAAGGTTAGTTCATGGGGACATTGGTCATGACTGACAGATGACCCCTATTGATTTCCAGGAATCTAGGTCAAAGTTCAAGGTCATAGTGACCTGAAGCTACTACAACTGACAGCCCATTTGAGGGCATGCGTGTTTTACAAACAGCCCTTGTTATATTTAATTCTCATTTAACTTACATGAAGCTAAATTAAAAAAGTATATTGTCGGTATGTTTTTATACATATAGTATTTAAAATTTCATTAAATCGGGTAAAACATAACTAAATAGTTACACAATCATATATGATGTTTAGAATGAACAATTATCAGAGCCAAAAACGTCATGCAATGAATGCACTCAGACCACTAACCACACGTCAGCATCGCAGAAATAGACACGTCTGGGGGTCTGCATCCCATTGAAAGCGCACGCAGTGGAGACCGTGTACGCGCCCATGTTCTCAAAGTAGAACCAGTCATCGACCTCAAGCATGGGCAGCTGAACTTTCTTCAGGATGCAGTCATTTCCATCGCACGTTGGGCCCCATACGCTGCTTTCAAAGGTCATGTCGTCGACATTCACGTACTAGAAAGATTCAATTTCATTAACATTATAGCATGTACATGTTCCGGATATGCTTTTGTATTTACCACCATCCACGTGTTCTCCTGGGTAAAGAACACCGATGGTTAGCATGGCCATCTGTTTAAATTTGATTAATTTTATTTTAATAGAAGGAATTTTACTTAAGGACATCACAGTTTTATTAATTTTATAAATCAAAAAATCCAAATTAAGCCATTATTTTACCAATTACATATCTCTGAGGCGAAGGTGATATCATCAGTATCTGTATGTAGTAAGGAAAAAACGAAAACCATATCTTTTTCCGAAAATCTATGTTCGCAGAAAAAATTAAAAATAAAAGTTATTACACCAAGTTGACTGCGGACGTTACCAAAAGTACAAAACATATACATATTATCTATATAGCTTTTTAATGACGTTATGCCTGATGTATACCAAAGGATTTGACTGATTTATATTAATATTACCGGTAATGTTAGTTTGATATTGAGATATTGAATATGTTCAGATGTACAGATAATGTCTGGGCTGCATTTATAAAGTATGACTACAAGTTTTTTCTTATTCTCAAGCAGAAACTTAAGAAATTCACCATTCAAGACAAAAAGCGAATTTTAAAAACACAAAAAGCCCGATAAACAAGAACTGGAACCAAATACGAAGGACAAAATAAAAAATCCTCACATTGAGTGGCTTGATTGGTCCTCGGCAGTATGGTCATACCGGAGGGTGCTAAATGAGCCGTAGACCCCGTCGCTAATGTAATACATCACGACGGGATTGTCAGACATGTTTGGCTGATCGGTGAGCTCCCCATCTGGAAGACCAATCAAAACTGTGTCGCTTGAGTTTATATGACCATCCAATACATTAAACAACAGATACATTTACCCGGTAAGCTGTTTTTCAAGATAAAGCTTATGAATACCCCCAACGCTTTATCAGATATGTTTACTAGCAAATAAATAAGAGCCTCGCTCTGGAAAAGGGGGGGGGGGGGGGTAAATGCATGGTCGTCAATGCCGCTCCGATTAGCCTGTGCATTTCGCACAGGCTAATCAGGGACGACACTTTCCGCTTTTAATATTTTTTCGTTTAAAGAAAGTCTATTCTTAGCAAAAATCCAGTTTAGACAGGCTAATCTGACAGTATACTTTACGCACATGCGTTAACCCCTTTTTCACAGAGCATGGCTCATATGAAATTCTGTGAATAACTAGGAAAGAAACTTGTCGCGTACATGCACGCTTTATGATGATGAACAATTAAATGTTGGCTCACTTGTGAATTAATAACGTACCCAAATTTTTAATATTTATTTCAGAACAAACAGATCGACTAACACAATGAATTCAATGTATACCGTTCTTGCAGAGGTATTATGCAACGCGTTGCATGATTTAAATTTCAACATATATGATTTTATTATCATATTGCAAGTTAAAACTTGATAAACTTGATTCAACTTACATCTCATAACAACGCACTCAAGTTTTAAATCCAAGCCTGCAAAATGGGTTCCACAAAATGGTCAATTAATCCAAATAACTTTTGTCAATATTTGCAATACAGTAAAATAACAACTTATTAAAGTACATTAATATCTTGAGAAAAATGCATACCTACCGTTGCAATGCTGGCCGCGTTGCTCAATACGCTTAGAAATGATGTTGACCGCAAGTGTAAAACCCGACGCTACCATGTAGGTGCCTGGTTCAGCAATAAACTCAATGCCTTCCTCCGCCGGAAAATACTTTTCCAGTGCCATGTTCACCACCTGGGCGATCTGAAAAGAATACAAACACGCATTACGTTATTTATTAACTAATTTTTTATTCACATAAAGAACAAATCTTAACACGACAGTTGTGATATTAACATTGTTTTATGTAAACGGATACATTTTTATGCAAAGGCCAAAGGCCACATTTAAAAAGCAATAGCTTACTTTTAAGTCAAAAGATACACATACTAATAGCCAAATTCCAGGTATTATATTTTTCCTTCTTTTTTGCATACCAAACACAATACTAAATCCATGTTTGCACGTTTATGTACATTGTATGCATTTCCGACGATAAGGAAATACACAACAAAGTTTCATCGCACAACAAAGAGCTTCAAACTGTCGAATACCGCATACAGAATGAAAGGAGACTGGCACGCTTGCGTGGCCAGGAAAGCCGCCACCGATGTCGAGCATCATCATGTTGAACCCGAGGTCGCGTCCCTGGTCGAACACCATACGGGCCTCTTTGAAAGTGGCTGCCATGGCCTCTGGCTCCAGGCAACCGCCTCCAACGTGAAAACTGACGCCTTTAACGTCCAACTCAATGCTTTTGGCACCGCGCAGGAGATGGATGGCCTTGGCGGGCTTCACACCGGACTTTATGCTCAGATCCCAAAGGCATTTACATTTGCTTGGCGGAAGGATACGGAGAACCAATCTACATATGCAGAATTTGGTGTTGCCAATGGTCCAAAAATACTGTTGATATTGGTTCGTATTACTTTTCTGATATTTACAGTTATGCCTTCATTTGTCTTTGAGGTTAACATTCTTTAGTCAGACATGAATCTGAAACCTGTTATTAATAAATCAATATCATTAGCTTGAACCAATGATTTTTTAAACTTAAGTAATTGATGTCAACTGAGTGCAGACATAATATTTAAGATTAAAGAAAGTTTTTTTCTGTTTATTTTAATTAATAACTCTGAAAATTATATTTTTAATGAATATTTTGGCAACAAGAGTTAACAAACTTTAAAAAAAAAAGTTATTGGTTTTCTAACCATTCACTGGTATGATACTACTGGATGAAATGCACAATTTCATAAACATTTATATTTGGGTTGTTTATTCTTATAAAGTTATCTTCTTTATACACTTAAAAATCACAGTGGATCAGAATGTTCAATCATATAAAGTGATGTTTATGGTGCTGTTTTTTGTGTGTTTTTTAAAGCATATAGTCTATTGTCCTGTATAATGAGCCACCAGTATTTCCCCGCCGCTTAAGACTTAAATTGAATGTTTTATTTAGTGAAAACATTTTCAAAACAAGTGCGACATTTAATTAAACATGTTATGCCTTCACATAAAATAAAGGCAAATACATTTAGATATCAGGTAATTCCTTACTAACATGACCATTCTGTAAGGGCACCCTAGCAACCCTGATTCTTTCATATCTTCCTATCAATTTGTTGTCATATTTGTTCGAAAAATATTGAATGTTTTAATAAAATTTAAATAAATCAATCAAGTGATATGTTTATTGTTTTATAAAACCAAAACACTGATTAAAAGAGAATATTTTCAAAGTTATTGGCAATTTACATAACATTTGAAAACTTTGCCGGTATTTTTTTAAACAATAGATCTACATATAATTCACATTTTTTAACAAAAAATTCTCCATTAGGGCCTATGTGATAGAAGTTTCTTAATAAAAACAAACATGGTTCAAGTTTTATCAGATATGTGTCATAATTTCTAAAATAAGTTTGTGGCCAAGCTATAGGAATTAATGAGACTATATAATAATATTGAAGTATAAACTGAAATATATATTTTTTTATTTTATGCACTCAAGTTAAGGTGTATTTTTTAGCAATTATAGACAGTGTTCCTCACCAAATTTAAAGAAATATTTTTGTTTTAAATCATTTGAGCATTAGTATAATATATTGTCGTGGTACAATATTTGCGGAAAACATAAGAAGAAATTACCGATCGTCAGTTTCAAAACTTGCTTGTTGCAAACAAATACATTAATGAGTAAAAGTAATCGATTTCAGCCAGGAACACTGTCTATAACCGCGAATATATTCTTTTTAGTTTACGATTTGTGTTGACAAGGAACTGTGTTTAGTATCCCATACTCTCATAGTATCGGTCCTCTTTATAGTATCGTGCCTTGAACGAAAACCCTTCAAGAGGTGCTGGAAAGTTATTTATTCAATTTTTAGAACTTGTTATTTATTTCATTTCTATCTATGACTATAACGACGATCATTCTCATGATTTTCGGTGTTCGTTGGAAAGTAGGTCATGTTTATTCGAGGGTGATGCTATGAGGTTTAATTACGTAACACACAATTATGTTAGTTTGTTTATGGATTAACAGTAGCTTTATCAAATATTTTATATTCCGCTAAGTTTTGAATATAATGTACACATATTTAAAGAACAAAAAGAACAAGAATTTCGTTTTCCATTAAGTTACTTTGTTAAGAACAAGTACATGCGCATAGTTACAAATCTTAGCAACCAATTTGAAGGGCCGATACTATGAGACAATTGTACATGAAACAGATTACAGGGAGCTTAGTCTAGCCAGCATTTTGTCAAACCATTTCCGATGTTAATGCAGTTTTCGTTGTTATGTCCAAGAATACACATTAACATATAAATATATAACACATGCGCGTTTTTGTATTTGTTTACTTCCAAAAATTCATATGTATTCATTAAGAGGGTCGAAACTACGGATAGACATGCTAAATAGCATGCATGCAGCATGGCATTGATTGTTCGGACAGATTCGTGTCTCGACGTTCTTCATTTGATAATTGCGGACTGTTAATTCCAATCAGAAATTTACGGAATACCGTTAGGCCATCGTGGTTACACCTTAAAATCCAGAGAAGAATACGACAATACGATGATAACAATGCGACAATACGATAGAATGCGAGAACACGATGACGAGACTGCGATAATTCGAGAATGCGTGAGTACGATGACGAGAATACGACAATACGATGACGACAGTACGAAAATACGATCGCGAGAATGCGAGAGCGCGATGGCGAGAATGCGATGATACGATGGCGACAGTACGATATGACTTTCGCATTGTCGCCATCGTACTATCGAATTTCGCCATCGAATTGTCGCACTGTTGCATCGTCGTCATCGTACCATCGCGTCCTCGCATTCTCCATCGCGTTCTCGCATTCTCGCCGTTGTATTGTCGCACTGTCGTCATCGTATTATTCTAGTCATCCTACTCTCGCGTTCTTGCATTGTCGCCCTCTGGAATTTAATGTGTGACCACGATGACCCTGACGGTATTCTGTAGAAAAGAGCTTATAAACGTTTATTTAGACCCATGTAAAGCGAGATAATCACTTGCGACTTTTTGTTTACTGCCCATTTGTGTCGTCACGAGTTTCCTCCCTTCTCGGTTCATGCTACTTTTATAGCCTATAAACTTTTCTGAACTTAAGAAAGAATGTTCATGCGTTGAATGTTATGAAAAGTTCTTTAAAGATAAAGAACATTTTTTTCAAATATTTACGGTATATTACACTAGATATTTAATCAACCATCCGCTAATTCAGACACAAGTTAGTATTGACAAATCATTTTTTAAAGTGATTTCATTGACATAACCTTACTTTGCAGTTGGAAAGAGACTTTTCACTTTATGCAGTTCGGATTCATTGTCAAAAGTCATCATTTCGACGTTGCTATTGGCAGAAAATCGAATCAAAGAGGACTGCTTGCAAGGGTGGGCATAGATGATGCGTGACGGAGACACCCCTATGGACAAGATCTTCTGAATCTCCACCTGTGAACACAGAGCGATGGGAGAAGAAATACTAAATGAATTAAATAATTCTGCAATAATATCATGTATTTGAAATTAGAAGGTGTCCAATAGCTGAAGGTCATTGACGCATAAATTGTCTATTTGAGCTCCTTAATTAAAGGATATGGTAAGAGCTGGGCAGCCATAATATTTTCCTGCGAGGCTGATACCACCAGAAGCGCGCGCCATGGTGTGCCAAGTTAGATAAACTTCTGTTCATTCATTTCCAACCTGGTATGCTTTTTCCCAATAAATGTGTTTTCATTTAGATGTTACAATTAAGTTTTCACTACAATTTGAAAAAAAACAACAGGTAACTTACATCCTGCTTTGTTTACTAAGTTGGTAGTAAATGGGTCCTTGACTTTTGATTTTTTTTTATCGAAATATATATATATATATATATATATATATATATATATATATATATATTGCATTGAAAAATATCCAAGGAGCTTTATAGCGACTTCCTAAAGTTATCTTGTAGATGGTTGAGCAGCAATGTGGCTTCAAATTGAAACTTGAATTCACATGGTCATAATATTGTTGAAATTGCACGAGGACGGGATAGGAGCTGGAGTGAAGGTATCTTGATACCAAAGGATTCTGAAGCATGACCGTGGCTAGCAAGTATGTTTGAAAACCTTTTTTGTAAATTTGAAGTCTTATGGGAGAAATTGACATATCAATGTTTTGTCCAGTAACAGGCATGATAAATGTCGCTGGAATAAAATGTCGACCGTTTTTAACTATGTTATGCTGTTTTTCTCTGCTGGAAGAACGGCATCTACAGCCATAAGTGCAATCACTATATTTCATTCCAACTATTTTTCAAATATACCACTGAGAACATCGTGTTGTTGATGTCTGTGTTGTTTGTGTCTCTTTGTACCAGGTAAAATGCATCATTTACTTCAGAAAACTTGACAGATCGTTGATTTGCTTACATTAACATAGCTTTCCGGTTTCTGTGGTCATCATAGGAGAAATCCTTCTCTTATCACCTAACTCCGATTTTTGGTTTTGTCTGACGTTCATTCAGTTTCAAGCCTGGTGTCCCATCATACGATTTGTTCAACTTTATATCGCCTGATCTATTAATATGTTTGTTAAGTATTTAACTTTTATCAAAAACTGTTTGCGACATTTTCATAGCATTTTGCAAAAAATACACTTACAGTCAAACTAAAGCTGCACCAGCAAGAGGGAGACTCTTTTTATTATTATACATTGCGTTCCTTTATAAATGGAAATGCACCAATCGCTAAAACGTGGACACGAAACAAATGCAATAGACAAAACACACACGTACATAACAAGCGCACACACATGCAAAAAAGTGGAGTCACCAAATTGAAACGGTTAATTCAAAAGCACTAGTGATTGTAACAAGTTTTAAGGACCTCTTAACATAACACTTTGCTCAGAATTATTAATGAAACATTTCTGTAATAAAGGGTACATAATGGCATCCTGATTCAAATTAAGTAGCAATACAATATGTCAATTTATCTACAATTTCAATACTCAATGGTTATATTCAGACCACAGCAACACAACCGTAACTTTATTTATTTATGAAATGAAAGCAGGACTCAACTTTATCGCGTCTTTATTAAAAGGCTGAATAGCAATACCCTAGCTCATATAGTTTTTACATTTAGATCATCTTCAAGCAATGCAAGAAGAATAAGGTTGTAAAAGGCTTAATTGTTTTTTTTTTCTTTTTTTAAGCAAAATAAAGAGTTTAAAATACATTAAATTGTTTAAATCGAATATTTTGATATTCCGAGATTCAGAATCTTACTCGCAATTAGCCCATAAATACTATGTTTCTAAACAAAAACTATTTTTAATTTGTATATATTTTGTTTACTGATTTGCCTAGATCTGTTAGATTATGCGCCCCTAGAACGCCCTTCTCCCTAAGCATTTTGATTTTGTTCGTGCCTTGCATGGTATGTTGCCCTTTCCTTAAATAATGATGCATTTGTACGGTAGTAAGCAATTCAATTTCAGGGATGAATTAAATAATTTATTGCATGCTTAAACTGTTTGAAAATGCAAAGAACATGCTTTTACGGAGGTTGTTTACTTAGCGACAGTATATTGTGCTAGCGATAGAAAGACATATACTGATAAATAAAAAGTATATATAAAAGATGCAGTAATGTATCTGAGGGGCTCGGGGATCAAAATACAATGTTCGCTATGAAACACATATTAAATGTGGCGTTGTGTTCGATAAATACACGTTGCCTTGGCTAGGTTTGTCCCGGAAAGTCCATTTAACTAATAATACATGTTGAGGGGATTCGAGATTGTCCTAAAATAGATAACAGAATGGTTACTCATTACCTTATTCATGGTTTAGAGCGCTGTATATGTACAGTTTAATGAAGAATTAATGTAGTGTACAATCTTTTTACTTGATCAAGGATTCATCTAAGAAGTGCATTAATTTCAATACCTTTTCTGGTTTTAATAGCATATTGTGTAAGTTATTTTATAGTGTATTGTCTTTTTTTATTTCACCTGAGCAAAACGTGATCATCGCCAGCTGGTCCGTTCTGCGTATCAACATTGAAACTCTGAAGAATATATTTATTGCCACATCTTCATGAAACTTGGTTAGAATATATGTACTGGTCATGTGTGATACAATGTAGATCACTACGTCGAATTAAAGAAAGCGTGTTAACAACCTATGGAAAACATGTGCGAAATATCGTTAGACAAGATTACTCTAAAGGCCATTTTTATTTCAAAAGCCTCTTAGTCAGAAAATGTGTCACAATGGCATTTCCCCTGAATTGTAAACTGCTCAATTGGTATCAGATATAAGATGAAATTTAAGATAAAAAGCTTGTGAACAATTAAGTAGCAACAATGATTGTAAAATCTTCGTAAAACTATTTAAAAGCATTTTGTTCAAACGATATCTCAGCCGTATTTGGAAACAACAAAAACGAATAACTCGTTGCCAAAAACGCTAAAATACATAGAAATAAGTTGTGAAACATTTAGAAGCCAAACTTTTTCCCCAATTCTTTATTAAATTCAGTTAGAAAATGTATTTAAACTGGGCCACGTTGGGTATGAAACCATGTCACTAGCTAAAATAGACGAAAACCTTCAAGAGAAATCATGTAATCTTTACAAAACTTAGTTAGACTATGTATCCCAATGATAAATCAGTTATAAAAATGTTTCATGCGGCATTTAAAAAAAGGGTTATTAGGTGCAATAAAAGCCAAAATGTTCATAACACTTTACAAGTGTATTTCCTCATGAACGTTTGTTAAAATTATTTATTAACGAGTGAGTTATGGTTCATGTCTATTGAACAGTGTTGTCGCTGTGAAGTGGGACCCGGTTACTTGTGGCTTAAGTGAATCCATATGAACACTCAAGACCTCCCATGTGTTACCCACTCATGGAAAAATAATTAACAGCTGTTTATTTGGGTTGAGTTTTAAAATTACCGTGATTGCTAAAAAACATGACAGCAATTTGTTTCGGCAAATTTTCTTATAATTATGTTGTGACAAAGTGGTCAATAAATTGCAAAACATAGGAAAATCTAGTTCATTGTCATTGTTCCATTTAATATTTTAATTAACAAATTGTTATTACATAGCTAACTTCTATTGTTTAATTTGTTTAAAAATAGTAAGTAAAAAATAAGCTGATAAGCTTATTTAGTATAGCGGTGAGCTACATATTCATGCATCGATTCGATACCTGATCTCCTAACTTGTGTGAGGTGAAGTTCGGCTATCGCCAGTATAGGGCAGTTGTCAGTTTTTTATGTGCAATTTGGACCGTTCAACCAGCTAAAACATCAACAGTTTTATTTGATAAACTGACGACAGTAATATGAATGAAATATTATTGATATGCGAAGAATCCGACTTAATAATATTCAGTAACTAAATATACTGGGAATGATGATAAGACTACAATTGTGTAAAAAGATAAGACATGAAATAAAGAATGTTCAAGAAATAAACTAGTTTAAACTATTTATATGTATGCTTAAACTACACAATTGACGTTCAAAGAAACAATTCTGTGAAGTTTAAATTGATTATTTAATATTAAGTAAGATTGTCCCTGACATTTGGTGCCTTGTGTGTTTAGTTGCCATTGACGATAATACTGTAAGGAATCAACATCCGTTACAAACAGACTGCATCAATGCATCGTGCGCCTCTCCAGGGCAACGATCATCTATCCGCTACTTTAAATATTTATATTCCATGGAGTAGACACATTAAAACCAAGATTACTCAAAGTTACCGCAGGGTCATTATGTAAGCAAAATGTATAAGTTGATTTATTTAAAGGAACATCAATTTAATTTCCACACTTGTTGTTAAGACATTATGTTTACATCAATCAGTTAAGATATTCTGTTTACATCAATCATCACATAAATATTGTTACCAATAGCATGTCCAAAGCGTTACTTAATGTTTATTACAGTAGCAACAATACTTCTATCTCGTTGTTAACTAATTGCTCTAGACCAGTATGTTTGTCGCTAGAATTGTGTGTCGGCGCATGGACTTTTTGTTTTCCTAACAATATGTATCCGAGTATTTGACCTACAACACGTATTTGGGTTTTATGCCCGGCGATTTGAACAGAGCAATTAAATTCGTACTTTTAATAAAAAAACGCGTAAACCTACGATCATATAAATTTGCTTTAGGATACTTTGAAGAAAAAAAACATTCACATTGATATAAGGTCAGTATTTGTACATATTGAGATCTTGGCTCCAAGTCAGGCCCGTACGTTTTTTTACCAATATTTCTTGTTTTTATATCAACGACAAAAAAACTATTGATGTGTTGATGGCAATACACAGCTTTTATCAAGCATGTGATTTCAATATTGGTTATAGTAACAATAGTTATAAGAAAGAGCCCAACATTGGGTCATATTTCAAAACAGTACGCAAGGACAAAGACATGTATCTTGAGTTAGATACGTTTGTCTACTTCGCAATGCGGTAGAGATGTTGTTAAACTGATCATTATCATAAGCTGTTGTTATTGGAGATACAGCATGTAAGCAATTTGTCCTTTAGCTTATCTTGTCACTTGAAACTTTGTAAATAATACGATTTGTAAATGTATATTGTACTCTATTTTCAGTGTTTACCAATTTTTTGTCAGGGAACATAGTTTGAAAAACACTCATTTTTTGCTGGATAAGTTTTGAGGATTGAACATTTTCCATAAAACTATATATACATCTGGAGTTGTATCCATTGGAAACATATTGGACTGTTGGTTTAGAATTGAAATTGAAATGCTTTCATTTGAACAGCAGAAATGTTCCCTGTGAGCTTTGTGAAATCAGTCCCAGCTTTCAATTTCGAATAATGACTTACTTGCAATCATAGGCCCTTCAGTTGTATGTATAGTTTTGGTATGAATTGTGTGCTTGTATATTTTACAGATGTGGCTGATACTGATTGCAGTTATTTTTGTCATCATTATAATTATCATCGGTGAGTATAAATCTAGTATAATCATCACGGGCTTCATTATCAAGCCTACATAATTTATGCCATTGTGTAACGCCACAGGGAGGGGATATATCGAAGACATTATGTCGGTCAGTCTTATGCTTTGTTCGCAACCAAAAGTTTTAAGTGATAATCGATACACGGGTGTGGTATTCCGCGGATTTCAGCAGATCTTAAATGCCCAGGAATCATGTCTGACACTCATGTAAATTTGTAAAATTTGCTCTATACTAATGTATTTCGAGTAAATTTACAATCTACATACTCTATTCATACAAAACGAGAAGGGTTCCAGTCTCATGGTAGTGTTGTACATAGTAGTTACCAGCTTAATTAAGAAGGTTAATGTTTATTGGAATTGCAATAATTTAAAAATAACTTTTAGGGGTTTGGGTTCTAATACAATGTGCATAGTATTAACATTCATACTGTTATGATCATTTTGGTATTAATTCAAATATTTTATCTGACGTAAGTACATGGTAACAAAATAACTTTTAGTTTTTTTTCCAAGCACGTTTGCATAAAAATGTTGAAAATGTGTTTAATTGCTTCCTGAAACATTGTTATACGGTTTAATACTATTATAATCGAATTATGTGACATTTAATGCATTTCATATATGAAGTTTAAAAATGTCTTTATAAGGTCACACTTTATAGAATATATGTTTAAAACTTAATGAGGAAACAGGAATCATATCGTATTGTTTTCGATATTATCAAAAGATAAATTGTACGTTACAAGCTTTTGGCAGTGAATCTACACACAAATTCATTCTTATTTGGCTGTATTTCTTGTTATTATGTTGTAGTATCATAATCATCATCTGTTGATCTGATTTGCTGAAATGTTGTACAACATTAGATTATGAGGGAAGAGAGAGAGAGAAGATAGATAGTATAGAGAAGAGAGAGATAGAGAGAGAGAGAGAGATGTATATAGAGATATAGGAGTGTATTGAAGATTTTTAGTGAGGTGGTGAATGAATATAGTTAGAGAGATAGGTATTATATGTTTGGATTTTATTGTTGTGGGGAAAGATAGATTTATATATATATATATATATATTATAGAGATATAAGTAGAATATATATAGATATATAGTATTATATATTATATATATATATATATTATAATATATATACATTTCACCAGGATTTTTTTCGTGCACCAATGAGGAAGGCAGTGTGGAAAGGGGATGGTTGCGGCAGGGGGCGTTCCCCCCCATTCGCGTGTCGATTTTTTTTATGTTTTAATGTTCTAAATAAAAATCTACACTACTTTGGAGCTGCTAAAACACAACATTTTCTTTTATTACTTATTTATTTTTCCTCACTTTGTTCCATATATCTTAATATTAAAACACAAGCAAAATAATAATAGGCATTTGAAAGCAAACAATGATTGAAAAAAAACACATAACAGTTACCTATTTTACCACAATAATACATGCATAATATATATATACATTGTTTAGTTAAAAAACCTGTTCTTCGAGGTTTCTCCTAGTGCCAAACATCCATCATTCTCCCTAAGTCCACTTCCTCAATGTCTGGCCCTTCAATGCTGACCATTATAAGACTTTTGAGGACAGCAGACTTCGAGCACGATTTTCTGTCTTCACCCTTTTCATGGAGATGAAGCCCCTCTTGCAGGCAGTCTGAAATTAACAATTTGTAAATTGCTTTGACAATAGATCTTTTGAATCGCTTTGATTTAAATACACAGATTTATTAAAGCCAAACTAGCACCTTTGTACCTTTCGATTGATATTGTGCGCTTGCCAGCCTAGTCATGTACTTACCAGCTGTAGATGTAGGAAGATGCAGGTCAACAGCTGCCAGCTTGTAGAGATGGATATGGCTGTTCCGTCACCCACTCTATTGCCTCATCAGCCTTCTTCTCTGTGCCTTTAAGGCTGCCTCGAACCTGCCTCCAGTTGTTAAGTGTTTCTTCAACGGTTGAAGTGGTCAGCTGGTTTCTAAAACATATATAGTTACATTGATTGGTTATTGAAAATATTGCCACAAAATCTGGGTATTTTTAACAAGGTATTATAATTGAGTAAATTTGAGAATTTACATTGGAAGAAAATAAATATCATATAAGTTTTATTTCACATGCTCGCCATGGTTGTCCATGTCGCCAGTAGAGAGCTTGGTGGTGTTTAAAAACCTCAAACAGTTGAAGCCATTGAATACGAATCTGTAATAAACATTGCCATCATTGCTCAAAACATTTCAATAAGTTACGAAATAATAAACGGTCAATAAAATAGGGCATTATATATTCACTCTTATAATGATAATATTTGTAACAATTTAAAACAATATGATGTATCCATAAGCACTTAAAAACTAATAACCGTTGACAGTTCCAAGGGAGGTAACTGATGTTCATTAATTAGTTGTATCGTTTGTGTTTGTTTTAAGTTATTGTTCTTTTCCCCTGTTTTTACTTTATCTCCTTCAATGAATAAAAAAAAACGAAATGGTTATGTAATTGTTATCCTATGCTATCGCAGCTAGAGTTTTACTATATTATATTTTCGTTGTTTAAAATGGATATGTTTACTGCAAAACGAATGACCAAAAAGCGATGAAACATTTCAATTTATTGGACTAACTCTTGTGTTTAAGATTAAAGCCACACACCTTATCTGGCATAGTAAATTTAAGAATAAATAAGAAACTTATTCTATCTATGCCAATTAGTATATCTGGTGATTACAAGGTATTAATCCGTCTTTTTTACGATTAACAACTTAAAAATAATCGCGTTTGTCGAAACGGACGAATACGTCTAGAAATCCTACTTTCGGTTTTTAAAGCGGTACCCTTTGTAAAATAATAAATTATTTGCTAACTAAGCTATAGATTTAATTTTATCTAAGCCAATTATAATAAATCTGGTGGTTACAAGCTAGAAATTCGTCTTTTTGATCTTTAAAACTAAAAAATAATCACGTTTTTCGATATTGACGCACACATGTATAGGTATAGAAATCCTACTTTCGGTTTTAAAAGCCGTTTGAAAAATAATAAATTACTTGGTAACTAGGCTATAGATTTAATTACAATTTTTCACACTTTCAAATTGCTTCTATATGTATTGATTAACGTGTATTTCATTTCAAGGTGTGTGGCTTTAATTGTATTACTATACTTGGACCGCTTATATACAGAATAAAATGTGAATAAGGTGTATCGATAGCCTGCAGAATTGAGTTAATTAACTATTTAAACATATATTGATTGAGGCGTTTTAAGTTTCATTTTGAATACTGCTTAATATATGTGAACAAATCATTTTACAGAGACACATAACACTTAGGCCATACAAAACGATAAAATAATAAACATTACCATCATTGTTTTAAACATTTTGATAAGTCACGAAATAAATAAAGAGTCAATAAAAATAGCGCATTTAATATTCACTCTGACACTATTCAAATCTATAAAAAAATAACCCATATGATATCGCCGTTACGTGTTTGAAACTTATAACAATTTACAGTTCCAAGGGAGGTAACGGATGTTCATTAATTAGTGGTATCGTTATGTTTGCTATAAGTAGTTGTTCTTTTATTCGTTTTTTTCTCAACATTTTCTTCTGCAATAAATAAAAAGCTTAATGCTTATGCAATTGTTATTTTATGCTGTCGCATTAAGAGTTTTAAAATGTCTATATTTTCTTGTTTTTTAAAGGGACATATTTTTATGGTACATTTCAACTTACAAGTCTAAGACTTGAAAAAAGAGCCAATCCATAACATTAACCAGGGAGATTAATTACACTTGGGGAAAACAGAAACAAGGAATAAATAATAAATTGCATTGATTATGATGTTTTAGCTTTATTATATGACTATACTTGGAAAGCTTGTATAAAGAATAAAATGTGAATTAACTGTATGGATAGCATTGCAGATTGACATCATTTATAATATAAATAAATATTAATTAAAAGCGTTTAAAGTTACACTTCGAATTCTGCTTAATATACGTGAACACATTATTTTACGATGATACAAAATACTTAGGCCATACAAAACGAATATATAATATACATTATCGTCATTGTTGGAATCCTTTCAATAAGTCACGAAATAAATAAAGGGCCAATAAAACAGCGCATTAAGTATTCACTCTTATAATAAGCATACATGTGGATATGTATAACCGTTGATAGTTCCAAGGGAAGTAACTAATGTTCATTAGTGAATAGTTTCGTTAGTGTTTGCTTTAAGTTAATGTTCTTTTTTCGATTTTTTTAACAGTATCTTCTGCAATAAATAAAAAAGCTTAATGCTTATGTAATTGGTTTACTTTGCTATCGCAGCTAGAGTTTTACGATGTTTATATTTTCGTTGTTTAAAAAGGATATGTTCACTGGAATACGAATGACCGAAAAGCGATGAAACATTAGAATTAATTGGAATAATTCTTGTGTTTTAGATTAATTTTATTACCATACTTGGGCCGCTTGTATACAGAATGAAAATTTGAATTTAGTGTATGGATAGCCTTGAGAATTGAGCTCATTAATTATTTTAAATATATGTTGATTAAAGGCATCTTAAGGTACACTTTGAATACTGCTTAATATATGTGAAAAAATCATTTTACAGAGACACTTAACACTTAGTTCAAACAAAACGATAATATAATAAACATTACCATCATTGATTTAATCATTTCAATGAGTTACGAAATAAATAATGGGTCAATAAAAATAGCTCATGTAATATTCACTGTAATAGTATTCAAATCTATGAAAATTTAAACCCATATGATATCGCCGTTAGCTTATGACTATTGACAATTCCAAGGGAGGTAACTGATGTTTTTTCATGAGTGGAATCGTTAGTAATTGCTATAAGTTGTGTTTTCTTTTCTTTTTTTAAACTTTATCTTCTGCAATAAATAAAAAAAGCTTAATGCTTGTTTACTATGCTATCGCAGCTAGAGTTATACGATGTTTATATTATCGCTGTTTAAAAGGGACATGTTTACAGAAAAACGAAATGATACATTTCGAATTATTTGTTTTAGGCTCGAAAAAAGCAAAAGCAAGGCGTAAACCAGGGATAGAAGTGTCACTTAGGACATACTGAAACAATGGAGACATTAGGCCGTAAAGCAATTGCAAAATTTGAAAAAAGATGATATTTTTCTGATATTTTAGCTTTATTTTATGACTAAACTTGGCCCGCTTGTAAAGAGAATAAAATAAGAATAAACTGTATTGATAAACTTGAAGATTGAGCACATTTAATATTTGAATACGTATTGATTGAAGGCGTTTGCAATAACACTTTGAATACTGCTAAATATATGTGAACAAATGATATTGCAAAGATACAAAAACTTAGGCCATACAAAACGAATCTATAATAAACATTACCAGCATTGCTCCAAACATTACAATTAGTCACGAAATAAATAAAGGGTCAATTAAAATATTGCATATGTAGAAATGGCATAAGCTGAAATATTTTTTGGAGAGCACTCGGATATATTAGAACAACTCGAACCGTCAAATACGGAATAATCGGACCCACTTACATACGAATAGGGAATAGGATTTGACGGTCACATGGTGCGAGTGACGATGCAATGGAAAGAGATAAATAATAAAATGTTACAAATACCATGCATTTCGCGAATTAAGTAAAGCTATTGTGTTGTTGATTGATTTTACACGCTTTAAACATTATTTCAGTTCATTATTTCAGTTAATCGGGCGATCATTTAACCCATGGCAGCTGAAAAATACGTGACCAATTACATTACAAAATGCATTAAGAAGCCGCATAAACGCGAGGTGTTTCGTCTATGCGGTAATTTTAGACGCATGTTAGGAGCATTGACAATGCACACTTGTGCCACACAGACGCTTCCAAATGCATAAATTCTAGGAATATATCAGTAAATGGAGACAAATATAGCGCGATCGGACCTCCATTCTTCTAGTTCGCCAATCCGTCCGTTTTGTATGTTTAGACACACAACTTAATTTGAAAAAATATTGCCCAAATAAAATTATATATTGAGTTCTGCATAATAAAAGCGTTTTTCACAGGACGGCTTGATGAACATAAGTGAATAAAAATTGCTCCTTGAGTAAATGTTTATATTAATGTTAAATACATATTTTGATACCTGTGATGGTGTTATATTTTTAAGATTATAAGCGACTTCAAACCCCGAATGCTTTATATTGACCACTTCACGGAGAATCGATTATATTTTCTGTTGTCGAATGCGGTGTTTTGTTCCTTACAGCAAAGAGTTATGTTTATTGATAGATCTTTGCTTACAGTATAAGGAGCTGGTGATAAATGACCTGTAAGTCTTTTAAGTCCATGTTCCATATATTTTTATGCTGCCAATTATGACCGATATAAATCTGAACCATCGTCTATTTATTGATCGATTTCCGTTTCCACACATCTGTGTCGAATTGTCTCATCCGTTAAGCGATCGATATGTCCATCATTTGGCAGTTCTTTTTATTTTTGGATAAAGTTGAGCGATGTCAACGTCCTTGGAAAAATGTATTCGGAACTTAATCAAAAAGTGAACCTATTCGGCATTATTTTAATACAATCACTAACCAAATTATATCCACAACAAAATATGATGAAATAAAAATACAAAACATTGATTTTGACATTTGATCATCATAATACAATTATTGAATAATTGATTATCGCATGCTATGTTTAAGCAACAAACAGTGAATATTCGTTGTTCTTGCTGGTCATTGTTTTGTTTTCGTTGAATGTTTTCGTTGAGCCAGTCATCATACATCAGATGTTCAACGGTTGACATTTTAATTATGAAACACTACTCAACAGGAATAAAATGTCCCGTGTTATAGTTAACAACGCGTTCATATTGTCTAAAATTAATTTCGGTCAAAGTAAAACGGTATTATCTAAAATGATTCATTTCCTATTTTGTGTTATTTCACACATTGTGACTAAATTAATGTATTCATTGAAACGTCAGTTCATCATATAGTATTTATCCGTTTTTTAATAAATCATTTAATACGTGTATTGTCTTGGTATGAAAAAATCTTTAAAAATGATGTTATGTTAATTGAGATTGTATGGATAACAATTGCAACCGTTGCTTTTCAACGAGTTTAATTTATTATTCCATTGACACGACCGCTGAAATCGTTATGGCACCTTTGTGATATCGTTTCCGCGGAGTTTAACTAGTACTTGTTTTGTTTTATTTTCATTCTCAGACCCGCGGGACTTCAGTTAATATTTCAAGAGTTTTTGTTGTGACTTTTAAAACACGACTCGCATACACATGAGCTGCGTTGTGAGAAAGCCAGGCTTAATGCATGTGCGTACAGTGTCGTCCCAGATTAGCCTGTTCAGTCCGCAAAGGCTAATTGGGGACGAAATTTCAACATACACTGGATTTACGTTTAGCAGATACTTTTCTTTGAATTTCGTTTAAAATTTGTGTCCTTGTAATTATACCAGAGCTCTATAGCAACGATGTTCAAATATAACAATTTAAGGCTTTAAATGACACACTTCAAATAATGTGAACATCTGCGAACATGTCCCTTTTTAACTTACACAATAGTATGATAATGGTCACAGGGTTATGATGCAATTGTGGTTATAATAATACTGAAATGCAGTGACATGCCACTGATGCTGGTACTGCTGCTGATGATGGTACTGCTGCTGATGTTGGTACTGCTGCTGATGTTGGTACTGCAGCTAATGAAGATGATATTGATGGTCATGACACTGATTATGCTGATGATAACTAGGAAATGAAAAGGAGACCTATCATGATGATATATATATATATGCAACTTATTTTTCTTTATAAAAGTTCACTAACGAAGATGCGATAACAGAAAAGTGCAAGGCTATACTTAACTATGGCATTCGCTGTATTCGTGTACGCAAACGTACAGAGTATTATTTGACCCGCGTCATACGAAAATGGGTCTTATTCGACATAAGTAGCTCCAGACCGATTTGCGCATTCATTCAGTCTTGCCAGAAGCTACACTGTACATCAATAAGACCACGAAACCTTGCGTTACTGCACACGCTGCTCTGGAGCAACGCTGGTCGCATATGGAATAGGGCCTTTTTTCATATGACGCCGTTCAATTTGGATTGTTAGGGGAATGATAAATTTTGAATGCACATATTGACTTTCATGACAAGAGAGTGAGTCTCGTTTTGACAAGTCACATAACTAAAATATATGCATTATTTATTATAAAATCACTGGCCCGAACATTTAAGTTTCCCCAACAGGGTTTTTTGTTTAGAAAACGCGGAAACATTCTTAAAAGCGTGTTATTTAAAATTCAGCGCTAGCCCGTTTGCTAACGGCATAATACATGAAACGTGCTAAGGATAAAGGAATATTAAAATAAGCGTTTTCTACCTTATCGATATTATAAATGTAGCGTGTTTCTTTAAATAAAACAATATATAAAGCTTGTTAAAAAAACACTTTGAGTTTACTTGCGATCTCTAAAAGCTTTGATCATGTAATAATAAATGAAACGTATGTACGTTGCGGGAATAATAAAAAATAAAGCGTGATTATTGTAATGGGATACTTAATGGACCTTGTTACTTGCGCTCTCGAAAAATTCTGACTACAGAGGGAAAAAAAAATTACCGACCCTGATATTTTGCGAAATGGATTTTAATGCGTAATTGTAACTTGGTCATACTGTGTGTCGATTGAACATGCAGAGAGTAGTCCGGAATTCCTTACATTCAACATTGCTACATTCTTTACGCTGTAAACAGACACAGTGATGTAGCCAAAATTCAAGGGATTTATATCGCGTTATGTAAAGGTCATTTAAGGCGAGACGCTGAGTTAAACAGCTACACCAAAACGCGCATTAGTGTTTAATACCCATGTTAAGGTCAGACACTGTTTGACACCGTGTGAACTGCTAGGATAACAAGTAATGCATAAACAACAAAGTACGGGTCAACAGAGCTTTCTTTGTGACTACCTAATTCGTGAGAAAAAAGTATTGCTCGTAGATTTATTTTTTTATTTATTTTCCTCAATTATCTTATTGTATTTTTTGAATTTGTATATGGTGCAAACAATCCAAAGTTTTGTACAGGAAATTTCCATCATAAAATTAAATTCATAGTGTGCCATCATAAAATTATATTCTTAGTGTGATAGGTATTCGAAATTCAAACAATATTTATTCAATATGATGGCGATTGCACATATGCTTTATATTTGGTTCTCATAATACCATTTTCATAATAAGTTCTATGCTTTCAGAACGTCAAACATAGGACCATGTTGTGTAGGTTATCTCTATAACATAAACAGGATGATACACAGAGCACACACATCTCGCCCGGTGCGTTAAGACATACTCTTTATAAATTTGAATGGCTTGTGTTCGTTTCAAACTTGCGATTAATTTTGAAAAATGAGTTGCGTCTAAGATTATGAAATAACGAACTTCAGTGCCTTCAACGCTTTGATTAAACATGGTTTTAGCTCAAACAGAATACACTTGAAATTCGAGTTATGTTTGAATTAGTTATCTATAATGAATCAATTGTTTTCCAAGAATTTCAGAATTTAAAATTAATAAATATAATTTTTAATTATCATTTTGTCCACAACAGGTAACTTTGTGATACAACGCTTGTATATAATTTTTCAATTTTATTAACTACGTCTTTAAAAACAAACAAATACTTGAATCCCAGACAGTTTGCGAAAATAACGTTTATGTTTTTAGTGCAATAACTGCAATAAATTAATATCATTTGAAGATACAGATTATTTTAATGCAATATTTTACGTGTGTTGAATATATGAGTATAGATGTAAAATCACTAACAATAACTTTGAAGAGCTATCGGAGTCGTCTGGTAGCGTTGTCGTCGTGTCCTAAACGGTATGATAATTGTCTTTAAATACAGAACAGAACAAATCTTTTTTATGATTCACAGGTTTCATAATACAATGAATATACATGTATCTTGACAACAGGTGAGCATATATAAATTGTGTAATTACACAGTTTCATGAAATTTGGGCAATCCGTGAGAGAAAAAATATAAGAAATGAGTGAGGGGGGAAGGTGATATTTGGAGTTTAATCAGCTACTTAGCTGTTTCAAGCGATTATAAAAGGATATCATTTTACAGCAAACGAATGTGAAGGTTATATAAAAGATACAGGAAAATACTAGACGTCCCAAATTAGCAATAGTCTGGTGAAACTACTACAAGACTTTGTGGTTACAAAAAGAAGTCAAAGTTTAGATACAAAGACAACGACGACATTATGCATAGAACATATGGTAAATAAAGGTAAATACAGATACATTAAGATCAGCAATATTTCGTAATGGTAAGTAACAAAAGAAAAAGATCAATAGCAAAACAAAATAAAGACAGAAAAACAACAACAAGAACAACAACAACAACAAAAGTAACCATTTAGATATGCAACATCAATAAATAAAGAAGTAATGCAAGGAAACTACAAAAAGAAGATCCGTTGTTGAAACATTTAAGCACTATGTATTAGAAGTCAATTACCTATCGATTACATTTAATTGTTGTCTACAAACAGAAATTTTGACAAAAAATGCAACATTATTTGCAAGGAAATAAATACAGCTTACATCTATTCGGCAATAAAACATAGAGAACGGTAAACAACCATCATGATAACACATTATTTATTGTCTACCCAGTTATGTATAAGTTTAATTTCAGGTTATTACATGAGGCATATGGTATATTTAACAATAACATTCTTTATTGTAGAATAATATATTCATTTAAACCTGTAATTGGGGATTGTGATTAAGCATGAGGTTGCGCTGCAACATGTTTTATTAAACTATAACTTGTTCAAGTTCATAAATGTAAGGCCTATTGATATGGCCGCGAATAAATAAAATTCAATTCACTGACTTACAGTTTCGATATTACAAAAATCTAATAACAAAGGGAACACTACCTGAACCACACGAAAATAACATTCGAATCGATACATTAACAAGATCGTTTTAATGTATAACATAAATAAATACGTCAAGATGTTACATTTTAATTGAAATTTAAATTCCTTATCTACGAGTCTTATGCGACAACGTTGAATATCTTATTGGTGTAGAATGTCTTTTAGTGAATGTAAAATAAAAAGAACATTTTCAATAAATATCAATAAAACAGAAAGCTTTTGATGACTCCATGTTACTATAATGTCGGGTAAAAAGTATAAAAGAAATAAAGGCGTATGTAGACGCTATTCTGAGTCTTTTTAAGGGACAATGCCATATTGTTGAAGAACAGTTCTTGTATTCTCCAATCTCATCTAAAATAGTTAGAGTTGAAAATTTGTTAAGACATACCCTTTATGCAACTAATGATGTTTATAACAATAGTAAGTATACAATAGCAGTGCTAATCATTGACGATTGATTTAGCTAAATCCTATAATTTACTAGTCTTGAAAATAACATTAATTCGTATGCATTATTTACAAGACTATGCTTAAACATTGCCTGTTATGTTATAATTTAATATGATTCCAGCATATTTACAGTGCGACGTTATAAATTAAAACAATAATGTAATACATATACTTTTAAATCTTCAAACTTGATTTGACATCCCTCTGGCATGTTGCGAAACACTATCTGGTTCAAACGAAATGATGAGGAATACAAAATTGCGTCTTCCAGGGCAAGTTCCTCATCCTGTTTAGTAACCAACAAAATAATATAAACAGTGTTAAATGCACACACAAGTTTTTCGCACGTTATTTATGCTCATAAAATATGTAAAAAGTAAAATATTTCCATTTACTTTCAACAAAATAATTACACACATTTTAAACACAAATACATTTGTGCATGCATTATCTCTTTCTTTAACATGATCAAGCGTATACATTGGATACGATGAAATTGTATTTCGTAGAAAAAAATCATGTTTATGATAGTAAAATAATTGACTTACCTGAAATGCACTTTCTATTTGTGCAAGCACATCTATAAACTTAAACATTTCAGCTGTTATTTCGGCGAGTGTGTTTGCATCTTTAATAAGTGCATCTGTGAATGTTAAGTTATATATAGGTTACGCCATTCTGTATTTTACAAATGGATATTATCAGAACTGAATAAAAAAAATTGTCACTTACCTATGTCATTTTCTAATGTCTTTATTTCCTTTTCAGTAGTCATCTTGCTTTCAGTAATGATATCAGCGGTTTTACTTTTTTCTTTTGCCATATTGCTATATCTCTTTGCTGCCGTACGACAATCTTTAGCTTTCGCCAAATTCAGTCCCGCAAGAAGGCCACCAGCTGTACAAACAACCAGGCTGCCTCCAACTGAGAACACAAAATAACAAACTGATGCACAAACACAAACCTCGCATATAATGAATGTACAATGGCTGTTTAAATTGCACGTAAAAGGTAATGGTTATACATAATTTGTTTATGAAAAGGTCACATTGTTGTAGTTAATAAAAAAATACATGACATTTTGGGCAGTTTTATTTACCTATTTTCTGTAGTTGTGTACACTATACGCGATATGAATATTGAAGTTTTAATGTCATTTAGTTACAAAAAGTGTCCGTCCATAAACAATGGTCTACATAAAGGTGAAATAGCTTTACGTGTAAAACGTGCGAAAAGGAGACTTCCCAATGTGAACGCCTCAAAGCTCCAAACGCCGGCTTCAGTTCTTTCTTCTTCCTCGTCCTCGAGTTTAGAAGCCCGTCGGTCAAATCGGCGGGCTTCTTCGTCATATTGTCTTTCTTCGTTTTTCAACGTCTGAAGACATGATATACATGAAATACACATTAAGATTATGAGATAGATGTATAATACGAACATAATATATGCCGTTATCAATATTACACATATTAATTAATACATCACTCAATATGCAATGGAATAAACAGAATAGTACATTAAAGAAAACGATCAAAACCTTATGCGTTTATTTACATCATTCGTTATTTGAAAAGATTTGAAGTAAAGGTACCCGTGATCCTCTGTAGTCTAAATGTGATCTAACATACATGTTGAGGTTGATACCTAAACAGTGTTATGTACCATGTATCACTTAGCAAAAATAAAATATATATTATCGCATTTATGCTACGCGAAAATGTAATGGTTCATAACACTTCGCGGAATACCCACTTGGAAAGTCATGTAAGTCATTCAAGTAAAGCTTGAACAAGAATCAAATACATGTTATAGTCACCTCAATGATGCGTTGTAATTCGGGAATTTTCATTTCCATATAATCCTTGCTGGATCGAAGCAGATCGACCTGCGGTCCCTTTTCTACTGCGCTTGCTCGACATTGTTTAATGTATGAGTGTATACGCTTTTCTGAAGATTTGATTTTGTCCATGAAAGCTTTTACGGCATTCAGCATATTTGTAACAGCGTGCTTTAGTTCTTCCCAATTCACTAACAATATATCATCTGTATTGCAAAAAAGGTATGTTTGTTTGCTGAGCTCTTGGTATTCACTGTTCATCATGTCATTAAACGACTGAACTGAGTCATTTGCATCAGTGACCACAGTGCTGACGTATCCTTTTATTTCGGTATCCGCTGACAAAGTCTCTGATAGGGACAGCAGTTTGCCGGGGATTTCAAACAGTTGCTTTAAAAGACAGGTGAGTTGGTAAAAGCATAGCAAGAAATCGGTAACGGGGCTGTGTGCACGAGATATATATGGTTGTCATATAGTTGTTCGAATTCCTCGTGAAAAATACTCACAGTTTCTTATAGGCATTATTTATGGCATAAATTAAAAGACTCTGTTTGTGTGTTAAGAAAGTCAAATTAATTCAGTATGAGAAAACAGCGCTGATATTTGCAATAATATTATGTTTTCACAATAAACAGATTTGCGTCTCTAACTATTATGAATATTGACCTACATTTACAGTTATACGAATTGCATATCATTGTTTGTAAAGCGGGAGATGGAAACGCCGATAGATTTAGAAAAGTATTCCAAGCTTAGAGAATGAAAACCTGCAGACATTGTTTAACGTGTACGTTTGCATATTTTAGAGTAAAATGTAAGCAAGTATTGTCTTAAAGGGCAAAGATCAGTTTGTTAACATGACGTTTGACACATTGGACTTAAATACATTAACAATTATATCACTTTTCAAATAACAGTCGAACATAAGGTCAAATTATAGAAAAGGCAAAAGGTAACATTTCATATAATATATATTTTAATTACACATGTACTTGTTTTTCAGATTGTGCATGCCTTTAAGCAACTAAATGATGAATCTGTCCGTATTCGAAAATTGGAACAACAAACATCGCTTACGAAAATACTACACGTCTGAATGCATACAGTGGCAGAAACCATGGTTGCGGCATTACAATTTTGCCAAAATTAGATATTTTTCTGGAAACGTATTTTCCTATTTACACAAGAGCATACACACTTCGAATAACTTGTTTTCATAAGTCGAAAAGCGTATGCAATGTTAATATTGTAGATTAGCAAACGAATCCATTTTTGTAAATGCGTAAGCAAGAAATGAATATTACATTTTATATGTTATCAAGATATTTTTAATCGTTGCAACCGACTTTGATCTGTAAAAAAGATTGCAGTCCAGAGACATCGTGAACCATAGTTGACGGAAAAGCTGTGTTAAATGCAACTGATCAATACGAGACCAGACAAAAAAAATCAAAAATTTCAAATTATTTACAATGCAGCTATCAAGCTACCTATTTATTGAATTAAGGGGTGTTGCTGCAGTTTTGCTGATTTTTTTTCATCAAATAGATTTTGTCCAAAATTTATATTAAGATATATATACAAATACTATATGAAAAATGAAATAAAAACATAGGGTCACCGGCCTCGTTTTGATTTTATTCACCATTAGATAACATGTACTTATTCAATAAAATTGAAGAATCTCTAATTGCGTAAACATAATAAATAACCTATGCAAGTGGCATAATGTAGATATTATATAAGCTAAGATACATCATATACCATTTAATTAAACCACACACTAGCAATAAAATGGAGTACACAAGTTAAATGTTAAGAAATTCATTTTTTATAATGTGTATGTCACCCAAAAAAACGTCATTTTTTACTATTGTAACCACATAAATGGAATTTAAAAAAAATCTCTCTAATAGAATTCTGCGAAACTGCTCAAAAGTATTCATCTACGTATTGTCGTCCTAAAACACAAATAAAAAAGGGGGAGTCACCGCACTTTTAAAAGAGATTTTTTGGTTTAACAATCCCTACCGTCTACGTCAAATTTCATAAAATACAGCAATTAGGCACAACCCAAGTACCGGTACATAGATTGTTAGAAATATGCATAAAAATTAGAAATTGTTTGCACTTTTAACTGGGATCACAACAGCTTACAAAAAGACAAAAACAATATTTAATCACAAATATAAGACCATACAGTATCAAACACGACCTTAATCATTAATAACTTACATGGACGTGTTCAGAGATTTCGGCATGTTTTGAAGTTTGTGATTAAATGCAATAAAATGATAAAGGTAAACAACAGGACTAAAGAGCTCCAGTATAAAACAAGAATGAAATTAAAGAAAGAAAAAAAAGTTAACAAAAAAGTTAACCCCACCTGGGATCAAACCACTGACATTTGTATTATGAACTAACTCGGTCATTTCTGATGATACTGATAATAAAAATATTGAGTTGCGATAATAGCATCATCGGTGTTGCTATAAATATATCCTCGGTTAAATAAACTGCCGCAACACCCCTTAATACAAGGAAGCGTTTAAGATTTCTATACATTATCAAAGTAGTCCGATTATAGGTTGAAATTAAAGTCGTTTTATGTTTATAAAAAACATAAGTGTACGAAAAAAGTGTGATTGAAACGAATAAATGCATTAATAAGTATACAAGACTGAAAAGCAAAGCGGTCCTTCTACTTATATTTAATACGCAATGACATTATCAATGAAAACGCTTGTAGTCAGTTAATTCACAATACTACTTACAACATCCATTTCCTGAAAACGAAACAAAACGTGATTATAATATAAATTAACTAGTGGCATGTGACAAAAACTCATAAATGTATACAAATTCCTTAAATAAATAACTGTTTAATTCTAATTAAACGGTACAGAAGTCTAAATAAATTGTTGGTGTTTAAAGAATAAATTGTGTACCAATTTATTTAATTTTTACATTATTTTCAATGCATTTTTACAAATTCATCCCGAAGTTGTCAAATAATGCGTAATGCTGCCGAATTAAGCAATATGTTATTATATTGTATTTACGCGTTCAGTGTCTCTATGGCCTACCTGAATGAGTTTAAGAATAAATCCTATCCAAATGAAACCACCCTCGTTTATTCGCGCACGAAAAATGTCAAACAAATACTTTAAGCGTGTATTGGAAACAAGCAACTGCTATCAAACTGGACTATGTTAACGGCTAAAATCCGTTAAACTTACACGATCTCTTTTATCGGAAGGTAGGTAGAATTCTAATTCGCACAGTCAAAGCGAGTGCATACGATTTTAACGTCAGCACTTTATTTCCTTAACTTATACATGAATATAACGAATAATGTCAAATAAAGTGCATTAACTGTCTAAAAATGATGACATTAATCAAATATTGTTTACAAATTTGCGCCTATACCAGAATGTTTACTCGTTTTTAATGTACCTTCAAAATACTGAGGATTTTTCAATAGTGACCATGTCATTGGGGCAGTTTTAGACGTGACATAAGATATTATACGCCATATTATATAAATCTTTTTTCTTTTTTTTTCTAATACCGCAGCACCTAATTAAGTTTTTTAAATTAACAACGCTTTACCTGATATGAACAAAATATTACTAAAATCGTATATATTCGCGTTATTTAAAAAAATAATATGGTACATCTTACTACATATGTTTATTTTATTGTTAAATTTATTGTTGTTGACTTCAATAAAATCCATAACTACCAAATCATTTAAACAGTACGAAGACACCGACACATTTACTTGTATATGATGGAGAACTAAAACTGTATTGTGTAATCATTGTATTAACCAATTTTAAATTCTCGTGTAAATAATGATAGTGTTGTTGACGGGGGCATGACTATAGATATGCATGTGTTAGTCCGTGCTTCTGTCAGATTTGAAAGTCGCACGTAACTTAACAAGTGTAACTGCTAGAGGGCTAAAACTATAAACATACGTACCATAATGTGAACTTGCACACCTTTATATTTTATTTTAGATGTTTTCGTCAAACGGAGTTGTGTCATTTTAACAAAAGGTAGCTGTTTAATCTTGTGTTGCGCGTAACTCAATGGCATACACTTTAAAACTTGTTTAACCAGCAAGTGAATGTCCCCACCTCTATATCTAAGTTATGATATTTTTTAAATAACGGAGTAATGGTCTCTTTGTGTACGTCAACATTTAACTTCTGCCGCGCGTTTCTCAAAAATAGGGATGAAAATTTACAAACAAATTGACACGCATTTGCACTTTTTTAACTTCAAATTTCAAACTTGAGAAATAAAATGTAGGTCTTCGACTTTTAAAACTTAGTAAATGGTTAGCTTAAGATTTATAACCGGAACAGAACAGAAAAGACAGTTTATTTAGACTTATACATACATACATCGCCTTTAATGCATACATGTACACTTATAAATAAAGTAATGTCAGATGTTAAAATTTAACAATGGTAACCAAATATCATTCAATGATATAATATTATATTTATATAAACAGACCATTTGTTAATTCAATGAAATTAAAAAAGGACAGACAAAACAACGATTTAAAAAAAAGGAACATACGAATTGTAAAGGAAGTAAGGATAAACTATTATATTTAATTGGTAATTGTATATACATATGATGTAATTTTAACCAAAAAAATACAAACACAGAAAATCCATTGTTCACATAGTATCGATGACTGAAAAGTGATACATAGACTTTTTTCATGGGAAGTAACGAAAACTATTAGGTCATTTAGTGGTCTTTATAATAGAATTTTTATAGTTAAGGCTTCTTTAACATATTAACCCCGGTACATACATTTATAATTTCAAATCTACATGTTGATACCAACGAACTATGGAACTTTACCTTATATGGGTTCGTGTAATAATAAGTATAGTATTTATAATAGTTTTGCTTTCAAATATACGATGGCATAATCATTGTGAATATTTGTATAGAACAAACGCATCGAACACAGCATGCTATCTTGTTGCAATACAAAGATATGATGTTATTGAAAATTAAAAAAAATACAGGCTAGTAGCGCTTCATACTCGTTAACTCGAGTATAAACATACGAGAAAGCATTAAACAAAATACCAGCATATGTGAAATATGAATATTTTTATGTCTGAAATTCGGAAAGGATCGGTCATGCCTAAATCGATCCAAAACTTTATTTACATTTATTTTTTTTATTAATTTCCGTTAAATCAGTTGGTGCTTACATAACAATCACAACTACAATTAGTCATATTTTTGTTAGTTCTTCATAAGTCATCAGGTTGAGACACCCCTAAACCGTAACCTTCGTATTGAATACTATTTAATTTTAGGTCCTGTGTAATGAATTTGGGTAAAAGCGTACTGATAGCTGAATGGGTTTTTGTCGCGTCTCGCTTTCTACTCCTATCCACAAATCACGAATTAAATACTGCTCAGAAAATAAGAACCAACGTAGACAAAGTACCCGATTGCAATTAACAGCCGTGCATTTACTGATGAGTACTGATTTTAAAGAAATAAGATAGATATTAAAATAAACATACAACAAACCGGATTTACGTATTTACAATACCTTCTCAAATTTAAAATTCGGAGCCTTCATGCATCTTGTCTTTTTATAATTTCATAGATCTATGGTCATGAGTAACGTTAACGTTCATCGTAAATTATAGAAAAATGTGTTTTTCTTATATAAATACAATAAAATATGTTTTGCAATTATGATACTTTATTTACATCACTTAACGTGTAAAGCGTAACGAAATGTTATATTTTTTGTTATCCACAATATTTTTGTTGCAATCATGTCATGGCTTAAATGCAGGGATGTTTTATAATTGATTATTATTATTATTGTAATATTATATGTTTGAAGTATCGTGATCTGACAATTATAATCTAAGCTTTTGTCACAAGAGCATCGCCATTCTTTGAATTAAAAATATGCTATCAATACTTGTTTTGCGACCAGGCTTAAAGTTACACAATTATGTAAAAAAAGGTCTTTAGTTTTTATGCGATCTTTGAATCCGATATTGCAATAAGTTAATAGAATATAATTAGGTTCCCATTTTATGTTGTAAGTACGGCTCGACCCGAGACCAACGTACAGCTCCCCACGTTGCAGATAAACCATGTTGGCACTTAAAATCCAATTTGACACGCAAGGAATGTATCTCGGTGCACACAAATAAACAATATCGAGACACTCGCTTTACCAGAAGACATACATGTACTTAAAAGACGGGATTCTCATACAATAGTCCCGGACATTGTTTCGCGATCCGTTTGCGACTATTGACATCTAAGCGCTCTCTATGAATATAAGTGGCCCCATGGGACGTCACTCATCTTATCTCAATTGTATTCATGTCACTTTAATAAATAATATTATTTATGTGGTACCAGAACAATTGGAGATGTATTTATATATTCTCTTAAGTATGCGATTTGCAAAACATTCGATCGTTTGAGTTGAATAAATTATTTGACAAGGTTGCGTGCAAATAACAAATTTTAAATTATTCTATGGTGCATTTATGTTTGAAATCTGTAAACAAAGCTTTCAATAGCTCAAAACTGGATTCGACCTTCCAAAAGAATATAATTATGGGAAATGACGGTCTCATCAAACAACCACATGTTTCGTAATAATCACACAATTTGATTATCTACACGATGTCAAAACTATCAATAGGATATTTCAGAATGGTTGAATACGGTTATATCCAGTCCAACGTAATGATCTGCGTTAAATATTTTCTAAATTAAATATTTGCCTTAAATAAATATTTGCCTTTTATAACTATTTGCGTAATTGTCATGTCAGGCAATTTCAATTGAAACCCGTTGAATGCTTTCATTACAAGTTTTATACTCATTACATTCATGAAAAATAGCACCATGCTTGGAATGGAATCAAATTACAAGTACAGTAATCCTATTCAGTGAACAATTTTGAAATGTCTTGTACTTATAATTAAATAATCTTCAAGTAGTTGTCACAAATACTTAATTTTAAAATTAATGTTTGTACTTGTAAATTTTGCCAATAACTGTTTTTGCCCCCGAGAAAGATTCAATGGCTGTTCATGAACTATTCATTAACATCATAGTCAGTTCATGAACAATTCATGAACTCAACCTTTGGATGTCAAGATTCAACAAAATCATAAACATTAAGTTAATGACCTGTAAAGAAATTAAAAAATGAAAATTAAAATCCATAAGAGTTAAACCATTTAACTGAGAGGATAATGAGTTCTTATATGACTATGAATTATAAGATGCTATTTATTAACATTGTTAAGCTGTTTTGTTATTTAATAAAAATTTACATATTTCGAAAATAGATTAGTTATTGTTTATTTTGAGTCAATTTTTTCTTTGGTCACAATGTTTAAAAGGGCAACACAAATTTGACCCTACATGTTACACTGTTACAAGTTTGTTTTATTGAAAATATTTAATGCCAAGTATTTGGCAAGATTTACAGAAAATTTCTAAAAATACCCTGAACTGTACTTAATTAAATACACAGTTCATTTACTGTGTCTTGTATGACCAGTATCATTTATGAAATTAACTAAATGTTAATGGACTTTTGATTCATGAACTTTAAGTTGATAAGATTGTTTTGACTTTTTGAATAGCCATTTGTCATTTTTATTCGTTTTTGAACTTGTTCATGAATCTTTCTTGAACGTGTTTATGCACAGTTCTTGAATGAGATAATAAACAGTGTTTTAACATATTTATGAACCGTTATTGAACACGTTGTTTTTTAACAGTCCTATATTTTTTTTGCATGGATTTGCATTTGAAAAAATAAAGGGCTACATAGTTTATGTGAAATATGCCTTCAAAAAAATCAATTCAGGGAAATACATTTTCAGATGTCCTAACATTACAAGTGTGCCAAGATGATCAGCTAAGTGACTCCTCAGACTCCATACAATGTATAAACTCCACACAATTTATATATAAATTGTATGTGTGTCAAAAGTAGTATTCGTGGTATGACCGAGAATATGATTAACATAGGTTCCCGTGTGTGTCACACAAACGATGGATGCATTTAGAGCTGGTGTCAAGATGAAGGTGGTCTTCAATCACCTTGGGTTTGTTCAAATCATGCACCAGGGGTCACATGATTTATAAAGACTATAGTAAATAACATTTAAAACTCTGCTTTGAAACCGCTGGTGTCAGTTGTTCCAACATTTAGTTTTTAATCCCAATTGAAACACTTACGATTAAATGAATCATGTTCTGATCAGACAATCTAGGGAAAGTGAAAGTTTAAAATTCAGCTTCATAATTATGTATCTATATCATCTAATGGCTTAGATAATTTATATTTGCCTGTTTAATTTTCAGTTTTTCGCTGGTAACTGTAGTTGTAAACAAAGTCGTTTTGGTGTGTTTGCACTTTGTAATTGACAGCTTTTATTTAAATAAGTATACCCTTATTATACCCTAGCCACATTTATGTATCGCAAAATTCTGACACTAAAGATAACACGAAATTATGTGCTACTTAATGTCTTAATTTTAGAAGCTTGATTCAGATATTTATATTTGTATCAAATGCAACTGACATTAAATGTTTACATTAATTATTATTTATCCTTGTTGAGTTTATTTAACTTATATATTGTACGATGTAAAATGGATATATTGTGGCCGCTAAAAAAAATGGACACCATTCAAGCGCATAAATAATGTCTGAGTAATTTCTGGAAAGAAGCTGAATTGTGTTTCAGTATGGAGTCATACATCTCTTTTTTTTAAAGTGCACAGGACCACTTAAAATGAGCGAATATCCGAGTTTCAAGAACAGCAGCTAAAACGCATTATATTGTCTTGTTAAAATCAGAATGTAAGCACAAGAAAACAGAAAAAAAAACATTTCTCAAAAGAACCGGCAACAAACTTAACAAAATTGTCGTTTACCGAAAATAATGGACACTTAGTTTTGATGCATAATGTAGCGGCAAGAGCGGTAAGAATGTTTTTTCATACGTTTTATTGAATTATGGTACCTGAACTTTGCAGGAAATAATGCCCTTAACTCCGTGAAGATTTCAGTCTTCGATCGGGTCTGATCGAACTAGTAGGTCACGCGAGTTGTGTTTCGTGTTACGTCTTAACATTTGACACAGCATTTGTAAACATATTGCAAGATATGTACATTGCCAGAAAGGCAATTCATTTCTGCTTTGAATAAGACCACGTGCATGCAAATCGCTGCACAATTGATGAAGTTATTGCTGTTCAAAGCAATGCACCCAGTTTTCGGTTGAATTGGAGTTCAATTCCTCGTTATATATACAGAGACCATCGTAACCTGCTGCAGTATTGCTTTTTAGATCTTTTAAGCTCTTGCAGATCTCTTCACCCGTTATATCTAGGTTTAAATAATCGGCATTTATCTCCCTTGCTAGCTCAGGAAGTGTGTCGATATGGTCACCATCATCCATTTCCGCATTGTCAAATAATTTACGGAAATAATTATACCAATCATCACCAGAAATCAAATCACTCGAATCGTTTCTACTTATATTAGCCTTTTTTAATTGATCCCAGAATTGGATTGGCGCTATTGTTACATAACTGTTCACGTTGCGATCGCTGTAACTCTGATCTTTTTTTGTGTTACACGTTTGCTTAAACTTATTTCTGTTTAATTTATATTGTTCGAAGTCACCACTTGTGTTTGTCGTACGGAACTTCCTTAAAGCTCGATACTTCTCGTATTTAAGATTCGAACATTCTGTGTCCCACCATTCAGGTTGAGAAACATTATTTGATCTGTTATGCGGGCCGCAACGTTTCTTCTTCATACACGCGCCTTCCTGTTCAAAAACATTCATGAATGCGTTTAATTTGGCAAAAGCGTTTCCGTTTGGTGGCAGCCGTTCAAAGGCGGTATAATGCGTTTCGAAAAGTTCTATAAACGTTTCACGACAGCATTTATTCCATTTAAAATGGTGTGCAGTTTTTAGGTTTGAATAATCAACTGGGTGCGTATTTTTGCTGTTACACTTAAAATGCAGTTTTAACGGAAAGTGATCCGAAAAGTCTTCGCTCCCAACCACACAGTGACTAACATGCTCAAAAAGCGATGTTGGGAACAATATATAGTCAACTACACTTTTCCCGCCGTTTGCAGTACATGTGAATTCGCCTAATTTGTCACCATCTGATCGTCCGTTTAATGCATGAATGTCAAAAACGGAGCAAAGTTCACAGAGAGCAACACCAAACCTATTTAGCGTAACGTCTTTAACGTTCTCCGTGGCGTACAGAACGTGTCACTTGGATATGCAGTTTCACCGAATATATAATTGACGTCATCGTTTGGTATATAGTCTAGTTTGTCACTTATCCTTGCGTTCAGGTCCCCGGCTACTACTAAGTGTGCTGATGGGAAGTCTGATACAATGCCAAGAAGTTTATCCTGCAGACTTGCAATGCCATTTGTGGTTATGTCTTCGTAAATTGGTGATCTCTCTGGGGCAATGTATGTAAAGTACAAGATTACATCCTGCATAAGGCATAGAAACTCTTTCGATACATTTAATATTACACAATCATCAAATTTGTCGTATATTTGCTTAAAGTGCTGACTAAACGTATCCCGCACACAAACTGTGACGCCCCAGAGCCTCGCTTATTTCCACAAAACCTCATATTTGAGTAACACGTATAGCCACTTAAAAATTGATTAAATTCATCTGCACTTCTCTACCAGGTTTCATAAAAAGCGATTATATCGAACGATTTACAAAATTTATCAAACAGTACATCATTTTCGTATTTCTTCAGACCTTGAATGTTTAATGAGCATATTTTAATATATGTACACCTATTTACATTTACACTGCAGTTTGGGCTTCGGCCGGACCCCTATTTAGGAACTAAAATGGGCATTTTAGTGTTGACGTTGAACACGAAAGTATCGCCGTCAACTATAAGTTTGTCCAACTTAAATCTCGCGGATTTGTTCTCTGATATGCACTGTTGCACAAACGGATACATTTTGTCCGGTGCGCGCTTTTACGATCCTTTCCGGTAGATCTTCCACTACCCTACCGGTTTCGTGCCCCTGTTTGCGCTTTTGTCGAAAAGCATTTAACACTGCGTCGCGACTTGTTAACGCACAAAATCTAGCCAATACAGGACTATCTTTTTTGTTTGCAAGTCTATATGCGTAGTCCAATAGTGGTTCATCCTGATTCAACCCTAATTCGGTCGAAAAATAATTACGAAGTTTTTGTTCTATTTGAGAAGCGGTTTCATTTTCAGAGAAAGCTATGCCGTATATTTTAAGATTGTTTTTTCTAAGAGCCATAGCATGTTTTTCTTGTTTAAGTTCCGTTTCGCTTAGTTTTTCTTCATAAAGTTTCACAAAGAACAACTACCAAACCACAGGTGCTGGGCGCGTGGCCAAATCACTTAAACACTATCAATATGTCATAAAACAACATCTTTCATCATTTTGACAAAAAAAAAGATATATTATAAATAAACAAGATAGGTATCTCTTAACACAGGAAAATCACCTACATACAACTATCGAAATTTATCATACCACTACATTGATATCTGCTTGATATCCTGTTGCCTGATAGCTTTTTTTATATCACGGTCAACAGGAAGTTCATATATCAGTCATGTGTGGAGGCTACTAAGACTTAATTAATATGTTTTGTTTTATTGTAAAACTGAATCAGATTTATCAAAACAAACAATTTGATACCAAGAGGTATTACATTTAATCCACCAACAGCAACAAAAACAGAAAAAAACGTATTTTCCAAATATTAAGAATGAATAAGTACATGCTGATGACGTCATGTAACAACCGGACTACTTTTTTTTGTCACGCCTTCATATGCAAACATTAAAGGTCAAAGGTTATGTGAAAAGTTCAGCACTTATTATAAACAGACCAAACAAATCAAACCAACAATAAAGAATTAGTAAAAATATAATATTAACACACTTCACAATAAAAACCAATGCCATATGCATTACATAATGATTTAATTATTGCTGCATTATCTGACGAAGAAATACAAAAACTCTACACAGACAACATTTTGGGTGCAACAACGCCAAAATCACTCCTGAATACCATTTGGTTAAACAACTCCCTGCATTTTGGCCTACGAGGAACCCATGAGCAGTACCATTTAAGGTTAGCTAAATTATTAAATGACAGACTTTCAGTGCTAAAAACGAGAGTCTAAAACTTGATAAATTTTGGGGAATGCATATCTTTAATCCCGTATTAAGCCAAATTAATCATTTGTTTAACCTCATACATTTTGAATTTTACATGAACCGTCCTGAATACTTACTGAAATATAATGAAACAACTTCCGATTATTATACACATTTTTTAAGATGGGGTGATGTCAAACTCAAGACAGATGCTTCAGGAAATGAATTTCTGGAGTTCAATGAACGGCAGACTAAGACCCGCATTGGAGCAAATGCATCAGATGCCAGAAAAATTCATCCTAAGATGTTTTCCTCCCCACAATTAGGAAATAGGGACCCTATTTACATTTACAAACAGTACAGTGATAAAAGGCCACCCAGCTTCAGCACTGATAATAGCCCATTATACCTGGCAAGTGGTAGCGTATGCGCTTAAGGATACTGACGACACTGGTTCGGATACCGGCGACGGCAGTTATTTGTTCACCTTTTTTTCTAACTATTAAAATTAGTTAAGTCTATAAAAAGCATTAAATATTTTAAAGCAATCATATCCAATGGCATTTGAAAAAATACAAAAATCTGTTTACAATGCCTTTAAAACGTGGGTGGGAACGAGAATTTGATTAAATTATCCTAGTTCCACATGTTTTATATATTACGCCATCATTCCAAAAAATTCCAATAATTATGTTCTTAACATTTCATTGCATACTCAGTTACGTGTTTTTACAAAGTGAATCTCGACGTTTTTGATTTTAAGATAACATACGTTTTCAATGTATTTATTAATGGGGTACGTTACTTTAAACGGGCTAATGATTGTCTTGTTTCTGCAGAAGACTGTCGAGTTTTTTTCAGGGCTGTAATACCGTTAAACTTTGTGACGGCAAACATTTACGTTGCGATTTAGGGGGTCTAATTACAGCATTTTTATATTAATCTACAATTTTTTTTAATTGGATTTAGAATTAAAAACTTCAAAACTTGTGCTCCAAAATATAGCGTGTATGTAATATTTTGCGTATGTAACGTAGTCGGTAAATATGACAACAACAACACAACAACAACCACGAATTGTTCCGTGCTAACAAGAAAATGAAGCGAATATAATAGTAAAATAAATAGAAACACAACAAGAAAAACAAAGAAAAAACTTTGACCGTAGCTGCCGATCATGAAAAGGTCGTTCTGTCTCGTAAATAGTAATGATGAAATGATAATGTTAATTGAAACAATAGAATAAATGAACGTCTCGCCAATCAAAAATAACATTAACATTCGGGCATTTACTTGCTCGCAAAACAAAAAGCTCCATTGATACATACGTCTTATTTTCCGATTGATATGGGATGGCTTGTAATATTTCACCACTTCTTGTTTGTCATGTATGTGTACTTATTCTATAAAAAAAATCTTTTAGATTTTCATTCACTCAACTGTTCCTTTAACATTTATTTCATAGAAACTCCCCTGTATCGTGCCAATTGACTTTAAACGCCGTCGGCGTTCTCGTTATATTTAGTGTAGTAGTTTATGTATTGTCCTTAATCTCATAACGCTAGCTAACAGTTACAAGAATTACCCTTGAGATGTTTCTGAACATTGTTTTATTTAAGGCAAGTGACCCATTGCCTATACAATACATGAAGTTACAAACAGCACGACATAACATAAAAACAAGATGTGTTTGTGAACACTATGTCCCCCTATATGTTATACAAATGGTTTCTAAAAAAACATATTGGATACATAAATTAAAAACTATGATTCCTAACAGTCTAAATAATAAACTGCTTTATGGCATATAGAACATAAACATAATTAACATATACAGTTGATGTTTGTCTATTACTATGTTGTTGTTTTTTTAAATAAATTATATTATTACTAATAGACTGTTGTATCACCACTGATCCATCATTGTATTATGTATTATGTAATACAATGTACTATATATATATATTTCCGCTCAACGACGTTACGTAATTGTATGACGTTGACGTCACCTCCTTTGTATTTGTTTTTATTATATACCTGTTGAATGCTTTTAACAAAATACAGGTTGTATCAATCGTTGAAATAAAAAATCCCGTATTACGCTACTCGCTGTTTCCAATTCCGTATTACCATACTACTATTTTTAGAAGCCGGACTACTTTTTTGACCCATTTAATGACGTCACATTATGCGCACCGAATATAGGAAACCCCCCTTGTTAAATCTTCGACCCATTTAATGACGTCACACTACGCGTAGCGAAAATAGGAAAGCCCCCTGTGTAGTATTATTAGATACGTCGTCTGCAGTTTGACCAGAGAGTAAATATGGCCGAATTTTCGACCATGGACATAGCGGAATGGTCATCGATCGGTTTATTTGACTTAATTGACGATAGTTTTTTTGAAAATGAACTATTTGAAACGGCTGTTCATAATTCTGGAGAGAATGAAAATGTCAGTAGCACTGAAAATACTGAAACAAGTGCAGTGTCCACTCTTTTAGAAGCAGGTGTCCAGCTGCCCAATGAAAGTAAGTCTGATCTGCATCAAAATATAGATTTAAGTTCACAAGACCAAAGAAATCAAATGGAACAGATGAATTTAAATAGTCATGCTCAAGGTGAAACACGTAAACAACCAACATTTGTACATGTAACAGAAGATGAAAAGACAAATTTTGTTCAAAGTATGAAAAATGTGAACACTAGCCGCAAAACTGAATTATGTATGCGCCATTTCCAACGCTGGCTATCAGAACCACCACGCAATGAAACAAGATCTGTCTGTGACATCATGACCACTGAACTTGACAACTATATAGGTTCATTCCTCCTGTCCATTCGTAAAGCCGACGGGTCTGAGTATGAGCCTGACACACTCACAAGCTACCATCGAGGCATTGACCGGTTTGTAAAAGAAATTCATATTTATACACCAAAAACATAGTAGAATAAAGTGCTCAGTGTATAAACAATCAACATTGAATCGAAATAGTATTTCAGTGATGATCATGCGATGTTGTTGTAGTACTGTATTACTCACTGCTGTAGAGATAGTTTTAACCTATATATTTAAGCTTGAGTCCATCGAAAGCCTAAGGCTTATATAAACACTCTCGAGTCCATTTTCTGGGCTTAGAACCATTACTATGTGTCTTTGTGAGAGATCTTAAGAACGCTTGCACGATGGTGATCGAACCCATCACCTCCCAGTGGCTAGACGGACACCCTATCCATAAAACATTAAAACATGTCGACCTTGCTGTTGAGTTAATTTACTACATCCAACATAAAGTGATTAAATTAAAATATTTAAACAGCATGAAATGTTATAGCTGTGTAATTATGCTTTATAGTTGTTACGTTAACCTGATTGGTTATTGCACACATCTATGAAAATAAAATTTAATTAAGTGGCAAATAAATGTATAAAAGTTATTAAACAAAACAATATGTAAATTGAATATTAACCGCACAATGATATTAACGGTTTAAAAAAAATAATATCTTGAACAAAATGTAAATAATGCCCATAATTTTCAAATTATAACCAGTTAAAAAAAAAATCAAATAATTCTGTACATGGGTCAAGTTTAAAAAATAAAAGAATGAAAATCAATTGTTTAAATGTGATTTTTTCCAGATATTTAAGGGAAAATAAATATTCCCACAGCATTTTGGATCACAGAGAGTTTGAAACTTCTCGAAAGGTTTTGGCTTCCAAAAGAAAGGAACTGAAGCAAAAAGGAAAAGGAAACAGGCCCCATGCTGCTGAAGCCATTACCTCTGAAGAAAGAGGGATTTTAAAACAAAAAGCAGTAATTGGACTTCAAAGCCCAAGACAGCTGTTGAATCAAGTTTGGCTAAATAATTCAACATTGTTCGGCATTCGTGGTGGAACCGAAAGTCACAACCTTAGATGGGGCGACATCAAACTGAAAAAAACTGATCAAGGAAGAGAATACCTTGAATACAATGAACGGTTGACCAAAACACGTACATCGGAAACCAAGTCGGATCAAAGGGCCTTTCCACCTAAGCAGTTTGCACATACCAACAAAGATTCATGCCCTGTTGAAGCGTACAAGGAGTTTGCTCATCACAGACCGAAAGAAGCTCTGCGTGATGATGCCCCTTTCTACTTGTGTATAAACTATAGTCGACATGATGGGTCCAACAAGTGGTATAAATGTCAGCCCATGGGTGAAAACTCCTTGAGGTCAATAATGAGAACGATGGCCGAGAGGGGCGATCTCACAGGTCGGAAGACAAATCACAGTGCCCGAAAAACAACCTGTACGACTCTCTTGCATAATGGGGTTGCTCCAACAACAATTCAACAGCTAACTGGACACAAACATGTGCAAAGTGTTAACAATTACGCAAAGGCTTCTCTCGAAATGCAAGCAGCCATGTCCGACATATTATCAGAAAATCCTGACCAACAACAAATTATGCAACTTAACCCTAGGCCTACCTATGGTTCTGTCATCCCGGCATCGGTGCGAAACACATCTATGTCAAGCAGCAACAAAAACACATCCAACGCCGCCATTGATGATTCCCACGATAACACAAATCTCCAAGGTGCACAATTATTCCGGTGTAACGTAACCATCAACAACTACTATGCACACTCTCCATCGAAGAAACGCAAGAGAATATGCATAGTAGAAAGTGACAGCGATTAACTGTTGTTGAATTATAAATCCAGCTGGTAAATCCAACAACATGTGCTTTCAACACGCGAAGATTAAAACCTGTGTGTCCCCTGTTCAAATGTGTACACGTTAGACTAATTTGCATAAACTGTATTCATGCGCGTGTTATATAAACTACGGCGTTCCGTTTGTATCATTGTGTTGTATGTTTTGTTAAAGCAAAAAATACAATTGTTAAGTGTTTTCGTTAGTTGCTGTATATAATAAATGGAATATTACGCTAGTCAATTGTTCCAAGAGTTTGTATTCAGTCTCGTGGCTTGTGCTATTTCGCATCACACTCGAGGCTCCGCCTCTCGTGTGATACGTCATCACACCATCCACTCGACTGAATACAAACTCTTGGAACAATTGACTAGCGTAATATTCCGTATGTATTGATGTGCTACTGATGAAGGCCATGGCCGAAACATGTTTAGTACCTAAGACATTTTAATAAACAAAAGTGACGTGTTTGTACGATTTATTTAATTCTATTTATATAAATGATTTCCAAATTACCGAAACATGAATACTGATTATACAAATAAGTTAATCATTTATTTATAAGGAGTACATGTAAGAAAATGTATTATAGGTTCTGTTCTGTTCTGTTAAACACATCATGTTAGCTGAACGAAAAGAAACTACACTCACGCATTAATGAACCCGCGCGCACACAGGTCATATCATGACGACCTTCAGATTTGGACGACCTTCAGAGTTGGACCACCTTCAGAGTTGGACCACCTTCAGAGTTGGACCACCTTCAGAGTTGGACGACCTTCAGATTTAGACGACCTTCATACTTGGAGGACTTTCAGAGTTGGACCACCTTCAGAGTTGGACCACCTTCATAGTGGGACCACCTTCAATGTTGGACGACCTTCAGAGTTGGACGACCTCCAGAGTTGGACGAACTTCAGAGTTGGACGACCCTCAGAGTTTGACCACCTACAGAGTTGGAACACCTCCAGAGTTGGACGACCTTCAGAGAAAGACGACCTTCAGAGTTGGACGACCTTCAGAGAAAGACGACCTTCATAGTTGGGCGACTTTCAGAGTTGGACGACCTTCAGAGTTGGACGACCTTCAGAGTTGGAAGACCTTGGGGGATTTTGTCAGTACTGTGAGATGATGTGGACTTATATTTTCCTGAAGATATCATTGATCTTGGAGGCTTGATTGTATAACCTGATTTATAAAATTACACTTACAGTTTTTACATTATATTATTGTACTGATTGTATTATTATAGGTTGAAACATCACTTTACTATAATAATATATTAAACGTAAAAATCGCCAACATAGTTAGTCTTATTAAGAAGAAACATGCGGAAATAAAGCCCAGGTTTTACTTATCCTTCATAAAGAAATACATTTGTAACATGAATATTAATCAACTAAAATGATCAAACAAACTGACTAAACGAATTTGTCGCATGAAATCACATCAACCAGCCCTCCTTGTACCATTTCAGCCCACATGTGGTTAGCGTGTGGCTATGGCATTAATTAGTAAAAACATCACCCTTTTAATGAAAAACAATCTTATCGCGCCTGGTGCCGGACATACCGTTTGCATCCAAGATCGAGAACACGCGTTTCCAGTGATAGAACATCTGTTTAAATGCAAACACTCAATTACGGATTGTTTACGCAATTTTTAATGAAACTTTCCAGTCTAATAGAGGCATCCGGGTCGCTGCTTACGGTGCAGTCTCGCCTTGATGGTGACGCCAATCATGTCTTACTGACGGCAACGTTGTCCTTAATATATCTGATGGTCCCCTAATATATCGTTGGTCTGCACGAGCGAGAGATATAAATTAACATTCAAAGGGTTAATACAGTCAATTACACATTTTGTTAAAGCCAGTACCTAATTCTGCTGAAGCACAGATGTGAAATTCACTCCTCCTTGTTTATTTGATTTTTAAATTGCACAACTCTTTTTCCTATCTTGTCCCCATGACATACTTAGTCGCGGGCACGACTTACTATCTCGTGGGAACGAGTAAGATATGTCGTGGTCACGTATTACTAAGTCGAGGGAGCGAGATTGAAAAAAATAGGAGTGCAAAACTGAATAAAGTAGGAGTGCAATTTGGTGCAGTAAATAAAGGAGAAATGAATGAAGCAAAAGAGAAGAACATTTTATCTAACTCTAGGTGTGCGTGTGTGTAAGAAAATGGCAGTTCCTTATTCGAGTTGAATATGGAATAAGGAACCAGTTCGTTATTCACACTGAATAAGAAACTGTGTTCTTATTTAATAAAACTAGGTAGGAATATATTGTTATTCATATTGTTTAACCAACACATAACATGATTTTCATTGACATTTAGTGTTCTTTTTTTAGTGAGGCAATACCATTTCCTTATTATCGTCTTCATACTAATTGTTTTCAGGTCTCTTTGGTTCATTTTAATAGTTTGTTAAGTATGACAGCTGGTTGGATGGACTATTGGACAGCTGGTTGAATGGGCTGTTGAAAGTCTAAATGGATGGACAATTGGATAGCTGGTTTGATGGACCGTTGGACGCATGCATAGATAGACTGTTGGAAATTCCGGTTGGACTGTTTAGAAGGCTGTTTGGATGGACGTTTGGACGGCAAATTGGATTGACCTTGTTCACCTACATGGATGGATGTTTGGAGGGCTGGTTGTATGAACTATTGAACGTATTCATGGTTGGATTATTGGAAGGCTGTTTGGATGGACTGTGTAACGACTGGTTAGATGGACTGTTGGACGGCTGTATAGAGAGAGTGATTTTGTTTACAAATGCTTTAATTAATGGATGGTTGTTTTCACATAAAGATGCATATAAGTACTCATGGATGTTTCGGTTACTGAGAGACAGAGAAACATGCTACACACATTAAACAATCGTAAAACTCAGTTCAATCAATATAATGTTATGCCCGTGAAGGGTGGCATATAGTTTTTGAACTGTCCATCTGTCTGTCAGTCTGTCCGTCTGTCCGAAAACTTTAATATTGGTCATAACTTTTGCAATATTGAAGATAGCAACTTGATATTTGGCATGCATGTGTATCTCATGGAGCTGCACATTTTGAGCGGTGAAAGGTCAAGGTCATCCTTCAAGGTCAAAGGTCAAATATATGGCTTCAAAGCGGCGCAGAAAGGGGCATTGTGTTTCTGACAAACACATCTCTTGTTTTGAAAAAACATTCTTGAATTGGTTATGAGGGGTAAAATGTGGATCACGTATGTGAATTGAAGGCTCACAATATAAACTTATAATGTAATAATTACACATATTTTGTTTAATGCAGTAATTATGTCTTTACGAACGGAATTTATGCTTTGTCAGGCTTATTGTTAAATCCGTGAACCAATATGTACTCTAAGTGTCAAATAAGAAGTAGGCACGATATTTTTCCAGACATTTAATATCTTTGATGTTTATGCTCTATGAACGAATGAGCATTTAAATATATAAACGAGGAACTTAGAGTGAAAATGATTGGATGCAAAAGCATATTGGTTAAGATCAATTAGTATATTTATACATTTTTGGTTGAGCTCGATTAAACCCGATTACACGCTAACTTTTCTATGAAAGAAAATTAAACTTAGTGTTGATTAATTCGTTTGTTTATTTTCAATGATTTAGAATGAACAGATAACTTATCGGCTAAATAGGTAACCATAATCCACCTGAAAAGACATACTTATGGTATCGATATGTAAGCACCGCCAGTTATAGACCCCCACCTTGAAATAGAATTCAGTATATAACACCAAACATAAAAGGTCCATATCATCAAATTAAAGAGGTTTTGGCATGCATGTTTTTTCTCTACGTGTCAATGTTTGTTTGAAGCTCATGTGCACACATATTAAATCCAACAATCCGCGTTTAGTAGATTTTACCCATAAACACGCTTTCAATCAACATGTAGTACTCTAAATGGGGAATATATGGACTTGGCCGTGGAAACAATATGTTATACCAAAAACTTTGCCATAATTCTCATTTCTGTCGAACATAATCAAATGATTACATTATTAGGGTAATAGTTTAAAAAAAATAGTATTTTAATTAAAATAAATATGCTCATATGTAAACTAATTTTTAAACATCTCGCTGTTAATTTCTGACAAAATGAATTCGTAATTTCCTTACAACAAAGCTTTAATTGTGTTGAACATGTATAGTTTAATATTATCAAATGATTACAAGTTCAAAAATCGGATAGTGTCTAATCTGCAATTTACAATCAATATATGATTATGTTTTACCTCAAATTTATTTTGGTAAATATAAAAGTGTGGTATGGAGTTCGAAACTTTTAGCGTCTTAGAGGTCAACAAAGACAAATATTTTGACTGAGAAAGTCTTACAATAATGTAATCATGTGCGTATTTTTTAAAGAAACTAGTGTTCATACATGTATAATAACTGCTTTCGTTGAACTACAGTAGTTTTAGATTTATAGTTGACCCACATTTAGGCAATTGAAAAAAATGTCAAATCTAGTTCGTATCGACAACGTCAATCAGTCAATTTAGCCTTTACTGTGTTCAAGTATTTTCATTGTGTTCTAATTGCTTAATGATTTGGTCTGTCTTCAGATTCAACACTTGATACTTTAATGTGAATGTTTAAAAAACCCTACTCACAGGGAATATTGTTTAAAAGTGATCAGATAAATGTTAAGTTGTCACAAATTTCCGATGATTGCACATGTTATGTATGTGCTTTTTATTCCTCTCTGATCATCGCGTAGACAATGCTGTGTCACTTTAAACAAATGCGCTTTCAAAGCGTTAAACGTTCTAGCTTGTACCTGGGTTTCTGCATGTAAAAGCAGGCTTATTTGCCGTATTTATGTCGAAATCACAAAGTTACATGTTTTTTTTTAATGATTTCGGTAGAGAAGTACATTTAATTTTAGAATCGACAATTTTGAAACGTCCATAAAATGACATTATTTGAAAGAATGACACACACGAACAATTGATGGATGTCGACTGCAAAGATAAATAGATAGACAACTGGACGCCTGTATTGATGGATAAAATGTAATGACATGTATGAATGGATGGATGGATATATGGATTGATGGATGGTGGTGTGGGTGCGTGGATGGATGGATGAATGAATGGATGAACGGATATATGGATGGATGGATTATTTGATTTATACATATATATGGATGAATGAATGGGTATATGAATGGATCGATGGATAAATAGATGAACGGATATATGCATGGATGAGTGAATGGATATATGGATTGATGGATACATGGATTAATTGATATATGGGTCGATATATGGATTGATTGATGGATGGATATGTGGATGGATGAATTGTTTGATGGATGAATTAATTGGTGGATAGATGGACGAATGGTTCGATGGATATATTGATGCATGAATGGGTATTTATATTGATATATGAATTGATGGATAAATAGATGTATGGATATATGGATGGATGGGTGTGTGGATAAAATTATGGTAGTGTGAAGCGCCGCAGGGTGACTTTCGCTATACTTGCAAGTACAGCAGAGTTAAGGCTTGACATACGAATATCAAACAACGCTTTACAGTGGGGTTAGGGATTTTGTTCCGCAAATAAGGGGTTGCTTAGGGATGAATATTTTTTGTGCAAAAGGTAAAGAGAAAGAAGTGAACTTATATCAAGTCGCTGTGTCATGACAAAGTAACGAGCCTCACCATAAAATAATACACTATTGTTTCCTTCGACCTCAGTGTGACATTGACCTTTGTTATAACCACTCACCTCTTTGGCATGGCACATTGTTTTATGATTGTGAACATTTATGGTAAGTTATTTGACATTCAGCTTGCTAACGACAGATTAATAAGCTTGACAAGAAAATAATACCCTTTTTTCAACCGACAAGTGTTTAACCTTGAGATTAAAGACAGTATATCATCTTGCTCAAGCCACATTGCCTCATTTTGGTGAATATCATGTGTGTCAAGTCATTTCAAATTAACCAATGAATAACAAAGTTACAAGCTGGACAAGAAAATAATACCCAATTTTTGAAATCACAATCTATGACATTAGACATAGCCAAACAATTCTTTCGCATGACATGCCATATCATGATTGCGAACGAACCCATTTCAAATTTATGACAGAGCAACACGCCAGATAACATAATCTGGATGGAAGACAAACCATAGGACGGACGCACATATTCCAAAATATGTGACCATAAATTGAATTCTGTTGAGTTCACCGCATTGAGCAAAACAGTTTGCAAATAAAGTAATAGCTAATCAAGTGAATTATAGATGATTTTCATACATCAAAATACCGAAAATCAGGGTTAGCTACGCTAGCGATAATAACTCCGCCTTTTCAGCCCTACGCATGCGTAATACTATCAAAATTTTACATTCTTAACCCCACCTTTTCACCCGTACGCATGCGCAGAGTGCTAGCATCCCTAAAAATCCCAAAAAATCCCTAAAAAACCCTAGTAGGGATTGTTAGGGATTAATCCCTAAAAAAAGGATTGTTAGAGATTAATCCCCAAAAATATTCAGCCGTACGCATGCGCAGTACTATCAAAAGCTACAGTAAACGCGGCCATCTTAACTTTGATCATAAATGTGCGTATTATATAAATATATTTTATATAAAATTTCAAATGTTAAAGACCTCAATAAAAGGAAGTCAACACTCTACTCATAGTGCAAAGTATCCTTGGATGTTTTAATCGCTTTAGTTAAAAGAAAATCAAGCATTTGGTGGAAGTTAGTTTAACAACAACAACGAAGAAAACTCTCCCCAAACGTTTTCTTCTAAAATGCCTTACAGAACTCCGAGGTTTTTACTATCAAAAATAAAGAAGTTGTTTTCTGATGGATACAGTTCAGTGGCGATTGCAAAGAGATTGAGATTGGAACATTCGTATTCAATTACGTACAGATATTAGAAAAATAATCGCGAGACTGCGTTCGGAACAACAGCGCCCCACCCACCGAACAATTAAGGTGAAAAAGGAACATTATGAGTTTGTGAATTTTTTGTACAGACAAAATAACGAACTAACTGCCTCTGAGGTGAAAGACAAAATCTACTACGTTTTCGGTGTTAGTTTGTCCATTGCAACAGTTAAAATAATACGGAAAAAACTTGGATGGACCTACAAACAAGCGTCTTAATGTTGCTAATGTATTAGTTGTTAAAGAAAATAGAACATAGTCTTCATGTAAAGATGCACAAGACACATAATACATTATGCAATATAATTAAAAAAAAATAACTAAAACAATTCCTTCTTCTTATAGTATCGAACATTTTTTTGCTTTTACAGACTGACAGGAATTTGTTCGGACCGACACATTATTAAATTTAAAGTCTGTCAGATTGAATGATTGATATGTACATGTACTTACATGTACATATGTGCTTTGCAGGCTATTTTTGCTTATCAATAATAAATACACAACTTAATTAGGTATACATGTGACATTCTGAAAATATGTTTGGTTTGTTGTATCATGAAACATACACTAACACTGCACCATTCTTTTATTGAACACCTCAAATGTTCCATATTAGTTGTACTTATTGTTGCAACATCATATCTTCAATAAAAACATAATTCTCTGTTTTTATGAGATATTCGCTAACCACATGTGGGCTGAAATGGTACAAGGAGGGCTGGTTGATGTGATTTCATGCGACAAATTCGTTTAGTCACTTTGTTTGATCATTTCAGTTGATTAATATTCATGTTACAAATGTATTTCTTTATGAAGGATAAGTAAACCCTGGGCTTTATTTCCGCATGTTTCTTCTTAATAAGACTAACTATATTGGCGATTTTTACGTTTAATATATAATTATAGTAAAGTGATGTTTCATCATATAATAATACAATCAGTACAATAATAAAATGTAAAAACTGTAAGTGTAATTTTATAAATCAGGTTATACAATCAAGCCATCAAGATCAATGATATCTTCCGGAAAATATAAGTCCACATCATCTCACAGTACTGACAAAATCCCCCAAGGTCGTCCAACTCTGAAGGTCGCCCAACTATGAAGGACGTCCAACTCTGAAGGTCGTCCAACTCTGAAGGTCGTCTTTCTCTGAAGGTCGTCCAACTCTGGAGGTGTTCCAACTCTGTAGGTGGTCAAACTCTGAAGGTCGTCCAACTCTGAAGTTCGTCCAACTCTAGAGGTCGTCCAACTCTGAAGGTCGTCCAACATTGAAGGTGGTCCCACTATGAAGGTCGTTCAACTCTGAAGGTGGTCCAACTCTGAACATGGTCCAACTCTGATAGTCCTCCAAGTATGAAGGTCGTCTAAATCTGAAGGTCGTCCAACTCTAAATGTGGTCAAACTCTGAAGGTCGTCATAATATGACCTGTGTGCGCGCGGGTTCATTAATGCGTGAGTGTAGTTTCTTTTCGTTCAGCTAACATGATGTGTTTTACATATAAATACAGTATCTGTATTTTAACGTAATCGAATAAAATATTGTGACTTTACATACATTTTAAGAATACCATAGTAAATTAACTCGTGTTCGAGTTACACCAGCATTGTTTCTGTTCATATTTAATTTGTTATCGTAATAATTCATATATTGTTATTGCAAAAATCCTCTATAGCAGTAGTAGTATGTGTTTGTGGCAGTAGTAATATGTGTAATTATAAATTGCATAGTGTTTTCAATGACGTTATCTATAATTATGTAGTCCGACATTGATACATTGATCATACAGTAATTTAAATGTAGTAACATTGTTTCTTGTAAAATGTGTTGATAAATAAATTCACACCATGACTGTTCACGAGTCTTGGGTAGCGAGTCTGTTTCAATCGATAACTGTTTATCGTATCTGCCCTAACATTAGCTACAACCGCTTTAATACCTGCAGAGTAGAAGATTGGGCATTTAGTGTGTGCCTGTCAGATAATTCGTGTCGAAGGACTATTCGTGTACGTAGCATGGCTACGGGCGGTCAGGTTAGTTTATATATTACATGAATTATATATCGTCGCTGTCGTTCTCAAATCTCGTAGCTACAAAATGCCAACTTTTCAGGAGGGAGAAAAAATCGTCTCATTTTTTTATAACAGGGACCTATACAAACAAAGTATTGTTTGTATAGGTCCCTGTTTATAACGATGTTTTAGAAATTGAAATTCTGTAAAAATACCAAACAAATGAAGCTGCATAATACGGTATAAGCCGTAGACGCGTAAGTCATACTGATAAGTCATACTGACAGTCAGACATGGTAGCTACGATATTTTGTCACCACAGTTTTGTCATTTTTATGAGGTACGACAATTCGTCCTTACAGGAAACCTCGTAGTTGCAAATAAAAAAAAAATATAAAAACGTTTTTGTCAAATTTGTCCAAACGAAACGACGTACCTATACTGTCCTACTCGGTTACTCCTTTCTCCATAGATTCCACAAGATCAGGTCTTATCTATTTAACTGTTCAGGGGTCATTATCAAGGTGGTGTGAAACGCTGGTCACTGTTGGAAGTCATAAAATAAGGGTATTTATTGGCCATATCTAATTCCAAGATATTGCTGTAGAATGCTGATAATTCAGAGGGTTAAACATCGCTCACACACTAAATGAATAATTTGATTGTAGAAAAATACAGGGGAATGCATTTTAAAAGGTATCAACGAGATAATATTAATTAACTAAAGCACATTTTAATAAAGAGCATCGTGCTTGTATTTGAATGATGGATTAAAATAAAATGAACAGAACAGAACATGTACATAGTTTATTATTGAATTGAACAACATATTAATTAATGTTAATTAAACTATGTAATGGAAAGTATATAAATGCGAAGAGTATGTAATGATCTCAGAGCATAATTATAATTATGTTATAAAATTATAATGAAGATATTTTCCATTACACATATCACATTATTCAGAAGTAAACAATTGAATATGCCTTACTTTTTCAATGTACATCTATTAATGTCCATATAAACAAGTTGAGATGGCATAAATAGTATGCCACATAAACTTTATAGAATTCTTGTCAATTAATAATAATAGAATGATAAACTTCTATATACATGTATATTTAGTACTGTCATGATTGTAACCCAAACTTTTCTAGCAAGGAAATTTCATGGAAAAAACATTAATGTTAACACCAAATAGCGCCGTCTGCACATGTGGATTGGGACATAAGCGACAGTGTTCGCTATTCAAGTTAAGACTTTTTTAAGAACATCGTCGATTAGGAAAATGTGCTATATTTGGAGGAAATACTGGTTTCAGAGACGTTCAATAAATTCGCCGCGCTCTGTGAAACGGGGCTTAACGCCTGTGCGTAAAGTGTCGTCCCAAATTAGCCTGTGCAATGCGCACAGTCTTATCAGGGACGGCACTTTTCGCTTTAATTGTATTTTTCGTTTTAATGAAGTCTTTACGTAGCGAAAAACCAGTTTATGCGGAAAGAATTGTTCCTGATAAGCCTGTGCGGACTGCACAGTCTAATCTTGAACGACACTTTACGCACATGCATGAATACCCGTTTTCACAAAGAGTGGCTCAAATACTGATCGTGTCCGTTATTTTTAATTTTGGCAATGATACTATAGCTTTATGACGGGCTTTTGGCTGTTTGAGTCGCGTTACTTTTGTATCTGTTGCAAATTATATTATTTTGTTTCTGATTTTGGAGGCATTTTTTTAGTCTTTGGATCATGTTTTGCGAAAAACACTGTAAATGAGAAGTTTTAAAGGGGAAGGTTTGGGAGTTGTACGGCCATATGGTCGCAATGATTTAAATGAATAATTCTGGATACGATACATCATACTTAATGTATAACCGCGAGATCGTCGCTGTATCATATGACCAGGTGCAGTAAATATAATTGGTCTACAACCAGGCACTCGGTCAATCATCAGGGGTCAGCCAGTCACATATTGGAGTGTATAAAAAAAACTGCATCACTCAGAGAAATTCGATTCGCAATTTCGACATTCGGATCGATATTTGAAAAAAAAGTTGTTGAATACGTTTATAAACGTCCATATAACTTATAAGTGTTTTAAATGTGTCCGTATATAAAATAGCAGGTTAATTTGTAAGAAAATGCAATTTAAAATCATTTCCCGGCAGTATTAACCATGTGGAGATGGTGTGCTATACATTTTTCAATTTGAAGTCCGCACGGGCTAATCAGGGAAAACACTGTCCGCTTTTATGATATTTTTCGTATAAATGAAGTCTCTTCTTAGCAAAAATCCAATTTAGGCGGAAAGTGTCGTCCATAATTAGCATGTGCAGACTGCACAGGTTAATCTGGGACGACACTTTACGCACATGCATTTTGTCCAGTTTTCTCAGAACAAGGCTCAAATTATTAGAGGTAGTATTGACAATGGGCTCGACATGTTGCCTAGGTTTCGAAAATGCCTCGGTGAAAGTGTGTGCATGCACGTTTAAGTATTTCGTATGTCCTTTTTGGATAGGTGTTCAATAAATTTACTTTTCATAATCATGCCTTAATAGACCGTCAATGGAGCATTTCAATCAGCAGACAAGTTTCAAGTGATATTTACAGATATCTTCATGTCTTTTAAATTTCCGCCAAGTTATTTCATCCCTTCATTCTTTTGCAATGGCAGGACAACAATAAACCTATGTACAGGAATATGACATAGGAAGTACGGACTTCGCGCGTCGCATTGTCTCATAATTATGAATATTCCTTTCTTCAAATTAATCTCGAACCTTTTCCTATAATGAATTTCCGTTCTGACAAAACTGGTCATAATGCATGTGCGTAAAGTGTCATCCCAGATAAGCCTATGATATCCGCACAGGCTAATCCGGGACGACACTTTCCGCCTAAACTGGATTTTCGCCAAGAAGAAACACCATTTAAACGAAAAATTCCATAAAAGCGGAAATTGTCGTCCCTGATGAGCCTGTGCGGACTGCACAGGCTAATCTGGGATGACAATTTACGCACAAGCATTATGCCCAGTTTTCTCAGAACGCGACTCTAATGACACGGCCATTGAGCAATCATTACAAATTCGATCTTTTCCCTCTAAGTGGGACCTTGACCTTAAAGTGTGAATGACACATCCGCTTATGATGCTGAATAATTCCGCTAAGTAATTTACAAAATCTGAATTGAATTTATTTCACAGTGATTACGAAATGGGATGGACGAAGGGATGAATGGAAGAAAATGCGCACTCCAGAGTTTCCAACTGGTTTCATCTTCAACCGACCATAATGTAAAAGCTAAATATCGACAAACTCGAACAACGTTTATTGTTACTTATGCAAATTCCAAACCGCAAGCTAAGTAAACACTCCTTTGGACTGAAAACACACGTCCTTTTCTGAATGTATACGTCTTGCTACGTCTATCTTTGGTAATCAAAACGCGAACATGAATTTATTAATATTTTAAACACTTACGGTTTATTTAATTCGCAGCGGGACCTGAACATCAGTTGTGATTGCCATATATCAATCCAGATTCTCTTTTTCGGTTTATTCATTTCATTTCAACTCGTTTTTGTCTACCCTAAAGCTCCGCGTGAATTTGCTTTTTATCTCGGATTTTTATTTATTCGGAGTTTAAGCCATGCATGAAGTTTTTTAAATGAAATATTAACAAGTATTTATGAATGTTTAATAATCCCAACGTTTTTAAACGCGTGGGGTAATTGTATTGATCTCCGCTTTATTTTTGATAGGACCATATTTTCTCCTACACTAGAACCTTGAAACTTGATAATTATGAGCATATGTGCGACGGTGACGGTGACGAAATTTTGATCTGACCCCTGGGTCAAAAGTTATGGGTAAATAAATGGGTAAAATGGGTAAAAATACTCGGTTTACTTACAACATGCGACGCACATGATAACAACTTTTGACCCAGGGGTCAGATCAAAATTCCGAATAGTGCACCATCGCACATATGCTCATAGCTACCATGTGTGTAAGTTTCAAGGTTCTAGTGCTAATAGTGTAGGAGGAGATGGAGGAGAATGGGGGTTGGGGTGGGGCCCAAAATTTTGTTTTAACATCTTCATTTATTCACCAATTGGCGTGACGTCACTTTTATACTGAACATCTCTTCTTTCAACACGGGCGGTGTGGGGATACGCGTCGGCATCTGCCGCGCCATTTCTAGTTAATATTAAGTTGATTTCAAAGCTTCAGTGTATTCCTATCCTCGACCCAAGAGAATGTGGTTAAATATCAAAAAGCTCTTTAATTTCATCTGAGCCGCGCTCTGGGAAAACGGGGTTTAATGCATTTGGTTAAAGTGTCGTCCCAGATTAGCCTTGCACTCCGCATAGGCTAATCAGGGACGACACTTTCCGCTGCTATAGTATGTTCCGTTCAAAGGAGGTCCCTTCTCAGCAAAAAAGATTCTGAAAGAGTAAAGAAAACTATCTTTTAAAATCATATAAGTTCTATTAGTTTTAATTTCAATCATTTCATAATACATGTTCGGTGCTTGTTACATGTCAAATTTAAAATCTAACAAAGGTGAACATAAAATTATTTTACTAACAAATTTCAAGCTTACCCGTTTTATACATATCCATTAATTTTATTTTTTTTTTTTTTTTTTTTGGCAATTAATATTTGGCACAACTGCTAATGACACTGGTCGATAACCCATCAACTGCTAATTACACTGGTCGATAACCCTCCGAAACATGTGCAGCAGAATTAGATCTGGCCAGAGATAACATCTGGGTTTATTTATTTTCGCCAAGCAGGCTGTGGTCAGCCTGACAGGGGAGTATGATTTATGACCACAGAACAGTTAACACTGATTAGTTCTGCTGATAAGCGATGGCTAAAATCTAGCCGTTCTGGGAGTAACTTGGTAGGACTGTATAGGTGAAATGGCGTCGCTACGACTTTTCGCCGGGAAAAAAGCCAACAATCATTCTACAACATTTCGTCACGTGGTTTTTTCAAGGGCTCTGATTGGCGTAGAGCTACGAGATATAGCACAAAACACGCGCCAGACTTAATATATTTGGAAAAGACGAAAACAATATTTTGAAACTTTTGGAGCTACGAGGTTTGAGAACGACAGCGACGATATATGTGTGTGGAATTAAACTTTTAATTTGAAGTTCAGATAAACATATGTATTATACTTTTGTAGCTTAGTTTAATGCGACTTTACATCTAAAAATATGTTCTGAATAGACAATCGAATTCATATTAAAATAAAGTAAAAATGTAACGGCTCGGACCATTTCGAGCAAATTTGGAATGGCGCAATTTGATATCTTTAATTTTACATCGTAAACATGTTTTATATTTTGTACGTTAAAAAAATATTATTATAAATATATAACGTACCAAAAGGTTTAAAAGTTATTATTTCCTAGGAATATGTATCAATTCCTTATACAGATTTCATTTCAATGTAAATCAATTTAATCAATCGGAACTATTTAATTGCTCTTAGGAAGAAATTAATCTTCCTTAGCAAGAAGTCCTTACTTTCTACTCTTTTTGCCGCTTTGATTATTTTTTCTTAAGAATATTTTTAATCTTTATATGATTTTCGAATAAGTCATACTGAAGCATTCCCGCCATTCGATGCGCAATTTATCAGCCAATCAGGAATTCTTCCCAACTTATAAAAGCAAATCAAAATTATTAAAATACCATTTAAAGCCCCTGCATTAACTGATATGGTATTCCTTCAAATTGAAACGATGTATGCATTTTATTTGTGCTTTTATAATATTACAATATTAACACAAATAAAACAAGTAATACGTTCTAATTTGTACTAGTTTAAGTATTGTCTTTTTCAAATCATTTTGCATCACAATAAAACTAGTATTTCAAATGCGTTTGTCTACTTTCTTCGTTTCTTAAAGTTTATCTTACGGTAATTACATGAGGATATTTGTGGTTCAACATGAAGTATACCAGACACATACAATTAATTACACGGATATTTGAAATGAATGATGGTTCTTTAACGGGTTTGTTTTAAGACAAGACCATTATCAATTGCAATCAAAGTAAAGACGCTTATTTGATGATTTTGTTTTATAAAAACATATTTTATTTCAGCCCGTTTGAAAATACAAGGTTCGAACGGTGATTTACATATATGCATAGTGATGTATTTGCTTAACAAGTACCATTAGCCGATTATGCATATTGTTATGATGCGTACACGCTATCACTTTACCTGCCATTTTCTTGCGGTGTACAGAATGTTAATCAGAAAGAATTTTGTACAAGCAATTTAATTTCATATACGGTTATTTTAAATTATTAATTGTTAATGATCTTTCCTAATATAATAACATACATGTGTAATGATCTCAGAGCATAATTATAATTATGTTATAAAATTATAATGAAGATATTTTCCATTACACATATCACATTATTCAGAAGTAAACAATTGAATATGCCTTACTTTTTCAATGTACATCTATTAATGTCCATATAAACAAGTTGAGATGGCATAAATAGTATGCCACATAAACTTTATAGAATTCTTGTCAATTAATAATAATAGAATGATAAACTTCTATATACATGTATATTTAGTACTGTCATGATTGTAACCCAAACTTTTCTAGCAAGGAAATTTCATGGAAAAAACATTAATGTTAACACCAAATAGCGCCGTCTGCACATGTGGATTGGGACATAAGCGACAGTGTTCGCTATTCAAGTTAAGACTTTTTTAAGAACATCGTCGATTAGGAAAATGTGCTATATTTGGAGGAAATACTGGTTTCAGAGACGTTCAATAAATTCGCCGCGCTCTGTGAAACGGGGCTTAACGCCTGTGCGTAAAGTGTCGTCCCAAATTAGCCTGTGCAGTGCGCACAGTCTTATCAGGGACGGCACTTTTCGCTTTTATTGTATTTTTCGTTTTAATGAAGTCTTTACGTAGCGAAAAACCAGTTTATGCGGAAATAATTGTTCCTGATAAGCCTGTGCGGACTGCACAGTCTAATCTTGAACGACACTTTATGCACATGCATGAATACCCGTTTTCACAAAGAGTGGCTCAAATACTGATCGTGTCCGTTATTTTTAATTTTGGCAATGATACTATAGCTTTATGACGGGCTTTTGGCTGTTTGAGTCGCGTTACTTTTGTATCTGTTGCAAATTATATTATTTTGTTTCTGATTTTGGAGGCATTTTTTTGGTCTTTGGATCATGTTTTGCGAAAAACACTGTAAATGAGAAGTTTTAAAGGGGAAGGTTTGGGAGTTGTACGGCCATATGGTCGCAATGATTTAAATGAATAATTCTGGATACGATACATCATACTTAATGTATAACCGCGAGATCGTCGCTGTATCATATGACCAGGTGCAGTAAATATAATTGGTCTACAACCAGGCACTCGGTCAATCATCAGGGGTCAGCCAGTCACATATTGGAGTGTATAAAAAAACTGCATCACTCAGAGAAATTCGATTCGCAATTTCGACATTCGGATCGATATTTGAAAAAAAAGATAACACCTTTGTTGAATACGTTTCTAAACGTCCATATAACTTATAAGTGTTTTAAATGTGTCCGTATATAAAATAGCAGGTTAATTTGTAAGAAAATGCAATTTAAAATCATTTCCCGGCAGTATTAACCATGTGGAGATGGTGTGCTATACATTTTTCAATTTGAAGTCCGCACGGGCTAATCAGGGAAAACACTGTCCGCTTTTATGATATTTTTCGTATAAATGAAGTCTCTTCTTAGCAAAAATCCAATTTAGGCGGAAAGTGTCGTCCATAATTAGCATGTGCAGACTGCACAGGTTAATCTGGGACGACACTTTACGCACATGCATTTTGTCCAGTTTTCTCAGAACAAGGCTCAAATTATTAGAGGTAGTATTGACAATGGGCTCGACATGTTGCCTAGGTTTCGAAAATGCCTCGGTGAAAGTGTGTGCATGCACGTTTAAGTATTTCGTATGTCCTTTTTGGATAGGTGTTCAATAAATTTACTTTTCATAATCATGCCTTAATAGACCGTCAATGGAGCATTTCAATCAGCAGACAAGTTTCAAGTGATATTTACAGATATCTTCATGTCTTTTAAATTTCCGCCAAGTTATTTCATCCCTTCATTCTTTTGAAATGGCAGGACAACAATAAACCTATGTACAGGAATATGACATAGGAAGTACGGACTTCGCGCGTCGCATTGTCTCATAATTATGAATATTCCTTTCTTCAAATTAATCTCGAACCTTTTCCTATAATGAGTTCCGTTCTGACAAAACTGGTCATAATGCATGTGCGTAAAGTGTCATCCCAGATAAGCCTATGATATCCGCACAGGCTAATCCGGGACGACACTTTCCGCCTAAACTGGATTTTCGCCAAGAAGAAACACCATTTAAACGAAAAATTCCATAAAAGCGGAAATTGTCGTCCCTGATGAGCCTGTGCGGACTGCACAGGCTAATCTGGGATGACAATTTACGCACAAGCATTATGCCCAGTTTTCTCAGAACGCGACTCTAATGACACGGCCATTGAGCAATCATTACAAATTCGATCTTTTCCCTCTAAGTGTGACCTTGACCTTAAAGTGTGAATGACACATCCGCTTATGATGCTGAATAATTCCGCTAAGTAATTTACAAAATCTGAATTGAATTTATTTCACAGTGATTACGAAATGGGATGGACGAAGGGATGAATGGAAGAAAATGCGCACTCCAGAGTTTCCAACTGGTTTCATCTTCAACCGACCATAATGTAAAAGCTAAATATCGACAAACTCGAACAACGTTTATTGTTACTTATGCAAATTCCAAACCGCAAGCTAAGTAAACACTCCTTTGGACTGAAAACACACGTCCTTTTCTGAATGTATACGTCTTGCTACGTCTATCTTTGGTAATCAAAACGCGAACATGAATTTATTAATATTTTAAACACTTACGGTTTATTTAATTCGCAGCGGGACCTGAACATCAGTTGTGATTGCCATATATCAATCCAGATTCTCTTTTTCGGTTTATTCATTTCATTTCAACTCGTTTTTGTCTACCCTAAAGCTCCGCGTGAATTTGCTTTTTATCTCGGATTTTTATTTATTCGGAGTTTAAGCCATGCATGAAGTTTTTTAAATGAAATATTAACAAGTATTTATGAATGTTTAATAATCCCAACGTTTTTAAACGCGTGGGGTAATTGTATTGATCTCCGCTTTATTTTTGATAGGACCATATTTTCTCCTACACTAGAACCTTGAAACTTGATAATTATGAGCATATGTGCGACGGTGACGGTGACGAAATTTTGATCTGACCCCTGGGTCAAAAGTTATGGGTAAATAAATGGGTAAAATGGGTAAAAATACTCGGTTTACTTACAACATGCGACGCACATGATAACAACTTTTGACCCAGGGGTCAGATCAAAATTCCGAATAGTGCACCATCGCACATATGCTCATAGCTACCATGTGTGTAAGTTTCAAGGTTCTAGTGCTAATAGTGTAGGAGGAGATGGAGGAGAATGGGGGTTGGGGTGGGGCCCAAAATTTTGTTTTAACATCTTCATTTATTCACCAATTGGCGTGACGTCACTTTTATACTGAACATCTCTTCTTTCAACACGGGCGGTGTGGGGATACGCGTCGGCATCTGCCGCGCCATTTCTAGTTAATATTAAGTTGATTTCAAAGCTTCAGTGTATTCCTATCCTCGACCCAAGAGAATGTGGTTAAATATCAAAAAGCTCTTTAATTTCATCTGAGCCGCGCTCTGGGAAAACGGGGTTTAATGCATTTGGTTAAAGTGTCGTCCCAGATTAGCCTTGCACTCCGCATAGGCTAATCAGGGACGACACTTTCCGCTGCTATAGTATGTTCCGTTCAAAGGAGGTCCCTTCTCAGCAAAAAAGATTCTGAAAGAGTAAAGAAAACTATCTTTTAAAATCATATAAGTTCTATTAGTTTTAATTTCAATCATTTCATAATACATGTTCGGTGCTTGTTACATGTCAAATTTAAAATCTAACAAAGGTGAACATAAAATTATTTTACTAACAAATTTCAAGCTTACCCGTTTTATACATATCCATTAATTTTATTTTATTTTTTATTTTTTTTTGGCAATTAATATTTGGCACAACTGCTAATGACACTGGTCGATAACCCATCAACTGCTAATTACACTGGTCGATAACCCTCCGAAACATGTGCAGCAGAATTAGATCTGGCCAGAGATAACATCTGGGTTTATTTATTTTCGCCAAGCAGGCTGTGGTCAGCCTGACAGGGGAGTATGATTTATGACCACAGAACAGTTAACACTGATTAGTTCTGCTGATAAGCGATGGCTAAAATCTAGCCGTTCTGGGAGTAACTTGGTAGGACTATATAGGTGAAATGGCGTCGCTACGACTTTTCGCCGGGAAAAAAGCCAACAATCATTCTACAACATTTCGTCACGTGGTTTTTTCAAGGGCTCTGATTGGCGTAGAGCTACGAGATATAGCACAAAACACGCGCCAGACTTAATATATTTGGAAAAGACGAAAACAATATTTTGAAACTTTTGGAGCTACGAGGTTTGAGAACGACAGCGACGATATATGTGTGTGGAATTAAACTTTTAATTTGAAGTTCAGATAAACATATGTATTAAACTTTTGTAGCTTAGTTTAATGCGACTTTACATCTAAAAATATGTTCTGAATAGACAATCGAATTCATATTAAAATAAAGTAAAAATGTAACGGCTCGGACCATTTCGAGCAAATTTGGAATGGCGCAATTTGATATCTTTAATTTTACATCGTAAACATGTTTTATATTTTGTACGTTAAAAAAATATTATTATAAATATATAACGTACCAAAAGGTTTAAAAGTTATTATTTCCTAGGAATATGTATCAATTCCTTATACAGATTTCATTTCAATGTAAATCAATTTAATCAATCGGAACTATTTAATTGCTCTTAGGAAGAAATTAATCTTCCTTAGCAAGAAGTCCTTACTTTGAAATTCTACTCTTTTTGCCGCTTTGATTATTTTTTCTTAAGAATATTTTTAATCTTTATATGATTTTCGAATAAGTCATACTGAAGCATTCCCGCCATTCGATGCGCAATTTATCAGCCAATCAGGAATTCTTCCCAACTTATAAAAGCAAATCAAAATTATTAAAATACCATTTAAAGCCCATGCATTAACTGATATGGTATTCCTTCAAATTGAAACGATGTATGCATTTTATTTGTGCTTTTATAATATTACAATATTAACACAAATAAAACAAGTAATACGTTCTACTTTGTACTAGTTTAAGTATTGTCTTTTTCAAATCATTTTGCATCACAATAAAACTAGTATTTCAAATGCGTTTGTCTACTTTCTTCGTTTCTTAAAGTTTATCTTACGGTAATTACATGAGGATATTTGTGGTTCAACATGAAGTATACCAGACACATACAATTAATTACACGGGTATTTGAAATGAATGATGGTTCTTTAACGGGTTTGTTTTAAGACAAGACCATTATCAATTGCAATCAAAGTAAAGACGCTTATTTGATGATTTTGTTTTATAAAAACATATTTTATTTCAGCCCGTTTGAAAATACAAGGTTCGAACGGTGATTTACATATATGCATAGTTATGTATTTGCTTAACAAGTACCATTAGCCGATTATGCATATTGTTATGATGCGTACACGCTATCACTTTACCTTCCATTTTCTTGCGGTGTACAGAATGTTAATCAGAAAGAATTTTGTACAAGCAATTTAATTTCATATACGGTTATTTTAACTTTTTAATTGTTAATGATCTTTCCTAAAATAATAACATAACATAACTGATTTGTTTTCGACTTTAGCATATACAGGTCATCATCAATAATAAAGTAAACAACTCACTCCAGAGTTCAGGAATTAACGAGTATGGCACTATTTCCGATCTATTAAGGCATCCCGATAATGTCCGGATTCCACAAACGGCTATACGGCAGGGGTGGCGAAATCAAATGTCCGAGTTGCCCGAGTCGTACATTTGCTTGTCCGGGCAACTGATTGTTTTCAATTAAGTTGTCCGTGGACAACCAGTCGGGTTGAGAAATACAAAACAAATAGATTGTATTAAAGCCGCTATTAAGTTTTACAAAACCGGATGTTGACACCCGATAACATTGTCAGTGCTATTTGCGGAGCAATCAAGCTAAAATATGGGCACTCTCCTGCACAGTGGTCTCGCTTATTCTATAAGCATGATAAGAGACCAGGAGGCTAGCATGCCGCATTTTCAACATTCGGCCCGTCTGTTTAATAGGCAGTGTACAGACTGGTTTGCTCGTTCATTCCGTACCTTAATGTTGAACGTTCGTCTTAAATTTTAAAATGCATTATTAATACCAAAGGGGAGGTATAAAACCCGGAAATGTCCGGAAACCCAGAGTGTGTCACATCGCTCCTACCTAACTAAATTTCTAGACTCACAAACGTCGGGACGTTGGGACGTGAAAAGCCGAAAGTCGAGTTGGATTACGTACAGTTCCGTTGATTGGGTGAAGTGTTCCGTTTGAATCAACTACAATTTATATTAAAGTTCAACAAAGACGGTAAAATAGTCATTATGTATAAAAACATATATATAATGTATAATTTGAACATTACATTTCCTGGCTTATTTCATCTGCAAAAATGAAAATTATATATTGAAAAACTGTTTTAAAACACCGCTGTGGTTTTAACCGAGTTGAATGGTAGAACTCACTACATACAACTACGACTGACTTATAACATCATGACGTATTTTCAGGTGAGCTTATGAAGCAATATTATACATTTAAAGCTAAATCACACTACTTCCTGAAGTAAAACTTACTCGCGTGTGCTTGATTGGTTTTCCAATTTTATCATTCAAACCCGAAACTAAAAAAGACAGGAAGAAAATTCATTCAAATTCAACTGACATGGATGTAAAGACCGGAATATTATGTTGAGATAAAACACCAAATAACACGTTAACAGGAAAACATAGTTTTCCCTGACCAAGAAGATAACTTGAACAATTGATCATATGAAACGACACAATTGGACAGGAAGAAAATTCATTCAAATCCAACTGACATGGATGTAAAGACCGGGAGATTATGTTGAGATAAAACACCAAATAACACGTAAACAGGAAAAAATAGTTTTCCCTCACAAAGAAGATAACTTGAACAATTGATCATATGATACGACACAATTGGACGCGTTTGGCCAACCCGAAAGCAATGGCGTAAATATTGAGCGGAGATATTTGGTAAACAAAATAATTATGTCAGCAATATATTTCGGCGTTTTACTCACAATATCCCGCTTATAAATCCGGTTGTGTACGCAAATATAAACACGTGTTATGTTTAAAGACACTTCATTTTTATACTTTGTTAATAAGTGCTTGCTAGTCTTCCTAATGCTTCATTTCTTATCAATGGCGTTGATACCATTTTAAAAATACTGTAGTACGTGTTAACCATGTAACCAACAACCCAATACGTTATAACATAATACTACTGTTCTGAATGGTTTGATATAATGCAACCTTTGTATCATAAACGCCTCATGATATTGTGAATAACCAGGATGACTGACCAAAAAGGTCAAAACACAAAATGCATTTGCAAAATGTGAACTACGTTAGCCTGATGATAGGTTATCAACAACTATGCTGGTTTTGCAAGTCTATTATTTTAATAAAATACTTTTAAATACTGTTGCTAAAAAAGATACAGGGCAGTGTATACATACAAGTAGTATTTAAAGGCGAATGTGCTGTTCATGTATAACTTGGTTTGAATAAATATAAGATAATACAAATGTCAAAACAAAAGGTAAATGGAAGAAGTTCAGGATTTATTTCGTTATTTCATTTAAAAACTTGTACTTTCGTAGTAATGGCAGTCAACACAGTTTTGAAATTAACCAGGAGATATGGTATGTATTTGTCTTGTGTTAAACTTATTTTATTTACAACTTATTTTATTTGTTGTTTGTAAACGCGTATTCAAAAACAAACCATGCAAAATACGAAATTTGATATTGATCAAGTGTTACATTAATAGTTGTAATTGTATAGGTTAATAACCTTTAAATGATGTGTCAATATTATATTCGTGTTATTATCAAAATATGCTATGACGTAACGTCAAAAAGTCCGTCCATCCAGAAAATTGCGCATGTGATGTACATGTTTACTTAATATTTTTTTTTAACATAGCGTCATGATAATTATATCAAACGAATCAGCTGAAAAATGCGCATTTCACAATATATAATACAAAAAACAGAGATACCGACATTTAAGGATAACCTATGTTTAAGTGATTATAAAAGCTATATTATTTTTTCCATATTAATTATAATGGTATCCTAGTAGAGAGGCCCTCTAAGGTTTGTAAAACATGCAACAATAATGTTTTACAATATCAAATTAGCACTCTTGTTAGCGTCCAAAGTTGGTAAAGTTTTATGATTTTTAATGCCTAATTATGTTTTGCGTAAAATTCGGAAAAGATAAAAGTAATTATAAAAGCAATATTTTCTACCGACTTGAATTAAAATAATATCGTTGTGAAGGAAAATTTATGACGTTCCTAAAATATGCAAAAGTATTTTTTCAATATCAGATGTGCGCTGTAGGTTGGTATAAGTTGTTTGAATTCCCTACCAAATTATGACATTTTCTGTTTTAAAGGTACAGTTTTAAAGCGTAAAATTGTTTCCGGTAACCCGACTTTTTTTTTGTTTCTTGCCGACCCTAAAATTTAGTTTGGAGTATTTAAAGTCGATTTGCGTGCAACACGCTTTTCTTTCGACATTATCACTTTACATGCATATAATAGGGATATAAGGCATCCGGATAAAACCCTCCCGTCAATTTCATTGGGGCGGACATAAGCTCTCCCGTCTTTTATTCGGAAATTTAAATATCGCTTACCGTTAAACTGAAATAATGAACCTTGGATTATTTTTTCAATATACTTAGTATACGAATAATTTCTTGTGAACGCATCTCCTCTTATAATTTCAATTGATTTTCATTTATACTCATGGACATTCTTCAGGGCGACATGCAGTTGTACGTTAATGCCGGAAGTTATATATTGCCTATTATTTAGGAAGTTCTGGTCCTTGTAATATTTGCCTCTATTAACCTCAATTGTACAGAAATCTCTCGGACTCTACCTAATTCCCCCATACAGAGGCTATATACTTATGTGTAAAGCTAATTCATGCTAACAATTCATTGTCTCAGTAAAACGGCTATTACCGTCAAAAACAAAATGTATATTAAAAATAAATTTTTCATTTAGGAATGCATGTATGTTTTCTAATTACTAAAGAACACAATAATTTATATGTTGAATAAGGTTGAGAATGTAATTTTGATCTAGGCAATTTAAAAAAAAACTTGTAAGTGATAATGTTATTCTATATATAGTAACAATATCCCTGTAAATGTTTGGCAAATATGATGATCTTCTTAACACATCTAGAATATCAGAACAATACTACAGAATTTAAAAAAAACATGTTATTTTTTTCAAGATCGATTGTGTATACATTTTGTATTTGTAAATACTTATATTGAACTATATACAGTTTAATCCGTATCAACTCGCCATTTCACTTAAGTTTCTGTTTCTGGATTTATTTTCATTTGCATTGTTTAGTCGTACAAAGTACGGTGTGTCATACCAGCAATAATGAGATTTGAGCCATGAATACACTGTATCAAAAATGAATACACAAGATCCTTATTAGTTAATTCATTGTGATTTGGTCAACACTGGCCTAGCTGCTGATAGGATCTTCTCCAGAAATGAGATACACGGTAGATTCGCTGCAGCCAATACACAAGTCATAGTGACACATATTTGTTATTGAAAAAAAACACCATAGAAACGTCATTATAACCATCATGTTTCTTGATATTACTTGTTCTATCGCCCGTAATGAAAGGAGGACGAGATTATTAATGGCACTATCCGGATTCCGTACTTTGATAATACTTGTTAAGATTTTCAAATACATTTTTTGAGTCCCCCAAACCGAAATTTTCATAAAGCACCACACTCGTGTCACTTATATTCAACGTTATGAATGCCCAAATAACGATCGTTTGGTCACGCTTTGGTCAAGATTTGTGCCCGCCTCCGCCCCTCCCCTGTGATAACCCCACCAATTTCATGTAAAACTAAAGCGGTGGTACGCATGCGCGATAAGGATCTTCATCCTGCTTTGTCCCCACGACATAAAATGTCACATTTTCACGAGACTGAAACTTATTTTTCTCAATTTCTCTTGTATATACGGAAAAGGGATTTATTATCTTTTATTCACATCAAATCCTGTTCATTGTACATTAAACCATCATTACAGGTTGTTGTGTTCGTTATCGGTTCAAACGACATCGGCACAAAGACCCCGGTAATTGGGCAATGTTTTACACATGTTGCGCATGACGTAAATTACATTAGCTGAGGTTTCTTTAATCTTAATTGCTGTTTTCCACATGTTACATGTAAGGGACTTGTAATATCGTCGAAGACATATAAACTTACTTATCTTCATTTTTACTATCGGTTACAAGTACCATCTTGGAAGTATAGTTGACTCAATAAATAATACAACTCCAAACAGAGGTGGCGCTAGAGATAACGAATAATAACGAAAAGAGGGCAATACAAGTAATTCACGCAAATATAATTAGTTAACGCGTCTGTCAGGATTGTACAAAATATCGTCATACTATCATAATGTACGATTATTTTGGAAACACACACAATAGAGTTTTGAAAATTCTAATAAGATACATCGCTTCATATTACGTTTAGCGAATTATGCTGATGAATGTACGCTGTTTAATAATTGTGTATTATGGATGAACTAACAGATTCGATTCCAATATCAATTATAAATAACGTTAATATCAAGTTGCATCTGCAGGAAATTATTGTATCGTCAAAACAAGGCCGGTCATTTTAGGCATGTGGCCAATTGCAATTTAATTAGACACAAGACAAAAAACACGACACACACTGGGGTCACCGCATTAACATGGCCAATGCATAGCAACGCATAGCCTGAGGTTTAGACCCGGTTTAAGGGCGCCGAAACATTACACTTTGCCAAAAGAAAAAAAAACCTTCAAAAGCAAAACACTAATTAACCTAATTGCATGACAATTTCAATCAAACTACAATAAAAGAGAATACGCTTAATTTGATTAAACTATTCAACGACTCAATGGTTGTATGTTCACCACAGCAACATAACTGTAACTTTCTAAGGCACAATGAAATGAAACAAAAACAACGTCGCATGTTTTTAATAAAATAATAAGTTAACTCCAGAAATAAGATCATGAGGGAAAATAGTCAAACCACCCGCTGTCTTTTCCTTATTGCTCTCACGACAACAAAAGCCATTATATATACTATTCACCCTCAACATAATATATAAATCAAAATGATTCGTAGGCACTTATCAGGATCCTCTTTACAAAGGTACCATTATAATTAATATCGAATTAATAAAACTGTTTCCTCTAAACCACTTTGACCTTTTTCGGGTTTTCCATTAGGCATTTTTTTGTGTGCGAAAAAAAACCTAAAAGTAGACCGACCTTGACCGCGATTTACAGACCGACCACGACCTTGCCATACAATATGTTTACATCGTTAGAAGCTTTGGAGGCTCTTCTTTCCAACGGTACCATTATAATTCATATCGGACGAGTAATAATAAATTTATATCATTTTTACCTTTTCCGGGTTTTACCTAAAAGAATTCCGGGTTTTCCGGACATTTCCGCGTTTTATACCTTCCCATACCAGATGTTGGCTAAATTCTAGCATCATTTTTTTCTCATTATATTTCATACAAATTCGAGCATTGCCGGATAATTACGTTGCATATGGTAATGGCAGTCATTAAAATTCAGAAGTGTTTGTCGGATTACACATTTACCTATGCTCATTTGAGAATAAAACAAAACGTTTACAGTGGTGTGTAATTAATTCAACGAGTCTTTGTTAAAACGCTTAATGTGATGAAAAAATGTTTTGACAATATTACGCATGAAATGCACAATTTCCACGAGGATTACACCGTTGCCATCATCAGTTTTCTAAGAAAATGGCCACTATTTTATCTGATTAGAATGGTATATGTGTAGGTATAACAATAAATGCGTTAATAATTTGTATAAGCATTAAGTTTAACGGACAAGTGTAGTTCAGCAACGGAAAGTTAAATTTCCTAAATTGTTGTCCGTGGACAAGTATAGGTTTTTGAGATTTCGCCACCCCTGTACGGATGCTAATGTTGATATCCTTTGACATCCCGGAAGGTTCCCGTGATTTTGACAAATTCAGACTTACAGATAAAGCGCCTTATAGGTTTATTAACCTAATTTTCATATTCAAAAGCTCTGAGAAACTCTTTAATCTGCCTATATGGTCCCATGCCTAATTTTTGAATGTGAAATCGCTCTAAATTTGACTCTGTCATATCGGCGAGCTTGATGATGATGAATAATTAAAATTAGTACTTAATATTGAATATGAGACAAACTAGTTTCACAGCAAGGAAACGAATGCAATAACCTATCTATATACACAAATAACATTTTATGCCAACATAAATTTATTTATGTCATTGACCTCCCCACTCTCTATTTTATACGTGAGTGTCACGGTTTAGTAAGGGTATTAGCCGGGAATGTTCTGAAGGGAAATTGCATTTAACCATAAAGTTTATAAAAACATTGTGTTGCCAGATTGTTTACATTAACACACTTTGTTGAAAGAGCATTACTTTTACCATGCTATTGTTTATACTGCAGCAAATTGAGTTCATGAATAGATGTTTGACATTTAAAAAGCTGTTAGAATAAGCTTTGATAGACTAGCAGTTTTGGAACTTTCGAGAAGCCAGTCTTTGCATAATTCTGGACGTGCGTAGTTTCACGTCAACTTTCACTGATTTAAAATTTGTAATTTAAGGCATTATATGTCAAATAAAAGGTTATAATTTTACGTATTATTCTGAACTCTGGTATAAGGAATACTTTGCATATCAACTTTTGGGGCGGCGACTCCGTTTTCTACAGAAAATTTGAGTGAAAAGGTGGGATCAGTCACGATGGCGTGGTGTACACGAACAATGGAATTTCGGAACAAAGAACATTCACTTCCGGTAAAGATGGCTGTGGTCAAGGGCCTCAAAGTGCAACTTTTTGGTCATTCTTTTGTCAAAAGGCTAAAGGACTACATTCAAAATGACAGCTCACAGCGTCACGATTTAAACCTGCAAGCAAATGCTCTTGTTCAATATTCCGGATTCCCGGGCGCTACAGTAAAGGAATTGAGGAGACATCTGGAAGTTGTTAGTGATTTCAGCCCAGACATTCTTGTGCTGATCATTGGGACAATCGACATCTACAATTCGGATGTTACTCCGGAAAGTGTTGCTCGGGATATTGAGAATTTAATAGACACTCTTTTGTTTGTGATTGGAGTGGGAAAAGTCATAGTGTTACAAGTTTTACACAGACATGTAGGTTCCGTTATCTCATACAAGATATCCAGTCGACGTGGATTGGTTCAATGCACGTATTGACGATCTGAATTCACATCTGATAGAGATGCTCAATCGCACTGGTCATGGTCGTTCATACCTACGGCGTATGAAGGGGTTTTGGTCTCCTGCTTCCAAACAACAAAATTTTGCAGACGATGGTTGTCACCTGTCCAGTGCCGGTCAGCTCCGCCTCATTACAAATGTCAGAGCTGCTGTGGTCGCCGCCCTGAAGGGTTCTATTTGCCATTCATAAGATACGTATGATACTATCTTTCCTTTTCTCAGATATAGATAATTTCAAAAGAAAATTATCTATTCATTATATATAATTATATTTATATTATGTATATTATATATATATCTATATACAAATACATAGCGCATGTGGCTATATTACAATGTTCTTAATTAAATTTGAAGTGTTCTTGTTTTGTTTTTTTTATACAAGAATTGCTGTAACGTTTGTGTTCTTATTTATTAGTGAATCTCATTTATTAAAGAGTTCACACTCTAATAAATACAAACAATGTCAGTACGGTGTGATTTGGTCTTCATTTCACACTAATTCTGTACATATTTTATTTTCACAATCCATCTAGGCGTACTTTCATAGCTAACGCCTAACTTTATATCATAGATTACGTTGATCAGCTTTGCTGACCATGATTGTGTGATTTAGTTTACACATCACACGAAAATTACAAATACATGGTCTAGTGTTATATTCCATGTAGGCGTGCTTCTTTTCATAGCTCACGCTTAACATTCTTTCATAGATTAGCTTGACCAGCTTTGCTGGCTATGATTGTGTGATTTACATCACACGGAAATTATAATTACATGGTTTAGTCTTATATTCCATGAAAGCGTGCTTAGCTTCATAGCTCACGCTTAATTTTGTATCATAGATTAGCTTGACCAGCTTTGCTGGCTATGATTGTGTGATTTAGTTTACACATCACACGCAAATTACGAACACATATTTAGTGTTATTCTCCACGTATGCGTGCTTAGTTTCATAACTCACGCTTTACTATCATGGTTTTGCTTTGCTTGCCATGTTAATGAGTGTTATTTTATACATCACACAGAATGTGTAGATACATGGTTTATTTTATATGCCTACATGCAATTTATGTTACGCAGAGCGTTTATGGTTTAGTTTTACATACCACGAAGGTGTGAATTTCACATATGTTGTTTGCACGACAATTCGCTTACTTTAATTTATTTTTTGACATGATAATTAGCGTCAGATTTATTATTTTAAAGTTTACGCCTTTGTTGTAATCATACGGCTAGTTTGCGGATTTCGCAACACACAATATCAAGGTCAAAAATAGTCTTGTGAATTAACACTTATGAAGGTGGAGTTACTTTTAGTCTACCAAATTTAGAGCTATAGATTCATACATATGGTTAAATACATAAAGTTTCAATTTAACTTTATGTTTTTCTTACAAACAAGACTATAATGCATTCAAGGGATTATGCCCTCGAAATTGTTTTATCTCTTACAGTTAATCATGCATTCATTTCAGATCATGAAACGTACCAGCCGTCCTAAGAAGGGTACGCATTCGGCGTGTACCTGTTGTTCCGGACAAAAACAAGCACACAAGCGCAAAAACAATGATGCCCCAACCTCAACAAAAGGCAAAGGCCAGAAAAAACAAAAGACTCACAACATTCTGCCCCTGGAGGCCAATCTAGATGACGATGTGAATGACAACTTCAGCAGTGATGAAGAAACATCGGTTCGTTTGCCAGCTGCTCCAAGTACAGCAACAACCCTTGGTGTCCAAACATCCTCATCTGCGAGTCCTCACATGCCAGCAGTTCCCCCGCATCTACCAGTAGAATCAGACTCTTCTTCAGACTCCGATTCGGATGAAAACGACCACTATCTGTTCCCAAGCTTACAACAGGCCGTGTCTCAACACACAAATTCCTTGGCAGGTAATGGCATTCAGTTCGCAGAACCCATTGGCACTCCAATCATTAATCAAATTAAAAGACGCGCAAACTTATTTGGAAGAATAAGTTTGTGGATATGGCGTTTCTGCTGCCGCCATCGCAAAATCCGTCCACTCCGCAATTTACACTCCAACTGGACGACCAACACAATTTCACCATAAACCCAACTTCACGTAGCAAAAAAATCAATACCATTGAAGCATGGACCACAGCATTCATTAGATTCATGGCCGTTTACCTTCACAAATACCCCTTTGAGGCCCAACAGCTCCTGAAATATATGGAGATTGTACGCGACATTGCCAGGCGCCGCCCCGGGATGGCCTTTCTCTATTACGACACGCAGTTTCGCTTGCTGCGCGAGTCAGTTCTTATGCCCTGGGACCGTATTCATACGGAATATTGGTAAATGGCCTGCATGTCTTTCCAACAACCCCAGCAGCCCTTTCGGCCCAAGCAACCACCAAACAGGTCATACAGTACTGGACCCCCCTCCAACGGTTTCTCTGGCATTTCAATAAGCGAACATCTTGTCGTAACCCAAAATGCACACAGCCCCACATCTGTGGCTTTTGTAGAGGTCCACATGCAGCATACAACTGTAAATTCAGCAACAAAGAACAGGCAGCCAAAGCCCAGTCTCAATCAAACATCGACCCTGCTAAGTCAACAAAGTAACAATCTTGTAGTTACCCCAATTAAAGTCTCTGCACTAACACCATTTCTTCAGGACTATCCATTAGCACAATATCTGATTCTAGGTTTTACACATGGTTTTAAATTGGGTTACACAGGTCAACACAAGGCTTCCACATCCCCAAATCTGAAGTCTTGTGATGAGAACCCTGACAAAGTGCAAAGTAAACTTCAGGCAGAACTAAATTCAGGTCGTGTATCAGACGAGAGGTCCACAGAAGTTAAAGACGAAATTGTGGCAAGAAATCAAGTTATCGTGTATTTGAATAGGTCTATAGAATCACTGGAGTATCTTCAGACAACGCCTGGAACAAGTAGCACCGATTATGACATTCAAATTAATCAGCTCTCTGTCATAAAGCAAAAACACTGTCAACTACTCCAAACACGTTTTGAGGAGGTAGATTTATGTCTTCATCAACAAAAACAGGAATGTAAGACACAGGAGGATAATCTTCTTAAACATAAAACTGAAACGGCAAAGCTTGGTCTAACTGGTACGTTGCAGTGCTCCTCTTTCGACACTACAAGAATACGCACACCTGATGCATCTAACGAGATGTACACACGATGTTTAATAGAACAAACCTTTGATGATACGAAAGAAACACTCAACGGCGTATACAAACAGGAAAGATCAATAATTGAAATTCAAGAAGGTACACTTGTATAGTTTGTGTTTGCGACCTCTCTTACCAAGTTTAAATATGTCTCATTTGCCTTTTTTGACAATATCATAAAGATGTTTTAGTGTTATTTTTGTCGAAGGCATGTAATGGCCAAACACACACACACACACTACTTTGCTGACGGAAAATGATATTTTACGTACATTTAAGAAATTAAAGACATGTTATGATTGAGATTAATAATGTTTTTTAAAAAAAAAACACGTGTACGTCATACATTTTAAGCTAACCTGATCACAACGTTTTTCTGTGCATTGATTGTTATATTGCAGATATTAGAGAACATAATGCATTGCTGCGTGAACTTCTAGTTAAAGTAAACGCAATATCCCAGTTAGAACATGGAACAAATCTTGGTTTGTATTTTTGTAAATGTTCTTGTTATACGGGCATTGCTTTTTAGATGATTTAATTATGTGTCTTCTATTAGTATCGAAAAGAATATTAAAGCTCAAGTTCAAAACTTGCATTTAACAAAAAACTATTACCTACGAAATCAAATTTCTGTAAGAAATGGATTTATTAAGGGTTATTGAAAACGAATGTATATCATATTTCGCCGATTCCAGAAGTTTTGCCAGTCATCGCATAGAAAAAAAAACTATACGATTAACTATTGCCAAATCAATACTATTTTATTGATTAATGCGTTGTCATAGTTCTTGTGTTTTGGTTGTTTAAATGGCCATAATATAATAGTTTTGAAATTTTTCACGGATTTTGAGGAGTCGGATTTTACACGTTTGGCTTTCACGTGTGTGCACATGTACACTAATAACATATCTCTGATATCGCTTTATTCAATCAACGATTTCATCGGTCGCAAATAATATACCGCTCTGTTAATTAAGTCCTCGTTTCTGAAATGAAGATTAAGGGCTACTTTCCACAAATTTAGTGCGATAGTCAAAAGTGTATATGCATTTAATAATGCAATTTTAATCTTTGTATATAGATTTGTTGATGAAAGTTAGAACCACTGGTTCCAGGAACAACGAAGAAATGGACGGAGAAATGGTAGCAGCTGGAAACGGATTGTTAAATGGAGTTCAGTTAACTGATTCACGCGGAAGGCAAATGCAAAATGCATTTCGACCAGTTGTCCGAAGCATTGAAAAAGGTTCGTTACATAAGTCTTTAGCGTAAATAATGTGTTTAAAAAAGATTGTATTCCTAATGTAAGTTTTAAAGGCTTTCAAGTTATTCTTTTGCCATTTGAGGTTCGACAAAAACTACACCAATTTATGCATTTTGCGCCTGAATATTATAATGTTCATCTTATACCGTGTTGTTTTTGTACAAAAGATGGTAACACTGTTACCAGGATCAGTCATGGATGTATGGCCATTCATATTTGCTGCCGGACGGTAAACCATCTGATCGCCTTGTGTGAAGATTTTCTCAACGGTAACTTCTCAACTTTGTTCCAACCGTTACAAGACTATTTGAGGACATTTCCAGGCAATGAGGATGTTGTCGTCGTTGTTGACATCTTCGAAAAAGACTACATTAAGAGCATAATGCCCATATGTAAGTGTAATCAAGAGATTTTAAATGTTCGGTACGTTTTGTTTAGTTTAAATGCTTTTGTATTTCATACATTAAAATATTGATTATTTCTGTATGCAGGAAGCACTGTTTAATTTAAGATAATTATAAAAGTGGAAATAAATAGGCATTGCTGGTTATATTGATACATTCGTACTTTTTTGAAATTACAGTGAATGAAATCAGGCAAAAATTGGATATAAAAGTTGGAGAGCTGGTCTCACCGTCTTCCGTTGTCCAAGATAGTACATTACAAAATGTACAAGAACGTTGGACAACAACTCCAGATGAAAATGCAAACGATCCTGGGTGTAAGTGTTGTTTGGGCGCACACTTGTTTACACTATTGTATTGATATTCACATGAACGTGTTATAACATGAACAATAACAGAACAAAACACTCGGGAAAGTTCAAGCGCACAACATTTATATGCGTGTGAAAACGTCATTTTAACATAACCACGTGCTTTTATTATCCCCTTTGAACCTAGTTGAGATTTAAGTTCGCATGATAACGGGTTATTTATATATCTTTTTGTCAACCGTTCGTAATTAATATATTAAACCTCTGTGTATCAAAAAACACTAATTGATTGCTCTTTTTTATATAAGCATAGAATTTATGTTCTATAATGTACCTGTACCGCGAAGGTTTAAATTCTGTTCAGGTGGTTCCCAAGACATATTTGACGAGATTATATTGTAAAAAAAGCTTGAAAGCACTCCAGATACCACAATTGGTGACTAAAAAGTTTGCATACTGTTTAATATTATATTGGTCAAGTTTGTTGTTGGTTATATTTATTCCCATACCGGTGTTTCCTGCTGTGCTTGGCGAATCTGAATCCTGCGATAACTCAAAACCGTACACACCGGTGAAGTAGTTTGATAAAACTCAGAATGCTGATAGAAGGCCATATTGGGAACATGCACGTTATTTCAGGGTTTTTTTAATTTGTGATCGCTATGGTTGCAGAAATAAGTGACAAGTAAAATCAGGTGACAACTTAAGAAATAATCAAAAGAGGTGAATGAAACCTATTGAGATTCAGTTAATTCTCTGAAAAAAATATTATCATATCTTCATTTGAAATGATCAGAGCATTTGTTACAATAATATTGAAGACAAGTTAAAAACTTATATTAAGGTAACACTATTTAAACGAATGGTTTGCAAATTACATATTGGTACTATGGAATTTTCTCTGAACATAAAATTAAATAAATATCGAAATCGAAACTCGAATAGTTTATATAGTGTCTATAAAAGTTATATTCAGAATATTTCTGTACAATTTTCACTAGGATACGGTTCAGTGTTAATTATATATTTTTTGAAAACCTCAAATAATTTTCCATTAGTGTTGGTGGGATGTCATCATTCTAGCTACTATATATTTTTGCTCAATGGAGATAAAAATTGATTTGATTCTAAGCGTCTTATTGGTATTTTCTTCTTGTTTACGCTTTGAGTTAAAGATAACTGAGGTGCGAAGTTGAGTTACTGTCCAAAATACATATTGATAAGAAATAGTTGATATTTATTAATACAAAGGAGATTTGTCAACTGAAAAGAAATGCAGTTTTGTGATTTACTATAATAATAACCAACTGAGTTCCGATATATTGGAATTTAAGCACGAGAGCTGCTGTTCTTTAAACTTAAATTGTTGAAATAATGTGGTTTTATTGTGCATTCTATTAGAGAATTTTTAATCATTCGGCTGAAGTTTGATGCAGAATAACGCTACCTCTCTTATTTTCTTAGTCCTTAGAAATAATTCGCGTACAATTATCGATTTCTTATTATTCACATAATATCAATACATTGAAGTAAATGACAACGATAGGATGTTGCTAGTTTAAATCTCAGCTGATGCCGTTTCTTCACATACACACTTAATTTGTGTTTATTTATTTAGTAGTTGGAGCAGCCGAGGAACATACTGCTGATTTAGATATTTCAAGAAAAACAGTGGTTTCACGTCCTCATCAATCGGATATCGTGCAAGAGAAGGATCTCAATACTGGTGATAGTGATTCGTCTCTGGTAAGTATAAACTGAATTAAATTTAAACCTGTATATGTTTACATTAAGCTGTTTTACATGTATTGGTCTGAGTCTCATCGGATAATCCAAACTCGTTAGAAATGTCTCTTCAAATACCTGCAGGTTTATTTTCGTAAAACATAAAGTTTTTTTTTATATTCAACAATTGCAATCATATATTCGACAAAATGTCAAACAGAAAAAAACTTTCAAAACACCAATGTATATACATTAATAAAAGGCAAAGGTGTCATTTCTACTTGATAGACAAATCATTTAAATACCACGCAAAAGTTAAAAGGGCAACATTTCTTAAAACATAAAAGGTCTAACAGAAGTTAATGTGTTGATCAATTTAAGTGTTAAAATTTAATGGTTCAACCATAGATTGTCTGTGACTTAGAAACAATTACATATGCTCAAATAATATTGGAAGGTTTGATTAACATCTTATTTGTTATATTTATTGTTAAAACATATTTTAACGATTACAGACGATTTGGTCACTTGGTCGTGACAGTTCAACTCGACTCTTGACTTTTACTCGGCCAATGCATATGGTAAGCGGGCGACGATAAGGATATTATTCATAGCATTTCTTATATAACAATTTCACATTCAACTGATACAATGTGTGAGGGAGGTTGGTCATTAATAGACATGGCTTCTTCCGTCGAAAGCGTCTCTTCATCAAAACAAGAGTGTAAAGCCCTTTTTTTAACGTTGATGGGTTTATTCTCCTCTTTGAGATCTATAAATTTCAATACATTTAACTACTCAAGCACAAGCTTTATTCGTTATTATAATGAATACGTTTTAATTAACATGTTTCAGAGTTGATTAAAATACTCAGATGTTTCGGGGTTGATTACAATACTCATATGTTTCTGGGTTGATTAAAGTATTAACGTTTGTCAGGGTTGATGCGAATACTACAGACTTAAATACTTACTGACACCTTTATGCATGTATGGCTGAAATAATGTAAAAAAGTGAAACATCCAACACATAAATAATGGCGTATTTTATGTTTCTAACAATTTCTTATATACTTATTAAAATACCACGTTATATGAACTAGTTTGTTTGCCCTGACAAAGTGTGAGCCATTAGGCAATATACATGTACGTTTGCCCGTATATACAATCTTTGCAGTCCGATATCTCGCCGGGACAGTAGTTTTGACATTAAGGAGGAAATTTCTCAATAACGTTATATATAATCACCGTGTTTTAACCTCATGGGTTAAAAATAACAATACATGTGTCCCTTGCGGTGATGTCAATGCCAAACTTTGATGTTAAAATTTAAAAATATGTTAAAAACTCTTAGGATTGTAGCTAAATTATTAAGACTTTGATTGGTCTGAATTATGCAACACTTTGCCACACATGATCTTCAAAGGCTCAGAAGTCAAAACATAATTGAAACAGTTTGTCGATACTGTAAATTCGTCATAAAGTAGAATATCAGTAAACAAGAGGGTAATGACGGCCCTTAAGCGCTCACTTGAGTTCTCAGACACCAATTGTAAGACTATAGTTTACGCCGATAAAAGGTTAACACCTATTATTAGTCTACAATTGAATTTACCTTTCTTTTAACAGTAAGTTTATTCACAATGAACCGACAAATGTTTTTTTTAATTAATTCATTGATTAATTAACTAGCTAAGTTACAAATTGTCGATTCTTTAACTTTAATTTAGCGAATTGTAGAAACAATATCTGTATAATAGTAATGTCCCTCTCCTTCCAAATTCACTTCCAACATTGAACTTCTAAATAACAAACGGGGTCGGCCTGCACTATCTCGAGAGTAACTCGTACTAAAATTTAAAAGTGCCAAAGAAGTCATTATCGATTGATACTACCATTGTTGAAACAACAATGTTTGTTATTTTTTTATTTTAGTCACATGTAAGTAAATGCTTTTTATTACTAACATAAACACGAATCACTGTTGCTAGTGCGTGTGTTTGTGTGTGTGTTTGTGCGTGTGTGCGCGCGTGTGTGCGTGTGCGTGCGTGTGTGCATGCGTGCATGTGTTGTTTTGATTTTAAAGGGCTAATTTTAGGATAATCGTATCAATTACCTTGTTATTAATCTTTTTTTCCACGCTTTAAATCTCGCAAAGACTGCATCCCATAGAAATATATTTACTTGTTACAACTTTGAAACGCTAAAATTATAGAATGATTGTTGGCGAGAAACAAAAACAAATGCAAACAATTAAAAGCGAATGTAGTTGGTTAAGAAATATAGGCTTTAAACAAATATTTTAAAAATAATATCAAACTATAAAAGGTGCGGCAGAGGCCGACGCGTATCCCCACGCCGCATAGATGTTACATTAAAGGGCAATTTGGGGTAGGCAAGGTCTATGTTGGTGGGGCCCCGGGGTGGGTAATGTTGACATGGATGGTCGAGATAGACCGTGTTGTCATAAGAGATGTTCAGTATTAATTTGAATTCAATTGGTGAATAAATGAAGAAGTTATATTAAAACAAAATTTTGGGTGGGCGTGGTCTATCTGGGCGGGGCGCCCCAGGATTGGTAATGGGACCATGCATAGTTGAGATTTACCGTATTGTCATAAGAGAACTTCAGTATCAATAAGAAGGGCATCAGTGTACAAATGAAGAAGTTAATGTAAAATAATAAAAAAAATAGTGAAAATCTCTGACCTGGCCCCATCACAATCCCCATAACTTTTGACCCAGAGGTCAGATCAAAATTCCAAATAATTCACTGTCGCACATATGCTAATAGTTACTATGTGTTCAAGTTTCAAGGTTCTAGTTATAATAGTGTAGGAGGAGATAGTGGCCAGGACAGACGGCGGAGAACCACATTATCCCCTCGTTCAAATTTGGAGCGTGGGGATAATCAATGACAAATGAGAATCAAAGTACTGACAGAACTGGTGAGACGATGCTTTTGAAGAGGATGGATATAAAAATATCAATTTAAGTTTATCTACATCACCACATTTACAAAAATGGGTAAATGTAAAAAGTTAGTTGGGTACGAAACAAATTTGGAACGAAAAAAAATTCGGTACGAAAACAAATTGGGAACGAAAAAACATTTGGGGGTACGGGGATATTGGGGTACGAAAAAAAATGTGGTTACGAAAAAAATGTGGGTACGAAAACAAAATTGGGTACGAACAAAATTTTGGGTAGGAAAACAAAATTAAGTACGAAAATAAAATGGAGGTACGGGAAAATTGGGGTACGAACAAAATTTGGGTACGAAACAAATTAAGGTACGAAACATTTTAGGTACGAAAATAAATTGGGGGTACGGGGAAGTAGTACCCGTGGACCACTCGATAAATTTGAAAGAGGACGGGAACCGTGTTGTCATAAGAGATATTCAGTATTAATTTGAATTCAATTGGTGAATAAATGAAGAAGTTATGTTAAAACAAAAATTTGGCCCCACCCCAACCCCAATTGTGCTCTATCTCCTCCACAGTTAGAACTAAAACCTTTAAATGAAAATGTCGTTAAATTTAATGCGCTTTATATAATATGATCCTTTAACTAGATTTTTGAAATGAAGGACACCGAATATTTGTGCGTGTATGTTTTTCGAAAACAAGAAAATATGCGTTACTTTCTTGGTTTCACTCGGCAGTGGCGGTGCATTTTTGACAAAAACCAGGTAAACAAGTATTTTATAATGTATCTATATGTATTTTGTTTCAAAATTATTAAAGTTGGATACATTTTGTGATAAACACATACAAATGCTCGACATAAACGCATATTGTAAGCAAAATGCATGTATCATGTGATAAAACCAGTGTTCAAAACTTACACAAATTTAAAAGATACAAATTTATACGTCATATATGTATCTTGAGAATTGGTTGATGTTCAGAATATAGGCATAATAAAGCTTGTGCAGACCATAACTTCATCATTCAACCCTGGAAGGAAGAATATCACTCGTTGTAAGGAATCCAAATGAGAATGTTGATCATGACGATATATAGCGTTTTTAATTCAGTCAATAATTATATAAAATAAGGAGCAAATACATATTATTATAACGATAACATTATGTTCTAAGCACCAAAAAATTAAAACCGTATGAGAAAAGTCTACATGTTTAAACGTTTTTTTTAATAATAATGCAGTAATAGTCCAGTAGATGTTTGCAGTTTGGTGTCTGCAGAATTAGTGCAGCAAATATGTTATAAAGTTGGTTTCTGAAACATTAAGTTAATCATTTATTTATAAGGAGTACATATTAGTTATTGTATAAAGGCTCTTGAAGTTTATCTCAACATCATGATAACGAGATTAATAGGGAATTTCTGATTATGACGCTGCTGAAGCGTATCCGTCATGCTGAAATAATCGTTCATCACCGATTTGTGTACTTCGACATAATTATATTATTAAATTTTAGCTTCCTGATTGTCTTAAAATAGATTTCATGCATGCAATGTTTTTTTATTTGATATAAACAATGAGCCAAAAAAGGTTGAAATTCTCTGGTTGCATTTATAGGAATCAAATAGGGTCAAAATAAAAACAAAAACATCTTAAATACGTTTTACTTCATTTGAAATGTTAGAAGTTCTGAAAAAAAATGGATCGAAAATAAATAATTCTTAATGATTATATTGTTTGACATAATTACTTCTTCAGGTTGGAAAAAGTGGTTTTGGACAAACAGTAAATAGCTTGATTCTCCCTGAAATCCTCTTGAAATCACAATGCTCCGCAGCTCATGCTCTTGCACAAACGTACACGTCCTTAGCTGACTTCCCAGAACTCTCACGAGAAGTAAGATACTTTTCTAATCAATAACAGTTTAATGTTTGAAAAACAAACGATCGAAACTACACAAATGTCGCATCCATTTGAGCTTGCCCTTGATTTTCATTTTAGGTTAATATGGCTGCACAAGAAATGAAGGCTGCACATATTTTATCTCGTGGTCTAATGACAACGTTTGGAGGTACTTTTCATCATCTAGTTGATTCAACCATTCCAATGGTATTGGAAGCAATAAATGTAAAGGTATATATGCTTCTCATTTACTGATACTTGTCATTTTGTGCTTTTGCATTATAAAACACATGTGCGTCATCTTTTGCTACTAATAACGCTGTATTTTCCTTACATGAACACTATGTAATTTTTAGGATGTTGAGCTACTTGGACAGGCTTTTGATCAAGTACTTAAACAAACAGTTAATATGAGGACCGAGACAAACAAAATTATGCAAAGGTACGTACAATTGAAATTTGTGTATGTTGAATTACATTATTTTATTTAAACTTAAGTAAAAAACAGTGTCAATTAAAAACACAGATATACAGAATTGGAATTCAATTTGGGATGCAAGAAGAACTTGATTAATGAGAAAAATAAATCTGCATTGGAAGAAAATAATACACTCGACACAAAAATTGCATACGTCTGATGTTATTTTTTAATGACACGCATTTTTTCTGCACCATCCGTTTCAATATGTTAATATTTTGTGTTTTCTTAAGGAAAAGAAGGAAGTCCAATCGATTTTCAAGCAACAACTACTCCGGATGAGTCCGGCCGTCAAAACACAGTGTTCAACTTAGTAATCACATTTTTGGAAAAATTATTGAAATACTTTTCATCGTCAGCGAAAACGCAAACGGTAAGCATTTTTGTCCGTTTATGTTTTTTAAATAAGTTTCGTATTAATATCTTAGGTATTATAAGCATAGTTCAACTACGTATGGAAAGATGGTTATATAGAGGATATTTGTTGGATTCGGTGGATTATCGATTTTAATTTACGAGTGATCATAGAAAATAATATTTTCACGAGTGAATTAAAATCGATATTCCACCGAATCCAACAAATTTTCTTTTTATTTTATGCTTTTTTTTACCGTTTAAATACTGTTAAAGAGTTTGACTAAAGAACTTCGCTGGGATAATGACGTCATTTCGTCAAGAAAATGACGTAATTTCACAGTAAACAATGAAAATTATCGATAATTTTCACTGATAATTTTCACGGTTTGAAACAGTGAAATTATCAGTTTTAATTCACTGATATATCTCTATAAACCACCGGAAAGCATAAAATAAATATCGTCTTATATGCTTTTTATATAAATCCGTTTTGGTAATTTTTGAAGATTCTTAGTGAATGAGTCAATATGTATATTAACACAATGATTCACCCCTGTAAAACAGAGTTGTGAATGCAAAAATATGTTTTGTAGAAATGTTGATACAATTCGCAGAAAAATATATAATTTTCTTTTTGCCAGTGCAAAGAGCGATTACAGCATTTAGAAGAAGTTCAGACAAGAGCAAGAAATGCTTTGAGGAAGCAGAGAGAAATTGAAGATACAATTGACGAAAAACAGATAGAAATTATCAAATTGCAAGGGAACCTAAGAAAGCTTGGAAATCCAGGTACTACTACAAACCCTACTACTTCTACTACTACTACTTCTACTACTACTACTTCTACTACTACTACTACTACTACTACTACTACTACTACTACTACTACTACTACTACTATCTCTACTACTACTACTATCTCTACTACTACTACTACTAATACTAATACTACTAAATTTACCACAACTACTAAATTTACCACTACTACTATATTTACCACTACTACTGCTGCTGCTGCTGCTGCTTCTGCTGCTGCTACTATTACTTACTACTACTAACTACTACTACTACTACTACTACTACTGCTACTGCTGCTGCTGCTGCTGCTACTACTACTACAACTACTACTACTTCAACTACTACTTCTATTACTTTTACTACTAATGGGCACTCTTATCATATAGTATTCTATTCACATATCAAGTTTCATCAACCTAGCTCAAGTCCTATTTTATATATCATATAACCCGACTCGTATGGTCAATCGGCCAAGTAGAAAGACGAAATTACGAATGGATCGGACCGATGGTTGACCTGTAGTCCGTTTGGTGTACCGTTATGGGACTTATTATGTGTTTCTTTTAATGACGTGTATTTATTTGTGTAGTCCATCTTGGAAAAGACGTCGGAATAGGAGAGGCAATCAATCAAATAGGTCTTGCCAAGCATCAATTTGCGAACATCGTCCTGTTTTGGGAAAGCATGGGTTCTGAAATCAAAGATCTGAAATCAAACTTAAGTAGCAAGGAAAAATCGCTGACACTGCTTGAGGACGAAGACAAAGTTATCAGAATTAAAGAACGATTCAATGGCTACTCTAACGTAAGTGGTAGAGTATGAAGTTTTTCTGATAAACAGTGTAATTTCCGTTAATTTCAAATAACTACAATTCGGACATAAATATTGTATCACTGTTGTTAAGAAATATCATGTGGTTTGACTTAAAAATGCGTAAACAACAGTGTAACGAATGAGAAAAGTTTGCATCCGACGTTGTGTAAAATTGAATTGTGCAATCGGCTAATATCCGTGTTACGACAATATTGTATGTACATTCGTTTGGACCAAGCTGGTAATTAGTTTAAATTAATTACGTTTTATGCAGTTAATTATTTATTTTGACAGGAGTGTCGTCTCTTAGGAGAAGTATGTTTGCAATATCGGAACGACAGCGGGTCTTACATTAAGTCTGTGTACGATTTCCACTCATTGTCTTTTGAGAACTATTCGAATGATCAAAAGCAGACGCAGCAGAGGAAAGCTCTTCCTTATTGAAATTGTGTCACTTAATGCATAATCTTGTCGATTTTCGCAGTTAGTATGAACTACTTTATGCAACTCTACAAACAGTTTTAAGAAAGACACAAGTTTTTTTAAGTAATTCAATTGTGAATGTATCTTTATTTTTGTATGTGTGAGTCTGTGTTTTTTATTCTTGTGTTGCAACACAAAGTACTATGAAAATAATTATTAAGGGTCATCTTTTCTAGAATTGTCAGGAATTTTTATGAAGCATACTACATTGTTTTGAAATACTGAAGATGAAAATTATTTTATAAACTGTGCTCTAATGCGAACATTATGGACTAGATTATTTTCGTCTCTGAATGTAAAATATGCTTAACTGCATACACTAATTTTGCAAAATTGTAAATGTATTTCATTCTTTTCAGTTTTTGAACCACATAGTTTAATATTTAAGTATGTTTCATGTATGTCCTTGTTGCGCTAAATATATGTGCATAGGACATCGAAAGAAAATGAGCATTTCGACAATTAAAATGAACAACTTGTATGCATTCGAATAATAAACAGTACCAATACAATAACAATCCATAACAAGCTCAACATAACAGAAATAGAAAGAGTAAATGTTATCTAGCATGAAATAGAACGTAAAACATAGCTTAACTAATGTATATTTCGATTTCTTGCTTCATTAGTTCCAATGTAATTTTGTTATCATTCGTTACCTTTTATCATTATCATCATTACTGATGACATAAATGTGCATATCGTAAGATTGAGAAGTCATCTTATATTACTGAAAGAACGAAACAAGCCCTATGCAACATAAATTAAGCGGAAAGACTAATGTTAATGTTTTTTTCTTTTTCTTGCTTTGAAACATAGTGCTTTGTTATGAAAGTCTGTCAAACAATTTATAAAGGTATTGTATAAATTATATTCTGATTTAAGATTAATACATGTATGCATCAAATTCGTTTTGGTTATCTCTTATCTCTGACATCTCAAATTATATAAGTATGCAAAACATCTGTTCTGTAAATGTATAGTCTTAACCACTTTTACATGCGAGATCTGTCTGGTCACATATATGTCAAACCGTATTCCAACTTCCCCAACATACTGGTCCAAGCAATACACATCAGTTGCTAAGTCGCTTTTGCGTTTCGTCCTTTGAAACTGAAAATTGATAAGCTTGGTATCTTGAAAAACACGTACCGTCATGTTTTATAAATCATTTGTATCGCAAAAACATTGTTTTCGAAAAGTATAAGTAGTTTTTCAAAGTCGAGTTACGTACTACATCGCCGAACAGAAAATAAGATACGTAGAAGAAGTTAATGAAGTATGCATTCAGCTCTTAAAAACTGATGTTGCCAGTGTTTGCTAGAAACTTTAATGACGTCTGGAAATGTGGACCTGTCTTAAAAGCAATATTATTGAAAATACTAGTAAATACTTATGACAGCAATGAATGTGTACGCTTGATTAAATTTTAATAATCATGTTTTAATGTATCGACGTGTTATGGATGCAAGTACAAAACCGTGCACTATTAAAAAGATATCATTGGAATGGACAAGTACTCGTAATTTGCCTTAACGCCGACGTTTGATCAAAGATTAGGCGTCATTTTTTCATACAAATTTGTGCTGGATAAAATATAGACAAACATATTTCCATTGTTGTAAAAAAAAACTGACAACAGAGAGAAGCTTTGTCATTTTACATGTACATGGTACCATTACCGATTTCTATATGAAAGCGAATAAATCTCATTTCGCTTTCGGTTTCATTTCCGTCGTAAAGCAAAACGCTGATGGTCACGCCGAACAATTTTGTCGTTTCACCTTTGGCCAAAAGAAAGCAAATATATTACGAATCATGCAAATTAATTTCCTTATTTGGTCACTTGTTTATGATAAAAGTAGTACGATCTTAAATATTTTGCGAGTGAACATGCATGTGTATTGGGTTGATCTCGGCAAGCGAAATAGCGGATTATATAATTATAATGCAGCTTTTACTTTAAAGTGCAAAAATGTCAATATGTATTTAAGTGAACGATCTGAACAATCCTGACTGTCCGGTTTCATTATTAATTTTAGTTAAGTTTTAAATTATTCTTGACTTTCTGGCACATTATGCGCGAATTTAAATGATGCTTTCCATTCTGGCTCCAGACGTAATTTCATTCGTGAAAGCATGCTGATACATTTTCGACAAGATATGAACGAACCCTAGTGAACAAACCATTATAATAAAAAAGACGCAACGAACTGTTTTAAAGACATTTTAGGATTTGGTAGACTAATCAGGACAACTTTCAGCATAATCGCCTTGAACTGAATGTGCAAATTTAAAAACGAGAAGGATTTGGTAGAATTATGAGTTAAAACATTGTTCACATTATCCATAGCATTACTTCATTCAGCACAAATCCATTTTTATAACAAACAAGGGCTGTTTGTAAAACATGCATGCCCCCCATTAGGGCTGTCCGTTGTAGTGGCAGCCATTGTGTGAATACGTTTTTTGTCACTGTGACCTTGACCTTTGACCTAGTGACCTGAAAATCAATAGGGGTCATCTGCGAGTCACGATCAATGTACCAATGAAGTGTCATGATCCTAGGCAAAAGCGTTCTTGAGTTATCATCCAAAAATCATTTTACTATTTCGGGTCACCGTGACCTTGACCTTTGACCTTGTGACCTCAAAATCAATAGGGGTCATCTGCGAGTCATGATCAATCTACCTATGAAATTTCATGATCCTAGGCGTATGCGTTCTTGAGTTATCATCCAAAAACCATTTTACTATTCGGGTCACCGTGACCTTGACCTTTGACCTAGTGACCTCAAAATCAATAGGGGTCATCTGCGAGTCATGATCAATCTACCCATGAAGTTTCATGATCCTAGGCGTATGCGTTCTTGAGTTATCATCCGAAAACCATTTTACTATTTCGGGTCACCGTGACCTTGACCTTTGACCTAGTGACCTCAAAATCAATAGGGGTCATCTGCGAGTCATGATCAATCTACCCATGAAGTTTCATGATCCTAGGCGGATGCATTCTTGAATTATCATCCGGAAACCATTTTACTATTTCTGGTCACCGTGACCTTGACCTTTGACCTAGTGACCTCAAAATCAATAGGGGTCATCTGCAAGTCATGATCAATGTACCTATGAAGTTTCATGATCCTAGCCCCAAGCGTTCTTGAGTTATCATCCGGAAACCACCTGGTGGACGGACCGACCGACAGACCGACAGACCGACAGACCGACCGACCGACCGACATGTGCAAAGCAAAATACCCCCTCTTCTTCGAAGGGGGGCATAACAAAACTTTGCAAACAAACTTTGTGCCATAAATGAAAAACAAACAAGCAATACTGGTCTTTTCTAAACAAACTTAAGCCAAAAAATAAGGTAAACAACACACCAACACTACAAAAGTTTTACAATCATTTTAACGAAATTAACACCAACACCATCATTGACCACCGATTCTACGACACAAACTCAAACTGTCCAACCAACACACGCAACAGACTTAACAACCTGATAACTAACGCAGAAATAGAAAAATGCATTCAGAAACTCAAAAACACCGAGCCCTTTTGACAATATCCTTAACAAATTTATTAAGTCTACCAAACGCCTTTTAATGCCAGTTTACATTAAACTATTCAATTGTGTCCTGGAAACCGGCTTTATCCCACAAAGTTGGTTAAATGGTATAATTATCTCCATATTTAAAAACAAAGGTGATCCAAAAGACCCAAACAAATATCGTCCTATTACTATTCTCAGCTGCTTAGGAAAACTCTTTACTTCTATACTAAATGACAGGATTACTTTATTCTTCAATGAAAATAACAGCTTCAACGAAAATCAAGCCGGTTTCAGGAAAGGCTATTCATGCTCTGACCATATCTTCACTTTATATTCATTAATAGGAATTCTCAAACAGAGAAAACAAAAAATTGTCTGTGCATTCATAGATTTGTCACAAGCGTCCGACAAAATATGGCGTGCTGGCTTTTGGCATAAACTACTCAAACAGAATATTAATGGAAAATTTCTGCAATTGATTCAAAATATGTACAACAATATAAAATCAAGCATTTCTGCAAAGGGTAATATATCCAAGCCCTTCATCTCAGAAATAGGCGTTAGACAAGGCGACATTTTATCACCTTTACTCTTTTCACTCTTTTTCAACGACTTGCAAACGAATTTGCATCTCAATGGCATATAGTTAACAAATCCCCTGGATCTATCCCTGTGGCTTAAACTTCTTGTCCTTCTCTATGCTGACGACACAGTGATCCTTTCAAACTCAAAGACTGATTTTCAAAACAGTCTAGACATCTTCAATACCTATTGTGATAACTTGCATCTAAAAGTCAACTCAAACAAAACTAAAATCATAATATTTGGCGCTAGACAATTTCACAACTCTTATTTTAAACTAGGTAACAATACTATCGAGATTACCGACCGTTATCACTACCTAGGCACAGCTGTATCTAGAAATGGTTCCTTTCTTAACGCCAAACAACATATAGCTGAACAAGCCAATAAAGCAATGCACCTTTTATACACACGTGCAAACAACGCAGACCTTCCCATTGACCTTACCCTAAAACTATTTGACCACACTGTCTTACCTATCTTAACCTATGGCTCAAAGATATTTGGCTTCGAAAATATATATCATAACTTTCTCAGAAAAATTACGAATGCTAGAAAATCAACCCCAATAGCCTTCTTATATGGAGAACTCGGCAGATATCCTATAGCAATTAACATCAAATGTAAAATGATCTCATTCTGGAACAGACTCTCAATAGGCAAAGAACATAAAATATCTCTCCAAATTTACAAACACATGATGGATCTCCCAAACTCTAATTTTAAATGGGCTAACAAAATAAAGGAAATTCTCACCTCAGTAGACTTAAATGACCTATGGGAAATCCAATTTTTAATGACATTAAAAAAATATAAAACACCTAGTTAAATCTAAACTTCTTATCTAATTTCAAACACAATGGAACACTGAACTACAACAAACAAACAAAAGGCAAATATATATAAGATTTCAAACAAACCCCATCCTTCGAAAATTACTTTATAAACCTTACCAAATCTGAATACACATACCTCTTTAAATTCCGAACAGCTAACCACTGGTTACCAGTTGAAACTGGCAGATACGATGGAACCCCATTTGATGAAAGAACGTGTACACTGTGTAACTCTGGTCAGGTTGGCTCTGAACATCACTATCTTTTAAACTGCGCTGCCTTTAACCCTGAAAGAGAACAATTCTTGGGGCATGAACTGCATGAAGCCAATCTCAACACATTTTCATCGTCCGATTCCATACATATACTTAAAAACACATGCAAATTTATTAGTTTTATCTTTAGTAAATTCAAGACTAGTCTATAACTACATTGTTTATTTCAACAATGCCTCCAGCCATCCACTTTTTACTTGTTGATGCATTAAATAACTGTTTGTTGTTGTTGTTGTTGTTGTTACTATGTCTAATACCAATTAAACTGTAATGTCTGTAGTTATTTCAAATACGCTATTTGGCCTTCTACAAATACAATTTTGTATGATATACTAACACCAATTACATATTGAGTATTATTAACACACCAACACAGTGGCAGTCCATATACATAGATATGAGGAGTACAAGTCAAGTCAGTGTAAGGATTGTAAATTTATAAATAGTATTTAGAACTCTATGAATTAATTTGTAAATTATTGTTGAGCTCTAGCTTATGGTGCCTCTTGTACACACAAATGAGTTGACGAACAAGCATGAAATGATTCAGCTTGAAATGAAAATTATCAATGAAATTATTATATATTTTTTTGTATATACATGTTTGACATGTCAATGCTGTGCATGTAAATTGTTTACAATATATATGTGTATGTTTGTAAATTATTGTAGATTATTGTTTCTTCCCAACTCCACTAATGTAACAATGTTTATTTGCCCAACCCTTTTTCTCGTTCTGATACAAATATATCCATTAAAAAGACACCACCATGCATGCTCGACCAGCCCATATCGTAAACAAATTATTAACGGTATTTCTATTATCTGCCTGTTAAGCTAAGCTAAACTGTAATTACCTACTCAACCTGCAGTCAATTGCCTGTATATTGTCAACACGCCGACCTCATGACTTCGTGTGTACTGGCGCACCCATGCGTTAACTACGCTCGATAAATGATTGCGGATTGAAACTTCCCAACAATAGCCACATGGTCAAATCCTGTACACAACCATCCTTCCTCTATGCTTTTAAGTACTCTGGTTAATAACTAGAAATGAAACTATCGATATTCCCAAACATTAAAACATACAACTATCTTTCTGGAAAGTACGATGGATAAACGCCGTGTGCAAAACTAAATGCTACACCGCACATATCCGGCCAAAAAACACTAATTATCGTATAGTTCGTAATATATTTACCCACCTAAGTACCCCCCATCATTGTCCATATTCCAGCAATCATGCTTGGTAAATCCCTTCTGTTAATATAACCGGAGGTTTATATAATAAATGAATTACAGCTTGGTTTTATTGCCCTCATTGTATAGTTTGTATACTTGGGTGAAAATAAACGTTGTGTTCTGTTATGTTCTGTTCTGGTAGTCAACAAACAAGTCAAAAAGCAATAAATCAGTACCTTTGTGTTAACAAACAGTGGGTACGTTTTGATAATCGTCACTTTTGTATTGTTTAACTGGCGAAAATTTAACCATCGAATTCTGGGGAGTGGGGGCTATCAGCGAAGACGCAATTGACGCAATTGACGCAATTGACACGTTTATCAAACTCGCGATAAAATTCAGTTGAGACATTGGAGGGCTTACTTTGATGTTTTGTTAACCAATTTCAACAGTGATTTCCCGCGAAAATAAAGTATTTATAAGTAACAATTTATCAAGCATTGCATTAGTAAATAAATCTTGTCGAGTTAGAGTCTTATTTGTTCTGAAATTAAAATCATTGTTAGTAATTTACGTCATCCACGATGCTTCCATTACCGTCGGAGGCAAGTTTTATTCAAGAAAGCAAATAATTAAACTAATTTAATAGATAGACTTTAATAGTAACATTAAAACGGAATAAACAAAGAAACTCAACATTTGCGAGCGATACGACGCGAACGTAATGTAAGCGGCCGAACAAAAAAATTAAGTTAATAAAGATTGTGTAATTCATTATTTTTTACGCAGGAAAAATAAATAGAATATATAGCAAACATTTACAAACTTATAAAAATAAATGTAACAATACATTTTATTTAGAAACAGACATGTTATCCACGCATGCGATCTCAAATTACTTTCGTTTACATATCGTTTACTTAGAGAGTACAGGTACGAACGGTATTACATTGTTTACGTATGCTTTAACATTTTAACTACTGAATGTGTTTCAGTTAACTGGTTACTAACCGGTTACGGCAAAAGGTTAACCGGTTAATGATTTTTGTAACCTCTTGCATCCCTAGTATTAACAGAATAATTTTGAGCGTTAAGATGATTTATGAATTATCTCGATCGCTTCATGATATGACGAAACATATAGTTTTGCAAATGTGTCAAGATTACATGTTAAAAAGTTTATCGAACAATTGTAATGACTTTTTGTATTAAAATGTATAAATATAACAACATAGAGCAAAGATAACTGAACCCTTTTTCTAACAAAAGTATACTAGAATTATGCATTTACAAATGTTAATCATAACGATTTGTTCTCGTACTTTTTTAAGACCGAATTGACAATTGAGCAAGAACTGGGCATTCCGAGTCCAGAGCGAATGTGCCTTGATCTTCAGAAACAGGCACACGTTCTTGAAAAGAGTTACTCATCTGTTGCAAAATTTCCGGCCGTTGCACGAAAGGTATAAATGTATTAATATTTTTCCGTATTTATAACAAATATGATTTTTCAGGAGAAGCTTTTACACATATAACATTTGTAATATTTATCTTAGAATGATTGTATTTATAGAAATATTTCGGGTTAATATTAGATAATTCATTAAAATTTTAAATGAATACAACTTATCTATAAATCTTATTATAATACAAATGTGCAATGATACTTTATTGAGATTCGAGAAGCCGCATTCGAAGCCAAGTCCCATCAGATGTTAGCACGTGGCGTTGTTAAAAGTATCGGGATGACTTCAAGAAATATCTACGCAGCAATGATTCCCATTGTTTTGAAAGCTATATTAGAAAAGGTAAACAACGAATACACCATCAAACATGCAATTATTTCAAAACAGATATAAACTAATTTTATATACAGACACTTGTGTTATAAATATTACGGCTTGGACGTAAACATCGTTAAGTGTATGTTATACTTATGAATAATGTTGGTAAAATGTGTTCTCTTTGTTTTGCTAAACTTATGTTTTGTATGCAAGACACAATAGACAAATTCAAAGCCACCGGTACTGTTGTGATCATATTGGCAACTGAAAAGCAATGTTTTCATTGCAAATGTCAATATTTAGGTCAAACGAATATTTAATATCTAAAATCAAAATTGATAGTACTTGATTAAATATAATTCCTTGTGTTTTATACGTAAGTTATGACTGGACTATTTATAACAAAGACAATGTTGAAATAATCATGTATTGTTTGAAATTGTATTTGTTCTCGATTTGTTTTCGAAAGATAAATTAAAATCGATTAAACAGACTCCACATACCTTTAAAATGACTTCTACCGCCATGGTCGTGTTTATATGACCAATTAACTTTTTGAAGAAATACCTTTTGTTTTTAAAATCTAGATATACACATAAACATAGTCGGAACTGGTATTAAATACGACAATTCAATTAGTTGAAAATTTAATAAAATGAATTGATTCCTTTCTCTTGATTTAATTATGAAATTTTAATTGAATTTAATTATTTGTAAACATAACGCTAATCTTATGTCATTTCGTTCCATTTCATCTATGCGCTTGGATAAATCATTGAAGCGTTATTTAAAATCGAAACATAACACAATTAGTTTCATTATGCAAATAGACAACTCCCAAAATTTCATGAATAAATTGTAGCACTGATTATATGTGTGTCGATATACATGTTTTGGATTGTGTTTGTTTCGCAGCAAGAACAATTGGGATTTAAGGATAGAAACAGTTGTTGATGGGCAGTTCCCAGCTGATGAGTCAGTGGGGGTAAGATGAGAGACTCGATCAGACGGATTCAACGACAAAGACACGGCTTGTCCAATCGACATTGACCTCAACAAAGGCGGGGGTGAAGTGTAGATGTGGAAAGGTGTGCAAGAACCTTAGAGGCTTGCGTATTCATCAAGGGAGAACGGCATGCGGGAGCACGGCAAGGCAGCGGCAACGCTCAGATTTTACATCTGGTGAGACGTTGGAGAATCCTAGTCATGACTCAACCCACAGTACTGGGGACCTCTACGCAGCTGAGAAGCCACGCACCAACTCAGCAGATCCTGTTATTGTCTCGCAAGTCAGCGACATGTTCGAAGAAGACGACCCTTTTCTAGAGCTTTTAGGAACTCCTGAAGACCTGAGGCCAAACACAGACGCACAGCACAACACCCGCAACACAGCTTCCAATACTATTGCCACAGCTCAGAAGGCGAGAATTGCATGACCCAAGACAAGTGACAGGAACCTGTGGAAACAGATCGATAAAGACCTCAACACCATCCTGGAAACAAGACTCCAAGGGCCAGTAGAGAAGACACTGAAAAGAGCGATTTGGTGAGGTAAAACGGAAACCCACCAGAACCCCTGCACAGCAAAATAAAAAACAACGACCAATCACAGAGATTAGGAAAGAGCTGAAGTCACTGAGGAAATCCTACCAAAAAGCAAATGCAAATGCAAAGGAAAGACCCGGACTTCAGCAGCTTAGAGATGAGCACAGACAGAAACTGACCGATCTTCGTAAGGAACAACTCCAAGACAAGCGGAAGAAGCGAGACAAGAGGCGAGCTGAGGTCATAGCCAATCCATACAAATTTTCCAAAGGACTCTAAGACAAAGAGAAATCTGGGAAGCTTAAAATCAGTATGGAGGAGATAGAACAGCATCTAAAGGACACACTCCGATCCAGCGAGAGCTAATCTATTATGAAGCTGTCCAAGAATTCAGCCAGTATCAGGGCCCACAACTGCACTAAACATCAAAGAACCCACAATGAAGGAAGTATCTGATGTAGTGAAGAAAGCAAGATGTGCCCGATGCTTCTACGAAGAATATGGACCCTACTTCAGGTGATATGGAGGAAAGGAAAAGTCCCAGATTGTTGGCAACAGACAGAGGGAATATTTACTCCAAAGGAAAAGGGCTCCAAACATGTGACCGAATTCCGAACCATTTCACTGTTGAATGTGGCGGGGAAAATATTATTCACTGTCCTGGCAAGACGAATGACCACATTCCTGACAACCAATCAGTACATTGACACATCAGTACGTAAGGGGGGAAGGGTCCGGGCTTCTCTGGCGTCATTGAACACTCCAGTGCCATCAGTCAGATCATCCTTGAAGCAAAAGGTGAACGAAAATCACCTCACAGTCGTCTGGTTAGACCTTGCCAACGCATATGGCTCCATACCACACAAGCTAATTGAAGAAGCAATGAAGCATAAAGGGGATCACAAATGGCTACTTTGATGGCATACAGCTTCAATTCTCAATTGGTGACCAGACAACGCCAGGGCACAAGTTAGAGAAGAGGATAGTAACTGGCTGCACCATCTAAGTGGTACTATTCTTGGTTGGCATGAACCTGATCATCAATGCCGCGAAGAGGGAAACCAGAGGACGAAAAATAGCGTCAGGTATACACCTCCCATCCAGCAGGGGGTTAACGGATGACCTGACTATCACTTCCACCACACATGTACAGGCCCGCTGGGTACTTACAGCCCTAGAGGTCATGGGCTGGAATGAAGTTCACTCCCACGAAGTCAAGAAGCCTGATCATCAAGAAGGAAAAGGTCACCAACAGATTCACTTTACAGGTGCAAGGGAAAGACATACCATCCATTATTAATAGTCCGGTCAAGTGCCTCGGCAAGTGGTATGACGCCAGCCTGAAGGACAGTTACAACATCAGTAGAGTCACAAACCTGCTCCAAGATGGCTTGAAGCTTATAGACAGGACTTCCATGCAAGTTTTAGGCATGGCTGTACCAAAATGGGTTACTACCTAGGCTTATGTAGCCCCTTATGCTATACGAGATAGTTACAACCACTGTAGAAGGATTCGAGAGAGTAATCAACCGGCATCTAAGGCAATGGCTTGGTGTCCCTCATTGTTTCACCAGCATTGGATTGTATGGCAGAACCAACCAACTTCAACTCCAAATGACGTCATTAGTTGAAGAGTTCAAGGTCGCCAAAGGAAGACTGATGGTAACCCTCAAAGAGTCATCAGATGACATGATATGGAAGGCAGGCATCGAGACACGCACAGGGCGAAAGTGGTCTGCAAGCCAGGAAGTCGCCCCGGCAGAAGGCAGGCTACAACACAAAGACATCGTAAGAACCACAGCTAAATGAAGACAAGTCCTAGACAGTACAAAACCACAACGCTGGAGCACAGCCGGTAAGAAAGAAAGAAGCCAAATGGTCCAGCATGAGATCAGGCTTTCAGACGAGGAAGACAGGCGCGCCAGAGCAGTTGGGATGGGAGGACAGTGTGCATGGACACAATGGCAGACCACAGAAAGACACCTAACATGGGCAGACATTTGGCACTACGAACCACTACGACTCAAATTCCTAATGAGATCCGTATATGATCTGCTGCCATCAATATTCAATCTACACAGATGGGGATTAGTGGAAGACCTAAAGTGTCAGCTGTGCGACAAACCAGGAACCATGCAGCACACCCTCTCATCTTGCCAAACAGCGCTAACACAAGGCCGCTACAGATGGAGGCACGGCACGGTCCTCAAGGAGCAAGCAGACATAAAAGAGTGGGACAGAATGAAGACAAGACCAACCAACAAGAAGACATTACCAAAAATCAAATTCGTCAAGGAAGGACAAACTGCCAAGAAGACAAGAACCGCAGCAACGCAACATCTATCCTTGATGAATTAGAGCGTTGGGAGAATAAATTTGACCTAGGAAAACAGCTGGTATTTCCAGACATAGTCCCCACCACACAGAGACCAGACATAGTTATATGGTCTCCCAAGGACAAGAAACTGGTGATGAGAAAACTCACTGTACCCTGGGAGAGTAGGTGTGATGAGGCCTATGAGCGGAAGATGGGAAAGTACACTGACCTACAAGAACAGTGTAAAAGTTGTGGTTGGAGTGCCTGGCTGTTCCCCGTTGAAATAGGGTGCAGAGGATTCCCAGCCCAATCAGTATGGAGAATGCTCTGCAACCTTGGGATCAAGGGAGGTGACAGATAGCGGGCTGTAGGCAGACTTGGACAAGCTGCAGAAAGAGCATCCAACTGGCTGTGGATGATGCGACAGGATAAGAGCTTGAAGCTAAACCACTGACCCGTAGTGTTTGGCTAACACTGCGGATCCACTGCCCGTAGAGTGTCCTGGGATTAAAGGATAGAAACACTTGTTGATGGGCAGTTCCCAGCTGATGAGTCAGTGGTTTGTGAAGTAGTATATGTATTCTACACATCATAAACTCGCTAATACAATATATGTAATATGACCATGTGATTTATACTTCATTCAATATTTAAATCGTTAACTTGTGTAATAAATTACAAAATATACACCGATATATGCATGTACATTACTAATCAAGATTTAGATCAAATGTGTGTTTTGTTATACTACTATCGAAGTCAAGAAATTGTTATTACTATTTTTTCTTTCATTGAAAGGATGAAGAACTAATATCGAAAGCAATAGCAACGACGGTAGGTTTTATAAAAGACGCAGAAAAGAAAACTAGAGACCTAAGCGAACGGTAACACATTAAAGTGATATTAATACCTTCTAAATATCATATATTTGATAATTTAACGTGTGTTGTTCACTTATAATATTTTTTTAATGATCTGTTTAATGAACCAAATTGCATAATCCTGTATAGTTAATATGACTTTTTCGCATAGCTATGTTGGTTTCTAACAGCTATGAAGAACTTGATAAAACATTGGGCAATGTCGTTGAAGTCATGAAAGAGGAAAAACTAAATCGCGCTAAGGAAGAGGGGCGTCTCCAAATTGAAATAGTAGAGCAAAACAAACAAGCCCAAGTGATGCAAACAGCATTGACACGAGTAAATGAGGAACGTAAACGAATGATTGATGGCATCAGGTCACAGCAACAAGCAAGAGATAAATTAATTAAGCAAATAGGTTGTTGAAAATATATTTTGATGTTAATTCTCTAATTAAGATGTAATACTGTATTGTATATTTACTATGTCTTCATTTTACTGACGATTAACATACTCTTGTTGTAGCAAAGAAAGGAAAAGAGGAGACAGACTCAGCTTTTTGGCTTGGGTTAGTTGGTTCAATCATCGGTGGAATATGTACAGTCGCGGCAACTATCGTTGCGGCACCTGTGTCTCTGGCTGTTGCGGGGAGTGCAGCGGGGAGTGCAGTGACATTGGGATCCAGTGGGATCTCTGCATGGGCACAAAGGAAAGCAAATAATGAGTCCGTAAGTCCGAATTAAGCCCATATACGATTACCTGCATACTTGTTTTCTGTTTATTTTTCACAAATATCTATTTTTGGCGTAAATACTTCCAGGTACGATCAAAATTTTGGCTGAGTATAGTGTACTGTCCTCGTTAATTAAATCTTGTTTTACTAACCAGATAGAAACTAATTTGTAAATTAATTGGTAAATCAGTTACACTTGTTTGTCTTTAATTTACCGATAAATAATTTGGTTTGTCTTTATTCTCTTTTTTCGAGTTTTGTCACTTTGGCATTTACACCGATGTTTTTGAAAGTTATATAAAAAAACATCTGGTGCTGCTGCTGCTGTTCATGATGATGATGATGATGATGATGATGGTGGTGGTGATGATGATGATGCTGGGGAATTAATAGATTCGATTTGTTTTTTCAGTCAATGTAATATTAGTTATTTATTACTTTGTTATTTTGAAAAAAACAAGATGTGTTTGTGAAACACAATGTCCCCCTATATGATGTTTGACCTTGAAGGATGACATTGACCCCTATTTGATGTTTGACCTTGAAGGATGACCTTGACCTTGACCCTTCACCACTCAAAATGTACAGCTCCATGAGATACACATGCATTTCGAATATAAAATTGCTAGCTTCAATATTGCAGATGTGACATTACATGAGCAATTTTGACCCATATATTTGACCTTGAAGGATGACCTTGACCTTGACCTTTCACCACTTAAAATGTGCAGCTCCATGAGATACACATGCATGCCAAATATCAAGTTGCTATCTTCAATATTGCAAAAGTATTCATAAAATAAGCGATTTGGGCCACATATATTTTACCTCTGACCTTGAAGGATGACCTTGACCTTGACCTTTCACCACTCAAAATGTGCAGCTCCATGAGATACACATGCATGCCAAATATCAAGTTGCTATCTTCAATATTGCAAAAGTACTCATAAAATGAGCGATTTTGGCCACATATATTTGACATCTGACCTTTAAGGATGACCTTGACCTTGACCTTTCACCACTCAAAATGTGCAGCTCCATGAGATACACATGCATGCCAAATATCAAGTTGCTATCTTGAATATTGAAATACTGCAAAAGTGTACATTAAATGACCGATTTTGACCCATATATTTGACCTTTGACCTTGAAGGATGACCTTGACCTTGACCTTTCACCACTCAAAATGTGCAGTTCCATGAGATACATATGCATGCCAAATATCAAGTTGCTATATTCAATATTGCAAAAGTTATTGCAAATGTTAAAGTTCGCGCAAACCAACCAACCAACCAACCAACAGACCAACAGACCAACCAACAGACCAACAGACAGGGCAAAAACAATATGTCCCCCACTACTATAGTGGGGGACATAAAAATCGTAAACGAGGTTATCTAATGTGTTAATGTGTTTCAAATTATTTAACTTTTTCATTTACGAGAAAGTTCAAGTGTCACGTTTAAGCTTGTTTTCAAGTAATACTGAATTCAATTTTATACCACTTTAAGATAAGAAAGATTCACGATATCGTGTTAATTTAACAGATCAACCAAATGTCCGAGCAACTGACGCAATCCGAAAGCAGCGTCCGACAGGGTTATCAGGAACTGCGTGTTATCGATGACAGACAGACAGAGAAAGAGAAGGCCTTACATGCACACGCACGAAAAGCCGAAGAATGTCAATTGCAGATAGGTAATGCTACACCCACTGTCAATTTTTAGTTGTTCGCGTAGCGAACAGCTAATGTTGTTACTGAAAATTTCAAGTTAGTTCGCTGTTATCTACGAAAAGCATACTACCCGCCACACCTGTCGTATCCGCGCGTGAAAGAGTTCTATAATTTATGCAAGAGGTTTGAGTTATCCAACTATATTCATTCACAAATGGAAACATTATGTGAATATCGTGTTAAATGGAATATTTTTTAACGGAGCTTAGATAGAAAAGAATCAATAAACAATGTTTGTATTATACGTGTACGTGTCGCGGAAGAAATTATTTATGAATGATTAAAAAAGTCCACAATCTGCTGCGTCTTAAAGACGTAGAACAGGTCATTCATAATCAGAGGCTATTAATAGATTCGGGAAAACAACGCAATAGTATAAGGTTACGCTTGTTTATATTCTCAATTTATAAAAACGTTGAACAGGAGTTCAACAATAACTTCAGAGATACGATAGACAACAACAAAAATGCTTCATAATCGCTTAAATTGAATATAAAAAACAATTAAATATTATACGAATTATCTGTTTCGTAATCTCGTTCATGCTTCTACAGCGGGTTTAAAGTTGATATTTCTGGGAAACGTTCTTTTGTTTTAACATATAGCGGCGATCTTTTGTATTTACGGGTGCTAACATCGCAATAGCAGAAGGTTAAGCTTGTTTATATTCACAGTTCTCAATTTATACAACGTTGAACATGAGTTCACCAATTACTACAGGTATACTATAGGCAACCTCAAAAATGCTTTACAATCGCTTAAACCGAATATTAAAAAAACACCAAATATAGCAAGAAATATCTTTTAAAAGGGTAGTCGGCGTAAATGCTGATTTTGAAATAAAGTTTTCAATTAACGTTTCTAAATAAATAAACTGAAAACATTGCGTGTTTTTTTTTTAAATTGAAAGTAGCATAATCACCGCATGAAATGTGTGTTATCATTGGCAAACCACAAATTAGTGTAAGTAGATACAAATTATACTACGGCAGTGCACATCATATGTGTCCCCACATGCCTTATTATGAGTATATTTCTTCACTATCGACATATATCGTATTTTAATAATGATTTAAACGCAGTTTTCTTTCGACACATTTAAATCCCACTTTCATAGCCGCGTCATGCGTTTCGGCCAGCGTATCTTAAACCCAACATGTGCATTTGCGCAGTCTGGTCAGAGGCGATGCTGTTCGCTATAAAATCACACAATGTGTTATGGTCTCAGTTTGTATCTCCTGATCAGACTAAGAGATGCGCAGGCTGAGTGGGCTATATATATGATGGAAACATATGGAATAAGACCCATTCTCGCATGACATCTGGTCGATCATATTATGTAAAAGCATCCCGCTATAACAACGATTACAATAAGAATAGTGAAAACTCGTCCTCTCTGAACGCTTAAATGCTGATTTTACTCATTGTACTGAACCAGATTTGTTCGTATTGGGAGAGTTCTTATGATTATGGTTGTATTTGTGAAAAAAACGCCTCTACCGGACATGATATTTTTTATTAAATAAACTTCCTCAACCTAATCAAACATAAACCCCACCAAAACAACACTATCGTACAACTAGTGCAGTTTTATGTGGCTGAAACTTGTAAAGTCAGCGATAACCACAATATAAGATTCGAATAATTATATTCATTTAACTATGTTAGATCATAAGCGATATAAAACCAGATAAGTAAAACATTAACGGCATTGGTTTAATTCATGCTTTTCCTTATACCAGAATACCTATGCGATGAACGCAGTCTTACAAATGCGATTGAATACACACGTCAATTATATGGTCAACTTGATTTTTTTACCATGTTCTTCGGAGATTTGAAATCTGCATTTGGCCTGCTTGAAGACGAATTCATAGCAAGAAATATGTTTGCAAACCTTAAGGATGAATCATATGTCACACAATTGCGTGATATTTGCAACAAAGCCACAAAGGTATTTGATATTTCTATTACTTTCTGTTTATGTTTTCCATTCTCATGTTTAGTTGTGTGTCCTTTTTTTAAAACTAAATTAAACTATGGGTGTGTACATTAACATTTATGTTCTTATTTCGAGCAGTTATGCAATATTCTTATACTTAAATAGTCGCGTTAAATTCCTATATAGTAAGTGATGGTCGGTTTTAATGTCACCCATATTGAAGTTCGAAGATGACATATTGTTCGCTTGTATTGCAAATAACATATTATGATATTTTTAAAAATCATTAATGCTTAACATATAATTACTAACCCGTGCAATAAAAGACACAAAACAAACCATAACAACATAATAGTGCTCCTTCCAAATATTCTTCTAATAACGACCCACTATAATGTCAACTATTACCAAGGCTGGTACAATAAGATGTAGCACAAAGCTTTAGTTTGATTAATATAATTAAATGAACGTTACTAATAAATGATGTTACTAAGACCCAGTGTTTATTTTTCATTCTAGAAGTGGGAGTCTTTGTCCCGTACATGTGGAATAGTTGAAGCGGCTATCACTGCTAATATCGGAAAGAATTTTGCCTTTCTTTCAAAAAACTATGACACACCTACCGACGATGAGAAAAATAAACCGACTTTGAAAGCCAAACGCAACTAGAAAACGAAAATGAAATGATAATTTTATAAGGAACGATTAGCAACTACGCAAACTTGTGTTTCCTGTGTGTTGCTACTGGGGAAATATAAACGCACCTAACGAAAATACGTTGTTCTTTCATCTAGCAAACGATCTTAACTTTTTCGCTTTAATGTAACATAGGCATTTACATGCATTGCTTTATGTTTGTCATTATTATAGTTAACTAATGTTTAAAATTAACATTATATTTCATCAGAAAATGCTTTCAATATATTAACGACTTCAATTGTTCAGTTAATGTATAAATGAGTTAAAGTAGTTTGAGTACCGCTTCTCTATAATTACAATTCTTGCATTTGTCTGTTATTGATAAGTAATACTATTGCTGTTTAAGTGCATTTATGAGTGCATATCGGTTGTTGATATTATCACAAGAGGGGCATAACCTCCGGTTTTATATTTTAAACATTTGAACTTACCTTTATTTAGAATTTACAAGGTTGTTGCTTGACCTGTTGGTGATGTTTCTACACGCGAAGTTTAATGTTTAGTCTTTAATTGTTTAAGATCTTCCCGGTAAACAATTTTCATTGTGCAATAACAAGACTCAGTCGAAAGAATGAAAAATCTATATGTGTATACATACTTTGGAAAAGGGTACTGTAATTTTGTAAACTTTGAAACCATTGAAATATGCGATTTTTATTTTCTATTAAATATTTATTGTATTATTTACGAAGAGTTGTATAAACATATCACTATTTATCGATGTAAGGTAAATGTTATTGTCAAAAGCGTGGTGTCAATTCAAATTATTATTAACATATCAATGTTCTCAAACTGATTTGCGTATAAAAACATCCACGACATTTAAGTCAGTTTAAAACCACGCCTCGGTGGCAAGTTAAGAGTACTTAACTGTTTAAACAGGGCCATATCTTACCGATTATTCCATTCACCTCTGCTATTTGTTCAGAAATAAACCCATGCTATTAGCAAGGTTAACGCTCATGATACACTCATTTCTAGATACTCTGTGTTAAAAATAGCATTAAGATGTATTGGTTACCTTAATGAGTTGATCCTCTGTATATAACTTTGTTTACGATGACATGTGATGTTATCTCTCTCCGTGCTATTAATACAAATTCGTTATCATATACCTATTTTACCGTTCTTATAATTTATTCAGTAGCTGGGGTTTGATTTATGTTTTCCATGTAACAGCATTGTGTGGAGCAATTGGACATAAATTGATTGCTTATGTCAATAGCTTGGCGGCTGTCAACAGCAATTGTTATATATCAAAATGGGTAGGACCTGTACTGTATTTAATCATTGTTGTATTGCATTTTTGTCCCCTACCGGTTTCACCGAAGGGGACTTATGGTTTGCGCTATGTGAGTCTGTCGGTCGGTGTGTCTGTCTGTCTGCCTGTCTGTCTGTCTGTCTGTGAGTCTGTCTGTCACACTTTTCTGGATCCTGCGATAATTTAAAAAGATCTTCATGTTTTTATGAAACTTGAAATATGGATAGATGGCAATATGGGCATTATGCACGTCATTTCATTTTGTTCATACGTCAAAAATTCTGGTTGCTATGACAATAAATTAAAAAAATCTGACAATGGTGGAGCCGGTAGGGGACATATATTGCTTGGCAAAAGTCTTGTTTATAGAAGTTTGTATTGCAGCAAAATATTTCAAGCTGATTCATAGTGATATATTTTCAAAAATGGAGTGTTGATTCATAGTTCTGTAAAGTTTAATTTGAGTTTAAGTTTTTTAACAGCATTAATTAAGATCATTTCTATCACTTTAGTACTGATAAATAATTACGTATTTTAATTTAAATGCAATTTAATAACTTAAAAATATAACCATATGCTATGTTGAAAACATGTTTTTAATAATATGTCTATCAAAACAACAATATATATATATATATATATATATATATATATATATATATATATATATATATATATATATATATATATATATATATATATATATATATATATATATATATATATATATATAATAACTGTACATTGGAGAACAAAACTTGAGCAGTGTTAACAACTCATCTAGAATAATAATACTTGATACCAACAGAATTGGTTAAGATATGTAACAATCTTAACAACTAGAGGGCCTAAAGCCCTCGGTCGCTTACCTAACACATGTAAAAACGTTACTGTTATGACGCTTGTGTAATACCTGTTTATAATAAAAAAATAAAGTTTTACTATAAACATAAATAAAAACCTCTAAAGGGGTGCAAATGTCAATCCCAGGCGCATTATTTTAACTTACTTTGTAGAGGACCACTAATATGATGTCGCACACTAAATTTTTAGCATCTCACCCTTGCGGTTTTAGAAGAGAAAGATTTTAAGTTGTTTACTATATAAGCCTTTGTAAATCTTTTGATAATTGGGACGTGCTTAGTTTTTACCATAGGGCATGAATGGAACAATTTTAAATGAGGGAAATATACAATGTTGCACACTTAATATTAATCACAGTAAGGTTTGAAATAAGAATGAAGTTTATCTATAACCACAAAACATATCTTTTTAAATAATGTAACCCATGATACATGACATACCAAACACCAATTTTTAACTTTATAAATTCAAGGAAAACAAGCAAATTCGTTCAATTGATATCCCCCGCCCATATGCTTCTTGACACAAAAGGGTTATATTTGACACTGAAAAAAGCATTTTTTCAAGATACAAAGGGCCATAACTCTGTAATTAACAGATGGTGTACAATGTCATTTGGCGTGCATCATCCTCTTGCCCATATATATACTTATACCAAGTTTCAATGAAATCCGCCAAAGCACTTCCAAGATATGGCTCCGGACACAAAAATGCCTATGGTAAAAAGCATTTTTTTCAAGATACAAAGGGCCATAACTCTGTTTTTAACAGGTGGTATACAATGCCATTTTGCGTGCATCATCCTCTTATGCATATATATACTCATACCAAGTTTCAATGAAATCCGCCAAAGCACTCCCAAGATATGGCTCCGGACACAAAAGTGCCTATAGTAAAAAGCATTTTTTAAAGATACAAAGGGCCATAACTCTGTTTTTAACAGATGGTATACAGTGCCATTTGGCGTGCATCATCCTCTTATGCATATATATACTCATACCAAGTTTCAAAGAAATCTGCCAAAGCACTTCCAAGATATGGCTCCGGACACAAAAGTGCCTATAGTAAAAAGCATTTTTTCATAATACAAAGGGTCATAACTCTGTTTTTAACAGATGGTGTACAATGCCATTTGGCGTGCATCATCCTCTTATGCATATATATACTCATACGAAGTTTCAATGAAATCCGCCGAAGCACTTCCAAGATATGGCTCCGGACACAAAAGTGCAGGACGGACAAATGGACGGACGGACGGACAGCCGGACGGACGGACAACGCCAAAACAATATCCCTCCGCCTCTGGCGGGGGATAACAATTAACCTCAAGGCATGCAAATGTCGACCCGAGGAGAACTATGTGTAGAGGATTAGTAATAATTAATTACCATGCTATGTTACACCCCATGCTTTCAAACCTCTAGTCTTGCGATTTGAAAGAAATATATTTTTAATTACTTACTGAACAGGTGTATATAAATCACGCAACCCCTGATGCAAGGTTAATTATAACCACAGGGCCATGATTTGAAAAAAATAGTAGAATACTTGTTGATGCTGCCACAACCCAAATATTAAATCACTGACCCTTGTGATTTCCACTATGCTGTGAAATATATTTGATAGAAATCATGGATGGATTGAGAGTTTTGATTGATTGCAGACATGTTATACTTAGTCATAATAAACAACAGGAAATAACATTATTGTTGTTGCTTTATTTGTAAAAATACACTAACATGATGTCCATTAAATGTAAAATTATAAGACTTTTTCGCCTTTGTTCTCATCTTTAATTTAAGCAAATTATGTTATTAATGTATCTTCTTCAACGTGAACACAAATATAAGTACACTATTATAAACGATTAATGCATAGAATGTCGTGGTGAACCAATATACAATTCAGGATCGATATTTTGTTTATCACTTGTACGCCTGTGTGATAATTAAGACAAAAACAGTAATAATGTGCATTTTAGAGGTAATGCTATGCTATGATATTATTTTCAATTTAATCATGTATTGTACAATATTAGTCCGTTATTTAATAGCATTACGTACAATACGTGTATATATAAGTAAGAGTACACATCTGACATGTAATGTAGGGCGAGTCGCTAGTGTTATCCAGCTCTGAACGTGGAAACATGTATCACAGTTTTGTTCACAGGGCTGTTAATAAGATTTTTATAATACGCCTAAAAAAATATTTGAGTGATTTACATTAATTAATTTCAACATTAATAACAAAATTAAATTCGCGAATTAGCGCGAGCATTCACGTTATTAATGACTTGTGTAACGTTAGCTGTAAACATTCTGTTGAAATTTGCCCTCGAAGAATGTTTAGGCTGTTATTTTGCGCATAAATAAATGCAATATTTTATATAAAATAAATAAGTAAATGATAAATAAACATAACCCTGATTAGTTAATAAACAAATTAATGAATTTATAGTACGTTTCATAATCACCAGACACATCACTAGTTTCATGCATTGAATTTTAAAATTGATTTTTAACTACCAGTTATAATTTATGTATTACTCTGCTTGCCAGTAAAAGTGGTGGTATATACCTTAATTTTCAAAGCCTTTATTTAGATACATTGTTCACCTAATTCAAAATATTCAAGAAAAACTATAAGACGATGAATCTTTAATAAAAGCACAAGTGAAAAACTCATATTGGATTAAATTGATCAGAATTCAATTCGAAAATTTAAATCAATAGCGCATATAGATTGTTTAGATTTTTACAGATAAGCTTCAAGATTTGTTTTTACTAAGAAGACAAGTACAATATCATAAATATATGTTCACACTTATAATTGACTTAAATTCTGAATGATTGTAATAAAGCTCACTTAAACCAAATCCACAAATTCGCCTCATTAGTTATTCTGTTTGCGAGTCATCGACTAGTAAAGAGGCATCGAACCGAATATGATCATATTGTGATTGTAATTATGTATTCAATATAACTGTGTCGCAAGTTCTTTTAAACATGTCATGTTGGTAAAATGAAGCAACCTTCTTATATTGAAATAACGTTTTTTCGATTGTTAAATGCCAGTTATTTAGAATCATGCGTTGTGGTAGTGCACAAATTCAATATCCAATGTGGATAAGGTATACTGACAAGCCTCGTGTGCAAAACAATATTAGTTCAATACAATATGTAATTAAGTCACAATGACTAGTCGTCAGCGTGTTCTACTTAAATACTCACGCCCTCATTGTCTCATTTACATTTGAAGTAATTATCTTGTCATCAAATTGCCCACAGGGTTGAGTACCAATTTAACAAAACAATGCTATGCATACTTTTAAGCCTAACATATTCAAATGCACTTAATTGAATTAATACTAACTGCTTATTATATAAATGCAAAAGATTATCAGAACCTTCAAATAACAATTCAATAAATAAACTAAAAAGTTTAGTTAGAAATGACACCTTTAAAATTAGTTCATCTGATATATAACGATGTTAATGAAAACATGCAGCAACACTTCATCGGAAGCCAAACAGGTGTGCTAAAATGCAAATCAACTGAAAATTTTACTCGATGTTAGGTCGCCGATTCACGCGTTATTGGAAGAATACTGGTCGAATATTGATCAGTGACTAATGGGAGTTTGGTCCGTGTATGCTCTTATATGTATTGGTGACTTATTGAATATTTAATCAATGACTATTCTGACACCATGTACTCACGGTCATATTGGTTTTTTCACGAAAAAAATAAATAAACGAACACACAAATATTCGTGAGATCAGTAACAAGTAAGTAAGTAATACGGGAAACTAATAATTGTGTGCTTTAAGTGATGAAGTCTCATTATCCGTCTATCCACCTATAAAGCTACAAAACCACCAATCAATAAAGCCGCATTGCTATCCCTACATAAATATCCATACATACAGCCACAAAACTATTCATACATGCAGCGACAAAACTATTCCTACAATCAGACAAATTAATTTCCAAACCTTTAGGTTACATTACACTAAATCATTGTGTATCCCTCCGTGGTCCATTCGAAAGTAGTGCCTATTTCTAAAGAGTTCCTTTTCTCTTCTTGAATATAAGCCATTTAACAATGTGAGACATGTCTTTTGTGGTTATTTGTAATATCCTGTATGTGTCTGGAGTACTTTGATGCCTTGGATTGGAAGCTAACTTAAAAGATGGACTTTTGAGGGTGTGTTTTCTATTGTGTGGGGCTTTTGTCGAAATTAGGATTCCGAAACACGTTTTTCTACGGTGGGTTCATTCGACAGCGATTTACTTTCTTAGAAGTTGCGAGACGGTATGTTTTTGATTGCAATTATTGGAAGAGGACAGATCCATCTTTAAAATGATACCAGGTTCGGAAAAATTGATACGTCGAAAAGGCAAGAAAAATGCTGTGAAAGTTGTCAGTTTTATAATGGGACCCTATGGGAATCGGAATTAGTGTAATATAACCTTAAAAAAGCACATTTACTGCAATGTCAAGGTCACATGGATTCGTCTGCAAGCGAGACAAGTAGAACATGAATTTTAATGAATGTTTTGATGATTTGGGTGCTAAAATAGATGAGAGATGTCAATATTTTGGTTCAAATGGATGTTTTAGGTGGTTTTGGACTGTTCCGGATGGGAGGGGGACCTGGTATGGACAAGTAAGGGTTACATTTCCAACAAATCTTGAATGTAAATATTATTATGTCCAAAGATTGAAGTTTCAGGTGGAGAGCAAGATGAAAAATATGCCAAATCACATGAATGCAACCCATTTATGCCATTTTTCTCTTTGTTTGTAGGCCTGACCATTTGTCCCTTGAGCCGCAGACGGTCAACAATCCGCTAGCTGTCTTGCTCTGACTGGTGCACTGGACATGATTTCAATGAGAGTCATCATACTGATTGTTTAATTCAAACATGAATTTCAGTTTGTTCGTTAAAGTACTAACTTAGCTGTGTATTTACAGTGGACGTAGTGGTGCGTCGCATGCGGTAGACTAGGTATTTCCATATATACACTATGTTTACAGAATTGCGGCCGGTGGAGCAACATAGCTGATGAGTAAATAGCGCTAGTTCTTCAGACAAATAACTTTATTTTCAACCTATAAAGCATATTTAGCTGTAGGTGGGGCCATTTAGCTGTTAGATCTGGCTTTGGTTCTGTTAAGCCCTTAGAGTAATGAATTTCAGAGTGAAGACCATAGCGCCTTTTCCTAGTCAAGTATCGGGCAGCTGTATGTCTTTTCAGAAATGCACATGTCTTCTTTAGTATGTCATTGTGATTGCTTTTAAGATAGGCAATAAACTCATAACCTTTAGAAAAAGGAGCATCTGTAAATTCAGATTTCACTATTTCAGAGTCAGCCAGACCATGATTGAGCTTAAGGATTGTGCTGCGGATGCGGCCTGTGCAGTTCCGGGAGAAAGTCACTGTCTTGGGCATTGCGGTCTGGTATCAGGTAAGCACTATTGAAAGCCTCACACTTTTGGGGGGTCTGAAGCCTTGTGCTGTCAATGCTATCTGGTTCAAGTACAATTAGAATGCATTCTTCAAGCAGTACTTCATCAGATATGGTTATCTCAAGCTTACAGTTCTCGGGCAGATATGACTTCGATGTGTTCTTGCCAGCAGAACCCCGACAGGCCAAACTATGCGTTAAGCACTATTTTCCACAGCAACCCTTGCAGACAAAAAAAAAAAATACTTGAAATTACTTCTGGCATTTAATTTCTAATTTCCTTTACATCTCTTTTGTATGTTTGTTTGCTCTTTTTAACTCTGATATGCCATCTTGCTCGGATTGATAGAGCATACCTGTTTTGTTTAGAGCCGAGTCCCCAGCTGCTCGAGTTTGCCGTGTCAATAATGATAAAGCCATGGCATGATGTCTCCTTTATGTGTTTCCTTATCTCAGTGTTGAACATAATTGCCAGTTTCAGGGGCCTTAACATTTTATTTTATTAAAGGTCTGGATGATCCTTGCCTGACTCCGGGTTTGTGTACACCTCAATCCGACTCCCTGTCCGGTACCGAGGCCTCAGTGGTGCAGCGCTTGTGGACGATCCATCGACATCCTGAAAGGTCAACACTTCACCAAGCTGGGAAAATTGATCCTGATAGTCATCCCCAGGTAGTGAAATGAATGTACACTGAACTACAGAGGAATCACACCCAAATGACTTTTCCGACATTAGTGTGGCCCCTCGGGCAGGAATTCCTTAGCAAACATGCTTTTTTGCATGGGGACTGTGGCATTTTTGCAAAACTTAAGCTTTCAACGCTGGATTTTAAAGAGAACACTTAATAAAATGAAGCCAACAGGACTTATTTTAATGAGAGAGACTATCTGGATGAGCAACAAATGTCACATTGTGTCGTTAGCTGTTGAAGGAGCGATTTGCGCCATTTCAAGTGTTAATTTTGGGTAGCAGGCTTGTATCGGCTTGAAAGCTGCAAATTATTCCTCTCATCATGATAGCATTAATTATTTTAATTGCAATGTGTATGTTTAGATTGTAAGTGAAGCTTTTAATAATAATTTTCTTGAAAAACATTATTTTATATGCTGTCAGTGAGTTTTTTGTGTGAAAAAAGTGCTTAAAATTAAAAAAAAGTCTCCTTTTTCATCAAGAAAAGTACACTGATTCACAATCAATACATTTATTTGGGCCTTTTGCTGATATATTGGTGAATTTCGCATGCAATGATACCAGTTTTTGCCATAAAAGTTACGCGTAACAATAATTAGAGACACAAAATCAGCTGTCGTCACTTAGACTAAAAATCATGCATTTCGACTTGACTGCGGCCAATTTAGTCACCGCTTTAAATGGCCATTTTAAGGCCTTTTCCCCCCTCCGAATGCACTGAAATTGCATATTCATTGTGGAAATAGTTTAAATCTCATGTGGAGAAAGTTTGAAAAGGATAGGACAAAGTTGAGTTCCCTTAAAGGTTACATTACACTAAATCATTGTGTATCCCTCCGTGGTCCATTCGAAAGTAGTGCCTATTTCTAAAGAGTTCCTTTTCTCTTCTTGAATATAAGCCATTTAACAATGTGAGACATGTCTTTTGTGGTTATTTGTAATATCCTGTATGTGTCTGGAGTACTTTGATGCCTTGGATTGGAAGCTAACTTAAAAGATGGACTTTTGAGGGTGTGTTTTCTATTGTGTGGGGCTTTTGTCGAAATTAGGATTCCGAAACACGTTTTTCTACGGTGGGTTCATTCGACAGCGATTTACTTTCTTAGAAGTTGCGAGACGGTATGTTTTTGATTGCAATTATTGGAAGAGGACAGATCCATCTTTAAAATGATACCAGGTTCGGAAAAATTGATACGTCGAAAAGGCAAGAAAAATGCTGTGAAAGTTGTCAGTTTTATAATGGGACCCTATGGGAATCGGAATTAGTGTAATATAACCTTTAAGCCGAACACCCATTCATACAAACACCCACACAAATATCCATACAACATCCAAACTACAACCCATACATACAGCCACACTACTATACATAAATACATCCAAATAACTATCCATACATACAGCCGCACTACTATCCATACATATAGCCACACAACTATACATACATACAGCCACACAACTATCCATACATACAGCCACACTATTATCCATACATACAGCCAACCTATTATCCAACCAAAATCCACACAACTATCTATACATACAGACACAAAACTATCCATGCATACATCACCAAATACTATCAATACATACAGTCACGCAAATATCCATACATACAACAACACAACTAGTAATACATACAGCCATTCAACTATCCATACATACAGCCACACAACTATCCACACATACAGCCACACTATTATCCATAAATACAGCCAAACTATTATCCATACAAACAGCCAAACAATAATCCATACATACAGCCACACAACTATCCATGCATACAGCACCCCAACTATTCATACATACAGTCACAAAACTATTAATACATACAGCCATTCAACTACCCACACATACAGCCACACAACTACCCAAACATACAGCCACACTATTATCAATAAATACAGCCACAAAACTATTAATACAAACAGCCATTCAACTATCCATGCATACAGCTACACTATTATGCATAAATACAGCCCAACTTGTATCCATACAAAAGCCACACAACTATCCATACACACAGACACAAAACTATCCATGCATACATCACCTCAACTATCTATAAATACAGCCACACAACTATCCATACATACAGCCCATCACTATACATATATTCAGTCCAACTACTTTCCATACAGCCAGCCTGAAAACTATCCGTGCATACAGAAATACTTCTATTCATAGATAAAGTAATACAACTATACATACATACAGCCACACAACTGTCCATACATACAGCCTTCCTACTATCCATACATACAGCAACACAACTATCCATACATAAAGCTACACACTTATCCATACATACAGACAAATAACAAGCCATACATACAGCCACAATATTATACATACATACAGCCACACAACTGTCCATACGTACAGCCTTACTTCTATCCATACAAACAGCCACACAAATAGCCATACATGCAGCTACAAAACTTACCATATAAACAGCCACACAACTTTCCATACATACAGCCACACAAATATACATGCATACAGCCACACTACTAACCATGCATACAGCCACAGAAATATCCATACATAAAGCTACAAAACTATCCATACATACAGCCACAAAACTATCCATACAAACAGCTAAACTACCATTCATACATACAGCCTCACAAATATCAAAACATACAGGCGCTAAATAATCAATACTAACAGCTACACAACTATTCATTTATTCACCCACATAAATATGGATATATACAGCAACACTATGATTCATACAAACAGCAACACAACTATTCATACATACAGTCTCACTACTATCCATACATACAACCACACTAGTTGCATACCAACAACCACACTTCCATGCATACATACAGCCATTCAACTATATATGCATACAGCAAAACAATTATACACACACACAGCCATATAATCTGTCATATTAAGAGCGACACAACTATCCATACATACAGCCACACGACTATCTTTACAAATATCCACACAACTATTCAAACATACAGCCACATAAATATCCACACATACAGCCACACTACTATTCATACAAACAGACACACGTCGTTCTATATATACTAGCACACTTCTATTAATGCATACAGCCACACAACTATCAATACATACAGCCCCACTACAATCCATACATTCAGCCGCACAAAAATCTTTACATACAGCCACACAACTATCTTAACTTACAGCCACACAGCTATCCATACTAACAGCCACACAATTATTCATACATACAACCACATAACTATTCATACAAAAAGCCATACAAATATCCATATATACAGCCGCACTGCTATCCAGACGTACAGCCACAAAACTATCAGTACATACAGCCACTAAATTATCCAATCATATAGCAAAACAACTGTCCGTACATACAGCCACACATATATCCATACATAGAGCAACACTTATATCCATACATACAGCCCCACTACTATCCGTACCAGACAACTATCCATACAAAGAGCCAAACTAATATCCATACATACAGCAACACTACTATCCATAAATACAGCCTTATTTCTATCCATACATACAGCAACACTACTATCTATACATATAGCAGCACAGCTATCCATACATACAGCCACAAAACTATCCAAACATTAAGCAATATAAATAATTAGATATCCATATATACAGCAATACTACTATCCATACTTACATCAACACAAATATCAATACGCAATTCCACAAAACTATACATACATACAGCCACACAACTATCCATACATACATCCACACAACAATCCATACATAAAGCCGCACAACTATCCATACACACAGCCACACAACTATCCATACAGCCACACAACTATGCATACATACAGCCACACTACTATCCATACAAACATCCACATTACTATCGATCCATTCAACCACTCTACTAATTATCCATAAAACCATTTTACCATCCATCAATTCAATTAATTTACCATCAATTCATTCAACCAGTCAACATCAATTCACTCAACCACTCTTCCATCCGTTCAATTGACCGCTCTACCATCCATCAATTCAACCACTCTACCATCCATTCATTTTACATGTACCACTCCACCTACCATTTTTAAACCACTTTACCATCCAGATACACACTGTTTGTGTGTTGTTGTTTTAATTTAATCTCGCGTAAAAATAAATGTTTTGATATAGCCGAATTATGCATGAAATGCACGATACCCACGAGGACAACATAGATGTTTTCATCAAAAGTCTCCGAAGTAACTGTCCACGATTGTATCGTGGAGGAGTACACACTACGGACGGATTAGTGTGCTTGGTATAACAAAGCCACTGAAGCTATAGACTGATATTGATACTGGGTTATTCACGCATGACTTATTTACAACCGCACGATTCTTCAGATGTGTGATCAACTCCTTTGTCCGACGCAGAAGGAAATTATAACGTAGTATGTTAAAGTCAATTAACAACCACATTAAACAATGCCGCCTTTTCGGTTTAACTGCGAACGTGATACAATCGATATGATAACAGGACCCCTGTTTATTGATCGATTTCGACACGTAGCGTAGTCACCTATTCGGGTAGGCATTGACGCTGCGATTTAGTGAGATCACAGATTCGAGGTGAAATTAAGCCTAGATTAAGGTACATGTATATATTGATTTTGTAAACTCCGGGACATTTGACAGATTTCCGGGACTGCGGGACACGTTCTTCATTTCGGGGACAAACCCGGACAATCCGGGACGTATGGCATGTTTGTCTTAACAATACATCCATTCAAACACTCCAACATTCTTCTATTCAACTATTGAACCGCTCTATTATTAATCAATTACATCAATCTACCATCCATTCATTCAACCACTCTTTCATTCATCAAATTACAATTCAACCACTCTATCACCTATCCATTCAACCACAATACAACCCACCAACTCAACCACTATTTCATCCATCAATTAATGCATTCTACCATTCATACAATAATCCATTTTACTTCTCAACCATTCAATGATATGTAAACTCATCTATTCAACCACTTCACCATTCATCCTTTAACCACTCAACCATTCCATCCCTTCATTCAACCCGCTGCGCAACCACCATATATTCAGCAACTCTCATTTCATTGAACTATTCTACCACCCGAACATTCTACCACTCTAACACTCATTTGTGCAACCGGTCTACCATCCATTTAAACACCATACAATCTATCCATTCAACCACTATACCATCCATCCATTTCAACCCACTCTATCACCAATCTATTCAACAACTCTTCATCATTCGATTGAACTATTCTACCACAAAACCATTCTGCCACTCTACCCTACATTTGTTCAACCACTCTACCATCCATTCATTTAACCACTCTACCATCCATTCATCCATTCATCCATTCAATCACCCTTCCATTCATTAATTCAGGCATTCAACCATCCATTCAACCACATGACCATTCATCCACTAAACCACTTCACCATTCGTCAGTTCTATCCCTCTACTATTATCCATTCAACCTCTGTACAATCCATTCAACGTTCCTTCAGCGTCCCTTCCATCCATCTGTGCAGCCACTGTACCATCCATCCTTTCAAAAAAATCTGTCTTTCAGTGCATATAACCGCTCTAGTAATCACCTGTATAATCGAAATATTCATCAGTGAAGTTTCCACAAAACCAAGCTGAGCATTCAATCATGCTTTTACACTACTTCCAATTCATTATTCGGCCCGATCTCTAACTATCACGATCCTTTAGCATGAAACAACTCTATAGAACATCAATTCATTCAGACAACATTTAACGCACCAAGTTAACACTTAAAAGTACATAATTGGGTGTTATATGTAAGGATACGTGATTTATAATTGTAATAAAAGCATGGGTGGCTGAATCTTTCATTCGCATAGTTATCTAGTTAATTAGATTGCAATATACTAGGTTTCGTAGGTCTAAGGTTTAAAACCAAATGTTGTGATGTATCAATATATCAAAGTATCCATTCATTTCCCTTTGTAGCAAGCAGATCACTCACTGATTGCGAAGTAACAGATTTAGCGACATGTCTTAAATTCTCCTTGTTCAATTCTGGTGCTGTATAATTATGGTAAAGATAAAACCCACTTGCAACGTTTTGTTATACCCATTGCAAAAGAACTATGCATGTGGTTACGCAATTATGAGCCTTATACAAACTTTGTTATGCAGTTTGCAATGGTTGAAATCCGCAACAATCTACTGAATCATTTTTGAAAACAATATAATGGGCATAATAACGAAGTGCAGATAAATGTAATTAAGAGAACAATAGAAAAAAATAATTGCCTAATCAACTTACGCAACTATGTAAATTGCTGTCAAAGCACGATGGGATCTCTTTGTCTTAAAAAAATATGTCCCTATATGTCTGTTCAATTGGGGGGTGGGGGGGGTGGTGGGGTAGGGGGGGTGGGGGTACGGGGGTGGGGGTGAGAGGGGGGTCTAATGTGGGGTGTGGAAATTTATTAATTTTTTGGGGGGGGTGGGAGGGTGGGGGGGGGTAGGGGAGGGTGGGGGTGAGAGAGGGGTATAATGTGGGGTGTGGTAATTTATAAGATGTTTAAAAAAAGAAAAAATTGGGGGGGTGGGGGTCGGGGGTAGGGGGGGTGGGGGATAGGGGGGTGGGGGTGAGTCTAATGTGGGGTGTGGAAATTTATTAGATGTTTAAAAAATTATTAATTTTTTTTTTGGGGGGGGGGTTTGGGGGGTGGGGGGGGAAGGGGGTGTGGGGGAGTGAGAGGGGGGTATAATGTGGGGTGTGGTAATTTATAAGATGTTTAAAAAAAAAATTGGGGGGGGGGGCGGAGGGGGTGGTGGTGGGAGGGGTAGGGGGGTGGGGGATGATAGGGGGGTATAATGTGGGGTGTGGTAACTTATAACATGTTTAAAAAAATTGGGGGGTGGGGGTGGGGGGGGGGGTACGGGGGGGTGGGGGTGTGAGAGGGGGTATAATGAAGGGTGTTGTAATTTAAAGGTTGTTTAAAAAAAATTGGAGGGGGTAGGGGGGGGGGGGGGCTGGGGGATCGGGGGGTAGGGGGTGGGGGTAGGGGAGTGAGAGGGGGGTATAATGTGGGGTGGGGTAATTTATTAGATGTTTAAAAAAAAATTGGGGGATGGGGGGTAGGGGAAGTAGGGGGAGTGATGGGGGGGATCATGTGGGATGTTTAAAACAAAAAAAAAATGGGGGGGGTGAGGTTGGAGGGGGGGAAAGGATTCTGGTAGGGGCGTGGGGTATTGTTTGGGTGGAATCCATTGTGGTATTCAGGTAAGTGTTGTTTTGTCAAAGTAATAATAAATGTGATCATAAAAAATAACAAATGATCTCACACTGACATGAACAAATTTCCTCTATTTATAAAACATGAAATTTAAACTTATTGCATTTGTTTCCCCTGTATATAAGAAAGATATAATAGTGTATTACCTCCCCTGTCCTGCTTATATTTATATTAATCAACAAAATTAAACATTAACACAATATTTAATATACAAAAAATCTCATATTCTGATAATATTTTTACTGATCCACTTTATTTTACTCAAAGGATGATGTTTCATTGGACTGATAATTATAGATTTAGGATTACAGACCAGTTGCTTCAGTAATATTGTTCAGAGTTTGCCCTGATGGCCGCGTATGCATTCTTGAGTTATCATTCAAAAACCATTTTACTATTTCGAGTCACCGTGACCTTGACATTTGACCTAGTGACCTCAAAATCAATAGGGGTCATCTGCGAGTCATGACCAATGTACCTATGAAGTTTCATGATCCTAGGCCCAAGCGTTCTTGAGTTATCATCTGACAACCACCTGGTGGACGGACCGACAGACCGACATACCGACAGACCGACAGACCGACATACCGACATGAGCAAAGCAATATACCCCCTCTTCTTCGAAGGGGGGCATAATAACAAATACCAAACATATTAATTCATGCCCTGCACAAACCAAACATGAAATAGTTTGCAAAACAAGCAGCAAACAGTTTACCTTTAATCGAATCGAAAATAATCGAATCGGACCATTTGGTACAGAAATCGAATCGAATCGAATGATGGGTGAATCGTTACAGCTCTACACCGAGGTAGGGCAAATCTTGATCCTATAAGAATCATTTGAACAAAGGTTCAGATGATTACGATCTGATATAATAAAAAAAATATATCAAAGATCTGGACCTAGCGGTTTTCGACAGGGAGTTATAAACAAGTCTTTATAAATAATTTGACAATTCAGGCCTAGCCTGGTTTTACAAAAGGGGCAATATTTGAACAAAGGTCGCCTATTTTAATGTCACATACCATTATAAGACATCTGATTAAAATACACTGTGTAAAGAACATTAATCTGCTATAACAAACCCAAACTCAAAGTTTTGTGCAATCGTTGTTTCTTGAGAGGAGTTTATAAGTGTGTTGCTACAGAAGTATATTCAAAACATAAAATCCTCTAAATTGGTTCAATAATGACATAAAGGAATGATTTAAACAAACTTAGTACAGATAAACTTTTTACCTCGTCATGCCAAATACAACAACTCTGTGCATTGTTGAGTAAGATAAAACAATGACCCCTAGAGCGGGGAATGCTTTGAACACACTCTGTACATGCAACTTAATGATGTTTCATACCAAATATCAAAGCTCTGTGATGTGTGTTTGCAATTATTTATTTTGCTATTTAAGTCTACATAAATCATGCGCCCCATTTATGATATGCCGTCAATAATATGTCAATGTGACCCCTGTGGTTATGTTAAAGTCAGGGGCGTGATTTCAACACACGCTGAAGATGACCACTTGACGATGTTAAACACCATTTTTTTTACTTCTGACCGGTTTCAGAGTTGTTTTAATTTTTCATTTTAAATAATGTTTGATTGGCCCAACGACGAAAATATGCAGCTGCCCATTTTGATTTGAAAAACGTTTCAATTGTATCATAAAAATATCAATGTGAAGTGTCATGAACATTCCCCCTGCTTGAACAGGAGATATAATTTTAATGAAGCGGCGCCCAAAATTCCACTTGTGCACAACTTGGGGTTGTGAGGTAAAAATAGTTAAATCAAGGGCTTTAGATAGAGAGCGAAACGTTTCCAACCAATTTCACATAAGGTATGGACATCATATCTTTGGTGCATACTAGCTGTTCAACGTGCAGGTGCTTTACATTGCGCACTGCATTAATTTTGTTACTGCAGTTTTAATCCTCGTTTGGCCCATAGTAGCAACCACCGCACCTACCTAATTCAGGGCAGATAAGTTTTTTGTATATTCACGAAAACCTACCCCACTGTAGGTTGCCAAAATACGCGTCAATTACTCATTGAAAAAGTATTTTTAGCAAATAAAAAGTACATGGATTTAATAGAACGATGAACAAACTTGAAGAATTTGACCAACATATTTCGCGATCGCGTTGATTTCTTTGCCGATTTTTTATAGTAAGTTTTCATTTTAAATTATTTATTTGTTATATCACGAATTCTAAGTATTTAATGGTTTTATTTAGAAGAAAAATGTATACTTTACATAATAAAACATAAAAATCTGAAATATTTTGCGCGTACATGTTATGTTTGTTATTTTATAATTACCTGGTAAAATACAACAAGGGAGGTAACTGTTACATTGTTAACAAACAACAACAACATCTTGGCTGTAACACTTATGAAGTTTATTGGTTTGTTAAATAATATAATTATAATACTTACACCTGTGTATGTTTTTTTTATTTATTTGAACCCATTGAACTTGTTTTTGTGTAAACATTAAGGATAACGATCGAATATAACTGTTTTGTTTATGAAACAAAATTTTACGATTTGTACCAAACTTTATTCGTACCAAATTTCATTTATTTTACATAATTATTGAAAATAACATTGATACAGATACTTGTTCCTATTTATTGAAATTTTGTATATTTTATAGATTACACAGTCACTAATGAACTATGAGTGAAGACCTGTATGAGTATGATTCTGAAAGAACTGATGGCAGTGAGCCAGTTAAAGAGGTACAGACACTGGCAAGCAAGGGGAAAGCAAGGATTATTTGAGAAAATCGTTTTATAAATAGTTTAACAATTTGTATAAGTGCTATGTTTTAAAAGCAACACAATTAATGTAATATATATTTTTGGAAGGTATAATTTTTTTATATTCTTTAAAAGATATAAGATTATTAATTTAATTAAATGATCAAATAAGATATTGATTTGATCATAACATAAATACATAAATATGGCATATTTTAGATGAAAGGAAATTATTTAACGCATTGACTTGTTTTTGTTTGACATGAAACAATAACTTGTTTGTATATTAAATAAAATATCATAAACATGTTCATACTGTTTAAAGTAACTATATACAATGTACAACTAATAACTATAAATAAATACATGTGTTTTAATACATTTATAACAATGTTATAATACTTTTTTTAAATTAAGATTTCAGATTCGGACGAAACTTTGCCGCCATCTGACAAAGAAACACAGCCACCTCTGGAGGAATGTGGTCAGGAAGTTGAATGGTCCCAGTCACCTTAGGATATTTTGTAAGTCATGGTGAAGGTAAACATGTTAAAAAGTGTCAAGTGATTTTTAACAGGACTACATTTTTATACCCCCAAAGGTGGGCATCTAGTGATTGCATTTCCGTCTTTATGTCCGTCTGTCCGTCATACGTTTTCAAATATCTGTGCTTTGAGGTTATATTTTACTTTTTACATAGAATGTCAATGGGGAAGGAGTAGCAGATTGCAGATTGTAAGCCATCATCCAAGTTATAAGACTACATCAATGTTCACTTCATTTTCATCAACACACAGCAATAACATCAGTATTGTGGTCTCATTGGAATAATTAAGCACTGAAATGGATAAACATTTTCCACATTCACACGATATAAATGCCGTTTTCATTCTTTCTAACTATCATCAGCAAACGTTAAACTAAAAGTTGAATTTGTTAAATAATGCAAAATAAGGTTATGGTTGTTTTTCAATGTCATTGTTTGCAAATACATGTATCATATAGTAATCATATAGTATTGCTTATAAATATTTCATCTCTATCATTTTCCCCAAGTTTTTCAGAGAAAAAGTGGAGATATTGTGGTGATGTGCGTCTGTCCGTCCGTCTGTCCGTCCGTCCTGGCCACCTGCTCCTCCTTTATTATGTTATTTTACATTTACTTCTTCATTTCTGCACCGATTTACTTCAAATTGATACTGAGCATCTCTTACGACAAAACGGTCAATCTCAACTATGCATGGCCCCATTACCAACCCTGGGGCGCCCCAGCCACATAGGCCACGCCCACCCAAAATTGCCTTTTACTATAATTTCTTCATTTCTACACCGATTCACTTCAAATTGATACTGAACCCCTCTTATGACAATACGGTCAATCTCAGCTATGCATGGCCCCATTACCAACCCTAGGGCACCCGCTCATATAGGCCACGCCCACAAAGGCCACGCCCACCCAAAATTGCCTTTTACTATAATTTCTTCATTTCTACACCGATTCACCTCAAATTGATACTGAACCTCTCTTATGACAATACAGTTAATCTCAACTATGCATGGCCCCATTACCAACCCTAGGGCGCCCCGCCCACATAGGCCACGCCCACCCAAAATTGCCTTTTACAATAATTTCTTCATTTCTACACCGGTTCACTTCAAATTGATACTGAACCTCTTTTATGACAATACAGTCAATCTCAACTATGCATGGCCCCATTACCAACCCCGGGGCGCCCTGGCCACATAGGCCACGCCCACCCAAAATGGCCTTTAACTATAATTTCTTCATTTCTACACCGATTTACTTCAAATTGATACTGAACATCTTTTATGACAATACGGTCAATCTCAACTATGTATGGCCCCATTACCAACCCTGAGGCGCCCCGCCCATAATAGGCCACACCCACCCAAAATTGTCTTTATCCCCACGCTTTTTGAAAAGCGTGGGAATATTGTGGTTATCTCCGCCATCCGTCCGTCTGTCCGTCCGTCCATCCTGGCCACTATCTCCTCCTACACTATTAGCACTAGAACCTTGAAACTTACACACATGATAGCTATGAGCATATGAGCGACCCTGCACTATTTGGAATTTTGATTTGACCCCTGGGTCAAAGTTATGGGGGTTGGCAAGGGGCTGGGTCAGAGATTTTAACTCATTTTTTAAGGTTATTTTACTATAATTTCTTCATTTCTACACCGATTGTCTTCAAATTGATACTGAACCTCTCTAATGACAATACGGTCAATCTCAACTATGCTTGGCCCCATTACCAACCCTGGGGCGCCCCGCCCACATAGGCCACGCCCACCCAAAATTGCCCTGTACTAAAATTTCTTCATTTCTACACCGATTCACTTCAAATTGATGATGAACCTCTCTTATGACAATATGGTCAATCTCAGCTATGCATGGCCCCATTACCAACCCTGAGGCGCCCCGCCCACATAGGCCATGCCCACCCAAAATTGCCTTTTACTATAACTTCCTAATTTCTACACCGATTCACTTCAAATTGATACTGAACCTCTCTTATGACAATACGGTTAATCTCAACTGTGCATGGCCCCATTACCAACCCTGGCGCGCCCCGCCCACATAGGCCAAGCCCACCCAAAATTGCCTTTTACTATAATTTCCTTATTTCTACACCGATTCACTTCAAATTGATACTGAACCTCTCTTATTACAATACAGTCAATCTCAACTATGCATGGCCCCATTACCAACCCTGGGGCGCCCCGCCCACCTAAAATTGCCTTTTACTAAAATTTCTTCATTTCTACACCGATTCATTTCTAATTGATACTGAACTTCTCTTATGACAATACGGTCAATCTCAACTATGCATGACCCCATTACCAACCCTGGGGCGCCCCTGGGTCAAACATGCGGTGTGGGGATACGCGTCGGCCTCTGCCACGCCATTTCTAGTAATATCTATGTTTTCAAATGTAGTTATACTTATATAAAACTGGTAAAATTCTGCAGTTTTATAAGTATATTACTTCAACGACATTGTTTACAAAGGCACAAATCTCTGAACAAATCTCCTTAGGTAAATTACGCAATTTGCAGATTTGCTATACAGTATACAAGACACCTGTAAAATAAATTAATTTGGGCTCTTGTAATTTAATTTAAAATAATAATAAAATTGTTCGCGAACACAATTATTACCTTAATCAGATTACACATTTTATTTACACAAAGTGTTTGTATTACAACACATTTAAAACCGCTTATGGTACTCATTATGTTCAATATATGCATATGCTTTTAGAAACCGTCACCAACTGTTTCAATGTGTATTTTGTGAAAACATGTTTTTTATCTGTTTTTTTTGCGGATTTAAGAAATGTGATTGTTATAAATTCATTAAAAGCAATATTATTGCACATAACATATTATTAATTAATTAACTTTGGTAAAAGAATATACAAATACGACATGTAGGCAGATATTGCTGATCTCTACGAGATATTGCTGATCTCTACGGTAATCATGATAGTTTCCCGATATCACATACATATATCTAGATATGAATTCTGGGATCTGTTAAGATCCTTTCTTGTAAAACGGTTTAAGCTCAATTACTCAATTGAATGAAACAAAAAGAGCTAATTTATTAAAAAGTGATCATTGAAAATGTGAAACTTTATATCATGGTTGATAAATTATAATGACTTCATAATGGTTTGATGGCTGGATTCAAGGTCTATAAGTGTAATGAATAATACACAACTGGTTTTAGCCCAATAAATTGATATTTATTTATGCTATTATAATGGCACTTTGCATTGCACATGGTGTTTGTTTTGCAATTCAAAATTACTGCAGTAAAAATATTGTTTCCGCTCAATAGCTTAACACATGAAATTATATTGTCTATCTTAATTGTCAATGCATTATTGGTTCAAAATATTATCCATTGTTTAACAAGTATAGCTTTACATATTCATTGAAGGTACCGGTTTGTCACTTTAAATGACTTTGTAGTTTGAAATTCAAATTAAAAAGAAATGTCAGCATACAAAAGGCAGCCATAAGCGTATAAGCACATTGTTCTTCAAAAGGTTTATCATAAAAAACAATCAGTGTTTTCTTTGTTCCTGTCATTGATAAAACAAAGAAATGAACTTGGTGAGGGTTGATACGCCTAATATAGACTAAACATGATATCCCTCCCCAGTGAATTCCGTTCAGCTTAATCGTCATGCAAGCTCAATAGAAGATATGTTATACCTATTGAAATGTTACTAAAATAGAAATAACTTTAATGTTACATATCATTTTGTTTAGTTTAAAATTACAAATTTATTCTGTGTACGTATGCTAACCATGATATCTATTTTCTACACTACTGTTAACTGGTATTGCAATAGGTTTTGAAAACAATGAATACATTTTGATAAAAAAAAAAACATGAAAAAAAAACTAGAACACTTAAAGTTCTTGAGCATATATAAGTTGTTTTCCACCTGCCACTTTTAGTAATGCATTATTTGCAGTAAAAAACTGAATTGGTACATGTATTCTTGTAAAATTGCACATTTTAAGGTAGTGCACCCATAATGATTTCCCGCGATTTTTTCGAAGATTGAAGAGCCAGTGTAAAGTTGCCGTGGCCGAGTGGTTAAGGCGATAGACTTGAAATCTTTTGGGATTTTTCCGCGCAGGTTCGAATCCTGCCGAAAACGCATACTTTTTTGGATGCGTTTCATTTCTTTTCTAACGTAATTTGATTTAATATAGCATATAAGCTATGTATATTATCCCCATGTTTTTCGGAGAAAAAGTGGGGATATTGTGGTGATGTGCGTCTGTCCGTCTGTCCGTCCTGGCCACCTGCTCCTCCTACAGTATTAGCACTATAACCTTGAAACTTACATAAAAGGTAGCTATGAGCATATGTGCGACGGTGACAGTGACGGAATTTTCATCTGACCCCTGGGTCAAAAGTTATGGGGGTTGGGGCGGGGCCGGGTAAGAGATTTTCACTCATTTTTAATGTTATTTTACATTTACTATTTCATTTCTGCACCGATTTACTTCAAATTGATACTGAGCCTCTCTTATGACAATACGGTTAATCTCAACTGTGCATGGCCCCATTACCAACCCTGGGGCGCCCCGCCCACATAGGCCACGCCCACCCAAAATTGCCTTTTACTATAATTTCTTCATTTCTACACCGATTCACTTCAAATTGATACTGAACCTCTCTTATGACAATACGGTCAATCTCAGCTATGCATGGCCCCATTACCAACCCTAGGGCACCCGCTCATATAGGCCACGCCCACATAGGCCACGCCCACCCAAAATTGCCTTTTACTATAATTTCTTCATTTCTACACCGATTCACTTCAAATTGATACTGAACCTCTCTTATGACAATACGGTCAATCTCAGCTATGCATGACCCCATTACCAACCCTGGGGCGCCCCGCCCACATAGGCCACGCCCACCTAAAATTGCCTTTTACTATAATTTTTTCATTTCTACACCGATTCACTTCAAATTGATACTGAACCTCTTTTATGACAATACAGTTAATCTCAACTATGCATGACCCCATTACCAACCCTGGGGCGCCCCGCCCACATAGGCCACGCCCACCCAAAATTGCTTTTTACTATAATTACCTTATTTCTACACCGATTCACTTCAAATTGATACTGAACCTCTCTTATTACAATACAGTCAATCTCAACTACGCATGGCCCCATTACCAACCCTGGGGCGCCCCGCCCACATTGGCCACGCCCACCCAAAATTGCCTTTTACTATAATTTCTTCATTTCTACACCGATTCACTTCTAATTGATACTGAACTTTTCTTATGACAATACGGTCAATCTCAACTATGCATGGCCCCATTACCAACCCTGGGGCGCCCCTGGGTCAAACCAGCGGCGTGGGGATACGCGTCGGCCTCTGCCTTTCTAGTTGCATTGAAATTGTATTAAAACAAATCTGAACGTATTGAATGTTTATTTCATTTTCAATATTTGTCATCATAATTAATGCAGCAGTACTGTGGGATAAAGTAAAACCATGTATTATTTAATTTTTATCTCTATTTCAGGATTATTATTTTTATATTCTATCCTATGGTGATCGGAGACTAAGAAAACAGTGTAGACAAATGAGGTATTATTGATATATTTAGAGTATATTATTTACATTAGTATTTTCACAGTCCCAATTTTCGAATTATGTACACAATGTTATTATTTAAACAAAAAATTATATGAGCCTCAATCTGGGAAAATGAGCCTAATGCATAAAGTGTCCTCCCAGATTAGCCTGTGCATAAAGTGTCCTCCCAGATAAGCCTGTGTATAAAGTGTCCTCCCAGATTAGCCTGTGCATAAAGTGTCCTCCCAGATTAGCCTGTGCATAAAGTGTCCTCCCAGATTAGCCTGTGGAGTCCGCAAAGTCTCATCAGGCACGACAATTTCTACCTAAACTGGATTTTTGTTAAGGGGAGAGATCTTTAAACGAAAAATACAATAAAAGCGGAAAGCGTCTTCCTTGATTAGCATGTGCTATTTATTGTACATATACTACCATTGGAAAAAATGGTTTGTCATAAAATTTAATATAAATGAACTTTCATGTCGTGAAATTACATTGTGCAGGTATAATAAATTAAATACTCATAACACGATTATGCACTTTAAATTATTATATTATTACATTATATTTTCTTAATGGGGTATTTTTTTGCAAAAAAGACACAGTATTTTTCATTATTATCATAAAAAAAATGTGCATTTCAATTCATTACAGCGTGCAATCCAGGAGGGGGAAGTTCTAAATAACTCGTATACAGCACTGTTGCAGCCAACCGGGTTTCCTTCTCTGTGTGAAATGTTTAATATATGTAAAATATTTTAATGCAATCTTTAATTATGTCATATAAACAAATATATAGTACTTTTTACTTGGGGTTAGATTTTCTTTCAAAAATGTATATCCATTTATTACCTCCCCTGAATTTTGCAATTTTTATTCTATATTTAAACATTTACTCTTTTACATATAGGGTACACAGTGTATATTTTCTGATTAGTAATCACTAATTATTTAAGAAAATGTATAATTTGCCATTGATTATGGTGACATTAAAAATATGTGGTGGTTGCTACCTATAGCATATCCGTACACACGGAGAGAACTTATTGTCAATACCATAACATTTGTGACGTGCCAATAACAGACCTCAACAAACATCGAACTTAAAGCTTGGCATGAACTAAGGACTAGGTAACTAACCAATACTTAAGTGTTATCTTGATCTTGAACTAAACTCACCTGCAAACGAACAATAATACAGTTGGGAGGTGAAATACCAATTCATTTAAAAATAATGACCGGTATTCCAAATCCTACCCTCTCATAATTCAAGCGCCGATTATATGTTACACTGATTAACTTAAAAGCAATTACTGAAACACATAATACGAGATCAATCGTCCAAAGAAATTACTTTAACCATTATTGTCACCTGCATGAATTGATTTGCTCTGAATAGGTATTGATAATTGAAGATCGGAGATCATATAACCTTGCACCAGATAAACTTCTTGACTAAGTAATCTAGGTTTTGTCAAGTGCAATGCTCTACAAAAAATGTATGCACCCCATAAAGCATGCTTTTTATTAAGTTGGCAAAGTACCTAAAGCGATTCAATGTGCACAAAGCACAAACTCATTTAAAACGACAAAGGTAGTGATTGCAAATGTAAACGGCATGTATAAACATTTCAACATAAGCATTAAAGGAGGACGCACACACATCAAAGCCAACAAATGGATGGTTTTACTAAATACATGTACAGTCAACGTCAATTCAAAAGCACTTTATCACTGATCATGTTTGTTTTAGAAATTCAAAGGCATGCTGTTACACTGTTTTTCTCAAGTTGTCTTTCACGGCTTAACAGGTTTTGACGTTGTCCGTTTGTCTGTCACAAACTTTTTAGACCTATGAATTTAATGTGTAGATAAACATTAATAAATTATGGTTTCCACGAGTTTGGTCAGCACTATGGGCCTTTGTCAATTTAACAATGATCGTAGTTTTGTAATATTTAACAAATGATTTCAAGCTGTTATGTCAACAACATAGTTCACGTATAATTAAAAAGGTAGTTGGTACTTGTCGCTATTTTCTTCTAGATTACAATGTGTATATTTGTTATTTACAAAATAAGTATCAATATTGTTGTTTATTTATGTCTTTGAGTTTAAGTTGATTGAATATACCGGTTCAACAAAAGTAAATTCGTTAACGAGGCATATGTATGACGAATAATGTTAAATTAGCAAACATAAATTCTAAACGTTTAATCATTATTTATGAGATTTTGATCATACGTAAACAATAGGTCGTAGTTTGACTACATTGTCCATTTAGTGTCTCTATATTTATGTACACAGTGATGACGGTGCGGTAGAGTTGTAAGCTCCTTAAAGGGGCCTTTTCACAGATTTTGGCATATTTTGAAGTTTGTCATTAAATGCTTTATATTGATAAATGTAAACATTGGATCTTAAATGCTCCAGTAAAACATCAAGAATAAAATTAAACAAGAAATGTGTCCACAGGACACGGATGCCCCTGACTGTAACTTTGTAACTACATTAAAGTATAACTGTGTAAACGCTTGGTAGAAGTTATTAGCTTTTTTCAAATCCTAAACGCAGATTTCGAACCTAAACGCGGACCCTAAGTTCAAGGTCAAGGTCACAAGGCCTTGCCCATATACACATGCATGCCAAATATGAAATTGCTATCTGAAGCGTCATAGAAGTTATGAGCATTTTTCGAAATCTAAACGCAAAGTGTGACGGACAGACGGACGGACAGACGAACGGACAGTCCGATCACTATATGCCCTCCTTCGGGAGCATAAAAATGTATTAGAATATCAAAATAAATCAGAAAACCACATAAACTAGAGAGCGGACAACATGCTTAATCCTTGAAATGCACTAAGTGACCCCGTGACCTAGTTTTTTACCCGGCATGACCCATATTCGAACTTGACCTAGATATTGTCTTGATACTACTCCTTACCAAGTTAAGTAAAGATCAGATGAAAACTACTTCAATTAGAGAGCGGACACCATGCTAAATCCTTGAAATGCACTAAGTGACCCAGTGACCTAGTTTTTGACCCGGCATGACCCATATTCGAACTTTACCTAGATATTGTCTTGATACAACTTCTGACCAAGTTTAGTAAAGATCAGATGAAAACTACTTCAATTAGAGAGCGGACACCATGCTAAATCCTTGAAATGCACTAAGTGACCCCGTGACCTAGTTTTTGACCCGGCATGACCCATATTCGGACTTAACCTAGATATTGTCTGGATACAACTTCTGACCAAGTTTGGTAAAGACCGGATGAAAACTATTTGAATTAGAGAGCGGACAAGAAGTGACCGACCGACAGTGCGAAAACTATATACCCCCTTTTCTTCGAAATGGGGGCATAAAAAAGGAAAAAAAAGTAGCCGGTACCAGGGCTCGAACCAGTGACCCCCGGAGTCCTGGAGTTAGTCTTAAGTAAAAACGCATTAGCCCTCTTGGCTATTCCGCCGGGTATACACAGTTTAAGTATTTTATACATTATATAAGCAATCTTTGTAGTTTCGTAAATTTAAACGACAACAACAGAACTCTCCAAATTATTCAATCGTTTCGCGTTGCAACGCTTTATAATTTTTAGGTTTTCAAATCGTCAAAAGATACATATAATGGCTATATTGGACTATGGAAAATGTTCAGTAATACTGTTTCCTCACAAATATCATAACTAAAACGAAAATTTGCGAATCTGAAACAACTTTTTTCAATTTTGTCAATTTACCAAACCGTGAAAAGATCCCTTTAATGACATACGCAATGTTGTATGGTCGTTTTTTCAAATCACACAGGTTAAATACAAAAAAAATGTGCATGTTAGGCATATAGTTCTTAACGCCGAACATATTTATTTTTGCGAGATTAATTGTGGAGAGATAAAATAAGGATTGCATAGTAGGTGTATGTAATTTGAAAGCGTAGATATGCTCACGTTAAATCCTTAAACAGTAAAAGGCTTTAGCTTGTGCACTTAATTACAGTATGTTTACAAAGGATGAGCTCGACATTTTCTCGTTGTACATTTGTATTTTAAATAGTTTACCCCTGAACGAAGTCTCCATTGACTATTTGCATTAAACGAAACTTAGTACATACTAATATACAAATTTATACTGTAAGATATTCGATATTGCATATATGTCCTTTTCGTTTCAGTAAATAAATGTTTTGTTTATTTTTCGTATAATATGTAAATTTTTGGGTCTGTGTTGAATCCTGGAACATCCACAATACACACTGCGTTCATGACCACTATCGTACATCACATGACAAATATCAAAACAATACGACTTTAAAAGCAACTTACACCAAAGCGCCCTTACCTTGCGGTTTAAGAGGAAACGATTTTTTTTTCATTTTTAAATCGATTTTATTTTTTAAATTCATATGCAATTATTTGAAGACGTTGAAATCGTAACACAACTATAATTCATGTGAAGTTTTGTGATAATTTACTAAGTGGTTTAGGATGAGATGTCAGTTAAATAAAATATAAACAGACAAACGACGGACTGAGTGTTCTGATGAAGAGATTCATTATTGTTTATCAATACACGTATTTTAGATTGAATTGTTGAACTTAAAAACCTCCTATCTCAATAAAATCATGAGCTGGAGATTACTTTGACATTTTAAAGCAGATTTATATCATTTGAACTTATTCCCATACTATCTATATAAATTATTTGTAAGTATACATAAATATTTGAAATATACAAATATATGTATGTCATTGTTTTGCTAGTGAAAGAAACTTGGAATTACTTCAGTCCACATGTCAGAAATAATAAACACATTTTTCTATTTAACAGCTTTTATTTTTACTGAAATGTTGTAATATTTAATATTTTACCATGTGTGACCACCAGTATTTCAGTAATCATGTTTAACAATTTGTCAATTAAAGGGAAGCAACCACAAATATATTGAAGTTACATAACTATAGTAAGTTACAAGTTTTCATCTTTCAAGTTTTTATCTTTTTTTATTTGAATTTCATTAAAATTTCATGATCAATATTACATCAAAAATAGAATAACAAGTATCACAATGAAGAACAATCTCCTAGAGTGATACAAACAATTAATTTGCCTGTATGAAATATTAATTGAAATTGAGATTATCATATATTTCAATTATTTTACATACAAAGGAAAGCAATTAAAAAAAATACAAAAGCAGCTCAAATTTATATCAGGTCTAGGGCTGTATTTTATGACTGCAATAACTGTAACTTTACAAAAAATATTATACATAGTATATTTTGTATTTGTTTTATATACTTTGCTGTTTTTAAAATTAAAATTCCTGCAATCTTGACTGCTAAATGTTTTTACCTTATAATCTAGTTTTATATTATGTTGGCAGAGGAGGCATGTCTTTGAAGGCTTCTGAAATGGATCTGGCATGTCAACAGCCTGAAATAAACAAACAATATATCAAATGTTTATTTCATTTTATTGAAAACATATCATGATAACAATCAAAATAAATCATTGGGAAAAAACATTTTAAAAATTAGGACAAGAGACCAGCTCAAACATATTTTTCAAGGTCGCCGTGGTGTATGGGGTATGGTGTCCGCCTAGCGCCCGGGAGGTCATGGGTTTGATCCCCACTGTGGGAGCGTTCTTTAGATCTCCCCCAAAGACACCAAGTACTGGTTCTAGGCCCAGGAAACGGACTAGAGAGCATTTATATAAGCCTGAGGCTTTCGATGCAATCGAGCTAAATAAATAGGTTTAAGCTAAATATATTTTTTTATGAATATAAACCTTCTTATGGCAAAAAAAAACATTCTTATGAAAACTCCTTATTCTCATCTTATTCAGATTGTGAACTTTAAAAATAGTATAATAATTTATTATAAGAACCTCTTTGATAACAAATTATAAGCACAACGATTCTTTTGGATCTTGAACAAAATTCAGTCAATCTAAAATCATGAATGATAGCTCATCAATAGTTTAGTTCTATAAGACCAATCAGTTAGCTGTTAGAATAAAAAAACTGTACCATATAATCGTTGCTTTCAATCTGTTCATGATATTTTGTAAGTTGCTCTGAATCAAACACGTCAGTTTTCTTAGGTTTTCCTTCCTTAATGTGGAAGTATGTGAGATCAGTGTACTGTTCCAGTTGCCAGTTTTTATGCTGAGTCTGGATGAATGGCCTCCTCATGCTCAGGACGCAGGTCTTGATACTGATTCTTGACACCTTTGTTGCGTATGCATCCTAGGCCTTTTAAAAAAGACAAGACATGAAGCAGAGAGCAAAGAGTACTTTTACACTATTTATGCGGTAGTTTTACATTATATTACAAATCTAGATGATTAGCAAATGTCATTAAATTACCATCAATGACCATTATCATGTTTTGGCATTGGGTTAACGTGATTTTAAAGAAGTGTTTCTATAAAACAAAATAGTTTTAATAACAGGATCAACTCTTTTTTTTATTCTATAGCATAGTTTCCTGTTTACTTGGAAAATAAGTAGTTAAATTGACTTATGGTACTGAATGAAACCAATTTCAACCCAAGTTTAACATGTCATTAAAATTAATTTATAACTAATAAATTAACAATGTTTACATATCTGTATTTCCTTAGTAACATGCAAATTTCAGGAAAGCATCATAGCAATCCTAAGTTGTTCATATCTTCCCTTTCAATTTGTTCAGCCATCTTTCCATAGGAAAACATTAATGTTTGTACCAATTTTGATATAAATCATTGAATAAATTTTAATGTTGGCTAATAAAAACAAAAATAGTGTTTAAAAGATTCTCAACATACAGGCATTCATAAAACAAGTGTAGCAAAATTTACTAAATCTGTTTAAAAACATATGTATTATTTCAACAAATATTTAGCAAAAAAGGACAAAATTTTATAGAATTTTATAACACAAAATTCAATTATATCAGATATTTATACACAGTTCCAAACTATGGGGTAAGCTGAATCAATAGACGAGTTAATTGTTATTGTTTACATTTGGGATTTTCCACGCATGCGCACTGACTGGTTGGCAAAAACACTGGTTACAGTCACGTAAAACATGTATAAAGGGCTTTTATTTAGTCAATTAAACGATAAAAAATCCGAAATAAACATTACAACTCTTAAACAATAGTGCAAATATATCATATTTAGTACCAATAAATGTATATTCATATATATAATTTCCTCTTTATAAAAATACAAATTAGTTATTAGCATCAGAGTAAACGTGGTCGGAAGACTAAATACTGACAATACCACACAACAAAACAATAAATTAGCCGTATTCTTTTTTATAGTAAGACTTTCAAAAATGATATTTCAAAACTTATAAAACATATATTAATTTGATAATAACTATAAACGGTGTGGATATTGTTTATTGTTCATCAGCGATCGAAAGTGTATTATAAGAGGCGCATTTAATCAATTATAAAACAAAGCCATAAAAAACGGAATACATTACAATCATTATATGTTGTGGTAATTTTCTTTTTCATAGAATGGATTTTCGTTTCCATTGAATTACAATATTAATAAATTTTAATATACAAATGGAAATAAAACCTGCATCTTGTGCAAATTGAACTGTCTATGCATGTATATTGAAATCTCTTAACAAGTAATACGGAGTGATACATGTAACAATCTAGCATTTTATGATATATAATTTATTTTACGCAAATATTGTTTATCCATTGTGATTGCTTGGTTTTAGGATGGTGTTACGTGCACTGCAAGAACGTACAATCTTTACACTAAATTGCCGAGTTTACATTTGCCGGTACCCGCGTTAATACATCATTGTGTAGCAGTAATATTGCACAATATTTTAAATTTAAAGTTATAAAGCACTGTATTATTATGATTAAACTGGCTAACATATAAATACACATGTTCCTGTTAATCCGTTTTGGACAAATATCTTCTTTTTTTAATATGTTAAATAATTTATTAAAGCAAATGTTATGTATTTTGGCTTTAATATATGGCTTGCTCTATATGACTGCTCAATATGCCAAGAGATGACATGGAGGTATCATAAAGTCTGCCACATGCGGTCTATGCAGGGACCCAATTAAAGTATAGGTCCCTATGTTTATGAAACCGGCATGTTTTCTGTGTAATTGTCTGGGCAGTCTCCGATCATAACGAGATAATATGCTTGTGATGAACAACGGTGCAATTAAACACCATGTTAGAAATGCTGAAACAAGTGTCAAAATTGGTGTGCACAATTAAATAAAACAATTAGATTTATGAATTTGTTTGTTGTGTAACAAGGTAAGTTTGTAAAGATATATTAAGGTTAAACTCAGTTACTATATGTTGCGAACAAAAAGGGATCTATTTGTTGTTTGTTTTCATCCTTATGTGTGTTCTTTCATTACATTTAATTTATTCTAAAAGAATTTCCATTTCTGAAATTTTGAATCTAAAATGGACGTGAAGATGCGTTTAGTAGAGATTTTTGTGGTAACCACATACCGAGCTCGTAGATAGTGTTCCACTCCAGAGCTCGTTTTAAGTAAAAACAAATAATAACAACGATATAATCATTCCAAAAATGCATTTCCACGCATGCTTATGTTTTATTCAGACATAAAGAGTAAAATTATATTTGATACAGTTCATGATTATCAATAAAAACGATGATTATGTCAACCTTCTCTATATGCTCTTATATGAATTCCACCTCTTTTTGCCAACCAGTGGGCGGAGTCTAAACTTTGCAGGTGCGTGTGACGTCACGCGTTATCTCGTCTATAGGAATGGTAACACTCTGATCTTTTTCATTTGTCCGAAAAACAACATCCGGAATACTATCTCTTGTCATCAAATATAAATCTAAAGCATTTTAACGCATAAACATGTTCGTAAACTTTAAAAACCTGTAAACTATATATTTTTATAAATCAACGGCACGTTTTACCGCTTGTAATCCTGTGTAACGCAGATATTTTTTAAAAGGTTTGTTTGCTTACGTTAAGGCCATTTTTACAAGTCGATTCGGCGACACATCAAAACGGTATTGTGGTGTTTATTTCGGTTAGCTCTTCAGTGGGTTTTGCCTGCAATTACAGCAACTACTAACAGCGACACTGGTCTAATACACTCACATGAGCATCGACTGTAAACCTTGTCAGGATGGCAGACGTCGTCCTCGGCAGTACACTCTTCGAGGGAAACGCTCGTCTGCTGTCGTCGTCGGCTGCACACCACCGATCCTCCTGGGAATAGCCTTCAGCTGTGAACAGTTACACTAAAAATTCACTAATAAACTTATCTAAATAATAATTACCACCACGTTGGGTGACATGCAACAGTTTCCCACGGTTCCTGACATGCAACAGTTCCCCACAGTTCATGACATGCAACAATTTACATCTTCTAATGTCCATGAGTGGTTATTCAGAGAAATGTAAATAAAAGTGGCTACAAGAGCTCACAGTTGGATCTGATAAGAGTACTCTAAATGCCTCGCCCTGCCGCCAACTACTCCCCAGTATTCAGCGAGGCGACGTGTACCCATTACGACATCAGACGTATTACACTCGCGTGAAAACACACCGTCAGTACAAGTACGAAATAATAATAATAATTTATATAAATGTTAATATGTCTATAACAAAATCACAATAATCTGTATGTTTTCTCTATTTCCGGTGGCAAAACCAGCTCAAACATCTCCACTCCCACTCAGGAAAACCTGAACAGAAACATGAAAAAGGTATCAGTTGCCGGATGTCATGACAGTGAAATCAACCCTGCGTTGTCACGGAGACCAAGAGTAACCAGTCTAAAAATGTATTCAAAGTTAATAAATAATAACCAAAATATGGACTGGTGGATGAGGCCAATAAGGGACTAATCGAATAAGTGGACACGTGCCTGATTAATCAAACACAACGATTCTATCAACATAATTGTTTGACATATAACAAGTTTACTATTCACTGACACTAAATGAGGCGAAACACAACTAAAATAAAACAAGAAAAACAGAGAACTATTAAAGGTACCCATCCCCACCCTTTAAATAGATAATTACTTCAGGCCCCCACGCTCGCTTACACACTTAACTTATTTCCACCGCTGGGACCGCTCCCAACGGCGAGAACTTGAGGCTCGCCACCCTTCAGAGCCACGCCTGAAAGGTTCCTGAGATCCATCCTCCGAGATCTTCTGGCGTACACACGCGGCGTCTCCGTAACCGCACGCACCGCTCTGGCGGTTGACCGAGGAGTCGCCGTGACTAAACTGGTTCCTCTGGGTGTTCCCAAAGGTAAACCGGCGACTGGACAACTCCTGTGGGACTATGCCGACAGGTCTCTTGGGAAACCCTGTAAGGACTATGCCGACAGGGTTCCCGTAGCTAGACGATTCTTCTAACGTGCTCCGAAAACTGGACAACTCCTGTGGGACTATGCCGACAGGTCTCTTGGGCAACCCTGTAAGGACTATGCCGACAGAGTTCCCGTAGCTAGACGACTCTTCAGACGTGCTCCGAAAACTGGACGACAACTCCTGCGGGACTATGCCGGCAGGTCTCTTGGGCAACTCTGTAAGGACTATGCCGACAGAGTTCCCGTAGCTAGACGACTCTTCCGACGTGCTCCGAAAACTGGACGACAACTCCTGCGGGACTATGCCGGCAGGTCTCTTGGGCAACTCTGTAAGGACTATGCCGACAGAGTTCCCGTAGCTAGACGATTCTTCTGACATGTTCCGAAAACTGGACAACTCCTGCGGGACTATGCCGGCAGGTCTCTTGGGCAACTCTGTAAGGACTATGCCGACAGAGTTCCCGTAGCTAGACGATTCTTCTGACGTGTTCCGAAAACTGGACAACTCCTGCGGGACTATGCCGGCAGGTCTCTTGGGCAACTCTGTAAGGACTATGCTGACAGAGTTCCCGTAGCTAGACGATTCTTCTGACGTGCTCCGAAAACTGGACAACTCCTGCGGGACTATGCCGGCAGGTCTCTTGGGCAACTCTGCAAGGACTATGCCGACAGAGTTCCCGTAGCTAGACGACTCTTCTAGGGCTGCGTTGCTCACACTGGACACCTCCTGCGGGACTATGCCGGCAGGTCTCTTGGGCAACTCTGTAAGGACTATGCCGACAGAGTTCCCGTAGCTAGACGACTCTTCTAAGGCTGCGATCGGGACGATCTCGCTTGTGCCCATCTCGACAACCTCCTGTTCCGCCCTGTCTTCGTCGTCCATCTGTGCCGCCCAACTTGGGTTATCGAGGGCCCAACCCATCCACATCATTTAGAAGCAGAATCTCATTCATCTCAATGCTAGTGCCCATACTGAAACGAAATGGGAACGTGAATACTCCGCAACACCGATGACGAAGCCAAGCATAACAAAAAATAAAAATAAAATAAACAAATCTGGAAGATCCCTGCTGGACGTGATACGGCTTGCAACTGTTTTCTCCCTCCGCTGTAGCTTCACCGTCACCGACGCCGCCTGTCTCACCGTTGCCCTTTACAGTGCTCATGTCGGTGCACACCCCAATGTGACGGACAACTTCGCAAACTGTAGGTAGCTGCAACGGAACCGCATCATCGATGCTTTCGGTGAACTCGTCTTCTCTGCCGCCGACGCCGCCAGTCTTACCGTTGCCCCCTTCAGTTCTTATGTCGGTACACACCGCAATGTGAAGGACAACTTCGCGAACTGTTGGTAGCGCCAACGGAACCGCATCATCGACGCCTACAGTCTCATCGTTGCCTCCTTCAGTGCTCTCGTCGGTGCACACCCCAATGTGACGGACAACTTCTTGAACGGTCGGCAGCTTGATGTTACTAGTGGAGACTCGGTAACCGCACGCACTGTTCCAGCGGACTTCCGATGTTACGCCATAACCGGAAGCCCTTTTCCGACGGTCTGCCGCGGTGACACAACTGGACGCTTTCTCCCGGCTGTCTTCCGCGGTGACACCAGCCGGATCTGCATGCCCGGCGGTCGGGGTGGCCCTATCTCCAGACTGGACCGCCACTCGCTGCACGCGAAACGTACCAACATAACTAGAACCCCCATGGTCCCGCTCAGGTGCTCTCATCGGTGACCATCTGTGGATCCCGGACGACTTCTGAAGCTGTCGGCAACGCAAACGGAACTGCGTCATGCACGTGGTCGGTATGCTGTAGGCTTCCCCCCTCGAGGCTCAAAATCTGCCCATCAAAAATAATAGTGGCCTCTGCCATATTGATGATGGCCCTGCCCGGATTCATCAAAATGTCGAAACCAAGTAGCATATCGACATCTGTCGGGGCTACATACAAATGCTGCTGATACCAGTGGTTACCAATCTGTAACTTAACTGGGCCTTCGACAAAACCCTGCATGGAGGCATCCCTTCCTGTCATCAACAGCTTGACATCACGCTGCTTGGGAGGTGGCTGCTTCATGGCCTTATAGACCCGATCTGAGATGAGGCTGACCTTCGCTGACGAATCAATAACTGCATCAACCATTACGTCACCAACCTGAACCTTCAAACAAAACTGCGCAGCTGAACCCAACTGGTTGACGCGACCTACTTCCGGTCTACTCGGCTGCTCAGTCGCCTCGGTAACTGACATCAGTATCGACTCATTGTTGGCAACGGACCCAGCGCCCACACGACAACCACACCGGAAATGTTCCAAATCATCAAACAAGCACGATATGTCCCGCCTCGCCATCCCGGGATACTCGCCCCAATTTGAACCATACCTGCCTCGCTTCGATCCCTCGAGGCGGACATTTGAATTTTGGTACCCACTATGGTACCCGTTGTTTTGCCGGTTACCAGCGCTCCCTTGATAAGCATTTGGGCCGGATCCCCTTTCGTAGGCATGTTGGTCCCGATGCCCACGTGGACCGCCGCCACCCGTACCCTCGTGACACCTAACGTGGCGTTGATTGTTGAACCTCCGGTTCTGGGTGCCGTCTTCATTGGAACTTTCGGCAGCATACTCGCCATACAATCCCTCGTCTTCATCGGAACGGAACACCTGAACCGGTTTTCTGACGCGAGAATCATCGTCCTGGCTCCCACGAGAGTCCGATAATTGCCCCACAGCACCCAGCAGCCGATCGACCACCTGGGTCAATTTGTCGACCGCCGACCCAATTACCGTATCTGGAGAGGGTGCTCTTCTCACCTCATGAACACACCTCGACACTTCTCGCTCACTCTCTTGGCTATCCCTCGGAGCCGCGGCGCAAGCCGACTGAACATGGATATATATCCTCATCATGTTCATTGCATCTCCCATCGATGTGGGTAACTGCAGGCTTACATGCTTGCCGGCCCCCTTGTCAAGCAAACCGTGACAAAACTTCGTCACTGCCTGCTCAGTGGCGTATGCATAGAGCAGATCACGAAATGCCGTTGTTGCCAGCGTCAGCACCCGATCGGACCAATCGTCCAGGGACTCGCCTACTTCTTGTTGGACATCCTGGAAACGACCCTGCGCGGTGGCTGTGAGCTCCCTGGCACCAAAGCGCTCCTGAAGCCGCTGCATAAGCTCGGTAAGGTAACGTCTCCCTTCCTTCGGTCAGTAATGCATAAAAGTCCACCGCCTTACCAGTTAAACACCAACAAAGACAATCACCACATTCTTCGTCAGACCAATCTTGCACCCTTGCGTAGCGCTCAAACTTCCTCTTAAACATCAACCAATTGCTGCACCCATCAAAAAGCAGGCTCTTTGGAAGCTTGGTCAAAACATCCCGATCACGCTGGGTCGGGGGTTTTATTTGGACTGGATGGCCTATTGGAACGGGGATACTGTTGGGTAGGGCCACGGTTGGGTTGTTTGGTGCAATTGTATTACCTAATATGGGTAAATTGCTGGCTGCTATAAGATAACCTACCACTGGTAGGGTGCTTTGCACGGGAACACTACTCACAACGGTTGGGTTATTAGGCATTGGGAAGCCACTTACAACAGGTTGGTTGTTAAGCAGTGAGACGCCACTTGCAACAGGTTGGTTGTTATACAATGAGACGCCACTTACAACAGGTTGGTTGCTAGGCAGTGAGACGCCACTTGCAACAGGTTGGTTGCTAGGCATGGTGAAATGGGTTGGACAAGGACGCATTATAGGAGCAGGAGGGCTTCTTGGGGCCCGAAAGTGTCCCAAATATTCTGCGGACGTCTCTCTAAATTGTGCTGGCACGTTGTAAACTGCCCTACCAGCCCTCATCTGGGGCAAACCTGACGACTGGGGCGGGGCGGGGACGCTTGATGCGACATCAGACAGTATCGGCATGCCTGTCACCGCCACAGGATCTGGCTGAAACAACAGACGCTTGGGGAACAAAGGCTTTGCAAACTGGGGAAGGAAATCGCTCCATATCCCCGGGAACTCTAAAATCTGATACCTGAGAGGCTAGCTCTGCCTTCATCTGGTCCTGGTTTAGGTATGGCGTGCTTTCAAACATTGGCTCAGGGGCCCTGGACCTACTTGGTAGTTCTTCTGTTCCACTGGACTGGGACGCCGCTGCAAGCATTGGATTTTCTGCAAAATCCAGCTGGTCTAACTCCCTCTCACTTAGGGGCTGCCCAATTAGTACGTCCAAGGTGTCCGATCTAAGTTACCTGACCCTTGTCTAAGTTGGACAATGACCCGCGCCAATTTGGGCCCTATTCCGGAGATCAATATCAACGTTTCTAGGGGGGTCGAAATTTACCCGTACAAGACCCGGAGACATATTTCGGCTACTCATTTCTAATGCAGCACAGTACACGAAAAAATGAAGAAACACAGCACGCACAATAAAAAATACGTCTATTAATTTATTTCAAAATTCAATGCAACAATTAAATATTAATTGCAATAAAACAATTATTTCACCATATCAATTACACCAATCCAAAACAAAACACTACCCAACCCGCGCTGCTCTAGCTACACCACAGACGGACTTGCTCATAACCCCGATTTCTCGTCCTCTGTTTACATTTTGAGCAGCGACGCAAACATTGTAAACATTCAGGTCAGCTAGTGCACTTAAACTACTCCGCACCAATAATCATGCGACCTCGAATGCAGACAAGCGTGGTTTTCCAGCAGTGAGACCAGGTGAACACCTTGCAACACGTCTAAAAATAGACGGCTGGTGCGTAACACATGTCTAGCATAGACCATTTTACGGTACAATTGGATTGGAAAAATAAACAAACTAAATACGATTCGTGGTTCAATTTAAACGCAGGATGCCGACTTTTGCAAAGAATAAGCATAACCGTTAAAACACGACTGCACTAATACTTCCATACACCATTGTGGTGTTTATTTCGGTTAGCTCTTCAGTGGGTTTTGCCTGCAATTACAGCAACTACTAACAGCGACACTTGTCTAATACACTCACATGAGCATCGACTGTAAACCTTGTCAGGATGGCAGACGTCGTCCTCGGCAGTACACTCTTCGAGGGAAACGCTCGTCTGCTGTCGTCGTCGGCTGCACACCACCGATCCTCCTTGGAATACCTACCCCACGCACAGGCTAAACCTCCAGGGCAAGACACTAAGTCACAGGCTAATACTTACGTCACAGGCTTACACTTATATATCCTCCTGGAAATACTTACATCAGGGCATCTATCCTCCTGGCAATACTTACCTCAGGGAACACGTCTGCACACGTCCGCGGACCGGATAGCAAGAGAGCATGGTCATCCCATCAGGCATCTGCGTCCATCCCATTGGCTCCACATCATGCAGCATGGTCCCGTCACATGAACGACGCAAGCCGGGTACCACTCTGCAGGGGGGCGTGGCACCGGATGTCACTGGCACTACAGTATATTCTCAAAACAATCTCCACGCAAAGATATCGTTCCATCCTCTCACACATTGTGTACACATTGTGTACACACCGGTCTTACCATCTAGCCTCTAAACCGATAAGTTCGTGCACCTTAAACTTCAAACGCATTTATTTTTATGACAAATCAGTAAACACTACCTTAATGTGATATATGGTTTTAGATGTATCCTTTGTTTAAGGTTCATGTAATGTGTCAAAAGGTGTATTCTTCAAATAGGGATAGTTCAATAAATATTATGTCATTTAATTCAATTTATATGTTAATATGCTCGTAAATACTTGTAGAACATATCAGTAAATGAAAATGAAAAAAAATAAATATGCAAAAGGTTGCTTTTGAAGAATTATACATTGCATGCATGAAAATATCAAATTAACTAACAGAGTAAAATTCAACAAATTCCTTTGGTGAAAAGATTGTATACACTTAATTGTAGGTACTACAAATGAAAATTCCACACAACACACACCAACAATCCTAAAATATGCAAAAGAAAAACAGCAACAAATGTCAAAAAGTAACAAAGACAAAATTAGGAACTACTTTAAGTATGGTGTACCAATTGTGACATTAAACTATTTTTACTATTTAACATTTGTTGGAAAAGTTACTATATTTTAATTTTAATGATAAGAAAAGTACTAAGAAAATATTTATTCTGTCTGCATGTGACATTTCATAATACTATACTGTTTACAATGTTTTACTATAGCCATAGATTGCCATATAAGGAAAAATGTCGCACCCCTTGGCAGCCATGTTTTTCAAACAAAATTAACAATTTTCCAACTCATCAAACATATAATTTACACCAATTTTATGAACAAATTTCATTCAAATCACACAATAAATGTGGCCTCTATAGTGTTTACAAGGTTTCACTATATGTATATAAGGACAAGTGCCCCGCCCTATTGGCGGCAATGCTTTTCAAACAGACAGAAACATTTTCAAATTCACTTATTTACTCACAATAGAGTATAAAGTATAGTCACAAAATGACACAATTACAAAACAATGAACTAAACTAACATAAGGAAACACTTTAAATGTTCATTTTAAATTAAAAGTACTTTAAAAGACGACTTTATGACAACTTTCAAACATATGACGACCATGTGCATGTCACTCCTCGAACACCATACACGATTTTTTCGATTAATTTGTGGGCATAAAAACATCCGGTTTCAAGGAAGTCGACCGACCACTATTTCAATTCTAGATCTAGACATAATATATGTGTGTTCGGAAAAATTAATAATACGAATGTATTGCAAACGTACATATAAAACAAAGTAAATACTTAACTTTCTATAAAAACCTTGTAAGCGTTCAAAAATGCATTTGTTATTGTCTGGCCATGATGTTGGGTTCAGCTAGCCGTTATTTGCCGGAAATATATTCGAAAAATATTTCGTTTCAAAATCGATCATTTATAAATTACTCACGATCCGTTTGTTCTAAAATTTGTATAATTTGTTTATGTGGTAATATCAAGTTATGTTATAAAGTAAATATTTAATATAAGCAATATTTAACAAATTCGCAAATACGAATCAATACACATTTCTCACCAAGATGGACGACCGATGAAATTAAATCGGGAGGAGAGTCAATTATATCAAGATTCTTTTCAAATAGTGTGTTTCAAGTAAGTGTCATTGTTATGGAGATATTATGAAAATGATATATTTTCATTAATTTTATTTGATAAGATCATAACTCTTATTGATCGCATGCTATGCGCGTGGAAAGTTAGTATTTTTCCAAAATCTATAAATAGCGACTCATGGCATTGACATGTTCATTTTGAAATACGCATAGTGTCGTTGTGGGGCTGTATTGACGCAATTCAATGCTAGGAGTACCTTACATATAACTTGCATATACTGTTGGTGTTTTTATTTGGTGTATTTGTGGGGTTTTTTTAAATGAAATTGAGAATTTGCCATACATTGCAATATTTTTGCTAATAATTACATTATTACTAACAATTGTGAGTGTTTTTTTAATTGTATACATATATGGAATAAAAATGTGATTACTGCAACCATATGTAAATTTCATTAACTTATTTTGGGTATTACTGATCATTTTTATATTTTAAAATCTCTTCTATGTGGGGTCATTTTGGGACTTTACATGAACCTTAACCAATAACGAGTGAATCAGTTTGCTTTTCAGATAAAATAACGGAGTAACGTACCTTTAAACATGTGTGTACATCGTAGTCTGCGTCACAGAAAATTACCCTATAAGATCGTGCACTGAGTTTGATGACGTCATAGCGAGGCCCTGACATGTGTTTAAAATAAATGATGTCTGTTTTTGTGCATATGTGTTTATTTCTAATAAAAAAAATTGTTTTAGCTGACTTTCGTGATTAAACTGTATGAAACAGAAGGGTTTCAAAAACATCGGTAAACATAAAAAAGAAATATCAACTGTGTTAAATGGTATCAGAGGTAGATAAAGTGTATCGATTAACGGAAAATAGCGAAACAATGGCCAGTGGTCCGTGAATGCACTTAACTTTGATTATGTGCAACTGTTTCACATTGAATATCCAAGTAAAACAGTCGCACATAATAAAAACTAAAGTTTCTTGACGGACCATTGGGCGTTTGTTTGTTTAACTAACTCGAGAATGCATCGCTAGAAAAACATACGATTTAAATAAAATCCATAGCATAAGATAAAATAATATCTAAGAAGAAAACGCTATCTAGTATTCTGATGTTTAACTAATAAACTCGAAATCAAGTAACAAGAACTATATAACTTAAATATAACTCAGTTTAATCACAGTAAAGGCATAAAAAGCTGTCACCCCTTCTAATGACAGTTTTTTTGTTACAAAATGCCATATGTACGCAGTGAGAACATTTGTCGCAATAGGCCGAGGTCACGATCTTAACGTATTGCCTGGTGTCATCATTTGGGGGGTAAAACTTTCCACAGACACAGCACACTTCTTTGTCATCGTCAATGCTCTCATCATCCGATCCGGATACGTTTCTCATTCCACTGGTCGATGGTTTGGGATTGAGTGGATCCATTATGACGATAGATGCGGATTTCCTCTTTTTCTCGATCGTATTTCCCCTTCCTTTGGTAAGCATATTTTCATTATCCTCTTCGTACTGGGATAATGTGTCAATAAACGAGGGATCTGTTATGTTATTCCCCCCAGGTCTTGGTTTGGAAAGGCGTGGCTTTGCATTTTTCGGATTTTCAACTTTGGAGCACGTACATGCACAACCGCATGCTTTGCTGGGAGGGATCTCCGAAGTTTCCATTTTCATTTTTAAATATGCTTCAACAGCATCTTTTCCCTTCTTCATTGCCTTGACCTTCTGAACGGGTGTGTTGCCTGTGAATGATTCACAGGGAAACAATTTTTCCCGATCCACCGCGTTTCCATCTAGAGGATATATTCCTGCTTTTTTAAAGGCGCCAGTTATATTTGAGGGGCACATGGCTAGTAGGTATGCTTTACACGCCAATGCTGTCATGTCATATTTGGTTACCGACTTTCCCATGTTTTCTCTCATTAAAGAGGCTCATTCCCTATAATAATAGCCCTTCAATGGTCCGAATATCCCCACATCTAGCGGTTGAAGGAGATGAGACGTATGTGCCGGTAAAACAAACAGAATGATGTTATTCGCTACCGCCCAATCAATCATCTGCTTGGATGTGTGGCTTGCGTGGCCATCGTATATGAGCAGTATCTTCTGCGTTGCGTTAGCGATGGACCGGACATTTTGGAGGAAGTGGTTTTGGATGTAATCGCTGAATATGGCTGAAATTGATCATCCCGATTCTGACATCACAATCTTGGTCCCTGGCGAGCTGCCTGTGTAATGGTCATCGTTCATCCGCTTTCCTTTATAAATGAAGTACGAGAGCAGATGATTTCCGGCCGCATTTGCGCAACCTATCACAGTTGTGGTTGTGGAGCGGGGGATGTCACAGACTGTGGTTTTTCATGTATGGGGGCAATTATGTTTGGAGGGCGGTGCTCTGGCTGAATGCTGGTTTCGTCAAGATTGCATACGAATTGGGGCTTATCAGACAACTCGTTTTCTTCAATAACCTTTTTCAGATTTTCAAAGTATCGTTCGACCACAACAGGGGATGCCGATTCCGCTCTGTTGGTTTCCAGCGCACTTGGTTTTACCGAGCTTACACGCTCTTTCCATCGCTTTAGGAACCCAGTCAACCAGCAGTTGCTTAGCGGTTTTGCGTTAGATTTTATTCCTAATGTCTGGGCTATTTCTGCACCAAGTTCCTTAAGTTTATTGTTGGTTATGCCATAGCCTAGCTGTGCCATTACCTCTACATGCTCAACAAGAGATTGCTCCTCTTCCAACGAAAGCAATGTTTTCTCGTTTTTTAAGTTCGTGGGGTCAACACGCCCTTTCACTCTATCTCGCAGTGTCTGAATTTGGACTCCAAACATCAAGGCTGCCTTTCTCACGGATAGTTTTTCAGTTTTGACACTATATAATGCCTTATCTATAAGTTCTGGGGTGTTAGTGCGGTACTTCGCGTAGTGCTTGCTAGACTTTGGATAAGGCTGGAGTTTCAAAAGCTAGAACAGGAGATGTGTGAATTATTTTCAAAAGACGTTAATTGATTTTTAATCGTTTTGTAATGCAAAGTATTCAAAACATTGAACACACTAGAAATTCGAGACGGGCCTGCAAGGGAAACAACCCTTTCAACATGTTTCGATCACAACAAACAGTGTGGTGAAAGAATTTTGCAGATTTTCAATATTTTTTAGGGCGATTTCTATGGGAACGAGGTTAAAAATCGGACAATATATGCAATTATTCCAAGTTCTTATCATATTTATTGTGTTATTACCTGTTTTTTCCTGATGATTTTCGTTTCTTCGGCTGCGAAAATTATTTCGTTACAAAGTTGAACAGTTTTCGGGCGCGTGCGTTCGAATGTCGCTTGGTAGGTTACGTCATAAAAATGTACACGATCTTATAGGGTAGCACGAAGTTATAAGAAAGGAGGATATGTATAGAATGTCCTCTCACATACAATTTGATCCAGCTATGCTGGTTCCAGTCAAATCTTTGCGCGGAGGTTGAAATTTAGAGTCAAACGCTGACGAGAACAGCTGCTGAATCCAATATATTCTGCCTAAATAATCGTAGCATATGTGTACTTTAACATGACCTTCGCTCCAGGAGTGAAATAACGTAATGCTCAATTTTGTCTATTACACGGGTGGTATTACACTAGTTATATAACTGTGAAATGACGTCATTTTTTAAAGAAATGACGTCATAATTCAAGCAAATTTCTTACGTTAAACTCTTTTACCAATGTGAATAAACGGTGAAAAGAGCATAAAATAAAAAGAAAATTTGTTGGTCATGTCATAAATAGAATCTTAGATTCTTGGTAATTTTGTATTGAATTGAATATGATTATAGGTCCTACCTAATTTACGGTCAAAAGCTTAAAAGATGTCTTTTTTAGTTGGTATATTGATAAGAAATAAAAGCCTGCACATTTTAATTGAGCAATCCAGCTCCCAAAAGGTAATTCGTTTTAAGAGAAATTAATCAAAACATTTTTTTAAGATTTAGGCAATGGATATAGCAACCACTAGTCTTGTTTACAAACGTTTTAATATCAAGTTTAATGGTTGTTCGCTTTTTAAATAAACAATATTTAAAATTTCTTAATCTTAATCTTAAAAACCTCTTGAATAGATAAAAGTAACTGCGTTTAAAGTAAAATAGGATAAATGTTATTATAAATTGTTAGGCATCTTTAAATACCTTGCATAACAACGTATATTTTATAAATCTGTACATGTGTCTATTTACAGCAGTGTGACATTCATGATTTCATCTAGACCCTGCTAGAAACGAATCACTGAATGACATTTTTTGACAAACATGCATATGCGAAGTTGTTGTCCACCAAAAAAGAAAATCATTTCTAAACAGTCAAACTATAAATAATGTATTTTATTATTAAAATTTTGTTTTATGTCTCTTGAACATATGCAGGGATTTCAAAATGTTGAAGACGGAAGATGAAGTAGAAGGGGAAAATGATCATTTTTTTACTTAAAGCGAGTATATTATATGATTTCAATGTCAACATTGTATTCTTCCTTCCTTACCCAACATATTAATATTAAAATTCACAATCCTAATATGGTACCAAAAATCAAATAGTGTTTACTACAGTGAAACAAGCAAGTAAACACGCATACAGAAGTAGTTTTTTCTGTACAGCAGAAATTTATTTACTATTAAATACATCTTTTTTTCATTTATTTTCTGGTACTACTTTTTCTGATTTTTTTGGTATTCAATTAAATATAAAGAAGTGAAACTCCAGCTGCTGGAGCAGTATTGAATTTTCATTAAAAACAATTAGTTGGTCCTTTATTTAAGGCAAGTGACCGATTGCCCAAACAGTACAAAACAGCACAATACAGCACAATACAAACCAACATAAACACAAAATATGAATAAAGCTGGGGTCACCGCCTTGGAACGGTCAATGCAAAGCATTGGGGGTTTAAACCTGGTTATAGAGCGCTCAACCTCACACTTGGCCCAGCAATATTCATAATACATTTAAGTGTAAATAAAATTTAACGTCATAGCATTGTAACTCAAATTAAACAATAATAAAAGGGAATTAAAACGCATTCAATTTAATTACTATTTAATTACTCAATTGCATTGAAGATACAAGAGTAACAGAGTTACAACTTTTTGACGAACGATCAAATAAAACTATTAACAATTGTCAACTACATTCCTTCTTTATAGAAAAAGATTTGAGAATATATAGTCATGGAGTTAATATCTCAGATAATCATCGCGCAAATACAGGAAGAAGCAGCAATAATGGGTGTAAAAATTCCATATTACTTAGCTTGGTTGTTTATGTGACTGCTAAAAAAAATACAAATTATAAAATCAAACAAGAAACGCCTATAAGAGAGAAAATATAAATAAAATGGAACGTTATAAACCCAATGACCTATGCATGTAGATTACAACTGGGAAAGTCGGTCGTATGACGTCACAAAAATCCATAATGACATAATGACGTGAACAAATTCCATGGGCAGTACTAAATAAAACTATTAATGGGGCTGTGCTACTAATAAAACAAGTTTAGGTGATTTAATATTAAGAAGCAAATGAATAAAAATGGTAGTTCCATTAAAGCGACATTATTGGAATCAAACAGTATATAGGTGTTTTGACAACTGAAGACAGAAATGATTTGATGTACGATTTGAGTCCAAATGTAGTTTTCATGCAGATTTGTTCATACGACACAATGACACAATTTTATTAAACAGTGAAAAATGCCTATAATGTAGTTTTCATGCAGATTTGTTCATACGACACAATGACACAATTTTATTCAACAGTGAAAAATGCGTATAATATCACTAATGATTCCAAATTTTAAGGGAAGAAAGATATAGTGAATCGAAAACCATCAAACACGTGTTTTTAAGTACATAAGCATCGTATCCTTTTGATAAAAACAAGTTAATTAAATTGAAAAGTTTAATATGAACATTTGGTTCAACATATTTTAATTTGCGGACACGCTTCAAAACATCTCCGTAAAATGATGGATGGGAGATTCCATTATTTAAATGCCATTTTAAAGAAACATTATATTTTGAAATTAAATCACCATACTTAGAGTAAAATCTAGCAAATTTATTTCTTAGGTTATGATATAAAAAGCCTTGTTTTAGCAATTTTTTAGTTAATATTAGATTACGATCATTAAAATCTTTAATACACGAACATGCTCTGGCATAACGTACCAACTGCGAAATGTAAATACCATAGGAAGGTCCTTTAGGGATGTTGCCATCTAGAAACGGAAAATTCACAATTTCAAAGTTAAAATCGTCCCGTTTGTCGTATAAACTAGTTTTGATCAAATTATTATAAATAGTTAAATGTAAGTCTAAATACGCAGCGTCTGTATTGGATATACACGATCTATTTAAGACTAGTTCTTTTGGGTAGATTTTGTGAATATATTGTTCAAATTATGGATTATCTAAATTAAGTATGTCATCAATGTACCTACTAGTAAGGTTAAAACAATTAATCAAATCTACTTGCTTAGTTTTAGATAATTCTAACATAAATTCGCTTTCATAACAATATAAAAAAAGGTCAGCTATAAGTGGCGCACAATTAGTACCCATAGGAACGCCAATAATTTGTTTAAATATTTTACCATTAAATTCAACAAACAAGTTATCCAAAAGAAAAGTAAGTGCTGCACAAAAGTCAAGACCAGTCCAAATGATGTAAATATCTAATATTTGATTAGTAAAAAAAGCTGTTTTAGTGTTTAAAGCTAGATACAAACACTTCTCTCTAGCAAAAGTTTTTTCAATCAAAGAAACAAGTTTGGATTTTATTAAAGCGGGAGGAAGCGTTGTATATAGTGTAGAAAAATCATAAGTACTTACCTGTGACACCTTATAATTTTTATTTTCAATTTAATCAATAACTTCTAAGGTGTTTTTTATTGACCAAAATAGGTTAATATTACTATTTTCATAAACTTTATTACAAAATTTAGCTATACGATATCTAATAGCTGTCAATGCAGATGTAAGATACACTGATAATTGTTTGGTGGTACAAGACACTGAATTAGCGATAAAACGACTTAAATATGGCGTCTTATGTAGTTTAGGTATCGAGTAAAGTGATGGCAATTTCTTGTCAGTAATATTGACTATTACATTTAACTTTATGCATTGGGCAATATGGTCGGTAATAATTTCATTAGGTTGCTTATTGTACTCACAATATGATGTAGTTTGTGAAAGTTCTTGTGAAATAGTTTAAACATAAAACACTCGTCATATTATTATACATTATTAGAAGCCAAAACAGTATACACAACAATGATTCACGGGTAATTGAGCTTGAAAGTGGTCTTATTCTTTACCCTAAGGTGTATGCTCCATGAACTTTATGGGAAGAAGTAGAAGAAGGAATTTAAAGCGTTTGCTTATGACATTAACTGATGAAACATAAAAAAACTTAAACATAACAAGAAATATCTTTAAAAAAGATATACGGCGTTGATTGTGGTCGATGTTTATGAACGATCAAAAGTTATCTCTTTGAGATAAAAAGTAGCGGATGCCTTTTTTCTGCGCAGTTCTTAGCTGCATCATAAGCAAATCAATTACGGGGTGTTGCGCCAGATTTCGTGGCTTATTATGCTTTATGTGATATTATTACTCAGATATCTATATTTACAGAATAGAAAAACACAAGAAACATGAAAATAAACGAGTGCATATAGGTCAGCCGGCAATACTCGAATCTTATTTAATTGCATAATTATAGTATAGTGAATTATTGTGCTCATGCTTAATAAACTGGTCTAAATGGATAAATATTTCTAATTAATTTTATCAAAATTGGTCCTTATCATGCCAATGTTGAAACCATATTAAAAATCGATGATTGACATACCACAATAATATCGCCAAATATCTTTATTTAGTATCTTTCTGATCAAAACAGACTTCAAGTGCACAAAGTTTACGAGACGGCGTTTATATAAAGATTTCTGCAACTGATCGCAAACTGACAAACTGACCTTGATACCTTGCGGATTGGAATGCAATGCATTACAGTCACTACGTTATTGTCAGTAAGACCGGTGTAACACAATGATCGCAACCCCTTCTGCGAACTCCGCCGATGAACTGTATATAAACTATGACTTTCACAAATAGCCGCTTATTGACCCGAAACCTCGCGGGTTGAAATGCAATGCAAGTAAGTACTAAATATGACAACATAGCCTTTAGTATAAACGCTTTTGCGCTGGTAATTCTCTGAAAATAAAAGGTGAACGCACAAACTGTATTTATGTCGAAAATTGATTGTAAAACTGTTCTATCTATTGAGCCTTTTCATTAGAGATAAAATTGTTTCATGCAGTAAAACAGTGTTACAAAGACGCGGATATGTTTCCAATGTTCTGGTGTTATACTCAAATCAGCCAATGGAATAAATGAAGTGTATTCATTCGTACCTAGCCGCGGGAAATTTTATTTGAGTATTATTGGACCCTTACAAAGGTCAAGTCAGGGTGAAAAGCTGGCTTAATACAGCTTACGCCGAAAAAAAACAGCATGATGTGTCAATTTATTATTTATGCAAGAATAAAAAAGATATATGTCGAAGATCCACAGGCATTTTTGCAATTAAACTATTCACAGTTTTGCCACTATATCATGGGACAGAAAAATTAACATTCAATTAAATAATATATATCAAATTCTATAGTAAAACATGCTAGTTAATATTGTTTAAAAGTTAAATGTCTTGCAAGAAGTCTTCAAAACACAATAATCCCAAAACTGTTTTTTAATCCAATTTTTTCGTTTTTTTTTTGCGACAAACTGAAATATTTTCATGGCCCAAGTATCTGTGTTGAAATTGTGTAGACGATTTCCGAAGAGTGAAAGCAATGCGAAAGCCCCGGGCGAAAGCATTGCGCGAAAATACTTTAAATAGTTCCCCACCAACATTAATATCTGAAAGAACAACTAGCTGTATAAGTAACATTGTATAAATAAAACAGTTAACAAGTCATAAAACTACACATTCACATTGAGAAAAAACATTTCCTCGATTAGATATAAATTATCCGTGTAGAATTAAATTGCTACGTCTTGACCTTCGACATTGCAACATATTGTAAAATTCAACCCGCGTTTTATTCATAGCTGGCGATTCAAATTACAAGTAATGGTGATTCAATAATCGAGAAAGCATTAACTGGATTTAACAAACATTTGATAAGGTTTATTAAACTAGATAACATTATGGAAAATTTGGATTATTACAGTTAAGCAGGTAAGGCATTCTTAAGTGTACATAATTGGGACATGTATTGTAATCGGATAAACATAAATACAGGGTATTACACTTCCCCCCAGCTTCAAGATATAAACTTCTCCTAAAGTTTAAAGCAATACTTTAAACGAACAGATATATGCAAAAAAAATGAAATGAAACAATAACAATTACTGAGCAATTAACACATTAATAACAACGCATTAATACCACTACGTTTCAGTTCTAGGTACAATCAAGCTTTCTCAGTGCTTTGATTTCAGACACAGTTTATGAAGCTCACATCAGTTTGTAGACTCAAGAACAATTATACAAGTATCATGTAAATGTATTTTTGTTTTACCCAATTAAAGATAACATTCCTTAATAAATAAAGTCCATAAAAGTTAGTTATTGAAAACAGAAATCTCAAAAATTACTTTAAAACACTTAATTACAAAGAAACATTTTATCAATTACCATACTTACATACTTACAATATTGTATGTACTCACACTTTATACTCACACACTATAATTTCCATGCAAATAATGAAATCAATTTTGGAATGTCAGTCGATTTGTATTTGTATTTTAGGGAATGTCGGCGAGGCATCAGAAGACTGGTACATGTCATCAGGGATCACAGGCAGGATGGAAACAAAACGTCAGAAGGCAGAAACAGTGCATCTGGATCATCGGCAGGACGGCAGTGAAACGTAAGGGCAGCAACAATGCATCAGGACAGCAAACGGACATCAGGGTCTTAGGCAGGGCGACGGTAAATTGTCATGGCGGCAAGGAAACATCAGGACATCGGCATCAGGACAGCAACATGGCATCGAAGTCTTCAGTGTTACATGAACCGGAATGTAATAGCAGCAACGGAATGGCTTCATTTAGATGTTAGCCTCATTGGGACGGCAGCGAACTTTGACATGTCCACAGGATTTGAAGATTCCAGACATTCCAGAAACTACTTCTGAAATTCCTTTAGGAATTTACTTGTCCCAAGAGCAATATCTCGCACTGTTTAAAAGTTGTGGTATATTATTTGTGTGTCCTTGTTAGGAGGGATGATGGTTCCGATCAGCGAAAGATGACTATATTTGTATAAAAGGACTTGGCGCTGGATAGAGTGAAGTCCGCTTGCCATTTCCATCGCACCAGCATAATATTCAGTGAGGACATCCTTTTCTTCTGGGGAAAATAAAATTCTTTGGCGGCCACGATAGAAAGGGGTTCAGATGAATACAAATTTACTTTCATCAGGGACCAGACTCCATTCTCTAGGTGCTGGAGGGAGGACTGGCATATTTCCAGTTGACAAGAGGTTTCGAGCCATTTGATGCAGGTCGTTGATTTTTGGAGTGGGGATGTAGATGGAGGCTGAAGAAGATGCAGGACCAGTTGGTGTAGCGATGAGGACTCTTAGTCGTACGGGCCTGAAGGATGTCGTCGCTGTATGATGGTAATTTGACGTTGCACACGACGATGGGACGTATAGTAAGCGAGAACTGCAGTCTGGAGGTGGTTCGTAAAACAACGGAGATACTTGGGGAACAATAGTAGTGACCGCGACAGCAGTTGTACTGAAGTCTGGTGTCACCGCATGTGTTGAGGTGGTTATTGCTGCTGACGACATTGGCCCAAACTGTAATGGAAAAACTTGATGAGTTGTTGTTGTAGTTGTGTGGGTCCTAGATGCTGCAGGAACATTGGTGAAGGGGTAGTATTCTCGAAGTCGATTGGTGAAGGAGATCCAAGAGAACAAGGTGACGGTGTCTTCAGATCTCGTACGGATTATGTTGATGATGGACTACAATCTGAAACAGGTGAAATAGGTTGCGGCATTGGGGTGATGGATGGAGTCTTCGATGGATGTGTAGGTGGATAAGGTGGCAGTGGACTAGAACATATCTTCTTTGCTATGGAGTTTGTAAGGTTTGGGAGGGACCTCTTCAGTGTGTAGGGAATCTGACGGACAATGGTGAGATCATTGGCTTCGATAGCAAGCAGTTTGGAGATGTGTTTCCGTACTTCGTCATCAGGACACGGTTCAAACTTTGTAGCAGGCGGGGAGATAAACTTCTTTACTGTTGTAGCGGAGAGGGTCACTTTTCTCGCTATCACCTCGGTTCTACTACGAGCCTGTTGAAGCAGCCTGACCTGATAGAGGTGGGTCTACGATGATAAGAAAATCTTGACGGCCTCATTCGAAATGTCGATAGATTTCAAGATGAGGGGGAAGGACAGTGGTAAAGTGGTGGACGAAGGAGTCTTGAAGTGGTCAGTGGATATCCGAAATGATGAAGCGATCAATGATGATGATGAAGTCTGGGGATTGGTGGAGATGGACTTGGAAAGCTGCCAAACTGTCATTCAATGTGAGGCCCCAGGGTTGCGACCAGTGCACCACTGTGCGACACTCTTCATAGCGAATCGGGCTTCTAGGGACGTGAATAAATACACGGCAACAAAAAGTTCCAGGTACTGTGCTGGCACCTTGGAGAAATAAAAACAGTTTTCTGCTGTCAGTGTTCGTTTGGGCAAGAAGTGGTAGACATCAGGATGCTTATTTTGCGTATGCCTGTTGAGATCCGATGGGTAACGGAAAAGACTTTCAGTGGGAACGCATCATGGACATAGCAATTCGCAGGACTGGTGCTCTTTGATGGTGTGGTGCACCATATCCCGGCGACGGGTAAATATCTCATAGCAGTAGCTGCATTTGTGGATGGTCTGGCCTGCAATATATAAGACATTCAAGGTTTTCTAATATGGTTTTGCCTGTAGTGTGATACGTGATACCAAAACTACATTGTTATATATTTATATGTAGATAGTAGACTACAAAATTTACATCCTAAATTGTTTGTATATAAAAAAAAACTGGATCCATCGCCATTTAAAAATGAATGCTGTTTACATGATGATTTACAACTATCTCTGTTTTAAAAGCTTTCCTAGCTTTATTGTATACATCTAGATAACTCTTTTCTTATAATAAAAATCAACATTTATTGTACCCTAGATCTTGTATTAACATTGTTTTCTATCTATTGTTGATTTCAGGTAATAAAACACATTGCGGACCTCACGTCTATGCAATCTCATAGCAAAAATGAAAGTCATTTGTTAAAATGGAAAATGGATTTAAAAAAATATAATGTGGTATAAAACTGTTAAATAAGCCTGAAAAAATAATTGCGAAAAAAAAATATTTGTATAATTCTCGGTTGTTATGTGAACATCTATTGTGTTGCTTCATGTGCCTTTATTTGCTTAATTAATTAACTTGATTAGTTGGTGCACTTGTATGGTGTTAGACGGTCAATGTGAATTGACTTGGTTGGTCCGCTGGCAGAAGACTTGATGAGATAAACGAGGTCGTCTATCCTTTTGACTATCATATATGGGCCTTTCCAATTAGCTCCCAGTTTAGAACAGACCCCAGGTTATGAGATGTGTCATGAACCCATACAGCATCACCTGTTTTGAAAGCCCTACTCTTGGCTGTCAGGTCATAATGGCGTTTTCGATACTCTTGTTTCTGTTTCAGGATGACCCGAGCAAGCGAGTGGATTTCTTCAGGCTTCTAACGAAGCTCTTTCACGTAGTCAGCTGTGGCCTTCAAGTAAGTGTTGCTCGAGTCTTGCGGTGGAAGACCGATGAATGCTTGGACAGGTAATACGACATCCCTTCCATAAACCATTTTGTTTTGGGTTTGGCCAGTGGTTTCATGGATACTTGATCTGTAAGCCATCATAACTTGAGGCACATACTCATCCCATAGTTTTTTATTTGTTTGACAATACATGCTAAGCATGGTCCTTAGTGTGCGGTTGAATATTTTCACTGAAGCTTTTGACTGTGAATGCAAGGGAGTTGAAAAAGTGTGATGAATTTGAAGTAACTTGCACATTTTTGCAAATAATTTGGAAACACAGTTTGTACCTCTGTCTGTGTGAATTTGTAATGGAACAACAAATCTATTTCACAAAGTTTTTTCCACTGTTTCAGTAAGCTGATCCGGAATTGCTATGGCCTCTGTCCAATAAGTGAACAAAACACAGATCACTAGAACATACTTGTTGCCTTTCTCGCTGCGAGACAGAGGACCTAGAATGTCAAGTGCAACTCTTTCTAGAGGGGCGAGGACAGGCTGAGGACCAAGCGAAGCCTTCTTTGGCCTAGGTGGTTTTCGGGCGCCACAGCTGAGACATTGGCTACAATATTTTTCCACATCGGCAGTCATACCAGGCCAATTAAAAGTCTAGCGGATCTTATGAATCGTCTTGTCAGTACCCACATGTGCTGAGGAAGGAATGCCAGGCATGTACCTCATCAACTCCTGACGCCTTATTGAAATGTACAATGACCTGGCGTAAAGAGTCGTTCTTATCAAACCAAGAACGCATTAGACATCCATCATTGATAGACAGCCGGTCCCACATTCGCCAAAGACTTTTGACGCATTCACTCTGAGTTGAGATTTGTTGCCAAAAAGAGCGGATAGATGACCTTTCAAGTGACTGTATTATGAAGAGAAGTGAAGCATCTAACTATAGTTGTGTCTTGATATCATCCAACGACCACTGTTGAACCAGGAAGGATGTCTGTTTGAAGGCAGTCAATGGACCATTCTGACTTCTTGTGGCCATTCGCACAGTGTCATGGGTAACCACTGGAGATGTATATTCTGCACATGGAGTGCCGTCATCTATCAAGTTTTCATGTGTGAAAGTATCCGTGATCTCTTGTTGTTTGGCATGGAGCTCGTGACTAGGCATCTGCATTCCTATGTTGTGTCCCGGGTCGATGTGCAACAGTGAAATCGTTTGTTCCCAATATCTGTAGCCATCTGGCGACCTGACCTGTTGGCTTTTTTAGATAGCACATCAAGTCACAGCTGCATTGTCAGTACTTAAAAGAACAGACCGCCCACAGAGGAAATGATGAAAAGCGTTAAAGGCGTTTAATACAGCGAGAAGTTTTTTTCGAGTCACACAGTACTGTTTCTCATGTACGTTGAGGCTTCTGCTGTGATCACAACCTCCTTGCCATTTTGCAGTTGTGACAGGGCAGCACCCGTTGCAAAGTCGCTTGCATATGGGTCAAGTGTAAATGAGGCGTCATGGACTGGATAACCAAAAATATGTGATATTGTCAGTGTGGTCTTGAGGTGCTAAAAAGCATGTTTACATTTGTCAGTCCACTTAAAAGCGGTACCTTTGTCAGATAATGTATGCAGGGGCTTGCAATTTTAGCAAAACCAGAAACAAATCGACGGTAGTGTGAGCATATTCGAAGAAAAGATTTGACCTTCTTGGCATTTCTTGGAGTTGACCAATCTCTCACAGCTGATATCTTTGCTGGATCGGTGGCAACACCTTCTTCCGAAGTGCCCAAGAAATTTCACTTGCATCTGAAAAAAAAACACTTTGAGGGTTTACATTTCAAGCCTGCATTTTGGAGCCGTTTGAAGATGTTTTCCAGTCGCTCAAGACCCTGACGAACTGACTTGGATGCGACAATAATATCGTCGATAAACAATAAGCATTCAACCCACTGAAAATCCCTCAGAACATTTTCCATGAGGCGCTCAAAAGTAGCCGAAGCATTCATTAAACCAAACGACAATGATGTAAATTGATACACTCCCATTGTTGTTGTAAAAGCAGTTTTCTCATTATCTTTCTCAATAATAGCCACCTGCAAATATCCTGAGTTAAGATCTAATGAGGAGAAGAAAAGAGAACCAGAGAGGACATCAATGCAGTCGTCAGCACGAGGTAGAGGAAAGGCATCCTTTATGGTGACTTCATTGACTTTGCGATAGTCAACACAGAACCTACAATTGCCATCCTTCTTTGTGAACAACTGCCATCTTTCTTTGTGACCAATACTACAGGTGATGCCCATGGGCTAGAGGATGGTTCAATGATGCCACGGTCAAGCATTTTCTCGATTTCTTGTTTCTCTATGGCCCTCTTGCCAAAAGGAAGACGCTAAGGTGGTAGTCTAATTAGGGCTGCGTCACCTGTATAAATTCTATGCTTGACCAGTTAAGTGCAGGCAATATCGTCTGATGACTGAGAAAATACGTTCTGATATTTACAAAGAAGATCAACAAATTATGCTTTCTCCTGATCATTTAAGTGCTGAGAGCTCCTCTCATAGAGGTCAACAAGATGGTCTTGCAAAAATTGGTCATTATGTTGTCTTGGACACAAGAAACCCTCTCGATGGCTGCTTAGGAGGTTCAAAATAAGACTCACATGTCACCAGGTTTGTATTTCTATACAGTCTGACAGATGAATCGCCAAAGTTAAGTACAGTCAGGACTGGATCAGAAAAGGTGCTCACAACACCACCCATCAAGCTTATCTCTTTTCTATCCATCAAATGAAAAGATGGTTCAACCAAACCAAGCTCGGATAAATGCTCGTTTTGTGGAATTTTAATAGGAACCAACATCGTGCTGTTCGCAGGAATCTCAAATTTTTTATGTAAATAAACTCTACAGATATGCAAAGCCTGACCACCAGTCAACAATGGTACTACTTCACCAACCATCATGAGACATGAACGTTTGTAGTTGATGCTATCAACATTAGCCCTCCGAAAATCTTGACCAAACATACGATCAGCCTCTATGCCACAGACCACAAATGAAACATCAAATCACTCGTTTCCTATAGGAACTAATAGATCAACATTTCCAACAACTGTCATGGCCTCATCGTTTACTGTCTTAAGCACGTTTGCTTTGGGGACGGACGTAAAAAATGTTCTTATGATCAAATTCCTTTAAGCTTTTCTCAGACAAGAGAGAAGTTGTAGCACCACAATCTATTAAAAAATTGATATCCACAGGCCCAATATGAGTTGTTAGATAAAATCCGTTGTCAAGTTTGTTGAATTTGTGATCCCGATCTAGCAGTGTAAACATCGTCGGAATATTATCTTCTTTTTTTTCATTCAATACAAGACATAAAATGTATACATGTTTATGATCATACAACAAAGTGATACCATGCAATAAAGTTCAAACATGTTATACAAGATATGCTAATATATACCTTTTTATGTCCCCCACCATCAAAGATTGATGTGTTTCCATTTTCGTTCAAATATATTAAGTGTATCATTGTTTAGGGCTATTTTTTGTTTCAATTTGAATCTTCAGTTTTTAATAATTGATAATACGGTTCATTGTAGGTGTTTGTTTTCTGTATTTCATGCTGAATATAAAATATTTCATTAAAATAATAATGTAATTCGCGGCGTTATTAACCTCTTGTATTTTGAAGGTATTTACCCCTAAACTGATGTCTAAGAGAGATAGTTTAACATTTAATTGTTGTTTCTCTAGAAATTTTGTCAATTGATTCCGTATAGATTGAATATGTTTTCACTCCAAAAAATGGGTTCTATTGTTTCAATAAGTTCACTAGACATATCACACAGATCTGTATTTGCTAGGTTGCACTTATTATTAATTATTTTAAGCTATGATAATCTTGATGTATTTATATTGAGAATTTCTCAATGTGCTATCAGTAGTTGATTTATATGGCATGACAAATATATTTTTCCAATTAAAATCTTTTTCTCCAATAAGGTATATCCATTTCTTTTGAGCTTTAGAGATTTCGGCAGCCTGAGGGTTTTTAATATGAAGAGTGTAAAATATTTTGTTCGTTTTGTTTTGTTTTGCAATTATGTTTTCTTCGAATGTTTTTTTAGTACATGGTGTGTTAATGGTATTTGTAACAGCTTTAATATGTATGGGTATACTTTTGATCAAAGAGTAGTACATCAGGAGATTACTTGTAGGTATTCATACTGTAGCAAAAGAATAGAAGTCGTTTATTCTGTAGTCGTACAATTGATCTACATATTTTATGTTTCGTTCGAACCAATATTTATAGAAAAACGTTTTATTGTTAGAAGTTATGTCTTTATTGTTCCATAAAATGACTTTACTGTTTATTTTGGTTTCTAAATTATGAGTAACTTTACACCATGCCGATAGAACATTCGATAGAAATATGTTTTGGTTGAAATTTCATCTAAGATAATATTGTCGATATTACATTCAAAAAGTAAGGTTTCACCATATGTTTTAAGAATTTTCTGGTAGAATAATTTTCATTTACTCGTATTGGTATTTTCTAAATATCTTTGAACCCAACTGCATTTGATTGTATTCAGGAATTATTCTATATCCGTGAGTCTGATACCTCCATATTCTACTGATTGAATTAATTGAGTTCGCTTAATTTTATCAGGTTTACCGCCCCATATATAATTAAATATTTCTGATTTTATATCTTCAATAATATTATTTGGTGGGTTTGGAAGAACTGTTAGTGTATAAATTAATTTAGGGAGTGCAAACTTTTCAACACGGTGTGTTTTCCGATTAGTGTTAGTTTACGATGCTGTCATGATTTTAAACAATTTAAAAAAAGAAATTAACTCGTCGACTCCTGCCCGTGAAGCCTACAGCTACTAGATTTCCTGGTCGTTGGGAGTGTCATTCTTGAATAATTTCGCGTGTAAGTGTGAGTGTAAATGTGGGTGCACGGGACGTTGGAGTCTCGACGGTCTTCATTGCTTGTATTATCTGCATGTAGCAGTCGCTCATTCGTGTATTCTTGTGGTTGTTTTGCATTCTGTTGCCGACAGTGTTGATGAACATGTGGATAGTGCGAGCGGTTCTTGTTATATGACATGTTCATGTGATTGTTTTGTGGTCTAGACTGCGGCTGTGGTCGACCAGATGGGTGTCTAACATGTGGGTTGTGGCGTCTTGTACGGTTTATGTTTTGTGGGCATTTTGGGCACCCATAACACTTCTTTGGTACTGATTGTGGAGAAACGGCCTCAATGATGTTAGTGCAGTTATGGTCAATGCATATGCATTTCATGTCATTGGGGATCAGCTTGTACCGTTGGTATAACACTAATTGCTCTGAGCGGTGATCAACTTCACTGTATGCTTTTTGTGCAAGCTGACGTATATCATGTGCTAGCGACGAAATGCACACGCCTGCGTTCCTCGAATTATTTTAACCACATAACCACATATATTGATGTTTTCCTGCATTGCTAAATCTATTGTTTAGTCGCGAGGACAATATGCGGTAATTGCGGCGTTCCTGTTCTGGCAGAAATATGTAATACGTTCTTGCAGTGCCACGTAAACTGAAGGCAAGCATCAACACTTTAGTTTGCATGTCCCACCCACACAAATCAGCACAGTCCTCAAAGTGTGACGCGTAAGAATCAAAGGGGCCAGAGCCTTCGTAAGTGTCTGATTTAACGTGCATGTGATGTGATGATGACATGTAGGTGTGTGGACCATTGTCGCCATGCTCAAATCGTCTATCATTCTGATATATGACAGAAGTGTCTCTGTGATGCGTTCTGTTGAGCTGCGTGCCTGTTGTTATTTGACGCGTCGCGGGTCTTTACACTTACGGTATACGGAGTGCTTACATGTACTATGCCCGTAATTATTTGATCACCCCTGCATTCACGTCGAAATTTCGGTCTACATTCATGTGTATTATTCTCCCTTAGTAAAGACATCTCGTGTGCGGACTCATGTGTACGTTGAATATCAAAAGATATATCAGGATCTAGCGAAGAGGCCATGATGAAAAATTAATTGTATCTTGAGAGACCAGAATGTTATTAATCTTATTGTCAATAAACTTTTATTTAATCAATGCTGTTCACTTATTATATGACAGAGCAAAAAAAGCCAGGTGTGAGCCGTGGGCGGATGCTAAAAATCTATCCGTATCCCACTTCTGACACTAAAATTGTAAGCCGAGCATATCGATGACGTTGCATTTTATAACCTGCGCGTATTCAGAACTTTGTTTAACTCAACACAATAAAACAAGAAGTCAGGATGTTTACTGTAGCTGTATTTATTCATTAGGACAGCATCATAACTTGTGCCATATAAACAGTACTATGTGTAGTTAGTTGCACAACAAGAAGGATATTTTACTACTTGGACAGCAGTGAAGATGGAATAAGGCGATGGAACCAGTCGTCACTCTTTAGTTATTCTTAATAGTTTAATTCAATGATGATTTAAAACGTTAGTTTATTTAGTACAGATGTAGACTTATTTAACAGGAAAGCGTAAGTCAGTCGTATATTTTAGTTTATACCTTTGTTGTTGGCTGTTGACATCTTTTAAAAACGGTTCTTGTGACTCAAGTTACGAGCCAAGTAACGACTGACTTCATCACAACAAACAGCTCTATCTATAAGCAGTTGCTGAGGCTGGGCGTTGCTGGCGACCAATCAGAACCAGACTTTCAAGAAACTATTTAACTGCGAAAAATGGTTTTATCATCATTAACATTTGCAAAAAGATCATTGCAAGTCTTACAAGAAAGCATCACATCAATTAAAAGCTCAGAAAATATTATGCATCACTATCAAATGCTTTCACAACATTTCTCAATCATAATGATAATAGTTCGTCTTACACACAGGGAAAGCAATGCGAAAGCATTCCGCGAAAATACTTTAAATAGTTCCCCACCAGAATTAATATCTGAAAGGACTACTAGCTGTATAAGTAACATTGTAACAATAAAACAGTTAACAAGTCATAATACTACACATAAACATTGAGAAAACACATTTCCTCGATTAGATATAAAATTATCCGAGTTTAATTAAATTGCTACGTCATGACCTTCGACATTGCGAATGGCGGACATATTGTAACATTCAAACCGCGTTTTATTCAAAGCTGGCGATTCAAATTACAAGTTGTGGTTATTCAATAATGGAGAAAGCATTAACTGGATTTAACAAACATTTGATAAGGTTTGTTAAACTAGATAACAACAAGGAAAATTTGGATTATTAAAGTTTAACAGGTATTGCATTCTTAAGTGTACATATTTTGTATCATGTTGCCTGGAACTTTTTCAAACGATATTCGAAATTGAAGAAGTGCTAAACGCCACACACCAGCTTTGATTACATAAGCACTTATTATAACAATATTAAATTAAAACAAATGCCGACGTTGGTAAAAATAATGTATAACGAATGTGTATATCGTCGTTCCTCAGCTTGGCTACGATGCTGATGTTAAGTTGCTTAGTATAACCAAGAAATATCTGTAAACTTTTTATTCGGCGTACCGGGTATATCCTGACTTTAAAATAAGGTTAGAAAATTACGTTATGTAAATGATCATTTTAGGTGAAAAGCTGGGTTAAACAGCTGCGAAGAAAAAAACAACATGTCTTGCCGATTTAACATTTTAACTACCATTACATTTCAAACGCCTGCTATTTATGGTAGTAACGCGCTCGGTTTTGGTTTTGCTTTAACAGGTCCGTGATCGAATCCTAAGGCAATATAGCAAATCAAATTCTATACATGTGTTCTTATTATTACTGTAGAAAACTATTAAAAATATTATTAATTTTTTCGAAAATTACAATTTTAGTTAGTTCATTTGATGTCATTCATTCTTAAAAAATATTGTTTGTGACAACCTTATAAGGTTCATGGATAAAGAGGTTGTTGATTACAAACAAAATAAATTTATTATTATACTGCAGCATAATAATGGCTAAATAGCCCCAAGAATAATTTCCAGACAAATCACCCCAAAAAGTAAACAGTTGAGCTATGTGTGTGCTATGGTCACCTCACTACAAATAAATCACATTTGTATACAGTTTAACCAGGTGTCAAAGTAACGAACTACAGTTATTCAAATATAATTACCCAATATACATGTATACATATGTTTGACATAAACGTGTTTACTGGTCTTTGATTATCAGTAAGAGCCAAATGCTCAAAGACTATTTTTGATGTTCTGTTCGCGAAAGGAGGTTAATATTTTGACAATGAATTAGTCATAACACTGCCCAATCCATCTGTGTTTGCCTTCCATCAATGATTTAATTGGTCTGTATAAGATACTTTCTGCAGGTGAAGAATGGTATTATTATTCAGGTCTTTGTATACAAAGGTTCAAATGGCATTAATCATTCAACATATTGTCAATATTTCCAAAAAACAGCAGTATCTGAAATAAGTCGCTAGTCAGACGACTATAGTTAGAGTATTAACTATAGTTGAGTCAATAGTCAGTCGAGACGAAACACGCGGTATCTACCGGTAAGTGCTTTAGTAACTGTAGTAAGTCTATGGTCAGACGACGAGCAGTAATAACTGTAGTTACGCATACACTCTCATGTTAAATGATTTATTTTAATAACAGTGCATATTTTGGTACAATAAATAATTGCTTTATACATATACTACAAAAAAATGTTGCAAATATATTAAAATAGACAATGCTTGCAGTTCCACATTATAATTATGTGATTTAATTACTGTGTTTCTATTAAATGTCAATTGTTTTATTTCTTCCATATTTTGCCGCCCTTGGAATCACGTGGTTGCTCTCGTTCGGTGTTAATTCTCCTCTCGCGCGCAAGCGCCATGTTCACTTTCTCCAGCTTTCGTTCGAGCACCTGTCGCTTAACGTGCTCCGAGAGGTCAACGTTATCAGCGATGACCTTTCCGCTGAACGGGTTGTCATTGGCGACCAGTTCCTCCATACACATTTCCTGCAGAACGGGGAAGTGGTATTTGTCGGCAATGGCGAGATTCGCGATTGTGACGTCAGTGGCGACGGAGCCAGGTTTGCGACCTTTACGCATGCCCGCGAATGAGTTGGTCAACGTGACCTCGCACGACTTCATCAGCGGTTTCATGTCGAACTCTTCGGCAAGTGGTAGAAGACGGAAGCAGTCTTGATCTGAAACAGCGATACACGAACAGTTGTTTGCGAATTTCTACCATAAGACGGCGTACTTAAACATTTTGAACCGCATTTTAAGAGAGTATTCATTACGGACACAACTTTCTTCGCTACTTGGAAGCCGTATAATGTCCACAGGTGTAAGTTATCTTAATATCACAATCTACATGTTATCCAGTTTTAAAAATCTGTTCATTTCTTATCATGCAATTCGTTGAAAAAAAATCGTTTTAATGAATGCTGATAATAAGCCAATAATGATGTTGATGAATACGCTATTGAAGTGGTACGCGGAAGGATATAATTTATTTTAAGACAAGATATATTATAAAACACTTAGGCTTGCTAAAGCTTTAAAGCAAAGCAATAAATCTTAAATCGGGTACATATGGAACGTTTCTTATGTGTTTTGTTTTGTTTCGTCGCTTGCCTGAGAGAGCTGTCTCCACCCTGGGGTCCATGAACGCTAGAAGCTCGCACACGTCATCAAAACGCTTGTCGGACATGTCTAGGTCCTTGGATGGCTTGCTGCCGGTAGACTTGGCGCCCTTTCCGGAACTTCCTCCATCATCCGCCGTTAACTGTTTCCTGAGCACCGGGGAATTGTAACATATCAGGCACTTGTTGAAGTAGAGTCGCTTGTCATCTATCTGCAGTAAAACAGCGGCAATTATATGTTGCAAAATAGCTTTTGATTATTTGCAGTTAAACAGCTGATCTGCAGTTAAACAGCTGTGAATGATCCGCAGTATAACAGCTGTGATTGATCTGCAGTAAAACAGCTGTAAATGGTCTTTAAAAAAAAACAGCTGTATTTGATCTGCATTAAAACAGCTCGAATAGATCAGCAGTAAAACAGATGTGAATGATTCGCAGTAAAACAGCTGTATCTGGTATTTAATAAAACAGCTCGAATAGATATGCAGTAAAACAGCTCGGGATAAGGTTACCAATAGATACGTATACTAAATCTTTAATGGTATGCTACATAGTTTTCTCCCATATTTTAGGTACATATAAAACGTCCAAATGTAATCCTAACGGGACTAATTGAAAATCGTGAAATACAATAATTTGAATGGGACTCTCTTTTGCTGTAGTGGTGAAGGAAAAAACTTGATGTGCCGCATTTATTAGTTAATGATGTGCACATGATGGTCGTGTCCGTTTTACTTACAATAATTGTTACATCGCTGAACTCGTCTGCTTCCATGAAAGGCAGGTTCTCGACCTTTGACGACTTTGGGCCCTTTGATTTTCCTTTTGACTTTCGTTTGGGCTCGGCCCCAGCGAGGGACGCGGGGACGCTGCCTTTCCTGGGCGACACGGGGGCTGCTTCAGACATCCCTTTAATATTGATTAGAATAAGGATCATACAAGTGTTGTTTTTTTCTGAATAAAACTGCATTTTATTCAACTAACAATTCCTGGCAGATATGCCCCCAAACATATCTATGTCCATGTTTGACACTAACGACAGACGTTACATAGTTAAGACGTTGCTTTTCTTTTTAAAAAATAAGTAAGTCGTTTCTTGATCGCATTCGCTCGCGGTGCGGTGGCAATTTCTTGTTAAAGGGGCCTTTTCACGTTTGGGGAAATTGACAAAATTGAAAAAAGTTGTTTCATATTCGCAATTTTTCGTTTTAGTTGTGATATTTGTAAGGAAACAGTAATACTGAACATTTACCATGCTCTAAAATAGCCATTACATGCATCTTTTGACGATTTTATAACCTGAAAATTATAAAGCGTTGCAAAGCGAAACGAATTAATAATTTGGTGAGTCCTATTGTTGTCGTTATATTTTGTGAATCAACAAGGATTTATTATATAAAGTATAAAATACTTCAGTCATTGTATCCGGAAGGATGGCCGAGTGGTCTAAGTAGGAGACTTTTTACTCCTGGACTCCAGGAGTCAGTGGTTCGAGCCCTGCTGAGGGTTACCTTTTTTTCTTTTTTTTAGTTGTATATTTGATTTTTTTACTGTAGCTTTTTACATCCAATGTTCACATTTATCAATATAAAGCATTTAATGACAAACTTCAAAAAACGCCAAAATCTGCGAAAAGGTCCCTTTAAAGGCGTTTAATTTAAACGTACGACTTTAACGGAGCATACTGCTATTGCATGTATATGGTGGTTACTTGAACGCTCAATATACTTAAATACAATATATACATTTATCCGCGATACTTGGTGAATTATTTAAATTAATGAAACATTGATATAACTTCATAAGAGTACTTACTTTGCTAGCCTTTTATTCTTCTTTTATTTTTTAAGGCGGTTTAAAAACTCCACGTCCGCATAATTTAATTAAACTTAATTTATGTATTTGTTACTTTTACTATCACATAACCGAATCTACATCGACACGGTTGCTAGGACGGGCACATTTTTGTTTACATGAACACACGAACTAATTCAACATGAAGTACTTTAACGTAATCCCAAATATATATCGTGCTTTGCATGCCGACCTTATTTGCCTTTTCATTTATGGCGTATCGACTACCTTTACAACTGAACACTTTATAACTGAACCATCTTTTTAATCTGAATTTATGACGGTTGGGTGAGATCGAATGCAGTTGTACTCACTCACTATGATAATTCAATAATATCAAAACTAAGGCCAGGCCGATGAATCGCTTTCATTTTATTGTACCCTCATTGATTTCCGCTAAATCTTGATTAATTCTAACGTCTTCTTTAACCCATTAATATGCCTATCGTCTAGAAAAAAAGGCCTTGGCAAACAGCGTAGACCCAGATCTCATCAGGGTCTGCACTGTTTGCTTAAAGGAATTTTTGTACGAAATATTCTAAATATAGAAATAAATATATTAGACATCCCTAATTAAAGGAAATAAATTGATCCAATTTAGAAAGATGGGAGAGTCCACTAGGCATAAATGGGTTAAACGCAGCTCTATAATTTGATATTCAGCTATTTACATATTTTGGTTCAGATCGTCATGGGCTCAAGAGTTAAAAAAAACTAGTAATGGCAGTACTTAGGCATTTCTGTTTGGTACAGGAAGTACACACAATATATGAATGGATTAATTTGTGCTTGTTGGTTCACAATATTGTTTCGGAAGAGCAACACACCCACCCAACCGCAGTCATTGTACGTGATTATAATACACTTTGTCCGCGCACTATTCATATCTTAAGATACAGACCGGTACCTTGTTAAGCTGTAAAATCTACTCGGGAAAACTTTTCAACAAAATATGTCATATTTTCTGAACGACTTTTTGTCATGTATAGTTCAAATTAAAATTGAACTAGCACATCACAAGTTCTTTGGGGTGTTTTAACTTCCACCTGTTAATCTATGTCAAAATATATGTGGACAGAATGTCCTTAATATCTGTCTCTGGGACATTTTTTACTATATATGTTAAACTATAATTGTAATATTTCGGATTTATTGTATATACTCGCATCGGAAAAAAATACATTCGTCTCATGCGAACCAAGTTAAAAGCACATCACTGGCCTTTCCAAATATATTAATTGGATTGAATTTAGATTTAATTCAACCTGTATTCATGTAGTGTCTATTCAGATATCCTAATGAAAGTGAATTCGATTGAAGGTTGAAGCAGATTCCTACGTGTGTTTGAATAGTCTACAACCGGCGTACAAAACAATCACCTTTTTATTTGCACAAGTGTATTAATAATTGAAATCGATTTGTTTTGAAAGTTTCGAATTTCATAGAATAACTTTTATTTTAAGAATGCTTATCTTAACACTAGCATGAATCACACTTAATAAATACTATAAACTAGTTCAGCGGTATCTACTTATTTTTTTTAACAATATTGAGTCTTTATGGAAGACAAATACGTATACTTTATGACAACGAAGATTTGCATTTTGAGGGTAGCGCGCAATATATTTATAAAAAGAGTTAAAACACGTTTTCTATCATGAGGATGACAGGACCGGTACTTCTTTGCTACACCTGTTTGCAAAAACTTGAACGCTCTTTTTTGTTAGAAATGCAATTAACAACAAATGTTTCGTCTTAAAGTGGATACTGTGCGGGTAAGTTTTATGGTTACGTCTTGATAAAAAGTATTTCCCCACTAGCACGTCTCATGCTGCATGGAAACGATGGCGGTTCGAATGTGATAATATAAGCTGTGTGCGTATAACTAAACCGATCGATAAAACACTTTAAATATTTGTCGACTTTATCAAATACTTGACATTTCATATTAGTTAAAGTGCATTGGCTGCAGAAAAAAATATTATATTTTACTTAAATTGCGATAAACCAATTAGCAAAACAATCACAGTCAAGAAAGCGCGTTTACGCAATTAAGTGTTACCACACATATTAACGAAACGTCGTTTTATTATTTCCCGTCATAAATATTAACTGCTAAGTAGGAAGATGATATTTGTTGTTTCCATTTTATGAGTGGTAATATAAATATACTTACGAGTGGTTCAATTAACTCGTAAATACAACACAGCGTTTATGTAAACAAGTTCGGAGATATTTAAATGTTTTTCAAAACTGTAAATTTAAAACAAATTGTATTTTATGGCGAATGTATGAATTCTTACCGATAAAAAGGATAAATGGGCGACTAAATGAACACAATGCAAAATCAACATATCGTGTATTTTTATTCGAAAAACAGTCCAATCTATAAACATTTTTCATAACATATTAGATCTATTATCAAATATTTAGAACAAATAAAAATCACTATCTCGTGGCTTACACTACATACTTTCTATACATGGGTACTTGTAGTTTCGTCGATTTTCATATACACTTCAATACTGAAAGACACGTGCACATTGGAAATTTAATTCGCGAAAACCTTAAAATGATACTCATTTATTCGGTTGAACTAAAACTGTGTACTAAACCAATTTAAAAATTCATATTCCTGTCGGTACTATTACAACTCAGATTATTTGATCCGCGTCATGCGAAAATATGCCTTATGCCACATGTGGCCAGTAAACCACCTCACTATTAAGTCGCGCAAGGTTTCGTTGTGTCATAATCAGACGGGTTAGCTGTGTTCCAGCCTTGAATGTGCGCGAGTGCACATGCTGGTCTTGAGCTACGCTGATCGCATATGACAGAATACCCATTTTGCATGGCGTGGCTCGTTTGCTCATACGCTATAACAGTTTAATACAGGTTTGGGAACATCAAATTAAACACCATCCAGGCCATACTAAGCACCCAAATGCATCGCCACAACGCACAACAATTACCAATCAACTTTATCAGCTCCATTTAAATAATGTACATGAATACCTCGTGACTTTCTGTTTAACGCATTAGACGCATGGAAACGTAGCTACACATTTGACGCAAATGCTTAAAGATATCTTCGAAGTATAAAATATTCGTAGCAATACACCAAAAATGGCCAAAGGTCAATGTCGTAAATATTGAAGAACGGGCCCCAATACGTGCACGTATAGTCGTTTTTCGCAACAAAACTAGGAGATACGTTCCATAGGTACTTATTAGGAACCAATTGCTGATCTTATATATGCTCAATGCAGTGATTCGGTAACAGAACACGTTTATAACGCATTCATAGAGTCCTGTTTATGCAACATAAATGTATTTTATTCATGTATACTGCGCACAGTTCACACGGTTGCTGCAAATGGGGGATGGGGCTTAATAGGGCTTATAAATACATACTATGAGACATATTGTTGGAAATAGGGACTAAATGCACGCGCGCAACGTGCCCTCTGGGATCAGCTGTTCCAGGAGAGCGCTTTAGTGAATTTATGCTTAACCCATTTATGCCTAGTGGACTCTCCCATCCTTCTAAATTGAACAATTTATTTCCAAAATTAGGGATGTCTAGCATATTAATTTCTATATTTAGAATATTTCTTACAGAAATTCCTGTAAGCAAACAGCGCAGACCCTGATGAGACGCCGCATTATGCGGCGTCTCATCTGGGTCTACGCTGTTTGCCAAGGCCTTTTTTCTAGACGCTAGGCATAAATGGGTTAAATGCAGAAATACATACAGAAAAAGTTGAAGCGGAAAGAGTCGTAACGGATAAGCCTGTACGATTACTTTATGCACGGGCATTTAGGGCATTTACCACGACCACCTAATGTATATCGACATTTAAAAAAGTGTTAGAAATAATGTTAGTTGAAGAGCAGGTCGTTGAAGCAGGAGACCAGGCTGATGATGCTGGTCTGGTAGAAGGTCGTTGTACGGATCACCTTGACCCGGTCAGCGCGCTCGAAGTTGGACTTGACCATCTCGTAATACTCGCCGTCCGACAGGGTGAACGACTTGAGGAACGGGCACCGTAATCTGAAGCGATTCAATTGAAGTATTTGAGCCGCGTTCTGGGAAAATTGTGCTTATTGCATGTGCTTAAAGTGTCGCCCCATATTAGCCTGTGCGGTCTGCACAGGCTAATCTGGGACAGCACTTTCTGCCTAGAATGGGTTTTCTTTTACAAGTATATGAGACTTCGTTAAAACGATTTTTCCATATAATCGGAAAATGTCGTAACTGATTAGCCTGTGCGGACTGAAAAGCTAATCTGGGAAGGCATTTAACGCACGTCTGTAGCCTCAGTTTTCCAAGAACACGGCTCATTAGATGCATTTTTTATACAATTATGTTTTCGGTATTGCTCTAACATACAGTGCCAATACCGCTCTTTAAGAAAGAGCATGCTCGCATGGTAAACCCGTCTCCTAAAGAGCAGCAGACATCAGATTCATGCTCGCCTATGAGTATTTATAAATGCTTTGTAAAATGCTACTTATTGAATCATTTCAGTAATTTCATGTTAATTACATGACTTTGAATAGGATAGTTCAAGGTCTATGATTAACTTGTGAAATGGCATCTGGCATACCCAACGCACATATTAAGAACTATAGGAAGGATGGTACCCTGAACCTTTACGCCTACTAAGCCTGCAATACGGATGGTTCTCGGCCACTACCTACCTGATATGGTCAATGAATTTGCTGGAACCCTGCATACAATAGCCTACAAAGCCCGCAGTGCGGATGTTTGACGGCCCCTTCCTACCTTATTTGGTCTATGAAATTGCTGGTACCCTGCATAAAGTAGCCTACTTAACATGCAATGGGGATGGTTCCCGGTCCCTACCTACCTGAAATGGTATAGGAACTTGCTGGTACCCTGCATCAAATACTAGTAGACTACTAAACCCGCGATACGAATGGTTCTCGGCCCCTACCAACCTGATATGGTCTATGAACTTGTTGGTACCCTGCATCAAGAACACTACTAAATCCGCAATGCGGATGGGTCTCGGCCAATACCTATCTGATATGGTCCATAAACTTGCTGGTACCCTGCATCAAATAGACTACTAAAACCGCGATACGAATGGTTCTCGGCACCTACCAACCTGATATGGTCTATGAACTTGTTGGTACCCTGCATCAAGAACACTACTAAATCCGCAATGCGGATGGGTCTCGGCCAATACCTACCTGATATGATCTATAAACTTGCTAACACAGGGCCTCAAGTAGCCTAAAGAGCCGGCAATGCGGATGGTTCCTAGTCCCTACCCACCTAACACGGAATATGAACTTGCTGCTCTTGTACCCTGCACCTAGTAGCCTAATAAGCCTGCAATGCGGATGGTTCCCGGTCAATACCTACCTGATATGGTCTATGAACTTGCTGCTCTTGTCGCTAAAGCGGATGGTATCCGGGTCCCACTGGATCTCGAGGCGGCTCATGTAGGGGCAGTTCTGCGCGAACGCCTCGATCACCTGGTCGATGTGAACCTTCGTGGTGAGCTTCAGGAACCAGCCGTTGGCGGTTCCCAGCACACAGATCCTAAGAGGACGACAAAAACGGCGTTTGCTTCTAATATCTATTCAGGGTTTATAGTTCATAAGTTTAAATGTTACGATAAAAATTTTCTCTCTTGTTATAAAAAGGGTATATGCTATTGGCATCTTGGAAATAATCTAAAACTAGTGTAACCAGTATAAAAATACGCGCAAATGTATGAAAGAGGGAGCAAAACAAAAATAAGGCATAAGCCAAGTTTATAGAAGTTGTCAACCAAGGATAGTATATGAGCCTCGCTTTCAGATATTGGGGTTAAATGCATTTTGTAATGCAGTCCCCACAGGCTAATAATGGGCGACCATTTCCGCCTAAACTGGATTTTTGCAAAAAAGAGACGTCCTTAAACGAAAACATAACATAAATAACTTAAAAAGTCGTCACGCATTGGCCCGTGCAATTTAGACACTTAACGCACATGCGTAGAACCCCGTTTTCCCAGAGAAAGGCAATTAACCTTTACACCAGTGGAAGTGAGACCATAGAAGCATACCTGATATTTTTCAGGAACGCTATAACGTTCAGCCAGAAGCTCTCTGTGAGTTTCGGTTTCCCTGACAACACGAGGCCATGGAGGCCGGAGCCGTGCGTCTGCAAAAACTGGTAGATGGCGTTCTCGCTCAAACCGGAAGTGGAACTGAGGTCGATGGCCTTAAGCTGCCGGAACTTCCCCGCTGCGACCATCTCACCTAGTATCTGCGGTAAAGAACGCTGTATTCTGTAATGCATGATTATACACTTGGAATGATACATTTATTAACCCTTTGCATGCTGGGAAATTTGTCGTCTGCTTAAATGTCGTCTGCTGAATTTCTAAAATTAGTATTTTCTTCGATTTTTTTTCAAAGAATACTCTCTTCGATTTTTTTTCAAAGAATACTATCAGAATGGCAAATAGTTTGGATCCTGATGAGACGTCACGTTCTGTGGCGTCTAATCTGGATCCAAACTGTTTGCAAAGGCCTTCGCAATTCGGTTCCAGCACTGAAAGAGTTACATGTGTTAATTGCTTTGAAAAACGTTTTATCCTGACAGCACACCCTGACTGTTCACGATTCATCAAACACAATTAATACATCTTTAAATGTTTATACAAATTGACTAGTTTATGATAGCTGAATGCAGAAATGAAATAAAAGTTAAGTGCATCTTTTGTTTTGATTGAAATACTTATGAGATGTATAGATGGTTTGCAAACGTACGCCGAAATAACATCCTGAATTGAATTGAAAAATGTGATTACCGATATAACTTGCCTCATGCTTTTGTCATCATAATTACTATAATTATACAAAATGTATTTTTATTTTTATTTTAGAAATATCTAATTAAACAAACATTATTGGTATTTGGGAACTGTCGAAGCATTGTTCGTCAGAAGAGAGTGTATTATTCAAAATATTGTCTCGAATAAGGGCCAATAGTTTGCTGTTCCCTAATGTCAAATAAATATCTGTACATCAGTACCCGATCAGCTTTTTGACTTTGAAACCTTTATTAAATATGTCATATTGTCGTTTGGTCGAGTTGCTACCCTGTGAAATAAATTATATTTCTTGCGAACACAAATGCTTAATAAAACCTGTGATATAAAATGATTGTATTTTTATTTCCAAGCACACGTTCTAAAATGTACGGTATTATTTGTAATAATAAATTGAACAGCTTATTCAGGGCTACCTCGCATTATAGTGACATCCCTTTCGATCAGTAAATTTAAAAGGACGTCAGTCATCGGTTTCGGTCAATGTTTTGGGGCTGACTGATTGGTCGTTTCAATGCAAGGAGGCCCTCACTGGTATGTACTATTTCTTGCATAGCGTATGTTTAAGGCGCGTTTAGCGTTACCTTATCTGTGAAGAATTCGCAGTGCCCGAGAGCGAGGTACGTGAAGAAGGGTATCCGCAGTAGCACGTGCTCCAGGCACTCCGCGGACAGCTCCGTTGACGTCAGGTCGAGCTCGTGAACCTGTGACGTCTCCCACGGCACGCTTTTCATGTACACATCCTCGACACCTGAAAGACCGCCATTTTTATTTTTAGCGGAAAGTGTCGACCCTGATTAACCTGTGCGGACCAGGGCAACACTTAACGCGCATGCATTAAGCCACATATTCCCAGAACGGGGCTTATATATACTTAAGCTGAAAAAAGGAGACGTTGTTGAGATATTTGTAGCATGTCTACAAGGTTTCGTGGTTGCGGTCAGGAACTCTGTAATGGAATCGCTTCATTATTCGATGGACTACGAGTCAGTAAATCTATGTTTGTAGCAATGCTATACGGCGGTGGAAGTATAACGCTTCTTGTTATTAATGCTACCTTCTATAAACCCAATAAAATACATTATTTATCCCTTACTTCCACAATAACACCATCATTGTATTGGTATACCGGTAAACCAGATAATGCGGTTGAATTATCCCATGCATGCATAGCTTCTAGAAAAAGGCCTTGGCAAACAGCGTAGACCAAGATGAGAAGCCGCATGATGCGGCGTCTCATCAGGGTCTGCGCTGTTTGCTTCAAGGCATTTCTGTAAGATACATTCTTTATATAGAAATAAGTATACTAGACATCCCTAATTTTGGAAATAAATTGATCCAATTTAGAAGGACGGGAGGGTCCACTAGGCATAAATGGGTTAACGTACAGTCTTTTCTCGCCAACAGTATATCTATGATATCAGCGTTTTGATATAAAAGTACCTTAAAGGCAACCGTTCCCAAGATATTCTCACTCCATCATAATTCGCTAAGTGAAAACTATCTCGAGCGGGAACACACCGTACTACTTAAGTATATGAGCATAGTTCTGTCGTTTTTGGAAAACTTGGCTTACATGCATGTGTGTAAAGAGTCGTCCAATATTAGCCTGTGCAATCCACACAGGTTAATCAAAGACGACACTTTCCGCATCGAAGGAATTTTTAGGAGGTTTCTTCTGAATTAAAATCCAGCAACGGCGGATGGTGTCTTCCATGAAAAGGCTAATCAGGTACGACAATTAACGTGCATGCATTAAGCCCGGTTTTCCGAGAACGCATCTCACACGATACTCCCGTGACCACGCACACTTACCGGTATGCTGCAGCAGGAGCGTCTTCAGCTTCTTGCAGCGCATGATGAGATTCTTGAACGAGGCGCCCTTAACGCGCAGGCAGAAGTTGAGCGCGAGGCACTCGAGGTGGATGCAGTTGGACGTGAGCAGCTCGATGTGCGAGTCGTCGATGAACGTGATGCCGTACAGGTTAACGACGCGCAGGTTCGGTGTGTGCGCCTTGATCTTGCCGATGTTCACGACCTCGTATACGTCCTCCTCCCCCTCGCTCGTCTGCTCAAACGTACCTGCAAACACCCCCAACCCGCACAATAGATGGAGCGGTAGCCCTTAACCACTCAGATACGCATTTTGACTCGTGTTTAATCCCTTGGAAAATCAAAATAATTTTAATACCCTTCTTACTAGATATAAGTTTTATTGGCTTAGTTTCCAACCTTAAGATACTGATGAGCAGCAAACGGCATGCAACCCTGTTTTGATTTTATGCTGTTTGCAGCATACGGCCTTTTTCACTTTTCTTTTTGAGGGAAAGGAATATTCGGGGCGATTACGTTTTTTAATTTCATGGCGCATAACCAAAACGGATGACGGAAACTTAAGTGTTTTATCGTCTGATATGCGAAACGTTACACATGTTTCCGGTATTATGCGTTTTTGACTAGGCGCCGTGAATTTTGATTCTAACGTTAAAACGTTTTGGTGTATGCAGTCTGAGAGATCCACGGTAAATACGTGTAATTACTGCGTAACTTTCTATTTGAAATTAGTACACATCGGTTGTGTGCATAGGTGATGAAATTATATGCTTACAGGTGAAATCATGTTTTTCTAAAATTGCATTTTATTGATCATGTACAAATGTTTAATTAACTATTTTGCACGTTGCACGTTTATTGCATGATGGTCCAAAAAGATGTGCGACAACTGTAAACAATACTAATGTATTTTGATACTTCAAATTATTTGTATTAAAACTTCCATTTAATTGGAGCTAGAGGTGTAACAATTATTTACATATATAACAAAAATAATATAAAAAAAAAATAACCACCAAGTTATCTACTACCGAATGTAATACTTAAAATTACTATAAGTGATATTATGGGCATTTTTCAATGTTGAATTGAGCTGAAAAGAATTTTTCAAGTCAAAAGAATTAGTTAAAATGTGGTAACTGACCAATTATCTACAACTCATCTTGCTACCAGTTGTATATATATATATATATATATATATATATATATATATATATATATATATATATATATATATATATATATATATATTATTTTCGATATTTTACATGACTCACCAAGTCCTCTAAGCCGAAATGATCCGTAAAACAAAATTGTGTCTTGGTGTCATATGAACGAATCTGCATGAAAACAACATTTAGACTCATCGAATCATTTCTGTCGTCAGTTGTCAAAACGGATTATTTTTCTCTTTCCGGGATATTGTTTTAGTATGTTGATGCTGCATTAACAAATATAAGTGTATATGAAGTGAAAACACAGAAAAAATAAACAACGGTTGCGATCAACACCTATATACTGTCAAATGCCCATAATATTACTTTAACATCGAATTCTATATCGGTACTGTATGCTGTTATCTCACCTATCAGATGCAGAACTTGGAGAGACGACAGACAGCTGTAGATGCGTCGCATGAAGCCTTCGAGGAAGATCACTTCCGACAGACAAATACAGAGACTCTTCAGGTTGCACGGGAACGAGTTCAGGTCGTTAAAATCGTGTAGCTGCATGGCATTCGAGAAGTCCAACGTCATGTACCTCAGTGCGGGACACTTGTTCGAAAGCTCGTGCAGAATTGGTGGCGTCACAAGCTCGCACGGCAGCTCGATGTAGCGTAGCGACGGTGCGAATCGTACGTTTATGAGGGCAATTAAGTTTTCGAAACTGTTCACGTGAAGTCCGTTGTACTCCGGACGAAATGAAACCACTTGCCAAAGTTGTTGGTTGTAGGCGAGGAGACGCCATTTTTTGCAGGTGCGCGCGATTTTGCCGAGATCTCTTTGATGAATGTACGAAAACACATAGAGCAGGCACTTGTCTGGTAGACTGTCCACTGTGCACGACTGAAAAGAGACACAGAAGTAGAAGGCGAGAACTAGGATTTTATTGGAAGCAAAATCCTGCTTTTTGATGCAAGCATTCTAAAATTTACTCACTTTTGACTCCTTCAAAGTCACTGCGGGGAATCACGTGATCACAAAAGTACATCGTACGCACAAAATGGCGGAAAAAGCTCTCGCTTAATTACGAAAATCAAGGTATTATCATATTTTATGCGCAGACTACCCGCTTAGTTTCCTTATGTACTCTGGTAATTGTCGCTTTTCATATATTTCTGTAGTTTTCTCAACCATTCAAGAACAATAAACAATAAAAATTGTACATCGTCTGAACATACTTAATTTTGACGTGTTTGCTATTCAAGACGACAAACAACAAAATAAATACAACATGTTTTGCTTGCTAAAATGCTTAAAATATTTCGTACAAGGTTTTGCACGTTGTTAAAGCTTTTTTAGATCTGTGGCGAGGAATTTGGAAAATAGTACATCGTCTGAACGTTGTTTGTTTGAGCACATCGTCTGAACGGTTTTAAGTACATCATATGAACTGATTCTGTTTTTACTTTTAATGCGATGTTTATCATTATAAAATTGTAATAGCATCTGTGATCAGCCAATGACTATTTATGACGCTAGTATTCTTTTAATTTTACTACAAAAATTAATAGACAAAGAAATCCTTCATGTCCATCTGTGAATGTGTGTTTATTCAATGTGTTAAAAATTATTTGCTGTTATATTGTCAACTGTATGCTATTATATCGTTAAATTTCAGAACTGAGATCAGATTGTACTACACAATGACCAAGAAGACATGTTCTCTCTACATTTCGATGGGCTAATAAATTAAGACATCAATATGAAGTGGACAAATTACACTGGTTTTCTTTTGTTTCATATTGAGAAATAAACAACAGTGAACGGAATGAAACGAGCTTCAGTAAGGGCAATTTTATAACTGCACTACCATGGCCACGAATATTTGTGCTAAGGTACAACTGGCTTGGTTTGGACACGTCACCGGTTTAGTTAAAATGAAAATTACATTTGTTTCATATACATATAACGTTAAGTTCCTTATTTTTAACTCACCTGAGTACAACGTGCTCATGGGGTGCTTTTAGGATCATCATTTGTCCTTAATGCGTCGTCAACATTTGTCCTTGTTAATACTCTAAAGGTAACATTTATTGCTTGATTGTCATGAAACTTGGTAATAAGAGTTTTCCCAATGATATCTTTGTCGTGTTCGAAACTGGGTCAAACCAGGTCAAAACCTAGGTCACTTGGTCAAAATAAAGAAAAAGATTGTTAACACTAGAATTCACATTTATAGTTGCATCTTCTTGTAACTTGGTCAAAACGTATGTCTTAATGTCTTAATGATATATCAGCTTTCTTTGAAAATGGTTCAGGTTCGTTGAAAAAGATGGCCGCCAGGGGGGGGGGGGCATATTTGCTCACATGGCTATAGAAAAACCTTTTTAACAATCTCAAAGTGACATTTATACTTCAATCTTCATGAAACTTGGTCCGAACATTTGTTGTTATGATTATGTTATTCACCTCGGCTGAATTCGAAAATTGTTACGGTCCGTTAAAAAACATGGCCACTAGGGAGCGGGGCAGTTTACCTTGTATGGCTGTAGCAAAACCTTGTTAACACTATCGTTTATAATAAAAAAAACTTGCTGCAATGATGTTGTCTATTGGAACTTGTATCTGACAATGTAGAAAATACTCTGAGCACTAGTTGTTATGCACCACATGCTGAAGTGTACAAATGCATAATTTCAACATTGCGCTATGCTATCAACAGCAGTATATTCTCTCTCTCTCGATAGAGAGGAGAGAGTAGAAGATAGAGAGCGCAGAGAGAGACGAGAGAGAGAGAGAGAGAGAGAGAGAGCGAGAGATAGAGAGAGCAGCGAGAGAGAGCGAGTAGAGAGAGAGAGCGGCGAGCGAGAAGCGAGTAGGCGCGAGAGAGCGAGAGAGAGGGAGAGAGAGAGAGAGTAAGAGTCTCTTCTCTCTCTCTCTCTCTCTCTCTCTCTACTCTCGCTCTCCTCTCTCTCTCGCTCTCATCTCTCTCTCTCTCTCTCTCTCTCTCTCTCTCTCTCCTCTCTCTCTCTATCTCTCTCTTCCTCTCTCTCTCCTCTCTCTCTCTCTCTATATATATATATATATATATATATATATATATATATTATAGATATATATATATATATATATATATATATATAATAGGAATTATAGATATAAAAGTCATCAAAATGCTTTTAATCCAATAAAGTCCTCTTGAATCATCAAAACTTGTGTAAAGTGTATTTGCTGTTTTTTGCTAATGTCTTATATCTGCCCCCCCCCCCCCCCCCATCAAATTGGCACATGTCCGGTAGATTAGAAGTTAATTTTATCAGTTATTTAGCTATTCGAGTCAATAAAATATTTTATTTCCTTGCGTGTGACCACTTCTGACCCCAGTCAAGATTAAATAACACATACATGTATTCGAGGGCCTCTATATGATGTTTCATATAAAATATAACACATAATCATAATGACTTCTTCATTAACATTAACTTTTATTTCATGACATAACATAAACATAATTTGTATTTGGCATAGAATAGCACACACCATTCTTAAAGCATTCGGAAAGTCTATAACAATTTATAAAATTGGTATTAAAAGGAGTTGGTAGAATCTGAGTAGAGTTAATAAATGAGATGTAGATATACAACTATTTCATATCTCAGATACATTAGTACAAACTATTTTATGAATATGTATCTCGTTAAATTGTGTGCTTGTTTTTGTAGTATTCTCATAGCTTTGAGATTCACATGATATCGATTCCACTTAACTGTTCCATTTTGTTTTGACTGATCCATTGGTAATGTTCAGAACATAATCTGATTCAGTAGCGTCATGAATGTCAGGCCATATTTTTTCACAAGATGGCTGCTGCTCAAAAAGAGCTCTTGCAAAAATGCTTTTCTTTGCTCGCTTTTTGGGTGCAGATACTTTATACACTGGTGAACGAAATGGTGACTTAATGGGCGTTAGCACAGGTTTAATTTGTTGCAGACAAACTCCAGTGTGAAATGCAGTTCACGAAATGCATTTTGGTGCTAATCGTATTGTTTGCGATGTATTCAAGCGCTTTCTCTTCAAACGATGAAGCGATCAACTTGACTTTTTGCGCATTCTGAAATAAAAACACCCAGCTATTATATAACATACATCTAATTAAATCAACTTATTTGATGACATCAATATTTTATATTCAAAAAAATAATTATATATCGATTACCACATATATGTAATTCAGACTATGATTTACATTTAATATTATATACTACATAATATTATTGAAGCTTGACAAAAATCACCGCAAGCTCAGAGCTGCCACCGTTTCGAGCCGAGCATGATATTTTTAATAAGCACTCACATGCACCAAGTATGTAAAAAGAAATGTTGAGTTCAGTTTAGTTTTACTGCAAACTACATTTGGTCTTTTTAAATATAAATATGTTAAAAGCCAAGGATCTTTCGTCCAAATGGCATACCTCGTATAGCATTATTGTCATGCCTTTACATAGATATAAATTACATTCTTTTTTAGCTTGACTTGTATTTAATTTAATAAATGTAATTGAATAAAATATAACACTATGTGAACATGTAAATTAACACAGGATTTTGTGTTTTCTGATCAATAAACGGAAAGTCATTAGGACGAAAAATCGCTTGGCTGATCACAGATGTTATTACAATTTTATAATGATAAATATCGCATTAAAAGTAAAAACAGAAGCAGTTCAGATGATGTACTCAAAACCGTTCAGATAATGTACGCAAAAAAAAAACGTTCAGACGATGTACTATTTTCCAAATTCATCGCCACAGATCTAAATCAAAGTACTGACAGTACTGGTGTGACGATGCTTTTGAAGAGGATTGATATAAAACATCAATTTAAGTGTATCTATATCACCACCATTGTGTATGTTGATACGAACATTTTGGGTACGATGAAAAATCTGGGTACGAAAATTTTGGGTACGAAACAAACTTTGGTACGAAAAAAAAATGGTTACGAAGCATTTCTGGTACGAATTTTTTTTAGGGGTACGGGGAAGTTGTACCCGTGGGTAACTTGACCCATTGAGCGAAACTGGGAGGCGGGTCACATTCTCGATTAAATCTAACAAAAAATATCTTTAAACAGATAATCGGCGTGTATTTTTCTGTACCACTTTTCGTAAAAACTTTCTATTATAATAAAATGTTTGTGGGTTATTAAAATTATATTTCAGCAGATATATACAAAACACGACATGATCGTTAATAATAAAAACACATGTACATCATACCCTACCTTTATTTCGTTGTTTACGTTCTTAATTTAATAATGTTATATGTACGGACGTGATTTCACATGCCCATGGACATGGATATATGCTTTTTTTCCTGTTGAATATTGTTTGTTAATTTAAGTTCAATACGCATAGGCACGTTTGTTCATTAAGTATGGCAATACTCTTATGATGATTCTCGAAAGTATGTATGAGGACATAGCCGGACCAGGTGAGCTCAATCGTAGGAGCACTTGACTATTCGAGTTCGCTCAGGAACATATGGATAAGTTAACTAACCAAAGCGATATGACCTTATACATGTATATGTTGAAATCTAACAATCGAACGAATTATCAAACATGGTATGTACACTTAGGTGGTTGTGTAATTTCTGTTAGAATATCGTATTAAATATGTAAATTTAAAATGATTGTGCCCGCACTTGAGTTTGTTGCCTTGTTTAAGTCTATACGCGCCTAGGCTGCACCCAGTGTGTGTATTTGTGTTTTTCCAAGGTTATGAGTTACCTCCGCGCCTAAGGCTGCATAATGTTGGGACCTGGAGTGTGTTTAGCACTCCTACCTAATAAGCTTAGATTGACGACAGTTGGGACGAATTTTGAATGATAGCTGCAATTTCCAGCTATTTATTTGTGTTTACTGAAATACTTTTCAATTTTGTATATGGTCTTGTGCTGCGGGGGGGGGGGGGGGGGTAGGATTATCCGGAAAAAAATCACCTGTCCGGAATGGTGACCACAAAACAAACAAAAAATAACATTGCGCCGGGAGCGGGAATCGAACCGGTGTCGTACAGGTGAAAAAGCGAACGTGCTTACCACTGCGTTAGCGGGACGGACAACTACGCAAAGAAATGTTGTTTTATCTACATAATCTACATATATCATAGCAGTGCAGCGTTTACAATTTGCAGGTTCAAAAGTGTTCGCATTAGATTTGTGATCGCGTAAAAAGTGAATTTTACATGTTTTCATTCGCAATTTATTTACAAAATCGAGAACAAATATCAAACAAAATAGAGAAAATATATAGTTGTTTCATTGGTCCATAAAAATAACATGGATGTAAAATTACTAATTTAAAATTAACGTTTTGATACACTTATTGAATCTGTTTCCCAGAATATCCTGTTCTATTAATATTTACCTTTATCAATGATTATCAGCGAGGTATGCCGATTAGAAAAATCGAGCTATCTCAATCGGACTGGCTCGGTCTTTTACATAGGTCGCCATTGTGAATAATTTTTTCATGGTATGATTACTTAGACGATGCTTCGCAGCATCGTCAAAAAGCTTTAACAACAAGCAAAACCTTGTACAAAATATTCTAAGCATGTTATCAAGCAAAAAATGTTGTATTTATTTCGTTGTTTGTCGTCTAGAATAGCAAACACTTCAAAATAAAGTATGTTCAGACGATGTACAATTTTTATTGCTAATTGTTCCTAATGGTTTGAGAAAACTAAAGAAATCTAAGAAATACGATAATTGCCAGAGTACATAAGACGACTTAGCGGGCACTCTGCGCATGGTTATCATTTATTTTGATATTATAAAATATGAGAAAACCTTGATTTTCGTCATCAAGCGAGAGCTTTTTCCGCCATTCTGTGCGTACGATGTACTTTTGTGATCACGTGATTCCCCGCAGTGAAAGTATCTGCCTTGCATGCAAAAGTTTCAGGAAAGCTAAATCAATAGTTCATTTCTATTATATAAATTGTCTTAAAATAACATAGTATTCGACAAAAATGTGTACTGAGAAACATTTGCAGAGCATATGCACACCTAAACGATCAGTTGTGTTTCAGTATAATAAGCCTTTGAAATCTCATTTGACCCCTGAAATTTTCAACCATTGAGTAGACGACCAAGTGTTGAGTTGCCTTCAGCGTTAACACCAGCACATGGTTGCGTACTCCAATCGGATAACTTCAAACGATTCTATAATCTACGGTGGAAAAATATAAAAGCAAATGTTTGTGAGGACTCGTATATTACGAGTATTGTTTACCTCAGTTACTTGGTATATATGTATTTTTGTATACCGGTAAAAGCAATAAATTACAGTCATGTTTTCCTAACAACAGTCTTTCCCAATAGCATTGCATAATACGCACTTATAGTAATTCTTGCATCTTGATGCAAATTTATTCGAGAGGAAAACCGATAATTGCCGGTATATGATAGGGATGATAATTGGCATGATCTCTGACCGCATACTACGCATATCCCATAGTATGTTACCAGAATACCTGCATGGATCAGTTAAGATGAAGCCGGATATGTGTTGTTTTATATGAGCTGTGTACAAATATTGTACAAAGTCTCATGCAATCAAACGATGTGATCAATCAAAAGTGATCGTATGTGGCAATTGCCATGACCACTTTATGGAGATAATACGCGAATTTACCCCGAAGCACATTCTTTTATTTCATCGCACTTTATTGTACAGAAAAGAAATCTCATGTTGGGCTCATAGTCAGATTGAATATGCGTGTAAGTATATTTTTTATTATGCATGGATTCTTTTCATGAAGAAAAGCTACAACTTTTTTTCAAACGATGTTTTTTTGTTAATACTGTTTGAGTACACCACATAGCATTGTGTTCTGGTTGAGTATTCTCACCTGCGAACGTACCAATACTATTGCCTACAGTAGTATAACAATTCATATGTGGAACAGATCCTCATCGATATCGCGGTTGCTATAGTGATATATAATTTGTATTTAATGGTTTCTAGATAATGCAAGCCTTCGTTATAGAAACAATTTTTAGCGATGTTAATAATGCAGTAAAAATATTGTCGGAATTTCACAACCGTCATGACGTCATGTTATAATATCGCGTAAACAGTATCATGTTGTTACGTTATCATCATCGCATTCCACAGAAAAATACGTAAGATACGATAGACTGTGTTTTGTGCTGGTTATGGCAGTGAGTAATACATCAGAAATTACTGTATTTAATAGATCTGTGTTCTTGGCCTAAAATTCGATGTGTAACGCATACATGTACACGGTTATGCTGCACGCAAGGTGAAATTTTGTCACCGATTTCGGACGTATTCAATGATTTACTCTTATATCTTAAGAAATCGCCAAAAACTGCAAAAAAACACTATATTGAATGCACTAAACATTTTTGCATTACTTGAGATACTTGCAAAAATAACGTGTAAACCCCACTGAACCTCGTTGATCCTGCACCCTGTAAATAGACCACACACCAGTTCCACAGTCTTCCCGACACTTTGACTCTCTGAGAAGTTTAAGTAACGTGGTGCCCATAACTAGGCCACAAGGACAACGGCCAGGCAACGCTTCCAAAAACTCTCATGCCAACAATGTTTACTAAAACACCATAAAGCTTTCACAGACCCTCTAATAGGCGACATAGTGCCATCAAAATTACAATTGATCTCATGTGTTTTATGCGCTTCTATAAATATAAATAAATGTGTCGATAGTGGCTGTAACCTGTGCAATACTCTCTGAACGTGTGCCAATAATTCCCCTTGATTCGAATTCCAGCCGCGGCCGTGTTATGTTCGTTAAGGATACAACTTTCGGCGCATCAATAATTCATGGCAGCGACTATATCTTTGAGAACAACGCTATAAAGCGTACAAGCGCTTTTCTGTACAATAATACAATTCAACAGAATCTCTTTTTTAAATTGTTCATATAAATAGCTTTGTTGACTCAGCTGTTCATAAAAGGCGTTAAAGCGGTTCTGTAACCTCCCTGTTTTATTCCCAAACGGCATTTTACATCCGATTGTTTTGATGGCCGAAGACTCACAACAAGATAAAAAATCAACAGTAGGGGCGTTATTCGCGGGTAAAATATATAGGGAATTCGTTCGGGGGGGGGGGGGGGGTTGATGTCGTCGTTATACACAGGTGGTCGCTATTCAAAAGCGGTCGCTGGTTGGACTGTATATCGTTTAAAAATGTACCGCGTACAGAATATGAGCATCAAGTCACTACATGTTTACATTGCATTCAAATCACAAGTGGTTAGCGTGTGGCTATGATATTAATTAGTGAAAACATCATTTTAAATGATAAATTATCATGTTATAACGAAAAATCAACTTTTCTGAAAAATAAAATTCACTATCAAATATATATATATATAACTAGGTATCCAACTCGAAATCATCCGAAAACGGGGTGCATCGTTTTGAACAGCCATTACTTCATCAATTTTGCAGCGATTTTCATGAACCCGGTCTTATTCAACGCAGAAATGAATTTCCTTTCTGGAAATGTATATATCTTGTAATATTTCTACACATGCTGGGTCAAAATTTAAGAAATAAGGCGATACACAATTCGCGTAACCCAGTTAACATCGATCAGACCGTATTTATGAATGAAATCTCCAGTTCTAAAGACACACCTTCGCATTGGACCAATGAGATCACTGGTGTGTTTAAAATGTCAGTTAGTTCAAATGTATGTAAACAAAGGTTTCAAAATGCGCTGGACAGTTGTTTTTGATTCATAATGTTCCGGCAAGCACGGTAAGAATTTGTTCATACGTTTTATTGAATTATGGTATCGAGGTCCGTGAACTTTGCAGGGAAAATGCCCTTTACTCCGTGAAGATTTCAGTAAAAATACGGTCTGATCGGTGTTAACTGGGTCACGGGAGTTGTGTATCGTGTTATTTCTTAAAAGTTGACCCAGTATTTGTAAAAATAGACATATAAATTTCCAGAAAGGAAATTCATTTCTGCTTTGAATAAGACTAAGATCGTGAAAATCGCTGCAAAATTGATGAAGTAATGGCTGTTCAAAACGATGCACCCCGTTTTCGGGTGATTTCGAGTTGGATACCCTGTTATATAAATATATTTGATAGTGATTTTTTTCAGAAAAGTAGACTTTTGTTATAATATGATAATTTATCATTCAAAATGACGTTTTCACTAATTAATAGCATAGCCACACGCTAACCACCTGTGAGTCAAATGCAATCAGGACCGCGAATCAAAGGAAACAATTTTGAACAGTATTTTACCGCTCATGTTTACTTAAAAGTTGTTTCTATCTTCGTAATAGTTTGTTAACTTTCTTTACATTTTATGTTCAATGCTTGAATGATCTTCTATAAATAAATATCAGAAACTGTGTTAATGATTTTCTAAGTACAAAATTACTTGATTGGAAATTACACCAACGTCCCTTTTCGGTCTCCGTTGCACTTGTTAAATCTCCGTTACAACATAATCATTTTCAAACTCGTCAAAGATATCATTTTAACAAATGTTCTGACCAAGTTTCATGACCATTCGACTATAAATGTCACTTCTAGAGTGTTAACAGCGTTTTAGTAAAGCCATATTAGGAAAAAAAGCTAGGCGGACATTTTTTCCGACGAACGGAACCACTTTAAATGTCAGCCAAGACATGATTTGCACAAACGTTCTGGCCAAGTTTGATAAAGATTGGAAATAAATATGGGCACTAGAGTACTGACAATGTTTAACTAAAGCAATATAAGGAAAATAAAGTGTTTACATTCTTTCCAGCCCTTGTGTAAATCCCATGTGAACCCCGTTGAACCTGCACCCTGCGATACCAACACCGCCATCACTAACCCCAACACCAAACCCCAGCACCACCACAAATAATACCACTATCACCGTTAGTTCACCACCACCATCCCAACCCCCTACCACTTCAACCTACTACATGTATTTCACTAATACTGTTTTACAAAGTGTACCTTTGTATGATTGTATTAATGTATATTTTTATGTTGCAATTCCTTAAATGCCTACGCAAAGTTGGTAAAATAAGAAGCAAAATGCAATAATGATGCTTAGTTAATTTTGTGAACACAATCGATCAAAGATAACAACTTTGTCTCTTTAATTAACTATGACTATGGCTGCGACTCAAATATTAATTCTATGAGAACACAATAAATCGCGGTCTTGCCATTAGCCCATTTATGCCTTGAGGACTCTCCCATCCTTCAAAATTGGATCAATTCATTTCCAAAATTAGGGATGTCTAGTATATTTATTTCTATATTCAGAATTTACAGAAATTTCTGTATAAGCAAACAGCGCAGATACTGATGAGACGCCGCATCATACGGCGTCTCATCTGGGTCTACGCTGTTTGCTAAGGCCTTTTTTCTAGACGCTAGGCATAAATGGGTGAAAGACATTTATAAGAATTGTCGTGAACGACACATTAGAAATGACTGAGATCGATTTCATAAGTGGGAGTCCAAACAGTCGTTTAAATGCAATCAATTGATAATACAACAAAGTGCCGCTTTTAACGCTCCTATAAAAAGTGTCATTCACGCGGATAATTTATGGGAATCACGCAATCAAACAAACTGTACAACTATTATACTTTATAGCGTAATATCAATATAGTAAAATTAGCTATATTAATTAACTATATTTTCATGAACATAAAATGCGAACCGGGGTATTACTTTAACATTTAGAAGGCATACTATATCCTCTTCTCTTCTTGTTTTTATATTTGATTTGAATAAAGAAAACTACATTTGACAAAACTTTAAATTGCGTCAATTGCGTTAAACTATTATTCGACAAGTTGTTCATAGTATATACAGTTCGCATATTATTTATAATTATAGAATAAAGAACACAGAAGCAAATGTAAAACTACTCAATATTAATGCAAAACAGACATCCCGAACCAGATCACACCGTAGTATAATATAGTTCTTATGGTTATTTCACAAATATTTATGAAATAGGTTAGAATCAAGCCAATTTTCGCATAATCAGATTATTTTATTCAGAGAACATTCCTTTTGCGCTGATGAGTGACACTAACATAAATCGAGATGACGCCCATGTGCTTTAATTTCGACGCATCAGGTAGTGGTTTCAAAACAGTGGTTTAATTACGGTTAATCTAAAATATTCCCTTAAATGAATTAAGACTAAAATGAATTAGCCTGTGCATTACGCACAGGCTAATCAGGACGACACTTTCCGCTTTAATGGTATTTTTAGTTTCAATGAAGTCCCTCCTTACCGAAAATCATGTTTAGGCGGAAAGTGTCGTGCCTGATTAGCCTGTACGGACTGCACAGGCTAATTTGGGAGTCCGCACAGGCTAATCTAGAACGACAGTTTACGCACATGCATTAGGCCCAATTTTCTCAGAACGCGACTCATTTTCATAAATAGAAAAAACACACAACGTCGTAGCTTAAAAACGATTCGTTTTGGGTATGCGTTTGTAGGAAAAATATGACTAAACGCTGTGTCGCTGTTATTAACACATAATATACCACATAATATACGTATAAGTGCAGCATTAAAATACGACACGGCGGTATATTTATACGGTATACATTACTTACATTTTCGTGGTTATAATACGGATCAAACCGGGCTGATGCGATTTGGGATGCGTCTTGCGCAACCTCGTATATCGTTGAATGGAATTCCATAGCGTAAATCACTGGTCATATCAAAAGCAAGAACACCACACAATTAGCCGTCTGCATCCATCGATTCTAATGACTTTACATGATGTCGCTGCTCTAATGTATAAACTATCAATCACATAACATAAATTTCACATATGAGCTAAATAAATAAACCAACTATTATTTCACCCGACGCATGATCGGAAATCCGAAAAAAAGCTAAACAAAGTTGCCCCACATTTATCCAAGCTTCCAATAAATTGCTTACTCGAGGCACAGTGAGCCAAATATCACTGAATGTATGATGCGTATCGCAACATTCTTGGAACCCAGAAAGAAAACAGATTTCAAGACAGTAAACGGAACACGCGCATGGAGTAAAGGCGAGTATAAGGCTTTTGCGAATCGATTTTTTTCACAGTGCATGGAAAATCTTATTATCAAACTTTGAGGTGGGTGGGGGGGGGGTTATAAAATCAGCTATGGAATCTACTCCCTGTATAACGTCGGTAAATGTGTTAAATATAGTGTAAAGAGAGTAAATCTAAGCGCTGGCAGCTCACAAAGAGATAAAGCATAGTGCACACCATTCATGACTGGATTATTCGCTTAATCAGTATAACTTACCATTTGTGTTTTTAGTTGTTCGCTTGTTAGTACCAGAAATTTCATGTCGCGGTTCGCTCTTAACTACGACAAACCTGATTACGAGAAAGAGTTGTATGATTTATGCAAGAGGTTTGAGTTCTTCAACTATATTCATTCACAATTGCAAACATAATGTGAATAACGTGTAAAATGGAATATTTTTAACGCTCTGTATACAGTAAAAAAATCTATAAAGAATGTTTGTATTATGCCTGTAGCGGAACAGAATGTTTATGAATGATTAAGCATAGTCATTCTATCTGCTGCGTCTTAATAACGTAGTTTTTTTTGCTCAGCCCAGGTCATTCATAATATGAGGCTATTAAAATATGCCGGAAAATAAAACTTCTGCTGATAAACAACTATAGTGGGATGTCCATTGCGCTATCACGCGACTGTTGCGTTACCTGGGAAACGTTCTTTTGGAATGTCCATTGCGCTATCACGCGACTGTTGCGTTACCTGGGAAACGTTCTTTTGTTCTCAACAGATAGCGGCGATCTTTTGTATCCACGGGTGCAAACAACGCAATAGTTGAAGGTTAAGCTTGTTTATATTCATAGTTCTCAATTTATAAAACGTTGAACATGAGTTCATCAATAACTACATGTATACTATATAGACAACAACAAAAAGGCTTTATAATCAATAAAACCGAAAAAACAACAACTTAATATAACAAGAAATATATTTTAAAAAGGTAGTCGGCGTAAATGCTGACGTTAAAGTAAAGTTTGCAATTTACGTTTCCAAATATTTAAATTAAAAACAAAAGTTTAACCATTGTGTTTTATTTACTTGTTAGTCGCATATTCACCGCATAAAATGTCTTAACCATTGTCAACCCACACATTAGTGTAAGTAGATACAATTATACTGCGGGAGTGCACATCATATGAGTCCTTACATGCCTTATTATGAGTGCATTTCTTCACCATCGAAATATATAGTATGTTAATATTTGATTTACATGCAGTTTTCTATCAAAACATTTAAATCACAATTTCATAGCCGCGTCATGTGAAAATGGGATTTATGCGTTTCGGCCAGCGTATCTTAAGCCCAACCTGTGCATTTGCATCTGGTCAGAGGCGATGCTGATCACTATAGAATTACTCAATGTGTTATGGTCTCATTATGTGTCCCCTGACCAGAATAAGAGTTGTGCAGGCTGAGTGGGCCATATATATATATATGGGCGCATATGAAATAACACCCATTTTCGCAAGACAAGGGTCATTTAAAATCTAATTGCGAATTGTTAATGGCACGTTTTAACACAATGCTGTTCGATATTGAATTCAAAATAGCAAACTGGTGTATAAGGGCATTCTATCCAGGCGTTAGGAACGATTTCCAGACGTGCTGACAGCGTACGGCAAACATTTGTGGTTGGATAATTAAACGATGTTCCTCGTATCGTGATACTATACTATTTTGGTAATGTTTGTTTTCTCATCTTGAAAGCAAAACTGTGTTCATCGACTGTCAATTGTCTATTCCTAGGACGATTTAGTGAAAGAGTACTGAAATTCTGCGATATGGATTTTAACACGTAATTGTAACTGGGTCACACTTTGTGTCGTTTGAACATTCAGAGAGTAGTCCGGAATTCCTTACACTGAACAGTGCTACTACCTTTACGCTGAACACAGACACAGTGATGTAGCCAAGGTTCAGAAGTTTATCTCGAAACAGCCTATGAAATATTCGAATATATTAATGCGTGTCTGCTGGCGTTATGTAAAAGTCATTTAAGGTGAAAAGCTGGGTTATACAGCTACGCCGAAAAAGGCGCATTAGTGCTCTATACCCATGTTTAGGTCAAAGTTGTTGGCATCCTGTGAACTGCTAGGGTAACAAGTAATTCATTAACAACAAAGTACGAGTCAACAGGGCTGTCTTGATGACTACCTTATTCGTGAGTAAAAAGTATTGCTCGCAGATTTATTTTTTTTTATGTTTTTTTACCTATTATCTTATTGTTTACTTTGAATTTGTATATGGTGTCAAAAATCGAAAGTTTTGTACCGGGAATTTACATCATGAAAATATATTCTTAGTGAGTTTGGTATTCGATATTCCAACAATGTGCATTTAAAATGATCGTGATTGCATATTTTCTTTATATTCAGTTCTCATTATCATTTCATCATACTTTCTATGCTTATAGAACGTCAAAAGGGCCATGTTGTTGTTATTTTGTTTAAGTTATCTCTATAAAATAAATAGGATGACAAAAAGTGAACACACATCTCGACCCGAGCGTTAAGACACACTCTTTATAAATTTGAATGGCTTGTGTTGATTTCAAACTTGCGATTAATTTTCAAAAGTGAGTTGCGTCTTAAATTATGCAATAGCGAACAACTTCAGTGCCTTCAGCGCTTTGATTAAGTATGTTGATATATTTCATATTTAACAAAAATCGTAGATGGACAAGGTTTGCATGGTCGATTCTTGCATGTTTCACACGTGGCTGAACGTACACAAAACAGTAGTGTGTGTTTTTAAAAGTAGTTCACTTTACAAAACCGAAGATGGCATTTCTCACGATGTAAAATGTGCGATGTTGCTGGCGTGTACTGCCAGATCAACATGAGCACTCTGTATACACGCACGGTATAGTAAACAAATCACATCAGCTTGCTCTATCTTGGAGTCCTTTTTTATTTTCAATACAGTCTGACATACTTTCTTAAACGCTTCATCCATAGGTCATGATAACAATTATTACTCATAACAATTATTACTCATATCGCAAATGTCTCTATTGCTATGATTTTAATTTAATGATTGTGATCGAATTTTGATATATAACGCAGCCTGGGATGCACGGATTTCAAAAATAAATAAAAACTTTAGGGTCGGCACAAAACAGAGAGGGTAATCACGTGACAAACAAGATGGCGACGGCCATGCGAGACAGTAATTTTACGTCGTTTTATACCCTTCTCGGCATAGACGTCGCCATCTTGTTTCTCACAAGATGCACCCTTCTGAATTAGAATCGGTCATATAAGTGACGCTCCATTGGTCATTGTCGGCTTGGGTACTACTTATGTGTACCCCCGTTAGTCCTAAGCATACCTAAATGTACCCCGGGTACGGAAAATATTCTAAAACGTACCCGACCAATTTAGACTGTACCCGAGTTTTATTCCCGCCCAAAATCAGATATCAAGAAACGCGCTACGGGATACACAACAACATTCTTTTTTAACAAAACCTGCCTCAACATGCATGCTCTTTGCGTATGAGTTTCGATAATATAGAGGCCATTTGACAGAATATTGGCATACATATAAACATAATCAATTTGAGAAAAAAGGCCGACAACGACCAAGTTAGTGTTAGAATTCCGGGTACGTCTTTGTATAATTTCTGTTCACGAGGTACATTTAAGTATACTTGAGAGTACCCGGGGATCATTTAAGTAGTACCCGAGACGACAATGACCGATCGAGAATAATTAACTGTCACGAATGGGAACATTTGTTCAAAGCATTATTAAAATCAATCAATGCATAATAAAATTATAGAGTTTACATGCACAGAAATGGCTATAAACTGGCGTATTTCACATTTGTCTGGAAAGAATACCATTGGCCTTGCGCGTGATCATGTTTTATAAGCGCGACACGCCGTCTAAGGTTAGATAACTTTTGTATCAAATTAGTTCGAATATTTAAATGCTAAAGGAAGTAAAAACGCTGGAAAGCTTCGGATAATCGGACAGACGGACAGTCCGAAAAACTTACCCACAAAGTGTTTTTTTATAGTCCCACCTTTCTACTTGTACTTGTAGTGAGTGAATAAAATCCTCCAAACCCACTGTGCAAGATGCGCCACGCGTTTATTAAAGAACGATACAAGGGAAAGGACTCGACTTAGTATTTTAACAAAAATTGCATAATTACTGCCCTTTAAAGACAGCGGAGCTTGGAAACACTAAATAGTAAGCCCCAGGGCCATTTAAATAATTGTTGATCGCAGTCTTTTTGCGCGAAGACCGTATCAATACAATATTATGCAAACGGAATCAACATTGAAGTTCTTTTTATTCAATAGCAATTATAATTATTCGGAATAATAATTGTTTAAAGACCAAGATTTAAAACAAAATGATTCATAATTCTTTATTTAATATATTGTCCATAGCACCTAACTAAAACATATACAATATAGCACTTAATTTGTTTTTCAATCCCATTTTTTACAAGAGTCTATGTCGTATTGCAAATAGCTTTCCACATACCGTTTTTGCGACATTTTGTATTGAAATATTTTTGTTTATTATTTGTAAACTGCAGAAATTTGAATTCTGTGTAGAATGGACAATAGTCGAAATAGTAGTTGTCCGTCGAATTAGCACTATCAGTATGGATCCAGGTCGACAAAAGTGTTACTTTTATATTGAGAAAAATGTTCCAGTGAATTTAGATCCATGAAATAAGCATAACATTTGCGTCAAAATCGTTACATTTATTAGACGGTCTGTCGTTTCAAAAATAAACTTCCACTTATAGTATTTATGATATAATTATTGGCCATACTAATTATTGTTTATTTATTGTTTATTCAAATCTCACCATTAATAAAAAGGTGTATCGGGTATCTAGTGGTGTCGATAAGTCGAAGTAAAAGATGACAGCTTATCATATTTATGAAGATAGCTCTACGCATTATTTTTACAAATAAATTATCTCTAAATGTATATGTAAACGTATAATGGCACTCGTGCTTGTGACGTCAATTATTTATGTCAACATTAAATGAATTGTTGTTCCCGGACAAAACAAGTCTAGTGTGAACCAGGCAAATGAAAAGATAGCACGTAATGAAAGGCAAGCTTCCGTTTATCGAACCGGATATAAAATGCCGCCAGCAGTACAAATAGTTGTAAGTGATGTGTAACCCATAAAGGAATAAGCATTTTGAATTAAATGAAAAGAGGGCGTTTGATTCAAAACACGTTTCTAGTTTATACATATACAAGTATATACATTGTTATTTTCATAATGCATGCGCTGAAGATTGGAAATTAGTGCATACGAAACTATCAAAATTCTGCATTGCTACTAGCTCCGTACGTTATAAGGTGAAGGTCGTTTTTGTTGTTGCTGTAAAGCGTCTGCATGAGAAAAAGTGAAATTTGGACTTGCATTATCTAGATTTAGTGAATGATAATGGCTGTACTACACACACACCTTCATTTAGTTTGTTATCTGACGTGTGTGACAGTGGTTTCTGCGGAAATTCATCGGGCAACGACTAATCCTTCGAAATATGCCAAACAGGATGAATTTTTTTACGTGGACGATTTACCTCATCATCAGGCTCATTTGAAACTTGATAATCAAAATTCTGCTAAACACGATTGGTTGGAACTTAAAATGCAGACTAGCTATGAGACGTGGATTTACTCTATAGGTGGTGCTATACTTGTGGGTCTCAGTGGCATATTCCCCCTTCTAGTTATCCCCATCGAAGCTGGGCCTGCGCTAAGACACGGGGGTGAGTTGGCTCCCTTTTATGGCTCAGGCTTTACTCTAGTCTTTACCATTGGAGAATCTGACTGGACTTTTATGTATTATCTTTGTGTTCTGCGCATGGTAAATATTTATATCAGGGATGCATTATGTGTGACTATTATCAAATAAACCCCTTAAAGGATTAAAAAACAATAAAATCACATGAACATATGCTATACATTTAAAATGCTGAGACACTAGCCTCAGATCTTTAAAAAAAAAACGTTGAGATGAGTAAAATCTTGATGTATGAAAAAAAAGAAAAATCTATTTTAAAAATTCTGCTTATTTGTTTTGCAATAACAAAATGTTCCATGCTCTGGTAATGTCAACGCAATACAGCTGGAAACTGTCTGCCATTCCCAACTAGTCATCTTGGCACTAGTGATTTAGGACTTCATAAGTTGATGCTTAACAACCCCTGACCAGGTTTTTTTTCCTTTTTTCCAAATATCTGCCCTTTCCCCTAGACAAATTTTTCCCCTCTTACAGAGATTTTCCCCAAAACAATGATATCGAAAACATAAAAAAAAAATATTGCATAATTAAATTATCTGTCCCCTTGAATTTGTTTTAAAAACAGTAAAATAGGTTAAATTGATTTTTTAAGACTTTCCTTATTTTTACCCAAAATCCGGCTTTTTTTTCCCCTCAAAAAAAGGCCAGGCCCTTTCCCCAAAATCAGATAAAAAAAACCTGCTGACACACTTTTAATTTGATGATCTCCTGAAATGAATGCTGTTATTAACTAAAAGAAGAAGGAATAGTGTCCTAGGTGGAAAATATTTGCTACACTCATATTTATCGGGATGGAATTGGGACATGTACATGTAACAGGTGTGTTTGTTGCTAATGTCTTTCATTTTTTTTTTTTTAATTTAACAAAGGTTTATGTTGACCTGGCATTTAGTACTGGTTAAAGTCTATGAGTACTGCCACAATTATATTGACAGTACGTTAGAATGAGATATAGCAGTTCCCAGATCATTACAGTGAGTAAGGCATTTGAATCAAGAATAACACTGTCACATTTCAACAACTGTGATAAAAATTTAACTTTACTACCGGTTATTATACATGCTGCATCAAGAAATCTTAACTAGTAATTACACATGTGCTATCATAAAGTGTCAGTAGGGACATTAGATTTTACCTTAGGCATTCAATAAGGATGTTTAATTTTAATACTTGTTAACACTGGGAGTTCTGACTACACAAAGGATTTAAAAAAAATAATGACAAACTTTTTTTCACAAACAAAATAAAATAATTTATTGTATAATAAGTAGTATATTGCTGTGACATTATTTTGGACTGCATTGTGCAAATTTGCACCAAAAAATGGGCACAATTATAAGTTTTTATTTTTGCATTTACTAAATGCATTCTACTTACCGAAACACGTTTCTGTACATAAATCCGATCAGAATGTCTAGAAGAAAACGAGTGACTTGATAGCCTAGACATTTGTGAAATTCCAAACTATGAACACAGAAAGCACTGAGAATTATTTAAGGATTGTTTCACGTCAGTGAAGCACTTTCTTGTTCACCAACAGTAATTCATCCAGAACTATGTAGATAAATACAGAGGAATGACATGTGCATGTTCCAGTTGTCTATAACCTAACATAATATATATAAGCTTTAGAAGTTCAGTTAAACAGTGCACTTGATAAACATTCTGTTACCGGTACTTATAGAGAACTGAAATATGAAAGCCTTACTATTTGTGACAACAGTAAATGATTATTTTCTAAATATTATGTTTCTTTGTATTTTCAAAATGTGTTCATTAGTATTATTTGTATTTTGTACAACACAAGTCACAAAGATTTTCAATATATTGAAAACAAATTAAGTCCAAAAGATTTCACATTTAATAGTGATTCCAAGTTCCATCATATTGTGATGGTTGTTAATCTGTCAATATCCTGTTTGTTATTATGGACACAAATATAATTCTTGGATAAAGCTTACTGACACATGTCAATTAATAAGTTCTTCTACATCTCTACATGTAGCTATGTATTAACGGTGGCTTTTCTTGAGTATGTATTTTCATAGGCAATACAAAACATGTGGTTTTGGTTAACATTGTATGTGTAACTATGGTGATGGGTCTTCACAACTAGTAATAACATACATGTATGTAACAAATTTACTATATTTTAAGACAAATGTAAGAAACCACTTTGTATATTTTGGTATTTCAAAAAATATCTGGAACCAGAATATTTATGATCCAAAAATGGTGTGCTGGCTTTAATGTCCTCATGCTTTTTGAAACATAAACAATATATTTGGTTGGCCTGAACGATGTGGTACATAGTATTGTGTAGAGAAGGGGGTAGTGTTTCAGTCTACTTCTTAATAAGAATCATTAGCTTGGTATGCCTGCTGGCTGGAACCAAATAACAGATGCTGAGATACAGGTACATACATGTACACATGTAGCTTGTTACATACACATGTCTTCTAGTCTTCTTGTCAATCTTTTTGTAAGGCATTTTGTAACAGTAAATAAAAACAGTGCATGCAAGAATTCTTGAAAGAAAATTTTTAATATACATTTCATGTGTGTGTGTGTCTTTGAGTTGATCTTAAGAAGTATGATAGAGTGTAACTATGAAGTATAGATAACAATCCAAATATGGTAGCTGTACAAAGTTGTGTATGTGTACTATTCTTAAAAGCAAATCCAGTATTATTTTGGGCTGGAATAAATGTATGGATATCAGCCTAAATGAACCTTGCACAGTTTGATTTGTGGGTTTCGGTTGTTTGACCCTGAAAATGTCTGTGTTTTCATGAATTCGAAAATTTGACTTTGCTTTAAATATAACACACATTCACTGTTCATGTGCCTATTTTTGTTCTGTATCACTGAAAACATTATTATTATTGCAGGGTTTTTTACCTTTTATAACAGACGCAGAATATCGGCGTCTTCCCCCACCAAACTAGGCTGGTTTTTTCCCCTTTCCGGACCAAAAATTAAAAAAAAAAATATTTTTTTTTTAATAGAAAGATGTGTCTCATGATTATAATATCTCAATTCTATTTCAATTTAATCTTGTCAAACGTACTAAATCATGAAAAAAGCATTCAAACAGTTTTGTTTTTTTCCCCAAATATGTCTCTTTCGCCCTCTATTTTCCCCTTTCACCTAGCGTCCAGCGTCTTCCCCTTTGTCTATAAAAAAAACCCTGTATTGAAGCTTAATAGTCTAAAACTGATAACGACAATTTTCTTAATCTTTTTGAATTACCAAAAAGATTTTTTATAAACTCATAAAACTGCCCTTATATTTTTGAGATACAGTCTGAGTGTGACCTCCTTTTTAACTTTAATGTGACATCTTGACATTATACTTATAAATAAAGATAAATCCTGGTAAATTAACACATGCATGCAGAAAGTATTCTTAAGAATACATAAAAAGCTGTTTTAAAGGGAGTTCACAGATTATTACATGTATTTTGTTTAAACATCATGAAATAAATTTACAAACAAGCCTGTAATATATATTTTGAAAAGTTTTAAATAATTAAAATAACAAGAAGAGAAATGAAATAAAAATTGTCTTTTGCATCAAACTTGAGGCATCAAGTAGCAAAAGCTACATCATCGTAACTCACTATATACTAGTATACCCCTACCCCTCCCTTTTTGAATCTATGACATAGTTACATAGTAAAATTATGTAGTTATTACTTTTTTTTTATTTTTTTCGATGATAAGCGTTAAAAATGCTCTATAATGTTTTAGATTTTGATTGATGATTATTTTTTACATTTTTTTTTTAGCTAGGAGTACTATTTTGCATGTTTTAAATTAAATATATTTTGATAATCAATACATTCTGTTTTCAATTTGTGATATTTTTTTATTGTAATTTTTCGAAACTATTAACAAATCTTTTAAAGTCTCTCGTTTATGACGTACATCAATATACAAAAATAATGAACATAATTATATAACAGTTGGGTGATTTTCTTTGGTTTATAAAAACATGGTTTTGCTCGAGGCCTGGGTATTTTTTACTGATGGGTTGCTATGTATTCGCCCAGTGCAGGTTGGCAAGTTTATAATATGATCCGCTTGAATTACGCAGATCAAAGATTTCACCAAATTTGTTTGTGCCTACCTTTATACCAATTCATTTAATGACCCTATAAAGGTTTTGATCTCAATGATAACATGGGAAACAAAACACTGTATAGTTATTGGACTGAGCAAGACCGAATGAAATAAAATTATTGACATAATAGATGTACATGTATTGAATTCTCTTATGTAAATTTGTTGACATCTTCATGTAATCTGCTACAAGATATGCTTTATTGAGACCATATATTTGGCCATCCGTGCTCATATATATATGTACATTGTAGAGATTGCTGTATTTTATAATTTATATAGGCATTCCTCGTAATGACACAAAATATAACGATAACAACAGAACTCTCCAAATTATTCATTTTTTTTTGCGTTTGTAACGCTTTTTAATTTTTAGGTACTCTTGTACATGTAGGAGAATCATCCATTTAGCCACTTACATGCTTGTGGATAAGTTAAAGCCGGCCGAGTTGATTTTTCTCACAACAATTTGGTTTTCTCAACTGACCAGAATTGATCAGTATTGGTCAGATACATTCTAAAGCTTTACTCTTCCATACTGATTTTCGCAAAAATTGTGCCAAAAAATGCCAAAAGCATCAAAAATACGATACTTAATCATGTACATAACGGAATCCTCAAGACTACCGGTATTATTAACCTGTGACGTATACACGCTTTGGGTCACGTGAGCACCAATTTCACGTGATTTCCACTTCCGCGCTTTTCAAAACAAAGACGAACTACTAAATCATAGGTGTTGGGCGTGTGGCCAAGTCACTTAAAACACTATCAATATGTCATAAAACAACATTTTTCATCATTTTGACAAAAATAAAGTTCTGATATTATATATATTTACAAGATAAGTATCTCTTGAGACAGGAAAATCACCCACATCAACATGTTTAAGCCATAAAGTGCCTACATGGCGGTCGATTTTCGTAAACTATGTACCATTTTGTTGGGAAAGGAATGCCTCGTTACGAAAAATGACCACGAACGGCTACTTATCAACATAAACTACAAGAAAACACTTCTCGAACTCGCAGAAATGCCAGGTCGTCGTCTGACTGAACGTTCAGTGCCGATATTTACAAGAGTAAAACTATTGAAAGTCCAGCTCCATGTCGAGCAGCCATTCAAGTTAAACACGATTCTCGGTTTCAGATATTCGGTAACTCTGAGGCGCGGAACCAATAGTTGGATACATAGCTTAAGGTGAAGGACAGATCATTGTACACGATTGAAATTAACATTCAAACATAACGATTATATTTGTGTTTGGTGTGGACAAAAGACAAATCTGTGTTGTTAGTTGATTTTGTTAATTGTAATTGTGCGGATTATGTTCGGTAGCTGGGGTATTTCGATACTTTTATTCTTGTAAAATATCGGCACTGAACGTTCTTCTATCTATCAGAATTTTTTTGTGGTCAAAATAATGAAAAATGTTGTTTTATGACATATTGATAGCAGGGATCATATTTTCCCGCAACATCAATCGGTCTGGATTTAAATGGGGAAAAAGTGTCCGAAAATTTATATCCGAAATCATGACAAATTACGTTAACATATATACCATTGATTTTGCCATTCATGAAAGTGGTATAATAAATGTACAAGTTCAATTGCCTTTGGCATTTTTTTTAAACGGAACATACGAGTTTTCTCAATTGGTTTTATGATTTTTTTCTTTTTTATTGTTGTTTCGTGTGTTGTTGTATTTGACCTTTTTTTCATCGTTGTCAATATTATTTATCTGTGTAAGTCTATACCTATGTTTTAAATCGTTGTCGATTTGATAATAGCTTACATACATGCACTGAACCTAACAAATGTCTGTGTGTAGGTTGGATACTGGCAACAACAAAACCAAATAGTTGAGAAATAATTCGTGTACGTTATAGTTTGTTGTCAAATAACCCACGGCCGATAGTTAAGATGCGTAGGGATTAAATCACGAGTGCGAAGCACGAGTAATTTGAAACCACCCATCTAAACTTCCGGTCGTGAGTTATTCAAAAACAAACAATAAAGTACACGAATTATTTTGATTCTAACACGATTTTTACTAAAGATTTATACAATGTATATGATTTTTCTTGTGTACTATTTTATGTGAAGTTCCGCCCATAAAAATAACTTTCAGCTGTTCTGTCAATCAGATCCGCAACTTTCATTTATTTATTGCCGGATTATTACGCTGGTGGAAAATGTACCGGCATGTTTTGTTTAGTTACAGCGCGTGTTTTCAGTGTATAAGGTCCGCTCACAATAATATGAATTATTGCAGAATATCCGATTTTGTTCTTTGTTTATATGAAAGTTTACTGTATCATGCATGAAATGCACACTTTCCACGAGGATTATGAACATTGAAGTTTTCATCTCCGAAGTAACTGTCAACGATTTTATCGTGGACGAGTACACAAAATCGGACTGACTGTTTGGGATTTTCAATCGGTCTTTCATGACCCCAATCGGTCTAGGACCGACAAAACCGAAAAAAATATGATCCCTGATTGATAGTTTTTATAATAAGTGACTTGGCCACGCGCCCAACACCTGTGCTCCGAGTCTGTGCATTTATTTTCATTCTTCAGGCGAGTCCATGCCTCAAGCGAATCACGTGGTTTTACATGTGACCCGCGCGTGTTTAAATTTAGATCATTTCTGTCCATGGACAGAAATTGAAAAGCCCTATCTTTGTACTGATTTTGGGCATTTCTTGGCCGATTCTGACCATTTTTTTGCACATCTGACATAAATACCATCAAATTTTGACTCATAATCACTTTTTTTTGCGACACATAACAAAAATAGGAAAATACACTAACATCAACACGGCCGACTTTAAGTACCGGCATCTAATAAATATTTACTCCTGTACAGCTGTACTGCAAATGGTTCACTGAATAAACCAATTATCTCATCATGCAAGCTTTGGTAGCATGCATTTTGTAAAAAAGATTTAACGCTGTGTGTTATTAAAAAGCAAAGCTTTTATGTGTTTATAAAGGCAAAATAAAAAAAAGTAAAGGTGATCTTATATCCACACTTTAATTTTAGGATATACAATATACCTGTAATAATAATTGTGGCTCACAAATGTGGGTAATCATGTATTCTCTCAATTATGTATCAGATTGTGTGACTGATATGAAGGAAGCTAATCCATATGAGATCCTAATCTCTAGGTCTTAATCACTACACCCACATCTCTCACTATAATGTCGGCAGGTAGGGAGCATGCCATGTTAGCAATTGTTGTAGACTTGAGACAACAATTTTCCTATGTACATGTATGCCTCAGCATCTGGATAGAATCAGTATAATCGACAGTACCACAGATAGTGCCAAAATTCTCATAATAAATAGTGTTTTGCAACTGCATGTGGTGTTAAATAGGTTATTGCATGCAAATTGTCAATCTATGCGCATATCTAAGATTGTGATGATCCAAAATGTGGGTGCTTGGTCTTTAAAATATTGGAGACTGCAAGCATTAAAAGCTTGCAAACTGTATGCTGCATTGAACCTAACAAAATGTAATCAGGGTTTCCTGTCAATTTAGTATGCTTTTCCCCATGATATTTTCATAACTATTATTAAAATTTTGTGCTATTAATTTTGAAGAAAAATTATCTTTTACATTGAGTCAAGTTACATTCAGTCAATTACATCATCAGCAGCAGGATAATTTATATATTTTTTACCACAGGTGGTTAGCATGTGGCTATGATATTAATTAGTAAAATAATCAGTTTGAATCAAATTTATTTCTGTGTTGAATAAGATCAAGTTCATGAAAATCGCTGCACAATTTATGAAGTTATTGCTGTTCAAAGTGATGCACCCTGTTTTCGGGTGATCTTGAGTTGAATACCTTCATATAAATATATTTGATAGTGATTTTTTTCAGAGAAGTTTATTATGTCCCCCACCACTATAGTGGGGGACATATTGTTTTTGCCCTGTCTGTTGGTCTGTCTGTTGGTTTGTGCCAACTTTAACATTTTGCAATAACTATTGCTATATTGAAGATAGCAACTTCATATTTGGCATGCATGTGATATCATGGAGCTGCACATTTTGAGTGGTAAAAGGTCAAGGTCAAGGTCATCCTTCAAGGTCAAAGGTCAAATAAACTAAATCAAAGCGGCGCAGAAGGGGACATAGTGTTTCTTACAAACACATTTCTTGTTTTTCAATTATTTTTATTCAAAATGATGTTTTTGCTAATTAATATCACTGCCACACTCTAACCACCTGTGATTGTTACAATTGTTAGTTTTCTGTTACATAAGAGTAAAATGAAATCACTACTGGCACATGTTTTATGAAGCAAACTAGTTGGCTAAAGTTTCTAAAGTTTTCATTTCTTTAAATAATTTTTAAAATGATTTTTTTAAAGCAATGTTATGATGCTTGTTATTGGTTTTTATTTGAAAAAGCATTTGGAAGTTTTATTTAACTGCAACTAAAATGTACTTGGAAAGAGAAATAGAAACATATACACAATTACCTAGCTGGGATACCTAGCTTTGGTCTACAAAATTTCCTGTCTTAGTCATAACTTTGCCTTATATGAATGGATTTTGAAATAATTTTGCTCAAATGTCCACAGTCAGAAGACAATTTTCAAAGTGTAACACCCTTCTCCATACCTTATATGTCAAGGTCACACTAAGAGGTCATAAATCAAATATATAATGATGATAAAACAGCTTAAAAATTCCTTAATCACCTATACCTTTTATATATATTGATGGATTTTGAAAAAACATTGTAAACCATCTTTAAATGATGTATTGAGTGTTACAATATCTCCAAAACTCGAAGGTCAAGGTCACACTTAAAGGTCAATTATTAAATTTGGCCAAAATCAGCTTGATAATTCCTGGTCTAGCCATTAACTTTGCCATAAATTGATTGATTTCAAAATAACTTTCTGGCATGACATTTTTGACATGGTATTGATGAACGCGGTCAGAATGTATATCTTGGCAATATCTGGGCCAAGTTCATATCTGGATCTTTTTATTCTTTTGGGTCTGAAAACTAGGTTACCAATTAAAATCTTTCTTGAGGCCACATTAATGACTCAATCTTGATTTAATATGCTAAATATGTTTATCATGTCAATATCTGGGCTGGGATCATATCTTGGTCTCATGTGTCCAAAAGCTAGGTCACCAGGTGAATTGGTAGAAAAACCTTGTAAGCATTCATATTATATATTCTGTTTTAGTAACATACAGTTTAAGACGCAATGATTTCTGGAAACAACAGAATATTCAAATAGATTGCCATCCCAGTCAATTATCACTCTTCAATTGCATAAACAATACATATTCATAATGAATTTGGTAAAGAACATGAATACAGCAGTACTTAGTTCTTAGTACATAGCCAATATGCAATCTGTGTCAAGTGTATTGAACTTACCTTTCTGTGATGGCTTTGAGTTCCCTCCTTGTGTGTATCCATTGATGTAATTATCTATATCCTTTACTTAACAAGCTAATTGTCTCAGACATATAGACTAAACCATCACCACAGTTCTTTAGCACATGGTTGAGACAAAGTAAATGACAGCCTAATGCTTTAGCATATCAGGTGCAGAGTATCAATATCAACTTCTTGTTGCCTAGTTGTCTTCATGTGGATTTAAAATTCCAAGTTTCATTAATCCTGTGGTCTGTATTCAAATATATGACCAGTGAAAACACATGCATCAGTTGGTTGGCATCATTTGTATTTTAGCTGAGATCTGATACAATGTATGCTGGTATTTCAGCTTTTCCGTATGAGCACTTCCATTAGATGCATGTCAAAGGCTTAAAGTGATATGCAGTTCTGTATAGGCACCCTCTCTTTGGTTAATATGGGTTATCTGATGGCAAGACTTTATTAAAGTTCAATAAAATACGCAGTAAAGTGACAACATCAATGACTAGTAACTGCAATTGAAACAGTGAGCCATAATTCCCACTGGTTTCCCAATTGTAAATCACCCTCTGATGGTTCCTGTTGGAACTCATGTGTAACTGGTGTATGTTTCTCTTTCATTGACTGGAGACATCAATATTTCATCGGCTCTAGATTCAGTTATGGAAATGACTTGTGGCTCTCAGGCATCACTGCCTAGGCAAATACAATGCTGGAGGTTTTCTGTCAGAACAATGCCTTGGGTAAGGGGACAAAATAACCTTCAAGTTTCAGTGTCAGGCCTTCTTGTAGAAAGCTTGATATAGCTGGCACAATTATTTAAAAAAATATATGGATAGGTGGTTTGTGTCTCATATTTAGCTTGTCAGGACTGTTACTTTATAATTCATTATGCAATTTGAAATAACCATTACTGAATTGACAAAATTCACCATGTGGAGAATGACATATGTGTACATGTATGTATCTGGCTTTAAGGTCAAGGCCACATTTTATATGTCACAGGTTTATTGACATTTATCTTGTTAACACTCGAAAGGTCACAATTATGCTTTCTTGCTCAGTCTTCTTCTTCTTCAAACATTAAGTTATGTGCCATTTATATCTAAGTTTTGAGAATCATCCTCTTTGATTGATAAAATACAACAATGCTATAATTACATTTCTGTCAGAAGCAGTTTACTTGACTTATTCCTATGTTTACCAGCAGGCAAAAAATATCAGTGTTTGTTTCCGCTTCCCAACCAACGCACCAAAATTGCGGCAACCCAGTTAATTTTTTCTGATTATATTAAGAATTAGTAATCAGGGCTTTCCTTTGACCCGAGCTCCCGGGTTTTGACGCTTGAAAATTACAGAATACCCTAGTTTGACTCTTGAGAAAATTACGTCATGCGTCACATTTGACCCAGGGGAATGTACCGACTTGCGTCAAAGAGATCAAAAGTTATTAAGAGTAATCGATAATTGGCTTGGGGCGGAGTATCTTTTGGTAGACGCTAACCTATATCGCCCGTTTGAAGCACAAGTCCGCCCAGTAGGCGGAATTTTGCCCATTGAGAAATCTAATAATGACCAATTAAAACACTGCTGGTTCGATGACGCGTGTATCAACGTTCCATTATTTATCCGAGCGTTTGTTATCAGCTGTTTGCAGAAACGACATGTATTCAACCCACCAAAACAGAATGGACTCACCCGCGTCAGTTTTAATAATATCCAATATATAATTATAACATCCCTATCCACAATATTTTGAGAAATACTTCCACAATATGTCAGAATGTATTTCCAATGCTGAATACAGTGTACCCAACCCTGTTTTATTCCATGTTTGCTCTGTTCAAAGACGCGCGAAAGTTATGCTGGCATATGTACTGTCTACAAACTAAATTTACACGCTTTGCATCAGAGTTGCTAATAATAACCATAGAACTGGTATAACTGACCGTGTGGCAAAGTGACAAATTTGGATGCTGCATCTGCTAATTGATTACAACATAGGTGTAATAGTTGACCATTTGAGACGGCATAGAAAATCGGCGTGTTTGTCGCACGTCCTCAGTAAAGATGGCACATGAAATAATTAAATCCGGATTTGAGCCGTCCAGGGTCGATTTTGAGATGATAGGAAATCCAATTAGTTAGTTTAAGGAGGTATTTTGATGGTAAACGGTTGGCACTGACATGAGAAGTAACTGACGAAACATCTTTTTGTTTTGTTTTAAAACATCTTCGCTACTTTCCCAAAACCGTACCATTCTACGAACATTGCTATAGTTGTCCGCCAACTATAAATTATCTATTAGCAAAGTAAAGCACTGCAATATCATACTTAAAACAATATGTCAACCAAATTATATATTAATTGCGTATTTGCTAGGTTACTTATTACTGGCTTTCATTTTCTGCAGACAAACAAAACACATATTTTATTTCATTCGCAAACGACGTATCTCTACCCGATTTCGGATACGGTATGGTTCGTCGATTTTAATTTATTTCCAACGGTCTTTATAACATTTTTTATAGAATGACAAATACACATGCGGTGTTACGGATGGTCTGATTGATAAATTTTTGCATTGTACTCGCAAGAAATTGCACATAGAAAGAAAATAAAGAATAACAATAAGCAAGGGCTGGAGGGGCTTTGCCCTCTATTCCCTTTATCCTACGGTCTCTGAATCTCTGCTTAATTTTCCGTATTTCGAATTTGGGACAATTGACACCCCTGATATATATTACATGTATGTCACTACAAGTGCGAGTGTATTTTTCACAATGTTGGTCACAATGTATGTTTGCATTATCTCTTTCATTGACTGGAATATATTAAGAAATAAATGTTTAGATATTTGTAAATTTGTTGCTTTATATATATATATATATCTCAGTAATTCGCTTTAAGTACAAAAGATCATTGACTTTCCTGCGTTATTATTATGACTCATACAAATTTGATTTTGACTCTTGAAAATTTGGTCCCAAGAGTCATTGACTCTTGAGATTGGAGGTCTAAGGAAAGCCCTGAGTAATAAAACATCATGTTTACATTTCTACGCAGTGGTGGTTCCAGTTTTCACAACACAGTAAAGCAATAGCGCAAAATTTACGCCAGTGGGATGTATGTTACATGTAGGGTAAAAAATGAAAGACTTCATTTTCACTACATTATGATTTATTATTAAGTTTATCTTCATTTGAAACATTAGTCTGTAGTACATGGATGTAGCGTTTAGCCGTTTAAGCATGGAAACTATCACACGTAGTTCATTTTCAATTATCTGTACACAACTTTTATGGAAAAAATATTTCCATCCTACCCAGCCCTATTTTCTATGTGTCAGGCAGGGGAAGCAAACATTTTATATTTTGGGCCTTTCTGACAACTGCTTTATTCCCATGATATTGCAGTATTGATCATAACGAATTAAGAGCCATAGAAATGCAATGGCACGTTAAAAAAGGCACTGCATTTGTTTCCATGCCATGAAGCTCATTGAAAACTGAAATTTGTTCATTTTTATGATTTCCTTTCTTAAAAAGAAACCCAAATAATTTGTGTTAATGCCACAAACCTTTTGACGACATTGGGAATAAAACCACCTTCATTTATTAGCTCAGCTGTTTTCGGAGAAAACCCGAGGTATTGTCATAGCCTCCTCGTCGTCCGCCGTTCGGGCTAAAACCTTTACATTGGCTCTAAAATTAAAGTGCTTCCACCTACAACTTTCAAACGTAAATGCCGAGTGACCTTGATGAGTTCTACACGCCACACCCATTTTTGGGTCACTAGGTCAAAGGTAAAGGTCACTGTGACCTCTAATATAAAACTTTAACTTTGCCTCTAACATCATAGTGCTTCCACCTACAAATTTGAAACTTCACATGTACATGCACCTTGATGACTTCTACACGCCACACCCATTTTTGAGTAACTAGGTCAAAGGTCAAGGTCACTGTGACCTCTAATATAAAACTTTCACTTTGCCTCTAACATCATAGTGCTTTTACCTACAACTTTGAAACTTCATATGTACATGCACCTTGATGAGTTCTACATGCCACACCCATTTTTGGGTAACTAGGTCAAAGGTCAAGGTCACTGTGACCTCTAATATAAAACTTTAACTTTGCCTCTAACATCATAGTGCTTTTACCTACAACTTTGAAACTTTATATGTACATGCACCTTGATGACGTCTACACGCCACACCCATTTTTGGGTCACTAGGTCAGAGGTCAAGGTCACTGTGACCTCTAAAAAAAAAAAATTCTGACAAGCTTTCGCAGCCGAGTGTGGCACCCATTATGCGGTGCTCTTGTCAGTAATTATTATGATGGTTAGAATATTATAACTACAATAAAGTTGATAATAAATATTAATTTTCAAATATGTGTATACAGGCCAGAATTTTTAATTAAATGAGTTTCGGATTTGTTTTTTTTTAAGTGTCGGGTAGGAGGACGGAAAAAAAGATGGGTGACCAAATATGCACTCATTTTAAAAATGTTATGGTATGAAGTTCTTTTTAATAAGCAATAGCACTGATTGTTTTCAAACATGTTGATGTGCAAAATGATCATAATCAGACTGTAGGTCTTGATGTGCAGTTTTTAAATTAGTTTGATTTTTTTTGCTGAGCATTTTGGTCATAGTACCTGTGCGTTTTGCGGACTTCGTGCATGGAACTGGCACAAAAAAAGTCGTCACCACTTTATCGCTGTGTGAAAACCGCAGGTAATTCCAACTATATTTATGACAATCATTTAAGGAACCTTACGACATTAATGAATAATGGCATTGACTATATATTTTAATTACTTTTTTTTTCCACTTGATAAACCAGATAACCAACATTATATAATAACGTTAACAATAATGTAACAGTATGCTGCATAAATGTTTCAAAATTATTTATTACAACCTAGAATCACACAAATATACATCATTTGAATGGAAAAATAAATCCAATATCAGAAAATAAAGCATCTCAATTCAAAGTGTTAAACAGTTACATTTGGCCATTTGGACATGATATACATCAACTTCTGTTTATTATTAAATTTTACAAATTTGAAAACAACACCTATTGTAAAAAGGTTTTCTGTTAGCTGTGGTGGTCGATTTCCAGGTTTAATTAAATGAATATTTTTCACATCTATTCCTTGACAGAAAGGCCCAGGATAATTGCCACCATCCATTCTTGTTGTCCGAAATAACATATTTTTACAAACTATATACAACAAATCAACACACAAATATCACTATCTTTATATGTTCAAATTTTATCATATCCGAAATATAGTACATCGAGGGAAAGACCTACTTGGTATCTTAGAAATAGTTGGTATCTTAACTAAAATATATCGTTCCCAGAACATTATAATAATGAAACAGTACTGTTAAACATAAATGCTCACAAATGCCTGTTGAAACAAGTTAACATGTGTTTTTGTCATGGTATTGATTAAAGAAATAGCGCCCCTAATAATCGTTATAATTATTGATCTTCGTGACAGTGCAGGATAACATAATTGATAGTTCAATGTCATAAAGGAGCCGTTAATCCGTTAATAAACCCCATAAACTTGACTATTTTATTTGGGCATTCATGGCTTGAAATCGTTTTAAAAACTGTTGATTTTCCGATTTTTGAACTTTTGGTACGAACCAGTTCTGAACAAAACCAAAGTTTGGTACCCATTTCATACCCATTAAAAATAACAAAAAAACACATATTATATGCACAAATTCTTCACTACAACTGCATTAAACAACACATAAAATTTTATTCTCTAAAATATGACCGTATTTGTGCGTAAAATATGGAAGGTTTAAAGTTGATAGGCGTAAATGGGGTACGCATTTCGAGCACCTGTTAAATTAAAATCGTTCTTTTCTTATTGCTGTCATAATATATTTTTGTCATTTGAATACTATCAATTTTATAAAATGGTAAAGAAATAATAAAATATTTACTTACAAATCGATTCCATTCTGGATTTCATTTGACAGTTGCATAATTATTGGGAAATTAGCAGACTTTGCTGATGACAGCGTTGTACGTAGCGTTCTTGAACAAACAATGATGGCGTAGCTTTTGGTAAATTCCAGCACATGTACATGATGAAGGATGTTCACATATTAATGTGGGTAATTAAAACTGGGTTTATTATGATGATTTATAACTAATTTGAACTTTTTCTAAAACCCGGCAAGCGTTTCGTGTTTAAAAGCCACCTTTTGGCATCCGAAAAAAAATGATATTTTATTATTATTTTTTTGGTTTTGTCAAAAATTGGAGTCGGCGGGTCCGAAAATCATTTCATTAAAAAATTTTGGACATAGTGGCAGTAGCAACAGTTTTAAGTAAATGTATCAGGGACCTGAATTAAAAAAAGTTCAATAGTTATTGACTTAATTGCATATTGGACCCCTAGATTTTCTGAGGAAAACTCTATGTCCACTTAAGAAGTTATGAAAGATAAAATGTGTGTGTCTGTGGTTGCATTGTTCCTTTATATTGGCAATATTGAGGGAAACATTTTCCATTTACAAAGTTCAATCAATATGGATAAATGCAATCAATATGTCGGGATAGGACGTATTCCTCAAGTTTAGCACTGGTATATAATTCACAGTGCCTACGGGCAATTAAGTGGATGACTAGATGACACCGTTGGGAGGTTCTGTTGTTTATGAATGCCAGGCATATGTCCATGAATGCATGCAAAATCTCTTGTATGTCTCAGAGGTATGGAGTCTAGAAAATTCCTGTGTACATTGTATTGTGTGCCAAATACAGTTGATAACTGTCACGCCTGTATTTACGTGTAGTTTTCTTATGTTAACAAAGTAACCAGTATATTATCTTGGTAACCAAGTAAGTTTTATAGAAGTCAGTATTCCTTTTTTGGGTTTGTGGCACTTTTAGGCCTGATTTTTTTTTATTAACCAGGTAAATATCTTTAATAGAGAAAGTACCATTAGGCTATAAAGATTTTATTGACTGTATTGAATCAAATGAAACCTTAGTGAACACAGATTTTTGTTCCGCAAACCTCATGTTATTGTCAGGTTGTTCTATGCCACCATAATACCATGCTCATTTTGTTGTTTCCTATGTATCTGATAGAAAACATTTTACTCAGATAATTGGATTTCTGCTGCAGTGAAAGTTTCTTATTATCCAGAATCTGGGTTTTCTTCAGCTGTCAATGATTGTTTTTTGCTTGCCTGATCACAAGATGATCTGTGATCACATTTGTCTGTTGTGTGTTGTCAACAAATACCTTTTGAAAACTCCACATTTATATCCCTATTTTTATATAACTTGGTCAGAAAGTTTGTCCCAGTGATATATCAACCATGTTTAAACTTGGTCATGTGGGGTCATAAACTAGGTAACTAGGTCATCAAACAAATCACTAAGTTTTAACACTCTTTTTAGCTTGGCTGTTTTCGGAGAAAACCTGTTGGGCATTGTCATATCCAGCTCGTCCACCGTCCTAAAACCTTAACACTGGCTCTAAAATCAAAGTGCTTCCACCTACAACTTTGAAACTTCATAATGTAGCTGCACCTTGATGAGTTCTATACGCCACACCCATTTTTGGGTCACTAGGTCTAAGGTACAAGCTTTCATTTATTCAAAAGTGCACACGCAGCCGAGTGTTGGCACCCGCTATGCGGTAGTGCTGCAACAATATACCAGTATATCGGTATATATCGCAATACGCAATCCCCATATTGTATTGCGATGTGATTATCATCATAGCAGTACGAACATTCTACAAAAATTCATCCACATTTTCGGCCAGAAAAGCCATCCGAAATAATGATACCGTATTTTTCGGGGTATAAGTCGCGACTTTTTTACAGGCAAAAGTAACATGCTTCGTATGCCTCGGAGTGTCGTATGTATGTACAAAATCGATTTATCCGAAGTCAGAATGTGAAATTTTCAAGTCAGAATTGCATAAATCCGCGAGTTTGATAACCATTGCCGGTAATTTGTTTCGCTGTTTTTGTAACACACTTTTAATTTACACATAGTTGGTTACACACTTCTAACGATACTATTGGGGTACTATACAGTACCGTAACGTAAATTGAACAACGCAGCAAAAAAGTAGTCCAGGGCTCGACACTAATGGTGGTCCGTTGACCCGGGGTCAGTAAAAAAAAGGGAGGACCAGTGAAACAAGAAATTTAGTTGATCCGTCGGACCAGTTATATTGTGAAATACTGGTGATAAGCCGTTTTCATCAATAAAAGAAGTTTATATGTTCATAATAAACCGATAATTTCATCATTATTTTATGGGCCGACTCGAGACCGGGATGAAAAATAGCAACATACTGGAAATTCTAATTTTTCTAGATGCCCGGATGACAAAAACCTTTTGTCGGATCAAAAAATCGATTTACATTCCGCAAATGTCTCCGGACTTCGCCATGATCTATCCCAAATTAACATAAAATTCGAAGCGTTCGGATTTAGAAATTAACAAAATGGTATTTATTATTTTGAAAAAGCAGCAATAATCAGCATGTTATCGATCTTAGTCCCATCAGAATATACTTTGTTTACTGTGCGAATTTACACTGGAGAGCGCCGAATATTGTTTTGATATTGCCGGAGAGTAAACGTGCGTATTTTCAAGATAGCAAGTTTTCACGATGTTGAATTTCATTCCGGGGGGTGATTGAACCTGTTACCTCCGCCTAAAAACCCTAAAACTAATGAAGAGAAGCTTGAAGTACAGCAAATATGAAAAAGACGAAAGATAGTTCAGTAGATAGTATAGTTTTCTTTTTATAAATGCACAATACATTGTGGATAGTCCGGAAAGTTATTCGAAATTTAGGTAAAATAACATAGATATTGTCGGACCACTTAAAATCTTGGAGGACCAGTAATTTCTGAAAGCTGGTGGTCCTTTGGGTCAGTAGGTAAAAAAGTTAGTGTCAAGCCCTGTAGTCGTTTGCTAAATTTATTTTACGAGCTAACCTTACGATTTTTACAACAATTTGAAACAAAAAATTACAAAGTACAACAAACAAACACGATATCAATGAGAAGCAGAGTATACAACAATAAGTATACAATCAGATACGGCACAATAAAAATTCACATCATTTATTCGCCATGGTCGTCGACATCGGAGAATCCGGCAGCGATGTCCCCTGTGTGCATTACAAGCGTTTATTGGTATGCCTGCAATACCACATGTCTGCAAACCTAAGATCTCAAATACCTTTAAACCATCTGCGATAGATGAACGAACATAATCTCTCCATGGGAGACGATGTCCCCAGTGTGGATTAAAAGCGTTTATTGGTAAGCCTGGTACACCACACGTCTGCACACTTGTATTAAGATTATCACGATAAGAATATAAGCCCTTTTCATAACAGGCCTCATTTTAATATTCATCATAAAATGCTTGTGTTACCAATTTGAGAATGCCGGTATACTTAATGCTACAAAAGTTTTGCAAACAATACACATTAAAACAAACAAACATGGCTATACTATTTTAATAAAATGGTACATTTATTTTTTATGAAACAGCAAGTGCTGCATTTATAGCCTAAATGCAGTTTATTACACAATAATTGTTTTTTATTTTGTTTTGTTGTATTATCAAATGCGCTTATTTAAATTTGATTTCCAATTTTATTGCTAACGCCACATTTACGCTAGTCACATCTATAGCTCATGTACTTTTCTTTGTTCTGTTAGAAAGCGCGCGAAAATTAGCGTGGGTGTATACACTGTTGAAGAAAAACTGTGTAGCGAAGAGAATGCTGTATCTTTGACGTTATGCTCATTTAGGTAGTTTATTATTGAAACAGAAAATGTTCTGTGTACTGATTTTCAGGAAAATCTGGTCAAGACTTTATTTAATTTTTGTATTTGTGGAAACATGATCAGCTGTGTTTACACTGCGATGTTTTGAAAAAACAGATACAAATGTGCGAATGCAACGGCTTGCGGATAGGGTCAAATATTACCGGTAATACATTGTTCTGAATGACGTTTTTGTTTAAATTATTACGTTCAAATTAATTTAATGGAAACAAATATATCAATACAATGAGCATGTGAGAGAACAAATGCCAGCATCGTTTTTTATATGAATTTTCTATCTGAAATAAAACACGAAAGAGGATTAAACATTAAATGGATAAACATGTGTGACTGCATTTTTGGGAATATTTAATGATGATTTATGTGCGTCGTTTACGCCGGAGCGTCTTATGTATGGACAAAAATAAAATAATGTAAAAAAACGGGGATGCGTCTTACATTCCGGTGGAACATATAACCCGAAAAATACGGTATCAAGGTGAACAAAAAAAATCGGTGTTAACTGTTTAGTAAAAATAAATTGTTATGTAAAAATAGCATTCTAAGGGGATATTGTAAACAGTGTAATAAGGATGGTGTCAAATGTAGCGGGTGCAAGTTACAAGTTAGCAATAAATTGCAATATATTGCAATACTGGTTTTTGAACTGACAATATATTGCAATACGGTTTTTGGCGTATTGTTGCAGCACTACTATGCGGTGCTCTTGTTTACACTCTAGGAGTGCAAGTTGGTCAAAACAAAAGTTCTTATGTCTGTGCTGAGTTTGATAATGGTTACAGTCCTTTGAAAAACATGGCTGCCTGGAGGCGTGGCAGTTTGATAATGGTTACAGTCCTTTGAAAAACATGGCTGCCTGGAGGCGTGGCAGATTGAAAATGGTTACAGTCCTTTGAAAAACATGGCTGCCTGGAGGCGTGGCAGTTTGATAATGGTTACAGTCCTTTGAAAAACATGGCTGCCTGGAGGCGTGGCAGTTTGATAATGGTTACGGTCCTTTGAAAAAACATGGCTGCCCCAGGAGGCATGGAAGTTTTCCTTATATGGCTATTTTAGCACTTCTGAACACATGAGACTAAGAGGTCTCATTTATTATCCAATATTCATGAAACTTGCTTAGAATATTTATCCCAAAGATGTTTTGGCCAGTTTGCAAATGATTCCAGTCCCTTAAAAGCACTGATGATGGAACCCGCATTTATATGGTGTTGGCATCATGTCATATGTAGAGTTTATTTGTATGAACAAATAGTTCATCTCTCACCAATGCTGATGGTTCAAGTTTTCTTAGCCTCACTAAATAAACATATCTGTATTCAGCTCTTGTTTTTATGCCCCCGATAGGATTACATATAGCATTTGAACTGTCTGTCGGTCCACCCGTCCGTCCGAAAACTTTAACATTGGCCATAACTTTTGCAATATTGAAGATAGCAACTTGATATTTGGCACGCATGTGTATCTCATGTAGCTGTACATTTTGAGTGGTGAAAGGTCAAGGTCATCCTTCAAGGTCAAAGGTAAAAAAAAACAAATCCAAGGGAAGTGCACCTTTAAAGGGAGATAATTTCTATTTATCATTTGGCAGGTACAGATCATTTTTACAAGAGAAATAATATTTTTTAGCATACCTGATTGCTCAGGTGAGCTTTTGTGACCGGTCTTTGTCCGTCGTCTGTCCGTCCGTCCGTCGTCCACATTTGGTTTTCAAACACTCTAGAGGCCACATTTCTTATTCAATCTTCATGAAACTTGGTCAGAAATCTCGGTCGAGTTCGAAACTGGGTTGTGCCGGGTCAAAAACTAGGTAACTAGGTCAAAAAAAAGAAAAACCTGTAAACACTGTAGAAGTCACATTTTATGCCCAATCTTCATGTAACTTTGTCAAAATGTTTGTCTTAATGATATGTTGGTTGAGTTTAAAAGTGGTTCTGGTCTGTTGAAAAACATGGCCGCCAGTGGGCGGGGCAGTTTTCCTTATTTGGCTATAGAGAAACCTTGTAAACACTCTAGAAGTCACAATTTTAGCCCAATCATCATGAAAGTTGGTCAAAACATTGGTTTTATTGATATCTCGGACGAGTTTGAAAACGGTCCAGATCGGTGAAAAAACATGGCCGCCAGTGGGCGGGGCATTTTTCTCTACATGTATGTAGTGAAAACATGTGAACACTCTAGAAGTCACATTTTTGGCCCAATTTTCATGAAATTTGGTCAGTGCATTTGTTTCCTTGATATGAGAGTTGAGTTCGAAAATGGTTCCGGTAAGTTGAATAACATGGCTGCCTGCCAGGGGGGGGGGGGGGGGGGGGGGGGGGGGGGGGGGGGGGGCAGTTTTCCTTATTTGGCTATAGAGAACCTTGTAAACACTCTAGAAGTCACAATTTTTGCCCAATCATCATGAAAGTTGGTCAAAACATTGGTAGTATTGATATCTTGGACGAGTTCGAAAATGGTTCAGATCGGTGAAAAAACATTGCCTCCAGTGGGCGGGGCATTTTTCTCTATATGTATGTAGTGAAAACATGTGAACCCTCTAGAAGTCACATTTTTGGCCCAATTTTCATGAAATTTGGTCAGAACATTTGTTTCCTTTATATGAGAGTTGAGTTCAAAAATGGTTCCGGTCAGTTGAATAACATGGCTGCCGGGGGGGGGGGGCAGTTTTCTTTATTTGGCTATAGAGAAACCTTGTAAACACTCTAGAAGTCACAATTTTTGCCCAATCAACATGAAAGCTGGTCAAAACATTGGTTTTATTGATATCTCAGACGAGTTCGAAAATGGTTCAGATCGGTGAAAAAACATGGCCGCCAGTGGGTGGGGCATTTTTCTCTATAGGTATATAGTGAAAACATGTGAACACTCTAGAAGTCACATTTTTGGCCCAATTTTCATGAAATCTGGTCAGAACATTTGTTTTCTTGATATGAGAGTTGAGTGTGAAAATGGTTCCCGTCATTTAAATAACATGGCTGCCAGGGGGGGGGGGCAGTTTTCTTATATTAATATAGTAAAAAAAAGCTTTGAATCTTGGTCATAATATATATTTTTGTAAGCAAAGTTTGATGTTTGGTAAGGGGGTATACTCAAAATATAGGTCACCAGGTCAAATCTTACAAAAACAAAATCACTCCATATGCCAGAGTTTTGGTTCAATAATGATGAAACTTGACCAGGATGTTTGTCTGGACAATATCTAGGTCAAGTTTGACGTTTGGTAAAGATTGAATGAACCGACTTCTCTCAGGTGAGCGATCTAAGGCCATCTTGGCCCTCTTGTTATTATATCCCTTTAAAAATTATTACTTCCCTTGTGAAAATTATCTGTACCTGCCAAATGAATTATATAAATCAAAGCGGCACAGTAGGGGGGGGGCATTGTGTTTCTGACAAACACATCTCTTGTCCTTATTTTCCTTGCATATCATGTCCCTATTGTATATTGCAGCGGCTGCTGCAAGACTGAAGTTGCTGCTGAGTTTTGCTGTTGGTGGACTGCTGGGGGACGTGTTTCTACATTTACTTCCTGAGGCATGGCAACACCTCAACAACAGTAAGAACATTGTGGATTCAGGTCCTCACTATCATCATCAATCTTTGGTTTGATGTTAGAATTAGAATCATACCTTGATAGACCCTCTAAAAAATAATTGAGACTTTCAGGTTTCCTGCCAGCTAAAAATAGTTGCTGCCACTTAATTTTTCCACTTCAAAAAAGTTGATCATATTGGACACAATTAAGAGTCTACATAACATCATTGTCACAATATAATAGCATACACTGCATTTATGTGATTAAAACTTTGCGTTTTGGTTTTGCATTGTAGAAATTACGTATTTTATAACAAGTTCATTTCAGCATATTGAATAATGCTGTAAACATTGTTCATTGTTATGTAGGGTCACGAAAATGTATGACAATAATAATAATTATAAAAATAATACTTCACGGGCAGATTGCCAAAGCCCTCTCCAATTAACCCATTTATGCCTAGCATCTAGAAAAAAAGCCTTGGCATGATGCGGCGTCTCATCAGGGTCTGCGCTGTTTGCTTATAGTAATTTCTGTAAGAAATATTCTAAATAGAGAAATAAATATACTAGACATTCCTAATTTTGGAAATAAATTGATCCAATTTAGAAGGATGGGAGAGTCCTTTAGGCATAAATGGGGTAAGATGTGTATTTGTTGATTTTCCAACTGTCTGTCTGCCTGTAGATGGTAACGACCACGAGGGGCACACCAGGCTGGGCCTGTGGGTAATTGCAGGCATGCTGTCCTTCCTCATCATAGAGAAGATGTTTGCACAGGAGGGTGAATTTGATCATGTGAGTGCAAATATATATGAGCCTTGCTCTGGGACCACAGGGATTAATTCATGTGTGTAGAAAGTGTCTTCCCAGATTGGCCTGTGCAATATGCACTGGTTAATCAGGGAAGACACTTTACACTTTAATGGTATTTTTGATTGAAGGAAGATTCTTCTCAGCAAAAATCCAGTGTAGATGGAAAGTGTTGTCACTGAATAGCATGTACATACTGCACAGGCTAATCTGGGACTACACTTTATGCAAAGGCATTAAACCCCAATTTTCCCAGAGCCAGGCACATATAGGTCTAGTGTCAGTAAGAAAGTAAGTCTTTGAAGTAAGTGATATTATTTTGCCCTTTTTTTCCAAATCCATGTCATTCAATGCTAATATGACCTCAAAATAATGAAGGAAATATACTCTCCTCTATAATGCTATTTTTTGTTTGAAGGAAGTCTCTTCTAACCAAAAATCTAGTTCAGGCAAAAAGTGTGGTCCCTTATTAGCCTGTGTAGACTGCACAGGCTAAACTGGGATGAGTCTTAAAGCATATGCATTAACCCCTTCTTTCCAAGAGAACAGCTGATATAATCCTAGTGCCAGATAGTGTTTGGAACTTGCCATCTCTAGGATGTTTAGGTTTTGAAAGATAATTATTTGTTAGTTGTGTCTTCAACATAAACAGACTTTTCCTCAGGCCAGTAAGATAAGTGAAACCATCTTGCCTCATTTTCCAAGTCTATGTTATTGATGCTGAAACCTCAAAAATAAGGGTCCTGTGACCATTCCCCCAGGAGAGAGAATATGTCTTGGGTGTATTGTAGGGTGCTGAAAGCAGATCATGTTTTGTCTAAGATTTCTGAATGTGCACAAATAAGGCCAGCATTTTTTTATATTTTTTTTACGGGATTTTTTTTTTTAATGAGTCGGGGGGGAAAAATAAAAATAAAAATAATAGCATGAAAAGTGAGCAGTCTACCAAAAAAATAAAACTAAAACTTTCTAAACCGATAATTTTTTTATTTTTGAAAATTTAAAATTCAGCCAATTTAACCTTATGTATACTTGCATTAACCTTTAAGTGTTTTATATATCTCATTACACTGTTGTAGAAGCTTTTTATAATAATAGTAAACATATTTTTATATATATTTATAGGTAAAAGCTCCTTTCGCATGTATTATACTATATTGCTTCAAAAGAGACTATTAAACATGCCAGGTGTGTAGTGTATCATAGTGATCGTTAAACTTTTCTTGAGTGTATATCATATGTATGTTTATAACAAATATAGCATGCATTTGACTTAAATAAAAAAGACTTGAAAACTTTTTACATTGTTTAAGGTTCATGGGGGGGATAAAATTAATTAAAACTTCGCTTTGGTTTTTCTTCATTCAATGTGGTACAATATGGTCAAACTACATATCATTTTAAAGCTAAAGACGGATAGAATAACATAAACACATTTTTGACATTCAATATTTGTGTGCTTTATTCATATTTTGGTTTAAAACCAATACATTTTTACACTAATTTACAAAATCTCAATCTAAAGTTAGGACGGATATGCACTACCTAAAGTTGAATAAATACAAAGCTATATACATACACAAGGCCAAGTTAGCAACATTTCACAGAAAATTATTGTCATAAAACAACAAATGAGTTTTTATTCAACTGCCGTTTTAGGATAAATTTCCTAAACAAAGTTTTAAAAATAACTTAAACGTAACAACTTTTAAAAAATTCAGGTATGGTGGATAATAAGAGTCACAATTCTATTTCAAAGGCTTAACAATTTTGTTATTTACCTCTTAACCAAATTGCAAATTTTAAACCATCTCAAATTGAAATAGATTGCAGACGACATATAAAATTGTAAAGGAATATAAAGAAATTGGCAAACCGATTGATTTTATATTTCAATTCCTTCTACCCATTTTGAAAGCGTGGCCATTGCTGTGCTCCGTAGAAAAACGTGCAAAACAAATCGGTCGAAACCACGTGCAGTGGTGAGAAAACCGGGTATGTGTATACACATACCTGAGAAAACACATACTTATTTTGACAGTTAGGTGGCAACTAGTAAAACAACTGTTAACATTAATCAGCAAGAGATCGCACTAAATAACAGAAATGACCACGTAGAGATATTATCACTTACCCTATTTCAAATATTTTCCAGCTGAGAATTGTCCCCCACACGTCTTTTTTAGTTTATTTGTATTGTTTTTCTGGAGCCGAAGTGCATCTCACAGAATATCCATCCAACTTCCGTTGTTTTCACTTTCGTTATTAAAAACTCCGTTTAAAATAATTATTTCTTCTTTTAGATTGTTAAAGCAATGTATTATTATATATTATCAATAGAATCGTATATCGTGATGCATTGAACGGAGTTACGTATCGATCTTTCTGTCAGTCTGTAAGCGTACTATTTTATGCGCAATAATATAGTAAATTGGACAACGATTGTAAACATTGGTGAAATGCTTCTTACATAGTTATTCCATACATGCCAGACGTCCCGATCTCGGCGGGACAGTCCCGCTTTTGGGCCCTTTGTCCCGGCGTCCCGATATGAGACGATTTGTCCCGACATTCGTTAAAAAACAATGTAAGGTCTATAGGTTCCCAATAAAATTCGCTATTCAAGCTCTGTTTCGCTAACACTTACCACCGCTAATCCCTTTATTGCCCCCAGTTAACAATCCGATTCTACTTCTCGTGCGTACCAGTGTTGTTTATGAAACCTTATCAGCGATTTATCGGCTAATTATTGATTTTATCAGGCATTGACCATGGCGGTCTTCAAGATGGTGGTCGCTTATTGCTATCGATAGTTGTATTATAATGAAATAAATGTTGAAAATGTGTTTGCTTTTGTCTTTGTTTGAAACGGTTTACAAAACAATTGTTTTGTAAAATTAACTCTTCGTCGTTAATGAGTCTTTTACATTCAATGTTTAGTTCCAAAATAGCGGGATAATCCGAATGTGCAATATACCAAAATCGAACAAACAGTCCAATAAGTGATACCCATCCTGTCTAGTGTAATTGGGTGTTATTGTAATAAAAACAACGAGGTGCTATGCATGACAGTTTGACCCTACTCCAATTAAGTTGTTGGCAGTTAAAATGAACACAAAGACGGTTTGCTTCCACCAAAAACCTACCTCGGAAATGTGTACGGCCGCGCATTCCGTGTCAAGCTGATGTAACTGTTCAGTAGATAGTTTACTGTAACCCATACTTTCAGTGTACTGGATAACCTCCCCTGCGTTAATGTTTACCATTGAAAGTAATATAATGAATATTGTTGCCGTAATGTTCCAGATTTTGTACTCTAAAAAGATGAATTTTATCTTTGTTGTTTGCTATTGTCTTATTTAATAAAAACTTTTATTGTTATGTTTTAGATTGTATGCTTCATACCAGATGTTTTATGTCTTGAATAAAAGTATCAAGAGTTTTTGTTAGTACTATACAGCACGGAGTGTATATTGTAATCTAGAGTCCGTGTATACAGCAAAGACCTATCAATATGATGTGTATATTGATAGGTCTTTGTATACAGTAAAGGTGGAACGATAGATCGTTTTAGGTGTCCTGCTTTTTGGTCAAATGTCCCGACAATTTTTTATGGAATGTCCCGCTTTGGACCGAAAAAATTCTGGAATGTATGGTTATTCTTTTGAGTGTTTATGAGGTCTGATCGTGCAGTTTGCAAACATCAACGGAAAGATTACAATCCAATGCATTTGGCATCGTCAGCTGTTTGGAATGTCAATTATGCGATGAGTGAGTTTTTAGCATGTTTCTTTCTATTTTATTAATTTAAAAATGGCTGCCCCCATGGTGATGAAATGACATGTGTTCGAGTTTTGATATTTCTAGTTATGTAAACTTTTTTTACTATTTAAGCGTAACTTGCCCTCGTCAATGTCGATATTAATCACTAGATATATAATTTTCCGCCGAAATACGTGGAACAAACATGATTCAGATTTTTGAAAATAATGTATATTTTATTGTTAAAATCACTTTGTATTTTGATTGATTTCGTGGATGTTATGATACGTTGATGTACAAAATTGGTAGCAGTTTGAAGGAAAAACATCCTTTAAAGCATATATGTATACATGTGGCACTCTTTCTTTAGTCAAATTTGAGTTCAATGCTAGGGGGCCCACATTTTTCAAAATGAAGCCTCTACATGAACCTTAATAGCTTTAAATAACAACCAACTTTGTAACTTTCATCCATGGGTGGAATATGCACACTAAAAATACTCTTTAATATAAAACAGACTTGCTTACTATCATGATAATTTGTATCAATCATGGGGAAAAAATGAGCCACGTAACAGGAAAATGGACCTTAGGGGGATTGCGACCATTTTGGCTCCAAAAGAGCAGTCTGATCAGGATCCAAAATGTTCAACATTATTGTCATTCAAACTTTGTGTAGTGAAAGTTCTAGTACATAAAATGTGAATATTTCATTTAAGAAACCGAGAGTTATAGACTTATAAAAACATGTGGAGCATTTCTTTTTATATTCAGAGAGAGTTGTAGTGTTTATATATGTAAAGTGAACACAAGGGGCATTACTACAATATTTGGTGTGTAACATCCTTATGAGGTTCTCTTTTTTGAAGTTTGTTCAAATCATGCAGAAAATTTGCCCTCCCTAGGGGTTACTGTTTTGCTTATAAATATAAATAATATAATCATTTTCTGGCCCATTGGTTTGTTACGTTGCATGCCAATCATATAGTGGTTCTTTGCTAAGTTTCCTCAAAGCATTTCTCCGTGGTCAAAACTGTTTGCGCTTCAGGGGTCAACTGATTTATATAGATTAATGTATTTGATAATCCATAACAACACAGAAACCGCAAGGGTCAGGGGTTCAATATTTGGTGTGTAACATGTTAGTGTTTTCTTCTAGGTGTGATCAAATCATACATTTGGAGTAAAAAATAACCTGTCCTTGTTTCAATACTTATATTTACTTATATAATAAAGAGCTTAAACAATCTTATTCTCTCAAAACGCATGGGTTAGGTGATAATTATTTTGTATGTGACATTGTATGGTGGTAATCTTCGTAGTTTTTGTATCATGTCCATTGGCTTCACATTAGCCCCAACAAAATATTGAGATAAAAGACACAATATACCTAGAAACCAAGATTTATTTCATTGAACATTTTCTTAAATGAAAGCCGTATAAAGAATTAAATAGTACATGTAGCAAGGATTTAAATTGTTCTAGTAGAATTACTCTGCTGACTGTATATAATTTACTTGCAAGATTAATTATATATAGAAAACAACTTTTGAACTATGTAATTGTATATTTTTAAAGTATTATTTTATTTTAATAGTTTCGTAAAAGACTCACAGCATTGTCAACATAAAATGGTGTAAACTTTTGCACATATTATTTTGTTCCTCTCTTATTCACAGTTTAAGTTCAAATGAAAATTTCTACGGAATGTGTTGTCTGTATTATTTTAAGGAGAAAAAGCAATGACATTTTCTTGGATATATAATAAACAAAGAGAGCTATATAAATGTGAAGATAATAATAACCCTTGAAACAAATACATAGAGCCAATTGAGCACATTTATCAACAGAGCCTAACGTGTGATAAAACTTGCATTCCTTGTACATGTAGTACAAATCCTGCAGTATGAAATCATTCTGTACAGTTGATAGCACATCATATTTTGGCTAAATAATAACTAATTTTTGAAAAATACATTAAGATGTATTTCTGATTTACAAATCTGATCAAATAATTAAGAAATAAATTCCATTTACTTTTTCATGACATTTTGAAAGTCAAAACTTTGGTTTCGTCTGTAGAAATTCAATAAAATGAACTGATCATAACAAAGGAACATAAGGGTCAAAAGGTACCGGAAAAATGGTTAAAATGTTGTTATAAATATATTTATACAGTTTAATATATGGAAAAAATGTTTTGTTTTAAGTTAATGAAGAATAATAAGCATGTTAATTTGCTACTGTGTCAAGAAAAATAATTAAAACTTTCTTGTGACTTTGACGGACATACGAACATCCGGACCCAATGTTATTTTCTTCAGAAGCTGTGTTGCATACTTTTTTCTAAATAAAGAATATATATGGGTGGGTGGGGAATGGGATTATTGATGCAAGTACCTGTGGTCCTCATGTTCATTATAAAGAAACGTAAAGTAGTACTTCTTGGACATTTTCGGGATGTCGTGATTTTTATGTATAAAAATATAACCAGGATCTACATTTTAATAAATACGCATATTTATTAAACCTACCCAAAACTTCTTTACACACCGAAAGTTATCGATGGTGAAACCTCTGCATCATCTGCAAAAACTCTAATTATTTTTAATTTCGTATCACATAATATGGACATGATGTGAACAATGGTGTTCTAAAGATTAAATTTTCTAATTAAAATTGTTTCTGCTCAGTTTATAATTAATTTGATTTTAAAATATGCTACATTTGTCTCGTTATTGTTAATGTCCGCCATTTCGGAAATGTAATATGAACATCATTTGTTAAATACTTACTGATTGGCTAATAGCGTGTGGTATTGGCTGCAATAGCCAATGAAAATCGCTGACGCTGTACAAGTCGACTTGGCACAAGAAACAACCCGTATTATAAACAAATTTTGAACAACACTTCCGGCAATCTAAGTATTTTTTTCCAGTTTTGGATAAAATACCAGGTCGGCGGGTAGAATGTAAATAAAAAAAACAAAAGTAACTTTTATTTTTATTTGTATTTGTCGAAAAATAGGTTCGGGCGCTCCCGTAAAACAAATAATAAACAAGAAATATCTTTTAAAAAGATATACGGCGTTGATTGTGGTCGATGTTTATGAACGATCAAAAGTTATCTCTATGAGATAAAAAGTAGCGGATGCCTTTTTTCTGCGCAGTTCTTAGCTACATTATAAGCAAATCAATTACGGGGTGTTGCGCCAGATTTCGTGGCTTATTTTGCTTTATGTGATATTATTACTCAGATATCTATATTTACAGAATAGAAAAACACAAGAAACATGAAAATAAACGAGTGCATATAGGTCAGCCGGCAATACTCGAATCTTATTTAATTGCATAATTATAGTATAGTGAATTATTGTGCTCATGCTTAATAAACTGGTCTAAATGGATAAATATTTCTAATTAATTTTATCAAAATTGGTCCTTATCATGCAAATGTTGAAACCATATTAAAAATCGATGATTGACATACCACAACAATATCGCCGAATATCTTTATTTAGTATCTTTCTGATCAAAACAGACTTCAAGTGCTAGATTTCTGCAACTGACCGCAAACTGAACTTGATACCTTGCGGATTGGAATGCAATGCATTACAGTCACTACGTTATTGTCAGTAAGACCGGTGTAACACAATGATCGCAACCCCTTCTGCGAACTCCGGTGATGAACTGTAATATAAACTCTGACTTTCACAAATGGCCGCGAATTGACCCGAAACCTCGCGGGTTGAAATGCAATGCAAGTAAGTACTATATATGACAACATAGCCTTTAGTATAAACGCTTTTGCGCTGGTAATTCTCTGAAAATAAAAGGTGAACGCACAAACTGTATTTATGTCGAAAATTGATTGTAAAACTGTTCTATCTATTGAGCCTTTTCATTAGAGATAAAATTGTTTCATGCAGTAAAACAGTGTAACAAAGACGCGGATATGTTTCCAATGTTCTTGTGTTATACTCAAATCAGCCAATGGAATAAATGAAGTGTATTCATTCGTACCTAGCCGCGGGAAATTTTATTTGAGTATTATTGGACACTTACAAAGGTCAAGTCAGGGTGAAAAGCTGGCTTAATACAGCTTACGCCGAAAAAATGCTGGCCTAATGCTGATAAATGGTATAAGTTGCACTGCTGCCATGTCTGATATATATATATATCTGATTTATTACTGCCATTTCTGTCAGTGAATAATGTTCTTAGCTTATGTAGATTTTCTAGGTAAATAAGAGTAACAGTGGTATTTGAGTCTCTTTCTGTAAAAAAACTGGCTTTGATGTATGTGCGTAAAGTATTGGCCCAGATTAGCCTGTGCTGTCTGCACAGGCTAGTAAGGGATGATACTTTCTTCTTTTATGGAATTTTTAGTTTGAAGGAAGAAGCTTCTAAACAAAAATACAGTTAAGCAGAAATTGTCGTCCCTAATTGCAGTATACCGATGCACTAATATAATGAGGATTATTAGTATGCACAGGCTAATCTGGGATGACACATTACGAACATACATTGAGCTCTGTTTTTCCGGAGCGCCACTCAGTTATATAATGCATGAAATTTGCTTTAAGATTTATGGGCAATTGGTGTCCAATTAATTTAAACACGGAAGTCCATGTTCTATTCAGGAAACACTTGCGAAAGTGGGAAATAATGCCTGTTGTTTATTCTCAAACATAATGATTTTCCATGTTTTATTTTGATCTTACATTGTAACTTAACTGAATGAACATCTCCACATTAGTATTTGTCAGACTTTATTAATAGCAAAATCAAGTAATGTTTTAAATACACATTTATACTTTAAAATTCACTTAGATTACATTGTGAGCATTAATAGTTTTGTGATTAAAGATCATGTTGTTAATGGGGATGAACAAGGTTACTGTTATAGAGATATGAAAGTCAACACACACAAAGATAATTAAAGTAAATTATCTAAAGTATTGATAAGATGCTAAATGAGACATTATTTTTGCTTCACACATTAACAGCAAAGATAAAAACTGCTGAAGATGTATCATGTATGAACATATCAATATCAAATACCAAGCTACCAACTTAAATCTTGACATGTATGGATAAAAAATAAAAGGTGTTAAACTTAATTCTTTGAGTGTTATTCCTTTAAGACATGGTATTCCTGCCAAAAAAGGTTATGTGGAAAAACATCCCCAAATCAGACTGTGAAACTGGTATGCAGGCTTGTTCCTTTGCTGGTCCTTAACCAAATTATTTTAAGTCAAACAGGGCTCAACATTAACAGTTGTCCTATTGCCCCTGGCAAGTAAAAGTTGGGTCCGGGCAAGTTATTTTATAATCTAGTTGTCCGCCCAGGCAAGTGCAAAAAAACCCAAAGAGCATTAAATTTTGACTTTAAATTGCTGTAATCATTTGTTAAATGTGCAAAAATAAAAAAAGGTTTTGTGGTGTATCATTTTTATCTTTATAAAAAAATATGAGGTCTACAGTTAATGTGATATTTCATGTTTGGGCAAGTGGCTTCACATTCAGGGCAAGTAGATTTTCTAAGTACTTGCCCAGCAGGGCAAGTTAGTTTTTAGGTTTATGTTGAGCCCTGTCAAAGAATCAGAGATGACTATAAAATCCCTGTTACAGGAAAACTGGGCTAAATGCATGTGCATGAAGTGTAGTCCCAGAGTAGCCTGGGAAGTCCGCACAAGCTAATCAAGAACAACACTGTTTGTTTGAACTGGGTTTTCTAAAAGAAGAGATTTCCTTTAAAAAAATATGTAAAAGCACATGCATTTAGCCCTGAAGTTTTCATAGATTGATGATCATAATTTTCTGGATGTTTATAATGTGCTTATTTAGTTGGAGGATGAATGTTCAGAGGCTGAGGAAGAAGAAAAAGCAGCTAGAATCCATGACAATTCAGAATCCACTGCTGGCCTAGTCGATACTACAGACACAGATGAGGGGGCTAGACAAAGAACTGTACACAACTATGCAAACCATATCAGCAATAAACAGAACGGTGTTCATGTGACAAGTGATGTAAAAATTACAGCAAAGAAAGCAGATAAATCAAAAGAGAAAGATAATATAAAGGTAAAACTTCTTTAACTCTTTCAGTGCTGGAACCAAATTTTGAAGGCCTTTGCAAACAGTTTGGATCCAGATGAGACGCCACAGAACATGGTGTCTCATCTGGATCCAAACTGTTGCTATTCTATTAGTATTCTTTGAAAAAAATCGAAGAAAATGCTAATTTTAGAAATTCAGCAGACGACATTTTAGCAGAAGACAAATTTCCCAGCATGCAAAGGGTTATATTTTAATAAAGAAACAAAAATTAGTGGATCAAATGCAAATCTTAAGAGGTATCATCAAACGCATGCAAATTCAATGTTTTTATTGAAGGAGTGCATATAGTGATCGGACCGTCTGTCCGTCTTTCAGTCACACTTTGTGTTTAGGTTTCGCATAGGGTTCGAAAAATGCTTATAAGTTCTATGTCCCTTCACATAGCAACTTGATATTTTGCATGCATGTGTATCTCTTGGAGCTTCACATTTTGAGTGGTGGAAGGTCAAGGTCATCCTACAAGGTCAAAGGTAAAAAAAACATGTATCAAAGCGGCGCTGTAGGGGGCATTGTGTTTCTGACCAACACATCTCTTGTTCAGGATATTTCTTATCAAAAAACATAATAAAAATACAATATTATAAGATAATATTATATAATAAATTATTTATTTATAATAATTGACCTTGTTTGGTAGCTCTTGTTCTATTACTCTGGGAAAGCCCTTATATTGACAATTAATTATGTTACTTAAGCAAAAGTGCGTTATTTGTTTAGCAGCATTCTTTGGTAAGCCGGGCTTAATGCATATGTGTCAAGTGTTGTCCCAGATTAGCCTGTGCTGTCTGCACAGGCTGATCTGGGACAAAGAGCTCTTTATCAGCTTTTATGGAATATTTAGTTTATAGGACGAATCTACTTAACAAAAATCCTGTTTTAGAAGGAGAGTTCATACTGCACAGGCTAATCTGTGATGACACATTACGCAAAGTCCAGCTGTCCCTAAATGAGGCTCATTTAATGCATTGATATTATAGTATACATGTAGTATATCACTTTACCATGATTTCATGTAATTATCTATTTGCTAATCAGTTTTGATCAGCGATAGGGGTCACTCGACCACAATATTATGTAAATCATAGATATTTAGACCATTTACCTAGTCCTCATTTTAGGACAGTTTCCCAGATTTTCGGCCAACATTTAGGCAAACTTCTGCAACTTTAGTATTGTAACTGATAAATTAACATACCTTACACACATAACTCTTGAACAGTTTATTCAATATTGCTAAAAGAATCCCTGGTCTTAAAAGTCTATAGGATTGATTATGTATCATTTAATGCTGATGTTTGTTTTAAATATGCATGTTATTTATTGCTATTATTGTAAATGTCGGTTAATAGCTATTCATAGCTAATGTTTCTTTGTTACACATGTACCGACTTAAAATAAAATTTGATTTGATTTGATTTGATTTGATTTGGTACATATAATGTAATATTAAATTGCTATACATCTCATTTTGCATGTATCTGACAACTTAACAATTCAAATAGGTTATTCTCATTATTTAATTTAATATGTTATGCAATTTTTAAAGATGCTGATATTTACTGACCATTGTAAATTGTGAGTTATATATTCTGTTGATTTCTGTATGTAAATACATGTACTATTAATGAGCAAAAGGATTGGTCAGAAAATTAAAAGGTTTCATAAATTCACTATCTGGCAATATTTATCTGTGTACTCATACATTCATATTGGCCCAGATTGTAGTGTTTCAATTTGGGGCCATTCATTTTATATACCAGAACATGTTTACTATCATATTATAAGTGAAATGAATTTAACAACAAATATAATGCTAGCGAACATAGCCTGGGTAATTCATCTTAAAGTGAAAACATAACATTGCATTTTTTTTTTATTTAACATTACGACGTTGATGTTTACTTGTTAATTGTATTATGCCATAAGAAAAGATGTAATTTGTAATAGTTTATCAGTGAAATGTATCGAGGTTGATTTGAATGTTTGGCCAAACTCATTTAACTACATTTAAATTAAACTGTTAGTCTGTGAAACGCTCCCATACAGGGATGTATGAGGTTTTGTGTGGGGGATTGCATTTGGTATTTGATAAATGAATTGATAATGTACAGTATTACACTGTGAATGGTAACATATACGTTTTAAGTTGACTGACCTTATGTTTAAAAATTAGGTAACTTAATTATGACCTTGCTAAAGTTAATGTAATTGGCAATTAGTATGTGGTACTAAACCGAAAGAAAATCAATGTCCTTGATTTTTGTTGTTTTCATTAAGTATTTGTACATATAAATTGTTTTATCCCACGTTTACAGCGCATTCGGTTGATTAAAGCCCCGTTGATTAAATTTCTGCTATAAACCACAGCACGAAATGACGTCATTTTTTTGACAAAATGAAGGCATACATCCAGAGATATCCAGTTAAAGTTATTTTGTTTAATTAAAAAGTTTACTGAATAAAAGGTGGGATAAATAGAATAATAGGTTAGTGTTGATTATAGATCAAGTTTATCATGCTCGGCACGAAAACGAAAAAGCACTTGCCAAGGCTCGTGCTTTTTGTTTTCTAAGCCTCGCATGATAAACCTGATCTATAATCAACACTAATCTATTATTATCTATATATACTTAAAATGTTTTCATTATGTTGGGCCTTTGTTTTGTGGTGTAACAAGTTTCTGTTTTCATTGAAGTGGCTCAGTTTGTTTAGGAAATACCAAACATTTATAAGATTGGACCTGGGAAAGCTGAAATTATCATTATAATGAATGTTATATGATTTCTTTATGAATTGTGAATGATGTTTGAAATGATGTCCCATTTCATTGCGTAGAAAATAATGAAGATTTTTTTTATTCAGTTACAATTTAAATTCACACATCTGGACAACAATTCTTATGATCTTGAGTTTGATTCCCTGCATCTGCCATATAATTATGCCCCCCTTCGAAGGAGAGGGGGTATATTGCTTTGCTCATGTCGGTCTGTCGGTCGGTCGGTCCGGCCACCAGGTGGTTTCCGGATGATAACTCAAGAACGCTTGGGCCTAGGATCATGAAACTTCATAGGTACATTGATCATGACTGGCAGATGACCCCTATTGATTTTAGAGGTCACTCGGTCAAAGGTCAAGGTCACGGTGACCCAAAATAGTAAAATGATTTCCGGATGATAACTCAAGAACGCTTAGGCCTAGGATCATGAAACTTGATAGGTAGATTGATCATGACTCGCAGATGACCCCTATTGATTTTCAGGTCACTAGGTCAAAGGTCAAGGTCACAGTGACCCGAAATAGTAAAATGGTTTCCGGATTATAACTCAAGAACGCTTAGGCCTAGGATCATGAAACTTGATAGGTAGATTGATCATGACTCGCAGATGACCCCTATTGATTTTCAGGTCACTAGGTCAAAGGTCAAGGTCACAGTGACCCGAAATAGTAAAATGGTTTCCGGATGATAACTCAAGAACGCTTATGCCTAGGATCATGAAACTTCGTAGGTAGATTGATAATGGCTGGCAGATGAACCCTATTGATTTTCAGGTCACTAGGTCAAAGGTCAAGGTCACGGTGACCCGAAATAGTAAAATGGTTTCCGGATGATAACTCAAGAACGCTTATGTCTAGGATCATGAAACTTCATAGGTACATTGATCATGACTCACAGATGACCCCTATAGATTTTCAGGTCACTAGTTTTTTTTGGAATTGGTCACACAACTATTTGTCCTCCATCCTACCTACATCCACCTTTGATTCAAGAAGGGCATTTATCAGTCAGTAAGTTTGTTTGCAAGTATATGTGCTAAGTACAGTAAACCAGTTTACTTAGAAAAAGTATGAGTAGGTAAGCAAACGATTATGATATGACATAAATACTGATGAAAACAGCTGACAAATCCAAAGTCATTGAAGAAAACAAACAATTGAGGCAATATCTTTTCCCCATCAAACCCTGGTATACGAAATTGACTGGTTTATGTTTCAGGTCAGTGGGTATTTAAATCTAGCGGCAAATGTGATCGACAATTTCACACATGGTCTGGCAGTGGCAGGAGGGTTTTTAGTCAGCAGTAAGGTAATTGGAAATGTTGGTAAGGTAATTCTAAAAATAAATGTTGGTTATGAAAAAGAAAAAAAATCTAAATGCTGGTATGAGGTCTTACGTTTCACGCCCAGATTTTTGCGGGTGTAAAGCTGAAACCTTTTAAAAACACTTCAAACCGTAAAAAGCTGTTTGTGTTTGCAGGTTTTTCCTCTTTAAAAAAAAACAGTGTTAAGAAGATTTGGGTTAAAACCTGCTTAGTTTTGTCACAAAACAACACAATTCAATGTGAAACCTCTTTAAAATTGAAATGGCCTATAAGATATGGTGCATAAAATCCTAAATTTTTACTATAATGTTATTGGTAACATAATTAAATGATTTATAAAATTATGAAACATTTTTAAATTAAGAAAACAGTGAACAGATGTATTAAGTTGCTCATGTCAATGACTTCTAAGTGCTGTTTCTTTTTGTTCCCCCAAAATTTTAGATTGAGTTAAGTCTTCATTTTATTGTCTTATTTTTGCAGTGGATGTTACAGTGAAGTACAAAGTTATTACATGAGTTTTTGTTATATTCATTTGTTACTATTAAAATTAGAGGCCTTAACGTGTTCCATATTCTGTTATATGTTATTATTTCTATGATTTATAATGGTTCTCACATTTTTATAACTTGGAAATGTTTTGCGTTCTTTCATTTAATAATATTTCTTTATTTGAAAATTAAACTCAATAATTTAATGGCTATTTTCAATATTTTAAAGGTTATTGTGGCATACAAAAATTCAGTCTATAAAGATACTATTATGTAGTAAATTACTACACTACTCCCTTTAGCTTGTTGCCATTTTTCAAACATCTGCAAAAGAGCTAAAACATCATCCCTTCATTGTTATACCTAAAATTGCCTTAAACAAATGGTATAAAAAATAGTAGTAAACAAATGTTGAATCTCTCACATGTACATCCTTTATATGTGATAGGTCACAGATACCAACAGATACATCATGCCAGAAATAAGTGTTTCAACAGAAATGCTAAACTTTTTAGAAAATCACCTACGTGAAAGTCGCAATTGTACTTGTTGTAGTCCTATTGAAGATGCAAAAGCTTTGTATGAAATAGAAAAGACATTAAAAAATATGGACTGTGCTCTGTGAAAAAGGGGTTGAATGCACGTGCAACAACACTTTCCGCTTTTATGACATTTTTGGTTCTTTTCATCCTAAAAATCCAGTGTAGGCGAAAAGTGTAGTCCTTGATAAGCCTGTGCGAATGGGAACGTCGTGCATTAAACCCCTTTTTTACAGAATGGGAACGTCACTTTATGCATGTGCATTAAACCCCTTTTTTACAGAATGGGAACGTCACTTTACGCACGTGCATTAAACCCCTTTTTTACAGAATGGGAACGTCACTTTACGCACGTGCATTAAACCCCTTTTTTACAGAATGGGAACGTCACTTTACGCACGTGCATTAAACCCCTTTTTTACAGAATGGGAACGTCACTTTATGCATGTGCATTAAACCCCTTTTTTACAGAATGGGAACGTCACTTTAAGCACGTGCATTAAACCCCTTTTTTACAGAATGGGAACGTCACTTTATGCATGTGCATTAAACCCCTTTTGTACAGAGTTCGGCTCATATATTTGTCAATGTCCTTTCTATGAATCCAATGAGTTTGCTTATTCATTAACACTTATGAGTTACAGCCTCTAAGTGCAACAATACTACTGATCATGATATAATGAGAAGACAATATTAATTATATATTGAATTGTAAGGTTAAATTAAAAGCAAGGAGGGGCTTTGTCTATAATGTACTTAATTTAATGATGTACATTTACTTGTAGCTTACTGCATTTTGTCTAATGTTTAGCTTTTTGGAGTGTTGAGCATTTCTAAAAATAAAAAATGTTTTTCTTACTTACTTAACAGTCTATAAAAAGAGGTGCAGTAAGTTCTTCTTTTCTTTTCATTTTTCTAGTATTTTTTGTTTTCCTATTGTTTGTAATCAATTTTCAACTCATTAAGTTTTATGCTGGATTTTTAACAGAAGCTTTTGGTTCAATAATCACTATTTTTAGACATATGTATAAATAATAAAATTATAGCAATCATATTAACAAAAAATGCTAAGCTATTTCCATTCCTGCACCAAACATACATGTTATGTTCATACTTCAGGTGGGGTTTATTACTCTACTTGCTATACTGCTACATGAGATCCCTCACGAGGTTGGAGATTTCGCCATCCTTCTACGCTCTGGCTTTGATAGATGGAAAGCAGCAAAAGCACAGGTAAAGCAGACAGCATTGTGCAACAATTAATAGCTTAGGTTTTTATGCCTTCCTTTGAAGAATAGGGGGTATATTGTTTTGCACATGTCGGTCGGTCCCTCGGTCTGTCCGTCGGTCCGTCTGTCGGTCCGTCCACCAGATGGTTTCCGGATGATAACTCAAGAACGCTTAGGCCTAGGATCAGGAAACTTCATAGGTACATTGTAGTCCATATAAACGGACTGCCAGAACCTTTGATAATTTTTGCTATGGCGGCTCCGGCAGTCCATATGCACCCCTTCATAAACATGGGTGCAGTTCAGCGCAGCGAATCCGTGCGCTTCACTAAACAGTCTAAGTTACAGACGTCGTTCGAGACAAATTGAGGAAAATAATGAATAAACTTCATAACTATTTTAAATTTACCTGAATGGCAACCAACGGATGTTATCCTTTGCATGCATCCGATAAACACACGACGATGTTTCAACACACTTTTCTCGCTGACATTGTTATGTGTCAATTTGAAACAGTGTATTCTGTATCGAATACCAAATTGTTATCGACTTTTTTGCGCCAACACATAACGCGACGTACAAAATATTGGTGTTATGCGACCTTTCCTATATTGGGTCAATTTTCCAATATAGCGGATACAGCGTACAAAACAAAACCTTAGTCAGTACAAATCAATTATTTCTTGCTTTAATGGTACCATTTGGATGATTGGTTTAGATAGGTAAATTTTAATAAGTTCTTGCAGTTTCAGTGATCATAAACCTTTGAATTGTTGATAACATTTTGCACCCATGGACAAGAGAGAGTGCATTGCAACTCTCAGCCTAAGCTGAGAGTTGAATTATTGCAACTAAGGTACATTGATCATGACTGGCAGATGACCCCTATTGATTTTCAGGTCACTAGGTCAAGGTCACAGTGACTCGAAATAGTAAAATGGTTTCCGTATGATAACTCAAGAACGCTTAGGCCTAGGATCATGAAACTTCATAGGTACATTGATCATGACTCGCAGATGACCCCTATTGATTTTCAGGTCACTAGGTCAAGGTCACAGTGACTGGAAATAGTAAAATGGTTTCCGGATGATAACTCAAGAATGCTTAGGCCTAGGATCATGAAACTTCATAGGTACATTGATCATGACTGGCAGATGACCCTATTGATTTTTAGGTCACTAGGTCAAAGGTCAAGGTCACAGTGACTCGAAATAGTAAAATGGTTTCCAGATCATAACTCAAGAATGCTTACACCTAGGATCATGAAACTTCATAGGAATATTGATCATGACTGGCAGATGACCCCTATTGATTTCCATGTCATTAGGTCAAAGGTCAAGGTCACAGTGACTCGAAACAGTAAAATGGTTTCCGGATGATAACTCAAGAATGCTTACGCCTAGGATCATGAAACTTCATAGGTACATTGATCATGACTGGCAGATGACCCCTGTTAATTTTCAGGTCACTAGGTCAAAGGTCAAGGTCAAAGTGACTAGAAACAGTAAAATGGTTTCCTGATGATAACTCAAGAATTATTAGGCCTAGGATCATGAAACTTAATAGGTTCATTGATCATGACTGGCAGATGACCCCTATTGACTTTCAGGTCACTAGGTCAAAGGTCAAGGTCACAGTGACAAAAAACGTATTCACACAATGACTGCCACTACAACTGACAGCCCATATGGGGGCATGCATGTTTTACAAACAGCCCTTGTTTAAATAGTCTAAATCTGTATTGAGCTTACATCTTGAAAGAAAGAAATACAGTTTGAAATATTTGAGTATCAGACTAAACTCAAATCACTAGCTATCAAACTTCCATCTGAAGTCAGTAACTATATGAAAAAATATCTGTTGTTTTGTTGGTTTCACCATGTATTGCTTTTTTTCTGAAGAATATAATTTAATCGACATATTTGAAATCTGACTGTATGTTAATGATGCACTTTGTCTTGATGGAAACTTGGTGTGTACTGATATACACATATGATCTAAATGTTTTTCAGTGCCAGAAACTTAGAGTTTGATCATTTCATGGTCAAACCTGTGGCTGCCTAGTTTATTAGTACCTGTTGTTGTTGTAATCTTACTTCTGGGTCAATGGTGCAGTAACTAATAATCATGGTACTGATACCAGGCTAATTCTTAAATTGAATAACATACATTTGGACTTGTTGAACTTAAACTTAGTCCAGGTTATTAGTTTGATATTGATACAACCTGCATAGTTGTTGACAGCTGTCATTATTCAATATTGCTGAACGCATTATATCAATGTTAATTCATTTTTACGACCCCCTTCGAAGAAGAGGGGGTCTTTTGTTTTGCACATGTCGGTCGGTCGGTCCGTCCACCAGATGGTTTCCGGATTATAACTCAAGAACGCTTAGGCCTAGGATCATGAAACTTCATAGGTACATTGATCATGACTGGCAGATGACCCCTATTGATTTTCAGGTAACTAGGTCAAAGGCAAGGTCACAGTGACTCGAAAAAGTAAAATGGTTTCTGGATGATAACTCAAAAATGCTTTGGCCTAGGATCATGAAACTTTATAGGTACACTGATCATGACTGGCAGATGACCCGTATTAATTTACAGGTCACTAGGTCAAAGGTCAAGGTCACAGTGACATGAAACAGTAAAATGGTTTCCGTATGATAACTCAAGAATGCTTAAGGTTAGTATCATGAAACTTCATAGGTACATTGATCATGACTGGCAGATGACCCCTATTCATTTTCAGGTCACTAGGTCAAAGGTCAAGGTCACAGTGACTTGAAATAGTAAAATGGTTTCCAGATATGATAACTCAATAATGCTTAGGCCTAGGATCATGAAACTTCATAGGAACATTGATCATGACTGGCAGATGACCCCTATTGATTTTCAGGTCACAAGGTCAAAGGTCAAGGTCACAGTGGCTCGAAACAGTAAAATGGTTTCCGGATGATAACTCAAGAATGCTTACGCCTAGGAACATGAAACTTCATAGGTACATTGATCATGACTGGCAGATGACCCCTATTGATTTTTAGGTCACTAGGTCAAAGGTCACAGTGACTCGAAACAGTAAAATGGTTTCTGGATAATAACTCAAAAATGCCTACGCCTAGGATCATGAAACTTAATAGAAACATTGATCATGACTGGCAGATGACCCCTATTGATTTTCAGGTCACTAGGTCAAAGGTCAAGGTCACAGTGACTCCAAACAGTAAAATGGTTTCCGGATGATAACTCAAGAATGCTTATGCCTAGGATCATGAAACTTTATAGGTACATTTATAATGACTGGCAGATGACCCCTATTGATTTTCATGTCAATAGGTCAAAGGTCAAGGTCACAGTGACTTTAAATTGTAAAATGGTTTCCTGATGATAACTCAAGAATGCTTACGCCTAGGATCATAAAACTTCATAGGTACATTGATCATGACTGGCAAATCGCCCCTATTAACTTTCAGGTCACTAGGTCAAAGGTCAAGGTCACAGTGACTTGAAAACAGTAAAATGGTTTCCTGATGATAACTCAAGAATAATTATGCCTAGGATCATGAAACTTCATAGGTACATTGATACATGACTGGCAGTTGACCCCTATTGGTTTTCAGGTCACTAGGTTAAAGGTCAAGGTCACAGTGACAATAAACGTATTCACACAATGGCTGCCACTACAACTCTCAGCCCATATGGGGGGCATGCATGTTTTACAAACAGCCTTTGTTTAATGTTTAATTGAATATGTTGGAAATTTTCCAGAATTTGTTAATTTAGTTATTTATGCAAATATTCTAATGTGTTGAATATACATGTATTGGCTTCTCTGTATTCAACGCTAACCTAGTATTCTCTATGTATTGGCTACTCCGGTATGAGCCATCCCCTGATATTGCATATTGTAATATTGCAAAAACACCCGTACTTTTCTTCATTTGATTGGAAAGAATTCATTAGAATTTTATTGCTGATACAGTTATTACAACTTAGCGTTTATTAATGACCTTCAACTTTCTGATATTGCCAATCCTTGGTGTCGGTTATCACTTCTGAATGGCTCACTTTTGCCTTGGATCTCAGGTCAATCATGCCCTCCACCTCAGGATCCCAGTATTGACTGCTACATAAATAAATAGCTGTTATAACTATGTACTACTGAAGCTACAGTTTCAAAAGTGTTGATTGTCCTGTGTTTTCAAACACAACTAAATATGTTTGGGTGTAGTACCAATTCAAGCCCTTGATTGTAATGCCAGTTCACTATCACTAGGCCAATGACCCACCTCCTTGCTGCCTTGTTATTTTTTTTAACTTTGCCTCCTTTATCGGTACATGTATTAACCCTTTACCACTCAGATATGCACCAAGAAACGTCTTTAGTCCCTTAGAAAATAAAATTCAATTTAAGACCTTTTTTTTATTAGACTCAAAGTGTTTATAACCGCTCAGGTACTGATGAGCAGCAAACAGCATACAACCTGAACAGACTGTGAGTTACCCTGATTGTGTGTAGCCATTTCCACTTTGTTTATGAACTTGAAAGGGTCTAGTAGCTGTCACCTTGTGTGTTTCAGTTGCTTACAGCAACAGGAGGAATGCTAGGAGCCTTGACAGCATTGACAGCTGATTCTGCACGGTCAGCAGGTATGAATTTGACAAAAGAAGTAAACATAAGATTAAGACATAAAACAAGCAAATCCATTGAAGTGATATCCCCCACAATATAAAGCTTGTTTATGGATAGTTGCAAATCTCTTGATATAAGGTATAATCCTAAAAAAATATTAAAGTGTAGGGTACAAGTATGTCATTTTTAATTGGCTTTTTTATTTCCATGTAAGATCTCAGCAACTAATAATTCACATGAGATTTTTTCCCATTCAGGGGAGAGCACTGCCTGGATATTGCCCTTCACATCCGGTGGGTTTGTGTACATCGCTCTTGTGACTATTGTCCCAGATCTGCTGGAGGAAAAACATTTAAAGTAAGTCATCCGACTCATAAGTGATGTATGTGTTTTTATGCCCCTGGCACCTTGATGTGGAAAGCATATAACGTCAATTTTGACTTCCCAACAATTCTCAACCATCTATCGTAAATTACCAATCTTACTACAGCCTAGCATGTCGTATTAGTCATTGCAAATATCAAACTCATTTGATTGCAAAATGTGCACTGCTTAAACTAGCTGCATTTAGAATTGTATAGTTGTTGTTAAATGTTGTCATTTTTTCTTTCTGTAATACTTAATGTTTGATTGTAAATGTTTGACTTGCCTGGTTAGGTTTACTTTAAGTTTAAAGTGTTTAAATCAGTATACCTTGTTATCAGACGTTCAGTATATCTTTTTTACTCAGAACCTTCTGTTTCAAATAATATGTTGCTGAGAAAGCCTAATGCATGTCTTTAAGTTAATCAGAAAGCTGGGTTGTCATAAACCATTCCATGTTTATTTCAGGGAGTCAGTGAAGCAGGTGGTGTGTTTGATATCAGGTGTGGCAACCATGTATCTGGTCTCTTTGGTACATTAGACAGTCCCTCTCTCCTCTCATGGAAGGGTTTTTGAGCCTGGCCCTGTGAAAACGGGGTTTACATGTGCGTAACGTGTTGTCTCAGATAAGCCTGTGCATTGTGCTAAGGCTAATCAGGGACGAAACTTTTCGCTTTTATTGTATTGTATTTATATTGTATTTATTGTATTCGTTTAAAGGAAGACTCTTTTAGACAAACATCCAGTAAAGGCAGAAAGTGTCATCTCTGATTAGCCTGCGGACTGCACAGGCTAATTTGTTATGACACTTTATGCACATGCATTAAACCCCCATTTCCCATAGCAAAGCTCATATGTATCTACGTCATGCTGTCATCGGGGCCTTGTGACTTCCGTTACATATTCTGTTGTATATAGAACTGATAGATGCATCCGCTGTTAATGATTTTAGGCATTATTGTACATAAGTTATTTGAAATTATTATGTAGAGTAATTTTTTCATTTAAAATGATGATGTCCACATGAAAATCCACATAAGAATTTCCAGGGCCTATGTGTTAAAGACCTTGGCCAAAATAGTACGCAAATATTGCAAATATTCAATGTCTAATGAAAAGACTATGCTTAAAGCTTAGTTACAAATGTTTGACAGAGAAATTTGTTTGATACACTTTATGAAAATGCTACGACAATTTCTAAAATGCTCTTGTTTGGCTGCACCCTATACCTTTAGTGACACTTTCTTTACCTGTAAACAGGCAGGTATACATGTATATAAGTTTTTTAACTATATGAGTTTGCGTTATACGGCTAATGTGAGCGACCAGACGAGAAACAGTGCAATATTAGAAATAATGTATGCTTTAACATTTGAATTTGTGTATGGTTGTTCTGCCCCTGTTAAGTATGGTAACCTGAATGTTCAGAAATATGTTTGAATACAAACTGTGTTTATGTTGTGAATCATATATTTTTGTGATGCAAATATTTCATGTGATGTTGGTTCCGGTGTTTACATGAATCATATATTTTTGTCAAATATATATGTTTGCTCTGAAAATACTGTACATATTTTCATTATTGACGAACCCTTTTTGCACTACTTTTAACACAAATAATTGAAATGTATTATTGTTATTATTATATCATGTTTCTCACTGATTTAAGCTTCAAACAAAGAAATAAAATACTTATTAAATACCCACCAAACTGTGCAATAAAAAGTACAGAACCTTATAGGAGCAGCATTGTAAAAATATAGTTTTCATTTTATTTGCAAACAATGAATCATGCTAGAAATGATATTATTTTTGCATTGTTGTTGTTATGTGTTCAATAAGCCAATGTTTTATCTGTCTGGTGCATGGTTTTGGAACCATGAAGGGAATAAGAAATTGTTGTTTATGGGCAAAAAACAATGATAAATACAGATATTCTTATATATAAAATAAATCCCAAGTTTATCATTTTGTAACATATAGTTTATTATTGTATACCTTCTTAAATCAAATCATTCTTTGAATCCATGTTTTTACTCTAAATTTATATCATTGGAGGTTGTAATACACATTATATAATTGCTTATTGTTTACATTTAAATGCTGAATTTCTCTGTTATTATTTTATATGAAATCCAGGAATGATTGCTAATGGAATGTTTCTTTCCAATTTCAATTTTAAAATGTGCTGCTTTTTGCAAGCCTTTTTATTCATTGATTGTGATATTTGTGATTTTTATTATATTCTGTCTAAGTGTTTATATGCTTTTATGCTCAGGCTGAAAAAATGCATTTAAATGATCTTTGTCTTATTTAGCAAAAACTTAAGGCACACTAGAATAATCATTTCAAAATTGTTCAGAGCAGTTATATTCAAAAGATTTAATCTGCTTGTACTTTGCCAGACAAATACAATTACTGATAAAACTGATGGATAAATTGATGTATTGGTTGCACCAAAACAGTATGAATTAAACCAGCGATATTTTGGTGTTAAGTGTTTTTATGCCATGTGTTTTTATTATCATGTGCACTTTGTTGTTTACTTGACATGTTATATTTTATATTGAGTTAAGTTATTTAGACTTTTGTATATTTTGTAAATTAAAAAAAAATGAAATTTTATCAGGTGCTATTAATAACAAAACAGTTGTACAGTTTATAAAATGTTTATTCGTTTTCTGTTGCATTTATTTTTAGCTCAACTTTTTGAAGAAAATGTGAGCTATTCTACTCAACCCAGAATTGTTTTTCAGGCTAGGTTAAACTCGATGCATAGAAATAATAGTAATTTCAGTATATTCAATGAGGTTCAGTCATTGTTTAATATTTCCAATAATAAGAAAAATGCTCCCCATTAAGTAACTAAAAACATGAATTCTTCTTCTTCCTGTAAAGGTCAGGAGTCTTGATAGACTGTTATTCCTTTACTCTACAAACCATTACACACAACTTGTCAGTAACTAGGGAATACATATACATTGTACATGTAAAACAAGTTGAGCCTGGTGTATTGTAGACAGTTCTTGTTGTTTCTACCAGTGTCTTGTAAACGTATCATCTATTGGTAAGGCAATGTCTACAGGCTGTGTCAAATTTGAGCGTATTAAAATGAATGTTGGCTGATATTAATAGCATAAATTTGTTGACTCTTATATTAAGTTAACAGAAAGTTTTTAATTTCAAACCAAAGTAACTTTCAAAGTGCATTTTTAACTTTTGACATGTACCCGAAAAAATAGTTTTATAAAAAAATGCTTGAGACGATATGAGTGGTTTGTTTTTGCCTTATTTATACTTTACTACATTGAATACAATATATAAAAATGTATCAATAAAAATACTCATGCAGGTCCTCTGTTTATGCAAATTTGTAAAAGTAGTTATAAATTGTTAAGAAAATTTGTTTACCTTTCCATTTAATGTGTGGTGATTGTCCTTACACATTTTCATTGCTATTAACATACTTGTAACACAATGTTGTTGAAATCCATCGATACACGACATAATAAAGTGTTTTTGGTGCGTCACGTTGGGTTCAATATCAAAGAAACAACTAGTACTTGTATGCTTGTCTACCAAAATGTCCACTATAATCTTTTATGGAAAAACAAAGTCTGTTAGATATCACACATATTCTCTGAAAACCATATGCATTTTGCCAAAAGTAATGTGTCTTGATTGTTAGCTATCAAGGTTTGTTACAATTTAGTATTTTGTTAGAACGGATAGTTATGTATGCATTGTTCCTTTTTTTAACACCAAATTACTCATGAACTACCTTATTCTTGTGATTTTGAAATGATACATTTTTAACATTTTGTCAATAATAGCGCTTTGACACATTGGTCAGTGATTTTGTTTCTGTTTGTTTGCAAAATATCAAAATAAAGGTAAGGCATTAAGTTTTAAAATGTGTATTTATTTGTTTACCACAATTTTTTTACATACATTATCAGTAAGAATTATGTAGCACCCTGCAGCAATATTCCATTTCTGGATGACTACAGCACAGAAAAGCCATACTGAAATTATTAAGTTAGTGGCCAATGAACATTGAGCAGAAAACTTTCTGTTTCTAGTTGATGACTTTAATGGACTTTTCTTCACATAAAACAAGTTCAAAAGACAAGCCAATTTCGCTTTCTAGATACGTTTACCACCACAATGTAAGACTGAAATACCTGGCAAACGTTATTCCTTTGAACATTATTTTGAGACCCAATCTAATCGTTGTCTTCTAATGTTTGTGCAAATCATACCCCTGGTGTCAAAACTTGCCATGCCCCAGTGGTCACATTATTTTCATAGACTTGCATAGTAACTATAGACTTGCATAGTAACTATAGACTTACATAGTAACTATAGACTTACATAGTAACTATAGACTTACATAGTAACTATAGACTTACATAGTAACTATAGACTTACATAGTAAATATAGACTTACATAGTAAATAACATACATTTTAACCTTCTTCTCAAGGTGCGGATAAGTTTATAAGACACATAAGGAGAGGACATTCACCATAGCCTCCCCAATTGCAAAATATATAAATCAGACATACACTTTAAAAATGTATTCATGTATTACAGTTAATAGTAAAAAAGCATACTTAATATAAATAACAGAATACAAAGTGAACATGCATGGTATTTTGATATAATTAATTTGGAAACAAAGATTGGGCATTATTTAAAAGAAAGTCGTCCATTTTGGCCTTACAAATGTGTGTGCAAACTAAGAGCAGAACTGGTTTTCAACCAAATTAACAACAAGTCGTACAGTAAAGTCTCCACCATCAAAAATATTCCTACCAAATTTTATATATTAGACAATCACCAGCAACATTTCTCAGAAAGGCAAAACATTATATCCAAATACAATTAATTTACATGTACTAGAGTTATTATTACGATTGTTCTTAGCAACTGGAACATTTAGAAGGAAAACATGTCAATTGAATAGAACTGCATTAAATAGACTGTTTTAACAGTATAGTATTCCTGGCATTAACATATATCCAAGTCATTAAATAAGAATAATGGACAAAAGAGTACAGATGCACTGAACACTATTTTGTGTGGATTTTGTGTGTGATTAATTGCAATTATTTATTTATTTCATAATGATTTGTCTTTAAACCATTTGACTCTGGGTTGCAACAGGTATATTACAGAACATAGCAAATCTTGGTAAAATTGTCAAGTTTCCATAATATTGTGATTTCATTTTACTAATGAATTTCTGATATATAAACTAATGATGCAAATGCAATGACAATAGTTTGAATCAGCTGGGTCTGCAATCCACATCTCCATCTTTGCTGGCTTTCATTTTCTTGAATTCTTCTTGTAAAGCCTTTTCCATATCAAGTATTGGAGGTGGCTTCTTGTACTTAAAAATAAACATACAGCATAAAGCAAGTCATTGGGAACATCCTATGTAATGCATGTGCATTAAGTGTCATCCTAGCACAGACACCAACAATTGCTTAAGTATCAATCTACAACACAACACGCAAATTAGTCAAATTGATATTATTCGCAGAAAACAAATTGTTGATTGATCAGTGCAGATGGATGGACTAGGCAATAACTGTAAAATAACAAAGTTTATGGGTTTTTCTTTTATGCATTGGAATTTACCTCTTTGATATCTATACATCCATTAAGTTTCATGTTGAAATCTTGTATAGTTTCAGATAAAGCCTTGAAAATTTATATCATACAAAAACAACAAAGGGCACAAACTCATATTTAAGAAAGTTTAGGTGTTATGGTTCTTATGCATGACACTTCTCATTGATATCTATACACCAATTAAATGTCATGTTAAAATCTGAAATAGTTTCTGAGATATAGCCCTAAAAGGTTTGTGACAGACAGACATCATACAAAAACAACAAAGGGCAATAACTCTTATTAAAGAAAGTGTAGGTTTATGGTTTTTAAGCATGGTACTTCTCTTCTTTGATATTTACACAACCAGCTTTATCTTGAAATATACCATACTTTTTTAGATATAGCTATGAACAGTTTATGACAGACGGACGTCATAAAAAAAACAGGGTAATAACTCTTATTCTAGAAAGTGTAGGGCTATAGATTTTAGATGGCACTTCTCCCCATTGATATCCACAAACACATGAAGTTTAACTAGGGAAGTGGATAATAATTCTAAATTCATTATAACCAGTAAATTGCTTATAACCACTGGCACAGCAGATGTTTGAATAAAACCATGAAAAAGAAACGTCAGACTATTATTTTTAATTTAGCTCCATCATGCCGAATTAGGTGTCATGCAATATGCAGTTAGCATAGCTACCATCCAGCCTGCACATAATCATTACGATCAGGAACAACCCTGCACAGGCTGGTCTGGAGCTACACATACCCTGTAAAACCTATTTCTTAATCGTACTCACAGAGACTATGAGGGTATTGTTTGCATGTGCCACACTGATAGAGGCCTGCTGCAGGGGTAGATTGCATCTCTCCATGTCAGGGATACGGAACTTCTTGTAGTATCTGTACATGAACGAAAACATATTTGAATGAGATATGGCAGCTCTCGATGGAAGTGATACAGAATGTCTCAACATAACAACCACTTAAAAAAAATTTACGAAAGAATTTAAGTGCAAACACAATTGTCATTTTTCAACAGCACATTTCTAGCATGTGAACATGTATAAGCCTTCCTCTTGGAAAGCTGGGCTTATTTGATAAGCATAGTGTTGTCCCAGATTAGCTTGTGCAGTCTGCACACTTTCGTTTTTATGGAATTTTTAATGGATAGGAAGCTTTTTAGAAAAGAAAATCCAGTCTAGACAGAAAGTATCGTCCCAGATTAGCCTGAAGTGACTGAACAAGCTTATCTCGGACAGCACTTAACACAACACATAAAGGTCAATTTTCCCAAAACAAGGCTTAAAGTATTGTGCAGTATGAAAACTTCACATAAAACATACAAGACTCACTTCTTATTTGAGGTGGTGATGACTATATTGTTCTCTTGATTGCACTGCATTGAGTAGGTTTCCAATGGGTACGGGAGGTTGCGTATCCGCCACTGAAAGGCTGTCGAGGTGTCCTTCCGCACAAATACAGGCTACAAGGAGGTATAAATAGGCAGAGTCTCAATATGAATCAATATACTCTTGTTATCCCGACTCAGAAGCAAAATGAAAATGACTATGCAACAAGCAGTAAACAATGACTATTCAACAAGCAGTAAACAATGACTATGCAACAAGCAGTAAACAATGACTATGCAACAAGCAGTAAACAATGACTATGCAACAAGCAGTAAACAATGACTATGCAACAAGCAGTAAACAATGACTATGCAACAAGCAGTAAACAATGACTATGCAACAAGCAGTAAACAATGACTATGCAACAAGCAGTAAACAATGACTATGCAACAAGCAGTAAACAATGACTATGCAACAAGCAGTAAACCAAAACAGCATATGAGTAACTTCAGGTTGTATGCTGTTTGCTGCTCATCAGTATCTTAGGGTTGGACATGAGTCTTTTTAAAGTTGAATCTATAAAGAAAGGTCTTTAATTCAATTATATTTTATACAGGACTAGAAATGTGTCAAAATGTGTATCCGAGCATTAAATGGTTAAGGTTACAGTGTCTGACATATATATTCTATTAATAAAGGGAAAACAGAGCCTTTTTTCTATAATTGAAAACTTTAAAAATATGATTCATTCTTGGATACAGTAAATATTGCGAAGAATAATGTCAACCTCTGCATTTTGCCTACATGCAGATTTTATTGGAAAATTAAAAGCTTATAAGTATTGATGTGGAATACGTGTTGTAAGTTAGAATCAAATCCCTTAAGTCATTACAGCAGAAACTTGCTGGAAAAAATAGCCTTCTTATATATTGTATATCCTAAAGTCTAAGTCTCAAATGGCCCCTTACTCTCAAACTCCACTTACCAAACTTGGTCTATGCGGCCATTTTAAAATGGGCAATACTTGTTTGAAGTTTAAATCGATTCTCTACAGCCCTTTTTGAGAAAACATGTAACTAAACAAGAGATGTCTTTGTCAGAAACACAATGCCACCTAATGTGCCGCTTTGAAGCCATATCTTTGACCTTGAATGATGACCTTGACCTCCATGAGATTCACATGCATGCCAAATATCAAGTTGCTATATTCAATATTGCAAAAGTTATGGGCAATAAGTTTTTCAGACGGATGCACAGACTGACGGACTGACGACAGTTCAACTGCTATATATGCCACCCTACCGGGGGCATAAAAACTGCAACCTGCCTATAAAGTGAGTATGTAGATGTCTAACATAATATGGCTCCTAATTGTGATAAAATTCAACATAGAGAAACCAAACTTTACCTTTGAAGTTATTTAATTGTGGGAAACACATGATCTAAGTTTAACCCTTTCCCCCATAAAAAGCAAAGTAAAAATTGCTATGTGCAAACAGTATAAAACCAGAACAGCCTGTGAGTAACTTGCAGTCTGTTCAGGTTTTATGCTGTTTGCTTCTCATCAGTATCGTAGGGTTGGAACCTTTAAAACTTGGGTCTAGTAAGAAAGGCCTTTAATTAAATTTAACTTTCTAAGGAACTACAAACACATTAAAAATAAGTATCTAAGTGGTAAAGGGTTAATTAAATGAAATCCATGAAGCCATTCCTGATAAACTAGCTGCCCGAAAAACATAAACCTTGAAGCAGATGCTGACAAATGTACATAGAATAGCTTTCCTTTCCTTTAAAAAGTCAAGCTTAAAGTTAAAGCCTGATTGGGGAATATTATATCGTGACATATTGAAATAAAGCAGGGATGGATATATTGGATTTAAAAATTGGAAACATAAGTGAGGTATAATAAAACTAGAAAAGTGGAAATGCCACATAACCAGGCTTTTGCTTCACTATTTTTCATATTACAGTGACTGTGACCTTTAACTGGCCTATCCCAAATACAATCTCAAATAAGGGCTTTCATGCAAGCTTGCCATATCCAAAGTTTCAGTTCAAACATAAGATCTTGAGCAGAAAACACCAGTTTGACACGATCACCCACCGACAATACACCATTCTTATCACCAGGCTGTTTTTAATAATGATCACTTCAATTCTTCGATGAATACAAAATTTAAAACTGAAATGAGAAGCTGTCATCATAAAGTTTTTTTAATTGCAAGGGTAGGTGGGTAATATTGTTCCAGCAAAAAGCGATAAATAAACCATGGGATAAAAAACATTTGGTGCAAAAGTGAAAATTTTTCACTGAACATTGTTTAAAAAAAATATTACTTTCTTATGAACACCCATGTTTTAAACCTTTCAAGCTCAAAAGCAAAGTGAAAAGGGCTACATGCAGTAACTAGCAGTCTATTCAGGTTTTATGCAGTCTGTAGCTCATCAGTATCTTAGGGTTTGAAATGAAGTCTTACACAATTTTAATCTATCCAGACAATTTTTATATTTTAGTTGATTTTCTTAGGGACTACAAATGGGTCAAAATGCGTAGCTAATTAGTTAAAGGGTTAATAATGTTAAAAGTACAGAGATTGCTCTACATTGCTCATGCTCTCCACAAGTCCCTCTGTGTTGACACTGCGTGGGGCCAGCTGCTCCCCGACCTCAAACTCCCACCTGCCCTGGCCCCCTAGCACAGACGACCTTCGCCATTTACGCACTGAAAACACCCAATATAATTGTAACTTATATAAGCTACTCTCTGGGACAGAAAGCGCTAAATGCATAAAGTGTCGTCAGAGATTACCATGTACTGTCCCCACATGCTAATCAGGAACGACACTTCCCGCCTACACTGGATTTTCACTAAGAAGAGACTTTCAACATAAAATTCATAGGACTGCACAGGCTAATCTGAAATGAAACAGAATGCCATTGACTGTTAAGGTAGGGAGACATTTGATACAAAGCGACATGCCGTCTAATAATTGTTTACATTTTTTTGTAACAAAGTTACATTACAATGTTATTTCAAACTGCATGTTGAATAACAGTTTCAGTATGGACAAGCTGTTATATGGCCAAAGTTTACCCTTCACCTCTTGACCTTGACACTTGAGGAAGGAAAATGGCTTTAACACCCAACATTTTGTCTTCTATAAATGGTTTACATGTGTGCGTATTTATTTTGTGGCAAGGTTATGACCAAGACAAGAGTTTTTCAGATGTTTTTAACCCTTTCCTCCATCAGAAGCAAAGTGAAAATAGCTTTTTCAACCAGCATTAAACCAGAGCAGCCTGCAAGAAACTCGCAGTCTGTTTAGGTTTTATGCTGTTTGCTGCTCATCAGTATCTGAGGGTTGGAAATGAAGCTTTTAAAACTTGAATTTAGTTAGAAAGGTCTTATATTAAATTTACCATTTTATGGGACTACAAATACGTAAAATATGTATCTAAGTGGTAAAGGGTTAAGGCCAATTTTAACCTGTGACCATTAAGTATGACCTTGATTTTTGAGGCAGGGAGATGGTTATTTATAATTACACATAAAATGTTATCTAATGATAGTTCACATCTGTCCGAAGTTATTTTAAAATCCAGCCATATATGGCAAAGTTATGGCTGCAACAGAAATTACAATGGCCTTCTAGACAGACACACAGCCTCATGGATAGTGTGAATACTATATGCCGCATTTATTGTAGAGTAGAATAACAAAATGTTGTAATGTTGTATTTTGTCACAATTCTATTCTTACCGACTAATTCTTGGGTATTTATATCATACTCTTCAGCCAACTCTCTTCCATCTTGCAGAGTGAAATGTAATTTTCTTCTGCCTGGAAAAAGAAACAATACAATGTACAAAATACTGTTTACTACTTGTCTTGAGACAATAAGTCTATGATAGTTATATTCTTTAAGAAAGCTAAATACTGTTGATAAAATAGATCATTATGTCAAAGACACAGATGCACTTACATAAAAATGGTTGCACAGAAATCCACATGTACCAGTAAGGGTTACAAAACTTGGCCTTATGTTTTATACATGCTTAAAGTTTAAAGGAATTTCTCCAAGCAATTCATGATAAACACTTTTTCTAGCTTGCATGCAGATGCATACAATGATGACAGGGCAGGTAGATTAGCTTGACTTTTCTTTTGAAAACTTTAGCTAAAAAAACAACAAATGGCCATTATTTCACAAAATTTACAGCTTCAATTTATTCATTTTCAATCATCTTAAATTTGCAGTTATTCAGCTGTGAATTTTTAAGCAGTTCGTCAACAAGTTAAGGAGAAGTAACTTGAGATTGCCTTTTGTTCATATGTATTCTTTTTAAAAGGAAAATGGACATTGAGTCATATATTTATTATTATCTACATATGAGGTATTTTCTTTAGACGTACAGGTTATGTGTATAGAGCCTCTTACATCATACATGCCAGAAGTCCCGATCTTGGCAGGACAGTCCTGCTTTTTGGGTGTAAGTCCCTGTGTCCCGATGTGACACAATTTGTCCTGACATTCGTAAAAAAGACATACATTCTATAAGTTCACAATAAAAATCGCTATTCAAGCTCCGTCTGGCTTAAATTACCATCGCTAATCACTTTATTGCCCCCTATTTACAAACCATATCTACTAGTTGAGTGATCCAGTTTTGTTTCTGACACCTAATCAGAAATCTACCGGCAAATTAATGTATTTTATCGGGCATTCACAATGGTATTTTAATGATAGGGGTTGCTAATTGCTAGGGATAGATGCATTGCCATGAGTTGAAAGCAGACTGCTCTTGTATTTCATGGTCCAAATCAAGTCTAAAGATACTATTACGCGGTATTCAGTGTATTATACCACCTGAGGGTAAAAAACTGTCAAAACACCAATTTGGTATATCAAACAAATTGAGCGCTGACCGATACACATTTATGTTTCACATATATTAACTTTCATTTTTGACTGATTTTCAGAGAATAATTTGTATATATTGCATCATTCTAAATTTAGAGTTATTGATGATGGGTTGTATAAAAAAATACTCTATGTGCGCACATCTCGTTGAACGAATACACATGCCTCTGTCCCATATGAATGTTAAATACAGGCAAGCCACATTTCATGTTATGGATTAATCCGCATAGTGCACATGTGTGTTTACTTCCGTAAAATGGAGAATGTATGTGTTTATGAAATTCTCAAACACATTAATCGTCAATATTTGCCAGAAATTATGAGGTTATGTAAATAATATACTGACTACAGTAAAGGTGGCATGATTGATTGTTTTATGTGCGCAGCTTTTTTGTTGAATGTCCCAACAGCTTTAATGGGGCAGCACGATTTACCCATATACACCCATATACACTTCCAAATACACCCAAATATGCTCAAAATACCCAAATTCTCATAATTTTGGCATTTAGCGTTAGGGTATTTTGAGCGTAATTGGGGTGTATTTGGGGGTATATTTAGGTGTGTATTTGGGTAAATCCTGCCATCCCTTTTAATGGAATGTCCTGATTTGGGCCTGAAAATTTCTGGCATGTATGTCCTACATATTCAAGTGAAGCTAGTAAATAAAATAAAGGGGTATATATATTATTCAGTGATTTTTTTTCAAAAAAAGTGGCTGCCAAATTTATTAATAGACTTTCACCATGCATTGTGATAATTCAAGTGAGAAAATTTAAGCAATATCCAAGCATTAGTTAAGGAGGAGATGGGCACACTCAATTTCAGAACGTAATTATTACTTACATATGTTACAAAGATAAATAGACCAACTTAATAGTTACAGACACATGGACACAAATAGTGAAAGGCTTTAAACGCCTTCCACTTTCTCAGTCGTACAGTGATCAAATCGGATTGAAGGTAAAGTTTGCATTAGCACTCTGTCAATGCCTTCATTATCTTCCAACTTTCTTATAAGTTATAGTTTCTAGATTCTTCCATGGTTATTATGTTTTGTTGTTTAGTTGCAAATTAAAATGCCCGGATATATTACCATCCTGAATCAAGCATGTTTTTTGTGAATTCTTCAAAATATCAATCCAAGCCATGGGCGCAGCCATGTTGTTTATTAGATACAGGTTACACTCAAGTATTTTGTACTCGATAAGTTAAGTTTTAACAATGACAAATGTATTCATGTGATTTTATCCATAACTGATAGTGGTTTATACAATATATAGGGAAAATCAACAATAATTAAAAAAAAAGGTTACATATACATAGAATCTGTATTATTTTAAAAATTATCACATATCTATACACTCTATAACTTCCTAATCTAGTGTAATCTATTGTAATCTATTGACTTATTGTACGTGTTGTGACAAGCAAAACGACCATTTATTCTCATGGCATGCTACTATATTTCCTGAATTAATGTGAGATACATATCATGGCACCGACGTTTGCTACGTTTATGAACGTTTTAACAGTCATGGTATCGAAAACTGTTATTTTTAATGGTTGTTAAAACAGACACAAGCCGAATTTATTGTGCAATCTGTTTTCGCGACACTGTCAAAATAATCAAAACATAAAACTAAAAGAAAAGAGCTTGTATAGGACATATAAGGTATGTTTTCATCGCAATATTATGTGAAAGTTTATACGATTACCGCTTTTTATTGGATAGCTTAACCAGTATCAATCATCATATTCTTGTCTTGCTATTTGCTGACAACAGATTTGTGCAATTTTAGTTCTAGCTACCATAACTTTAAATGTTGCTTTTTATGATTTTTGACTGGCGCGACTTTATGTCAATACTATATAAACTGTACGCTGAAGTTTCTTTAGCTAGTGCATTTATTGTCTAGTTACTGTCTTTTGTTATCACCTTTTGTCTGTCGTCAACATCATCATTTTCCTTGTTAACTCTCTAGAGGCCACAAATATTGTCCGATCTTCATGAAATTTGGTGAAAAGATTTGTGCCAATGAAATCTTAGACGTGTTCAAAAATGGTTCTGGTTGGTTGAACAACATGGCCACAAGGGGGCGGGGCATTTTTCCTTATATGGCTATATTAAACCTTGTTAACACTCTAGTCCACATTTATAAGGGCTGTCACTATACGCCGTGAGCGTACCGCGGTATATCGTGGTACGGCAACACTGTATCGCGGTACGTACCGATATTTTACAGAATATGTATCGGTGAAGAAAACAGCAGAATAACAAGTTTTACAAACTTTATTAAACTCAATAATCAAAAAACACTGGTATCATAGTATGACTAGAAACTGTAAAAGAAACTGTAATAAACTTGATAGAAGTAGTCATTGTTATTGTTCGCGTCTTTTTCTAAAATGTCCGCCATGTTGTTTACAATAGCTGTGACTACGATCTGTGTAAATCGAACGCTTCAAGGGCATGTTCAAAATGCAGAGTCAGCGGGCCCAGTATTGAAAATCCGTAGCATTCTGACTCTTCCTCGACTTATTCAGAATCTTAAGATAATATGATTCCGAAGTGCCATGCTTTGAACGATCGATATACTAAAGAAAGAAAATAAGAAATAGATTAAACATCTTTTGGTTAATTATGAACTTATTTGCAAAGGAAATCTGTCCCTAATTCCAAAAAAGGTACGGACCCATACATCGCCGTATTTTAAACGTGAAAGTTAAACATCTACAAGTGGAAGCGCTTGCTTTACCTGGATATTAACGGATTATTTATTTAGCCCTTTTGAATCGCTTCTACATTTTTCAAAACGATATCTATATCAAAATAATTATGTAATGTATTTATATCTGTGCTAATATAATAATATTCAAAAAACTGGTGCGGCAACGCCGTACCGCGGTGCGATTTTTTTCACGACATGCACCGCGATATACCGATATACCGGTGAATCGTGACAGCCCTAACATTTATTGTCCAATCTTCATGAAACTTGGTCAGAAGTTTGTACAAATGTCCGATGATATGTTAGACGTGTTCGAAAATGGTTCTGGATGGTTGAAAAACATGGTCGCCAGGGGGGAGGCATTTTTCCTGATATGTAGCAACCCCTGCTTATCGCAGATAATCCATCTGAAAATCAGGGAAATATAAATACCAGTGTGACTTTTTTCTTCATAAAAGTCTTATTTTCTTTGCAACAACAACTAAATATACATGTATTTAAAGCTGACAAAATTCTCTTTTGAATGCACTAAAATTTGTTTAGTTTGTCTTTTAATCTGCGTTTATTTTCCATTCACAACAACAATGAAAACCAACACTATGCTCCTCCCACTGATAGTTCAATTTCATGACTGACGCGCGTGACCATGGTTCTCTGTTTTCATTTGCGGGCATTTTAACCCTTATGAATATTAATGAGCGTGGGTTGGATCGCTTAGGCGAAGTAAAAATTTTATAATGGTGTACGCCGCATTTTTCTCAGACTTTCCTATGCAGAGAAATAGTCCTAAAACTTTGATGTAAACATTTCTGAAAGTTAAGAAAAATTGCACAATGCTGCATATATTATTTAAAGTAAAAAATGGTTTATATTTTTTAATGTAAAAACACTTTTAACAGACGTCATTCAAATATATGATACTATACCAGTACCGAAGTGACAAACTGTGAATGCCAAACTGCTGAAACCTGAGTGTCAAAGTGGCACTTTTTTAGGATGCTGAAGTAACTAGGTGCCAAAGTGACTAGATAATCTATTTTTGATCTGCCACCATGTCCTTTCCGAAGTAAATTTTAGCTGTTTGATAATTTTTTTCCCTAACAGGGGCCTTTTAAATAGCATTTAAGAACTAAGACATGAAATGAATCGGCCTGTATAACAACATGAACTACAATAATTACTGTAAACACCAAGGTCATTTCATGAAATACTTGGCCGACATTCTGTCTGCAAGAACTGTAGAGCTTTTATTGTTTGTATCAGCAAATAGCTGCTAGCAGACTTTTGTAGACTGTGTAGTGCAGCAACAAAATCAAAATTAATGCATAGTAGTTCTGCCATTTTTAATCCCAATAAGACAAATACCATAGCAAAATTTATCGTCCAATGGTGTTTTTTAATTTATATCCTTGTGCTCTTGCAATACGTGTTTGGTGCAGATTGATATGGTACCGTGTGGTTGTTTGAAACTACAAAACTTTATTGTTACTTTAATTTGTTTGTTTGGAAGTTCAGAGTCCTAGAAATTAAAATAAAATTTATGACATCATTTCTGTTCTAATATATGGTGTATACAAGACTTTGGCCTGCCTCATGTCTATATTTGTTTTTCAGATGGGAAGTCTCTCATACTATCACATTTTGCTACATGTGACGCAGATCCAAGAAGATGCTATCAAGAAATTGTTCAATGAAAATAAATGGGACTACCTGTGCCAAGGTAATTTAAAGAAAACAATCGTTTTTTACTATTTTATCAGAAATTTATGTAAATTATTCCTTTGAAAGCTCAACCCTGATTCACATAAATACATAATTAATTACCATAATGTGATTAAATAAAAGTGAAAAAGGCTTTTTTTTGGAGGAATCTGATTTATGAAATTTACTATTTCTATGACAATGATTGTCTTGACAAGCCAATTTAAATATACAGGAAATACGCCCCCCATTTACAAAGCTACAAAATACTAGTTGTTAGCTTAATTTTTCAAGGAAAATCTTGCCTTAACCCTTTCCCACTTAGAAGCGAGGTGAAAATGGCTTTTGCAACAAGCATAAAACCAGAACAGCCTGTGAGTAACTGGTAGTCTGTTCAGGTTTTATGCTGTTTGCTGCTCATTAGTTTCTAAGGGTTGGAAATGAAGCCTTTAATGGGGCTGAAATTATAATACCAAATCTTATTAAATTTATGTTCGACTTTTTGTCTTTATATTTTAATATCCTAAAACACAGTTTTCTGCTATACTGATTATAAGTTAAAAAACTTAAATGAATATATTTGGTTTAAAATTAATATAAATTGTTCCATTTATTAATTTTTAGCTCACCTGATTGCTCAGGTGAGCTTTTGTGACCGGTCTTTGTCCGTCTTCCTTCCGTCCGTCCATCCGTCGTCCACATTTGGTTTGTAAACACTCTTGAGGCCAAACTTGGTCAGAAGATTTGTCCCTATGATGTCTCGATCAAGTTCGAAACTGGGTTATGCTGGGTCAAAAACTAGGTCACTAGGTCAAAAAAAAGAAAAACCTTGTAAACACTGTAGAAGTCACATTTCATGCCCAATCTTCATGTAACTTTGTCAAAATGTTTGCCTTAATGATATGTTGGTCGAGTTAAAAAGTGGTTCCGGTCCGTTGAAAAACATGGCCGCCAGTGGGCGGGGCAGTTTTCCTTATTTGGCTCTAGAGAAACCTTGCAAACACTCTAGAAGTCACAATTTTTGCCCAATCATCATGAAAGTTGGTCAAAACATTGGTTTTATTGATCTCGGACGAGTTCGAAAATGGTCCAGATCAGTGAAAAAACATGGCTGGCAGTGGACAGGGCATTTTTCTTTATATGTATATAGTGAAAACATGTGAACACTCTAGAAGTCACATTTTTGGCCCAATGTTCATGAAATTTGGTCAGAACATTTGTTTCCTTGATATGAGAGTTGCATAACATGGCTGCCGGGGGGGGGGCAGTTTTGTTATATTTATAGAGTGAAAAAAGCTTGTGAACACTCTAGAAATCACATTTTTTGCCCAATCACAGGCTTTTTCCGCTCCATTTTGGGAAAACGCCGCAATGGAATTTTGGGAATTTCGCGTCGTGAAAACCCCCATTTTGGGAAAAAAATTAATCGCAAAATTGGCACAATTGGGAAAAATTATCGCATGTAAAAAGTGTTTCTTATATTTCAAAGAAGCCGTTAACTGGTTAATAACGACTATTTTGATAACTTATAATTAAAATTTTACAAAATATTATGAACATGTGTGATAAGTGCAGGTTTTTTAATCTGAATTTGGTGAAAAGGCCTGACCTTTTTTGAGGTGAAAAACATGGCGCGAAGCGCCGGATTTTGAGGAAAATAAGGAAAGTCTTATATAATCATTAACATGTTTTACAGTTTTTAAAACAAATTTAAGGCAACAAATAATTGAATTATGCAATACTTTCTATTTTCTACACTGGATGAGGTTAACTCATATATTTTAAGGTTAAAAAAAAAAAAAAAATTTTTTTTTTTTTTGGAATTGGGAATTTTTTTTCAATTGGGACAAAAACAACCAGATTTGCATTGGGAATGGGGCCGAATATTTCGGACCCGTGGCATAGGGCGGAAAAAGCCTGAAGCATCATGAAACTTGGTACATAGATTGGTTTTATATATATCACATAATTAATGCCATAATTATTGCCCTTAGATTGTCCAAATTTTCATTATATTATACAAAATCCTTATAAACACTCTAGAGGTCACAATTTTGTTTCAGATTTTATGAATCTTGATCATAATATTTATTTTTGTAAGCAAAGTTTGATGTTTGGTAAGGGGGGGGGGTGAACTCAAAATATAGGTCACCAGGTCAAATCATACAAAAACAAAAACACTCCATATGCCAGAGTTTTGGTTCAATAATGATGAAACTTGACCAGGATGTTTGTCTGGACAATATCTAGGTCAAGTTTGACGTTTGGTAAAGATTGAATGAACCGACTCCTCTCAGGTGAGCGAACTAGGGCCATCTTGGCCCTCTTGTTGAATAAGTTAGTTTATGCATGATAATTTCAAATGTGATTTTCTGAAAATGCATTTATTTTTAAGGTTAAAAATCTATGGCTCTATTACGGTAACTAAGGACTTAACAGCAACATTGGATGAATTAAAATAATGTTATTGTTGTATGTGTACAGTTTGTATAATTTCAGGAGTCAATGACACCATCCTGACAGCCATCAAGGAAACTGCAATAAAAGAACCAAACAGCAGGCCAACTTTAAGTGAGAGCAAAAAAGTTCTTCCATTCAGAAAATCTACTAGGGCAATAAAACCCAGAATATGTGATGACTTTATAACTGAAGAAGTGTTAGAACATGGTTACACAAAACCTAAGAAGAAAGACAACGATAATTATATTGAGCACGAAAATGGTTTCAAGTACAAATATGAAACTAGCGTCAAAGTTGGTGAAAGTGATTTGAATGTTTTACAAGTTGATATGAGTGAGTCTGTATCTGTTGGAGAGACACTTAATGACAGTTGTGTTGATTTGTGTACAACTGCGGAAAGAAGTGGGGCAGAGATAAGTGATGGGCAGATTTTCCAACGTGTAGATGATGAGAAAAACGTCTTAGCTACGCCATTTCCCGGTAAGACTCTCTGCTTAACATTTCTGGGAAATGAAACGTTATATTGGATTTACAGTGTACTCATGAACAAAAAATAAAATCAAAGCCCATTTAAAATAGAATCAAAGCCCATTTGGTACTTCACTTAAGATAACAGATTTTTACATCATTATATGTTCCAGAAGCCAACCATATGATGTTAGATGAAAACGAAGAAACAGTTGATACAGCAATTGTAGGAAAGGTTTGGACATTTTAATGTGTAATTTTTAGCTCTGCTGTTTTCGGAGAAAACCCGAGGTATTGTCATAGCCAGCTCTTCATGTCCGTCATCGTGTCCGCCGTCCACGTCGTGCTAAAACCTTAACATTTTGTCAAGGTTTTGAACATTGGCTCTAAAATCAAAGTGCTTCAACCTACAACTTTGAAACTTCATATGTAGCTGCACCTTGATGAGTTATACATGCCACACCCATTTTTGGGTCACTAGGTCAAAGGTCAAGGTCACTGTGACCTTTTAAAAAAAAAATAATTGACAAGCTTTCATCTGTTCAAAACTGCACCCGCAGCGAAGCGTGGCACCCTGTATGCGGTGCTCTTGTTATATGTAGTTTGTGAATGTAAAATATAATGACTGGGGTCTTGAAATTTATTAAATGTTTGATTATTCAACATTCTGTGAACATAACAATGAAGATTTTTCTAGAGTCTTTTATCTTACGCTTCTATCGTTCAAGCCTTAAATAATGAATGACTGCATACATTTACATCTCATATGTCCATATTGATTAATTTTTAAATGAAAATATCTGTGATGTTGTAGCAGCTGAATCTTTTAATATCAAAAGTATTCTTGGAATGACTCTAATATAAATCTGTTCAGGTCGCCAAGAGTGAAGGTGTATTGCCCGAAGTGAGCAACAAAACCAGGTCTAAACATTCAAAGCCCAGGCTGGAGAATACAGCATACACATCCTCAGCAAAGACAAGCAGACGTGAGTACGGGAAAGTGGCAGAGGAGAATCTACCGTGCAAGTGCTTCTACTGTGAGCGCCGCTTTGCCTTCGAGAAGTACCTCAAGAAGCATGTGAAGAGGGTCCATCCAAAAATGTCTCAGGGAATGTTCTGTGAATACTGTTCTGCAAACTTTAAACACCGTAAGTGTAACTGTGATTTTGTTTCTTATCTTTAGAAATCATCAAAAAATAATCCTTCGGTTGGTAGACTCACTTGGTTAAGGGCATTAAACATGAAAAATTTCAATTTTTGTTTTTGTACTATTATTATATCCTGATGCCCTTATTTGTGGTATGGACATTTTGTTGCCATACACCTTCTGAATTATTGTTCAACTCTCTGTGTGGACAGAAATTTACATGCAATAAAAAAAAACTACACAAATGCAGACCTATTATAGGTTATGCACGATCCATTTTAAACCTTTAAACATTTAATTGGAATTTACAATGGTTGAAACAAGACTTTCTTGTTTTCAAAAATATTTTGAAACCAGATACTTTGCAATTTGCAGTCTATACAGTAATATATTGAAATCACTGGCCTAATAAATGCTTCCATAAAAACAGATTAAAAAATCGGAAATTGCAAGTATATACCTTTTTTCTAGTTGTCCAAACAACATTGCACCAGCCTTTGGCAGTTTTGCTAATAGTAAATGTTATGACTGCAATTTACTTGCATTAATACTTTGCCACTTAGATATGCAACCAGCATAAAACCAGAACAGCCTGCTGGTAACTCCCAAGCTGTTCAGGTGTTTTGCCTTTAAAACTTAATTTGAATCTTTTAAGAAAGGTCTTAAATTTACTTTGATTTACTTCGAGACTGAAAACTCATTAAAGTACGTATCTGAGTGTTTAAGTATTAACGGTTAGTCTACCATTGACTTGCCTTTGACCCTTTCCCACTCAAATGCAAAGCTAAAATGGCTATGTGCAAACAGCATAAAACCAGAACAGCCTGCGAGTAACACGCAGTCTGTTCTGGTTTTATGCTGTTTGCTGCTCATCAGTATCTTAGAGTTAGAAATGAAGCCTTTAAAACCTGAATTGAGTAAAAAGGGTATATAATTAATTATAACTTTCAAAGGGACTACAAGTCCGTGCAAATACGTATCTAAGTGGTAAAGGTTTAAATACGTATCTAAATGGTAAAGGGTTAAATATGTATCTAAGTGATAAAGGGTTAAATAGGTATCTAAGTGGTAAAGAGTTAAATAGGTATCTAAGTGGTAAAGGGTTAAATACGTATCTAAGTGGTAAATGGTTAAATACGTATCTTAAGTGGTAAATGGTTAAATACGTATCTAAGTGGTAAAGGGTTAAATACGTATCTAAGTGGTAAAGGGTTAAATGCATATCTAAGTGGTAAAGGGTTAAATACGTATCCAAGTGGTAAAGGGTTAAATACGTATCTAAGTGGTAAATGGTTAAATACGTATCTTAAGTGGTAAAGGGTTAAATAGGTATCTAAGTGGTAAAGGGTTAAATAGGTATCTAAGTTGTTAAGGGTTAAATGCATATCTAAGTGGTAAAGGGTTAAAAACGTATCTAAGTGGTAAAGGTTTAAATACGTATCTAAGTGGTAAAGGGTTAAATGCATATCTAAGTGGTAAAGGGTTAAATACGTATCTAAGTGGTAAAGGGTTAAAAACGTATCTAAGTGGTAAAGGGTTAAATACGTATCTAAGTGGTAAAGGGTTAAATACGTATCTAAGTGGTAAAGGGTTAAATACGTATCTAAGTGGTAAAGGGTTAAATATGTATATAAGTGGTAAAGGGTTAAATACGTATCTAAGTGGTAAAAGGTTAAATACATATCTAAGTGGTAAAGGGTTAAATACGTATCTAGGTGGTAAAGGGTTAAGGTATGCCTCTGTTACAGGCCAGGACCTGTATGCTCACATCAAAGAGGCTCATCCTGACCGGAGGAACAAGAAGCTGCAGTGTGACCTGTGTGGAAACGTGTTCCGCTCCAAGGGCTCATACGACGAGCATCGCAAGGCCGTACATACGGACGAACGAGCGTTCTCGTGTGACATTTGTAACAAATCGTACAAGTCTGAGAGGGTGTTGAAAATACATCGATTACGACACGCTCCAGCCCAAGAGATGTGCGTGATTTGTGGCAAACGTTTTCGGCTCCGTGCCGAGGTTAAGCATCACATGCGCCGCCATAACAACGATAGACGCATCCAGTGCGACTCGTGCGATAAAGTGTTTTATAGAAACAGTGAACTAAAAAATCATCAGCGCATACATACTGGCGAAAAGCCGTTTAAATGTCCTTATTGCTCCTACGCATGCACAATCAAGGGAAACCTCGATAAACACATGAAAGTGCATTTAAATGGAAAAGTGAACGGTCAAGTTCGAAAAGAAAAATTGTTGCATTTAAATTCTCATTTACATGTAGATGACAACTTTGAGCGTCAAGACTCTTCCCATATTCCTGCTGAATTTCATAATTTACCTCAGACCATAGAACTTAAGTGGACTAACAAGGAGGATAGTGACTCTGGTATGAAGGTTGGCAACGAGTGGTCAGTGTCCGTTCTCAACCAACAGGAGCGTGATGCAGTTGAGACTATGCAGCAGTGGCAGGGGGTTAATGTGATTGCCCGCATGTCTCAATACCAGGTCCCTAGCACCGTGCTGTTCACAGACGAGACCCCTGAACAGCACCAGTCTGGTACCCTGGACCATGCACAGGTGCACTGTATCAGTGGCATGCAGCCAAAATTAGTGACTGTTAACCCTGCCGACCTGATGCCTGCTGTATCGGCAGCCAGTGCCAGTGTGATACCTGCTGTGGTATTTTCTAATGAAGATGGAGATGATGGTGATGGCAATAATGGAAGTGACGGGAATTCTGAGAAACAGAAACCTGGGTGTGTGCAAACGTTCTACAGCCTGAAGAGCAATCAGATGCCTGTCCTGACTCAGATAATCTCCCATGGTAATGAGGTCACTGTAGTACCTTGGTCCCAGGAATGTGGGCTGCAGAAAGTTGTGGGCGATGTAAACACGACGTTGCTACCCACGGTGGTACAGCCCTTGTACGTGGAAGGCAAGTTCAAGGATGAGCAAGTGGTTGTGGTCGCCTCAAGCAGTATGGAGACTCTGAACTCCAGTCCCAACACTTTACCTCAGTCCAGTTCTGCCGTAATCATACAAAGTTACCCGGAAGGATTTGTTGAGTCTGGATGGGAATGACTTACATGTGTGTTACCGGGTAATGGGTCTTATTCGGTATGGCAAGCATGGCTCCAGACCAGCCTGCACATTTGTGCATTCTAATCAGGAGATACCCTCTCCTCTACTGAGCCAAGAAAGTTTACGTTACTCTGTCGCATACAGCGTAGCTCCTGATAAGAATGCGCAGGCTGGCCTGAAGCCACACTGGCGGCATATGGCATAAGTAGCATTTTCTCATGGCGCAACACACATAATATCACAATACTCACTGATTTTTTTTTATTCTAGCATAACATAATTAAACCAGTAGGGATTAGATAGGGTTTGACCTTAACGCAAGTCCGTTTGGCTGGTTGTTGAATGTTTATTGGAGTGGTGGTCAGAAAGCTTTTTTATCTGAAAGTTCTTATCAAATTGCAAAATACCAAATACAAAATATACCAAACAAACCAACCAAATTAAAGGCATTTATTAGTCCCCTACCAGTGAAACGGGAGAGGGACTTATGGTTTGCGCTCTGTGTGTCTGTCAGTCTGTAACACTTTTTCTGAAGTTCTTCATGTTTTTCATGAAACCTGAAGTTGAAACATGGACAGATGGCAATATGGAGATTATGCAGGTCAATGCATTTTGTTCCTACTTGAAAATGACCAGTCAGTATGTCCACAAGATTGTAATTTCAATTTTCTCTTTAACCCTTTCAGTGTGGGAACCCAATTTTAAAGGCCTTTGCAAACAGTTTGGATCCAGATGAGACGCCACAGTACAGACATAATTCTTTCAGCTGGATTGACATAGCTTTGTCCCGGGGCACAATGAACAGCAATCAGCATGTCAAGGTCAAACTCCCTGAACAGAGAAATGCTTGCACATTTTACCGACTCTAATGTATTCCTCTGATCAGTTCCCCCATCTGTATACTTTAGTAGGATAATTGGCTTTTGAACATAATCTAAAATCTTCTGCAACTGGTCGGCATGTCGAAAGGGGGATGATGTCTGAAGTACACTATCATTCACAAAGGTTGTAACTGTGCCTCTTACAAAGGATTCCTCAACAGAACCTTGAATTTTGCAATCCAGATCTGAAGGTGTCCGCAGCTTGCAATTGTTACGGCTAACAAGCATGTGGACAACGCCATATTGGATTAAGTAATTTACGATAAAAAAAACGAGTAAAGCCGTATCAACATAATTCATATTCAATTTCTTTCAAACTTGATGAGTGTTACATTATTTTGGTTCTTAATTTTTTCGTACTCGGAGCGGGAAAAAAGTGTACGGTAGGCGGTAAAAATTAGGGTCGGTCAGGTTATTGGAAACAAACATATTTTTTTCTATGGCCTAAACACATCGAGTCACAGCAAAATTACTTGATAAATATACTCTTGGAAATTAATGATATTTGAACAGGTTCAGCTACAACTGTCTGGACATACATTTTTAGGGGTCAGTTGTTTTTCGGTGCCTGCAGACGTTTGTTGCGTGTCTGTTCTCCTAACTGCAATAGCATGCGTGCTCTGCACGACTCTTGTGCTGACTTGATGTGTGGTCCTAAAGACCCTATTTCAACGTGATGTTATTAGGATTCGGAATGTTCACAAAAGCCACGTGTTTTATAAACAATTGGCAGGCCGCGAAGAGTTTCCCACTCTGGACACATGCCTCACGGTTGGCCTCTTGGTGAATATGAATTTTGATAAAAAACAACAGAATGTTATATGTGACATGCTATTTCGTAGGATAACCCTTTGTCTTGTTGTGAATTGTAGAATGTACAGTTGATTTGTCTGTTTGCAAACATGTGTGACATCAGTGTCTATGACACATTTCTTTTCTTTTTTCACCAACCTGTATTGTCAACATCTTCTATATATTCTGTTCTTGTTGTACCTCAGCTGCAGCTCCCGGTAACAGGGAAGGCTTGTGGTACTGTCTACAATCTCAGAGTTGCGCTCGGACCTTCTTCCATCATGTCAGTAATAGTTACGAACCATGTGCATGTGGCAACAGAAAATACTAGTGGTATCTTCTACAGTCTCAGTATTATCCTTGGACCTTCGTTCATCCTGTTATTGATAGTAGTCATAGCTTCTATGATCTCAGTATTATCCGAGGATCTGAGTCTAGGTAACAAAAAAAGCTGGTTGTATCTTCTTCAGTCTCAATATTATCCTCGGGCCTTCGTTCATCATTTTAGTGATATTTGTCATACCTTCCATAATCTCACTATTATCCGAGGATCTGACTCCGGGTAACAGAGAAAGCTGGTCGTATCTTTTTCAGTCTCAATATTATCCTCGGGCCTTCGTTCATCATTTTAGTGATATTTGTCATACCTTCCATAATCTCAGTATTATCCGAGGATCTGACTCAAGGTAACAGAGAAAGCTGGTCGTATCTTCTTTATTCTCAGTATCATCCTGGGGCCTTCGTTCATCATGTTAGTGACAGTACCTGCCCATCTACGCTGCTGCTCATCCTCCAGTTCACAGGATCCCATTAGGTTCCTTTTTATCTTGTGAAATGGGTGCTCATAGTTCTAGCAGCCTGTGAAATAGCTGCCGAAACTGACTCATTTCTTGTTAAAGTTTATGGGTCCATTTCTCTTATCCCTATGGCACTTTATTTTTCATTGTGTATGGTGTTATTTCTTTTTTTGTTGATAAAGAAGTACATATTTAACATATATTCGTTAAATGACAAAATATGTTTATGGAAGTACAAAAATCTTAATCGAAAACAAATACATTTACTTTTTTGTCATTCAGATTTTCGATCGGTTCTTTCTCACCGATGTTGAAGCACATTCTCCATTCCACATGTTGGTGTATGATTCTTTAAATAAAATATATCATACAGACATGTTACGATTATTCATTTTAATTTCTTTAATACTAAAAATGTTTAAGCCATAGCCTTCATCAGTAGTTTTTGTATAAATTTAAATTAAAAGTAAAATACATTGTATATGAAAATATAAATTAAACACTATGATTCCAAACTGTTGTTATAGTCTAAGGTTCACTTAACTATAACCTAAAAAGGCTTTTGGGAGTCAGGGAACGCGAAGAATATAGAATTATTAAACATTTTATTTTCACTCTAGGAAACTGGGAAATCTTTCAAGTAAGTGGAATTCTAGATTCCATTCGTACCTTATTTGTAAGGTGTCATCCTTTTTGTTTTCATTTTTATTTTATGCATTTTTGAATAGATATAGATATATATATATATATATACAATTCACATGGACTCCGAGTGTGGAGACTGTGTCTCCAGCAACGATTCCAAATATTCCCTCATTAACATACCGGACAATCCTGTGCGGTCAGGTGACGAGGTTGTCTCGGGCCTTATCCTGTATTTGTTTCTGGGGAGTTGGGATGGGTCCTCCTCACCAGATCGTCCACGTCTCTCCCCGCGAATATCTGTGTCCATGTTGTCCTCTTCACAATCGGAATCCAGCTGCGTTGAGGGAAGCTCAACCGGCTGCGCCGATTTTTGCGCCACCAGTTGTACTTCCCTCTTCGCACCGGACTTCTTGCCTTTTCTCACGTTTCATTTCCTTTCTGCTGCTCTTCCGGCCGCACAGCTTTTTGTGCAGCCAGTTTAGTCGCAGGTGTTGTCTGCTGCACCGCTGGTTGTCCTTTCTGTGGCTCTTCCGGCTGCACAGCTTTTTGCGCTGCCAGTTGAGCCTCAGATGTTTCCGTTTGCCTCTTCTGTCGCTCTTCCAGTTGAACACCAGTTGCTGCCGGCTGCGTCAAATTTAACGCCACTGGCTGCACCTGTTTTTGCCTTTCCAGCTGCGCAGATGTTTGCACTGCTGGAATTTCTTTTTGTGTGTTAACAATTTCCTCAACCCTGGGGAGCTCTTTTTCCATTGGAATCTGTCCCGGACAGTTCCTCCCGATGTGCCCAATGGAACGACACCGGAGGCATAGGGGAGGACGTCCGTAAATGGTTACCAGTGCTCTGGTTCCACATCTGAAATTCAGCAGATGTGGTATCATATTTAATTTTTCCTCTTCTACTTCAATGAGTACATGTTTTACTCCAGTTGCAATTTGGACTCCTTCATACTCAAAATAGTCCTCCATAACTTTGATCACTTGTTCGATTTTCGAAAACACTTTCTTCAACACGTCAGGGTCAAAGAAAACTGGTAACCAGTGTACCTTCAACATGACTGTTTTCACATTTAACTGTGAAATTTCATATGTTTTGTGCCCGTGATCTCACCTACGCCTGAGTGTCGATACGACTTTCATACAATCCAAAAATTTGAAAGCTACTTCCACACTTTGATTGGACTGTCCTTTAGATATTGCTTGAATATCCTCTGGGTTAATCCCTGCATCTTTAAGTGTTTTCACCACATCCACTTGATTGATCCCAGTCTTACAAAACATTTCCATAACTCCTCTAATAACGGCATCACTGACACTAATGGCTGGTAAATTCAATTCAATACGAATACTAAACAGCTCCAAGGTGTCATCCTATATATGAGCAATAACTCATGTAGTGTAAGATAACTTCCCAAAGTTAAGGGTACAAACAATATATGTATGACAAACATATAACAATACAAAAACAACCCCACTCCCACCCTCTACTAGAATATAATTCTAAGATGCACCCACCCAACACGACAACATGCACAAACACCTTAAACAACATCATATTATAGTTTTAATAACAAAAGGGAAATAATTTCTCAAAATGGGAGAGAATCAGCCCTTCTACATTCCTCCTCCCTTAAAAAATAAATGAATGAAATGAATTTATTTAAGAATTTATGAAAGTCATTCCAGTAAAGTCAATAGCCCATACAAAATATTTAACACACATGTGATACAATCATTTTTATCTGTCTGGAATTCACCCACAAACTACAAAAGTCGGTGCACTGAGATCCTATCTTGTAATGTACATTGTCAATGACGTTTAAATTATTAATTGTTGTAGTCCAACCTCATGAACCTCAGCCCATTGCTGAGTGAAATACTCCACAAGGTCCAAGTTCACATTCTTCTCACGGCCAAGCCTTGCCTGCCCTCTTCGGTGCTGTTAATGCTGCACGCTCTTCTTAAGATACTGCCCTCGGCCGTAAGGTATCCCCTGGCAATGAAATGCCCATTGTAAACTTTGACTGCAGTGCAACAATGCCGATGACCTAAGGCGCGGGTATGCGTCCTAGCTTTGCAGAGCCTGAATTTTGTAAACGAGCACACAAGACATCTGTACATCCGATTGCTCCGGACATGGGTTCTCTGCCAGTGCTCGTTGTACTGCTTTAGCTTGACAAACCCGGAGGCACTGCACCCTGAAACTGGGCATTGATAGTCGCAAGTTTCTGGGAAGATTGGCCTTGATTAATCAATTTCTACAAAATAGTATAGTTAAGCGTAAATATAATAGTTAATAAAAGGAAGCAATTTTTTTTCCCACTTTACAAGAAGTTAGCAAGAATATTATAATATTCAACATTTTCTTTGTTTAAACTTATTGCAATACTTAATAGGAATTTTACCAAAATTCAAATCAAATACAATAATTAATCATAATAGTTTTTTTTTCTACCCCATTCACAATAGGAGAATTGTGTATACTTGCAAAATTTGACCAAGCACCGAAGCCGACAACGACATTGTGATTCGATAATAGAAAACAACAAGTAATTAACAAAATCGTTTTCAGCACACAATCATAAAGATACATTATGTATAGGTTACACGTGAGTATTTACTATAATTTCAATCTATTCATGATAGTTTTTTTATCATATGATTTTAAACATTTGTGATCCTAAAGATCGCACAAGAGTTTAAACAAAAAAAAGACAGACAACCAAAAAGTGATTATGATCTGGATATTCAGTCTTCGGATATAAAACTGATGATCATAACATTCTTAAATGTAATTCTATAATTAATCAAAAAGGGAGAGGATCAGCCCTACTTCACTGTTTAAATAATAAAATACTTGATGAAAATAGAATATCAGCATAATTTACATATACACAAGTGTTTGCCTGTTACCATACGCTTTTTTTCAGTCTTCGGATATAAAACTGATGATCATAACATTCTTAAATGTAATTCTATAATTAATCAAAAAGGGAGAGGATCAGCCCTACTTCACTGTTTAAATAATAAAATGCTTGATGAAAATAGAATATCAGCATAATTTACATATACACAAGTGTTTGCCTGTTACCATACGCTTTTTTTCAGTCTTCGGATATAAAACTGATGATCATGTTGAGTAATACAGTGGTTACTGCGTAACACAGACGTCATCAGCCGAGTTCCCATCAGTCATGAGGTGTTTCGCCCCTTATCTCGGAACACCCTCTTGATGGCGGGGCAGCAGTGGTGATCAATCACTGCTCGTCTGTGATGGCTTCCATGTCGTTTCATTGCGTCGTAGCCAGAGCCAACTGGACGCTCTCTCTGCCGCCTTGCCAAGGGCCCGTACAGAGCTTTTCCTAGCGCTGCCTTTGATGCCCAAAGCTCCTAGCGCTTTCCACACAGATTGTGCAGGGAAGCCCCTACATCCTACTTCTACAGGGAAGATCCAGGTGGTGTACCCTCTCTCCCTGCACATGTCTGCCAGTTCTTGGTACTTTGACCGCTTCCTTTCATTTGCCTCATCAGTTCTTTCTTCCCAAGGGACAGTCAGTTCCAGGAGTATCATCTTTTTTGGAGCTGTTGACCAGATGACTATATCAGGGCGTAGGTTTGTTTGAACAACATCTGGGAATACAAGTTTCTGTTGGAGATCAACCTTCATCTCCCAGTGTCTGGCCTCTTGTAGCAGGCTTGTGTTCTGGCTACCCTTTGCCTTCTGTCCTTCCCTGACAAAGTTGATGTTACCTGGCCCTTTGGTGTTGATTTTCCGCTCCTTCCTTCTTTCTTGCTCCAGGATGTCGGCAAGCACCCACAGGACTTGGTCATGCCTCCATCTGTAACGACCTTGAGAGAGAGCAACAGGACAGGATGAGAGTACATGTGCTAGTGTCCCTCTCTGGCTGCATAGTGGACAGCTTGGGTCGTCGCTAAGCTTCCATCTTTCAAGGTTTGTTGGTGTTGGCAAAAGATCATATACTGATCTCAGTAAAAAGGACAGCTGGAGGGGTTCATACTGCCAGAGTTCACTCCATGTCAGCTTTCTCTCTGGCAGATTCCATCGACTCCAACAACCTTGTTGGCCCATCTGCACAGATCTTGCAGACCGATGGGTATCTTCTGACCTTCTGATTTCCTGTTGTACCATGGAGTGTCTTTCCTGGCTGTCTGCCTTTTCCCATCGGGGCTGTTGCCCATGCCCTAGGCCTTCCCGACCTTTGTTGGTAGCTCCAACAATGACCTGGTGGTGCAGACTACTCTCGGCTTGTTCAACTGCCTTGCTTGCCGACCACTTCCTCCCTGTTCGGATTTCTATTCCAGCTTTACTGATCTTCTGGTCTGCCGAGTCCCGTAGTGTTAGGAACAGCCTTGCTTTTGCTACCTTGTATTCCTCTACTAGGAATGTCAGTGGCATCTGCAGCTTTGTACACTTTCCATATAGTCCTATGGAGCTGAACGATGGTGGCAGCCCTAGCCATCTTCTTATGTGCTTGCTTACTGCCTGTTCAAGTTGCTCAACTAGACTCACTGGTATCTCGTTGACCATCAGAGGCCAAACAAGCCTTGGTAGTAGACCGTGCTGATAGATCCAGGACTTGAACTTCCCTGGTAGTTCTGCTCTGTCAATTCTCTGGAGACCTTCCTCAAGCTGTTGCCGGATTCTTCCTTTGCTGCTCTTGTCTGAGAGTGTAGAATCAAACCATTTACCTAGGCACTTGATTGGGTTATCTACCAATGATGGGATTTCCTCGCCTTGGATGAATAACTTGAACTGTGTCGTAACCTTTCCCTTCTTAACTACCAGACACCTGGACTTCTTTGGCTTAAAAACCATTCTTGCCCATGTCACAGTCTCATCTAGGGCTTTCAAGATCCATCTAGCTTGGATATGGGTTTCTGTGGTGATGGTGAGATCATCCATAAATCCTCTGTTTGCTGGTAGGCGGATGCCTGTGTTGGTAAGTGGCCCTCGTGTTTCTCTTTCCCCTGCTCTCAGGATCATATTCATTCCCATAACAAAGAGAATCACGGAAATAGCACAGCCTGTGACTATACCCTTTTCGAGCGATATCCAAGATGTTGTGAAGCTCTTGCATGAGAACCTGAGGTGGATATTGCTGTAGTAGCTCCGTATGAGGCTTCTTGCATGCTCCGGTACATGGTAATGCTGTAGTGCTTCTTGGATTAGCTGGTGGGGGATGGAGCCATAGGCGTTGGCGAGGTCTAGCCACACAATCGTCAGGTTTTTCTTGTTTATTCTAGCCTCGTGAAGCAGTTGAGTGAGGGCACTTGTGTGTTCAACACACCCTGAGAATCCAGGGATGCCACCCTTCTGTACTGATGTATCAATGTAGGTGTTGGTGGTCATGTATATGGTAAGCCGTCTTGCCAAGATAGAGAAAAATATCTTCCCTTCAACACTGAGAAGTGAGATGGTTCGAAATTGCTTGACATTCTTTGAGTCTTTCTCTTTAGGGGAAAAACAGCCCTCTGCTGCCTGCCAGCATTCTGGAACCGAGCCTTTCTTCCATACAGCTCTAAGGAGGAGCCAAAGTCTTCTCAGCAGCTTTGGGCATTTCTTGTAGACCTTGTATGGAATACCACTTGGGCCAGGAGCAGAGCAGGCTCTTGCTTTCTTGACAACGTCTCTGACTTCTTGGAGTGTTGGCTCTTTCAGGTCCAATGGGAACTGAGGGTGATCGGCAGGTGTTATCTTGTCACAGTCACCTAAAGGCTGGGCCCCTTCTGGGTCAGAGTGGACTTCTCTTAGGTACTGGGCTACTTCCTCCTGGTCACTTTGAAGGCTACCTCCCCTCTCTTCGCCAAGCAGAGTCTTGGTGAACTTGTACGGGTTTGCGATGAAAGCTGCCCTTTTCCTTGTTCGTTCTCTACGTTTCCTCCGAAGTCGTTCTGCTGTTGTCAAGATTTTCAATCTAGATCTAAGCTCTTCTCTAAGCTTCACCAGTCCCTTCCTTTCTACTTCATTGGCCTTCTTGTATCTCTTTCTCAGGGAATTAAGCTCTTCCCTGACCTTCTTCTTTTCACGTTCCCTCCTGTTTGGGTTAGGAGCTGGTTTCGGCTGTCTCTCCTTTTCATCAGTGCCGAATCGTTCAAGACCCAGTGAGTAGACTAGGGTGGTCAAGATGTTGATTTTCCTTTCTACCCTACCTTGGAGAGTGGTCTGAAGGATAATGTCAAGATCGTTGTCGAACATATCCCACTTCTTGTCATTGGTTCTTGGCCAAGATATCTTCTGGCGTTTGGTGATGTTGGGGACTTTCCTTCTGTCTTTTGTTGACCATTGGTCTGTGCTCTGTTCATTGGGAGTGACAGCCGGGCTTTCTCTAGCCTTGGGGGGAAATATTGGGGATTCTTCTCCTATGAATTGGCTGAAGATTGGAGACTCTTCTGTCTTGTCTGTCTGAGTCATCAGCAGTTCATCCTCTCAACTGTTCCCAACTGCTTTTTCTGTCTCTGCTAAGGATTCTAAGGACTGCAATTCTTCAGGCGAGCAACCACTTCCAGTTAGTGACAAAACTGGTGCTGAGAGACTTCTGGTACTATGGTTGGCCACCGGACCAGTCTTCTCCCTCGTCTTATCAGGTAACCCTTTGCGTTGCCTCAATCTATCAGGTTGCTGACAGTTGCTCCTCGCCTGGTGAATCTTTAGCCCTCGAAAGTTTTTGCAGACTTTCCCACATGCACAGGCCACTGTATCGGTCATTGTCCGTTGTTCTTTCCTTGTCGATTCCATTGTGTCCATCCGGTTGGGTCTCTCATCCTCCCCCCCTCTCGGGAGACCCTGGGGGTGTTTTCCGTCATTTGTTGTTGTAGCTCGTGTAGGTTGTTCCCTCACAGGAACAGCCAGGTGGGGTGCCGGCCCACCTAGCACCTGTTCTAGTCTTTCCTAGATGCCATCTGTCTGTCCAGCGTCGCCATTCTTTCATGGTTGTCATCCAGCCTTTCCTGGAAGTCACTGGGGATACCAGGTAAACATGTTGAGTAATACAGTGGTTACATTCATAACATTCTTAAATGTAATTCTATAATTAATCAAAAAGGGAGAGGATCAGCCCTACTTCACTGTTTAAATAATAAAATGCTTGATGAAAATAGAATATCAGCATAATTTACATATACACAAGTGTTTGCCTGTTACCATACGCTTTTTTTCAGTCTTCGGATATAAAACTGATGATCATAACATTCTTAAATGTAATTCTATAATTAATCAAAAAGGGAGAGGATCAGCCCTACTTCACTGTTTAAATAATAAAATGCTTGATGAAAATAGAATATCAGCATAATTTACATATACACAAGTGTTTGCCTGTTACCATACGCTTTTTTTCAGTCTTCGGATATAAAACTGATGATCATAACATTCTTAAATGTAATTCTATAATTAATCAAAAAGGGAGAGGATCAGCCCTACTTCACTGTTTAAATAATAAAATGCTTGATGAAAATAGAATATCAGCATAATTTACATATACACAAGTGTTTGCCTGTTACCATACGCTTTTTTTCTATTTTGTATGGTACCTTCGAATCCAATTTGAGTCACATATGCTCCAAGTGATATAATCCTCTGAGTGTTTCCCAGGATGGCAATAGACTCCTCCTCATGAAGATGTTGATGTGGGTTCTTGTTCATGGCGCAGCATAATATCTTTGGAAAGTGTTCGTTTACAGTCATTAACAAATAAGTCACTGCTTAGGAGAGCGCGTCCATATGAATAAAGTATAATCAACATAGGTAAATAATGTTATACCATATTTTTCCATTATGTTTGATTCATATTTGTTTTTCGTCATTCAGATTTTCCATCTGTTCTTTCTCACCAAAGTTGAAACAAATTCTCCAGTCCACGTGTTGGTGTATGATTCCTTTAAAAAAAAAAATAAGTATACCATACAAACATGTTACTATTGTTCATTTTAATTTCTTAATACTAAAATTTTTCAAGCCATAGCCTTCATCATAAAGATTAAACACTATGATTCCATACCGTTTAAATTATAAAATGCTTTATGAAAGTAGAACATCATTCAGGATAATTTACATATACACATCATGTTTGCCTTTTAAGCTTTATTTTCTAATTTGTATGGTACCTTCCAATCCCTTTGGATTCACATATGCTACAAGTGATATAATCTGAGTGTTTTCCAGGATGGCAAATGGCAAGGTCTTTCAGTCCATCTTTGTAGCATGCAGGGACATTGACCACTCAGTGTGAACAAATTGTCCATATAATAGACTCCTCCTAATGAAGATGTTGATGTGGGTTGTTATTAATAGCACACAATATCCTGGAAAGTGTTCATTTACAGTCATTAACAAATAAGTCACTGCTCAGAAGAGCTCGTCCATATCTATAAAATATTGTTAAGGGATCTGTTTATAGTCAGATTCTTATACATATTCTACTTATTGTGTTTGTTTTAACACACTGACTAGTGGAATGTTGCTGCAAAGAAAAGTATATTAAGGAAAAGGTAAATACATTTCATTGAACCTAAGTTCATATCATTACCCCCCACTAAATTTGGCTAAACTCCCGTTGCCAACAAACATTTCAATAAAATTCAAAGTTAAATAAACATTAAAAACATATGAAAAACAACATTTTTTTTAAAGAAATTTAACTGCGATTGTCACTACGCGCTTCTGTAGTAGGCTGTAACGTTCATAAGACAGTTCCATTTAAATGATGTCATTTAATATTAAACACAAACATGAACTGTAGTTTTAAAGCAAGAACCATTTCAATAAAAACAACGCACTCTCACAACGGTAAACTGGCAATAGGTAAAGTCTTATTAAATGCGCTATCATTTTTCAGTTTTCTGCAGAGTGTCCTGCTTATTTTTATGCACCCAGATCTAAAGATCGGGGGCATATTGTTTTTGGCCTGTCAGTCTGTCATTCATTAATTAATTGTGTGTGTCCCAAAACTTTAACCTTGGTTAAAGTTTTGCAATAACTTTTGCATTATTGAAGATAGCAACTTGATATTTGGCATGCATGTGGATCTCCTGAAGCTGCACATTTTGAGTGGTGAAAGGTCAAGGTCATCCTTCAAGGTCAAAGGTCAAATATATGGCTTCAAAGCCACGCAATAGGGGGCATTGTGTTTCGGACAAACACATCTCTTGTTTAAGAGTTGGACTACCAGCTGCATCTCCCTTTTGCTCGCGTTGATGGCCTCTACTACTGCCCTGTGCCCCTCCTGGATAGTATTAACCACTTGGACCGTCGATTGCCAGATCCCCTCACAAATCTGGTCTTGTGCCACCGTGTTAGCCATCTGTGCATGGGATGAGGTGATAACCGACTGAGATACAACCATCCTGGGATGTGGGGCCACCACTGATTGAGGTGTAGACAACAAGGGCACGGAGATGGCAGTACTGCACTGCCCTGTAGCTGCCAAGGTTGACATAGGCGCGTACTGTGTCTCGGGAGCAGAAATTGAATGTCCCTGATCAGCAAATGAACCCAACCAGTCATTAAAATCCGTGTACACATATATGTTTGCCTATTACGCTTTTGTTTCTAATTTGTATTGTACCTTCCAATCCCTATGGAATCACATATGCTCCAAGTGATATAACTCTCTGAGTGCTTCCCAGGCTGGCAAAGGGCAAGGTTTTTCAGACCATCTTTGTAGCATATTGGGACAGTGACCGCTCAGTGTGAACAAACTGTCCAGATAATAGACTCCTCCTCATGAAGATGTTGATGTGGGTTTTTGTTCATAGCGCACAATATCTTGGAAAGTGTTCGTTTACAGTCATTAACAAATATGTCACTGCTAAGGAGAGCGCGTCCTTATCTATAAAATATAATAAACATAAGCAAATAATGTGGTACCATAGTTTTTCATTATGTTGGATTTGTATTTGTTTTTCGTCATTCGAATTTCTATGTGTTCTTTCTCACCGATGTTAAAGCACATCCTCCATTCCACGTGTTGGTGTATGATTCTTTAAATAAAATATACCATGCAAACATAATATTGTTCATTTTAATTTCAATTTCTGTAATACTAAAAAGTTTAAGGCATAGCCTTCATCAGTAGTTTGAATATAAATTTCAATTAAAAATAAAATATATATCAATTAAACACTATGACTCCAAACTGTATGAATAATAAATTGATAAGTAAAATTAAACATTATTTACATGTACAGATGATGTTTTCCTATTGCTCTTTTTTTCTAATTTGTATGGTGCCTTCCAATCTCTTTGGATTCGCATAGGCTCAAAGTGATTTAACTTCCTGGGTGGATTCCATGCTGGCAAAGGGCAAGGTCTTTTAGACCATCTTTGTAGCATGCTGGGACAGGGACAGCTCAAGATGAACAAACTGTCCAAATAATAGACACTGTGTTCGTTTACAGTCATTAACAAATAAGTCACTGCTCAGGAGAGCGCGTCCATATGAATAAAGTATAATCAACATAAGTAAATAATGTTATACCATATTTTTCCATTATGTTTGATTCATATTTGTTTTTCGTCATTCAAATTTTTCATCGGTTCTTTCTCACCAAAGTTGAAACAAATTCTCCAGTCCACGTGTTGGTGTATGATTCCTTTAAAAAGAAATTAAGTATACCATACAAACATGTTACTATTGATCATTTTAATTTCTTAATACTAAAAATTTTCAAGCCATAGCCTTCATCATATAGATTAAACACTATGATTCCATACCGTTTAAATTATAAAATGCTTTATGAAAATAGAAATCATTCAGGATAATTTACATATACACATCATGTTTGCTTATTACGATTTATTTTCTAATTTGTATGGTACCTTCCAATTCCTTTGGATTCACATATGCTACAAGTGATATAATCTGAGTGTTTTCCAGGATGGCAAATGGCAAGGTCTTTCAGACCATCTTTGTAGCATGCAGGGACATTGACCGCTCAGTGTGAACAAATTGTCCATATAATAGACTCCTCCTAATGAAGATGTTGATGTGGGTTGTTATTAATAGCACACAATATCCTGGAAAGTGTTCATTTACAGTCATTAACATATAAGTCACTGCTCAGAAGAGCTCGTCCATATCTATAAAATATTGTTAAGGGATCTGTTAATAGTCAGATTCTTATACATATTCTACTTATTGTGTTTGTTTTAACACACTGACTAGTGGAATGTTGCTGCAAAGAAAAGTATTTAAAAGAAAAGGTAAATACATTTCATTGAACCTAAGTTCATATCATTACCCCCCACTAAATTTGGCTAAACTCCCTTTGCCAACAAACATTTCAATAAAATTCAAAGTTAATTAAACATTAAAAACACATAAAAAACAACAATTTTGTTTAAGAAATTTAACTGCGATTGTCACTACGCGCTCCTGTAGTAGGCTATAACGTTCATAAGACAGTTCCATTTAAATGATGTCATTTAATATTAAACACAAACATGAACTGTAGTTTTAAAGCAAGAACCATTTGAATATGAAAATATAACAAATGTCATTGTCACTGTTAATAACGCACTCTCACAACAGTTAACTGGCAATAGGTAAAGTCTTAATGCGCTATCATTTTTCAGTTTTCTGCAGAGTGTCCTGCACATTTTTATGCACCCAGATCTAAAGATCGGGGGCATATTGTTTTTGGCCTGTCAGTCTGTCATTCATTAATTAATTGTGTGTGTCCCAAAACTTTAACCTTGGTTAAAGTTTTGCAATAACTTTTGCATTATTGAAGATAGCAACTTGATATTTGGCATGCATGTGGATCTCCTGAAGCTGCACATTTTGAGTGGTGAAAGGTCAAGGTCATCCTTCAAGGTCAAAGGTCAAATATATGGCTTCAAAGCGGGGCAATAGGGGGCATTGTGTTTCTGACAAACACATCTCTTGTTTAAGAGTTGGACTACCAGCTGCATCTCCCTTTTGCTCGCATTGATGGCCTCTACTACTGCCCTGTGCCCCTCCTGGATAGTGTTTACCACTTGGACCGTCGATTGGCGGATCGCCTCACAAATCTGGTCTTGTGCCACCGTGTTCGCCATCTGTGCATGGGATGAGGTGATAACCGACTGAGATACAGCCATCCTGGGATATGGGGCCACCACCGATTGAGGTGTAGACAACAAGGGCACGGAGATGGCAGTACTGCACTGCCCTGTAGCTGCCAAAGTTGACATAGGCGCGTACTGTGTCTCGGGAGCAGAAATTGAATGTCCCTGATCAGCAAATGAACCCAACCAGTCATTAAAATCCGTGTACACATTTATGTTTGCCTATTACGCTTTTGTTTCTAATTTGTATTGTACCTTTCAATCCCTATGGAGTCACATATGCTCCAAGTGATAAAACTCTCTGATTGCTTCCCAGGCTGGCAAAGGGCAAGGTTTTTCAGACCATCTTTGTAGCATGCTGGGACAGTGACCGCTCAGTGTGAACGAACTGTCCAGATAATAGACTCCTCCTCATGAAGATGTTGATGTGGGATCTTGTTCATAGCGCACAATATCATAAAAAGTGTTTATTTACAGTTACTAACAAATAAGTCACTTCTCAGTAGAGCGCGTCCATATCTATAAACTATAATAAACATAAGTAAATAATGTGATACCATATTTTTCCATTATGTTGGATTTGTATTTGTTTTTTGTCATTCAGATTTTCTATGTGTTCTTTCTCACCGATGTTAAAGCAAATCCTCCATTCCACATGTTGGTGTATGATTCCTTAAATAAAATATACCATGTAAACATAATATTGTTCATTTTAATTTTAATTTCTGTAATACTAAAAAAGTTTAAGCCATAGCCTTCATCAGCAGTTTGAATATAAATTTCAATTAAAAATAAAATATAAATCAATTAAACACTATGACTCCATCATAACTGTATGAATAATAAATTGATAGGTAAAATAAAACATAATTTACATGTACAGATGATGTTTTCCTGTTGCTCTTTTTTTCTAATTTGTATGGTACCTTCCAATCTCTTTGGATTCGCATATGCTCAAAGTGATTTAACTTCCTGGGTGGATTCCATGCTGGCAAAGGGCAAGGTCTTTCAGACCATCTTTGTAGCATGCTGGGACAGGGACAGCTCAAGATGAACAAACTGTCCAGATAATAGACACTGTGTTCGTTTACAGTCATTAACAAATAAGTCACTGCTCAGTAGAGCTCGTCCATATCTATAAAATATAATAAACATAAGTAAATAATGTGATACCATATTTTGCCATTGTGTTGGATTTGTATTTGTTTTTCGTCATTCAGATTTTCTATGTGTTCTATCTCACCGATGTTAAAGCAGACCCTCCATTCCACGTGTTGGTGTATGATTCCTTAAATAAAATATACCTTGCAAACATATTACTATTGTTCAGTTTAATTTCTTTAATACTAAAAATGTTTAAGCCATAGCCTTTCATTGGTAGTTTAAATAATTATTTAAATTGAAAATAAGATATACATTTTTGTATGTAAATATAAATTAAACACTATGATTCCAAACTGTATAAATAATAAAATTGATAGGAAAAACAGAACATCAGCATAATTTAGAAATACACATGATGTTTGCCTAATATGCTTTTCCTTGTGCGATGATTCTCGGGTGATCCACTTTTCTTGCATATTGTGTGGAAGCTTTGAGATAATTGGAGAGACACCTGCTGATGAGTTGTAGAATGCTAACAGGGGTTTGAACTTTTGATCTTGCTGGACACGTTCAATTTCAGTTAAAATGTCTAACAGATTGAAGAGGAGTTTCGGATCTTTAGCAGTGATGTAGGGGAGGTCATAAAGTTTCTTTCTCATGGCCTCAGCCACAAGCTCTGGTGCACCATATCGCTCGTCTAATCACTTCCATTTTACTTTCACAGGTTTGCCTGGCGATGTTCCATAGGCTGATCTGAGTGTCGTAGCCTGTCTGGAGGATTGAGGGCTGAGATAACAGTCAGTTCAAGCTATTGTTAATTTCAAATGAAAAATTAATGCTGTACAATAGCCTGTCTTAAAAAAAATGCATATTTTTAATAATTTACCACTAGATGTTGTCTCGGACACAATTGGATAATGACCTTCATCTGACTCAGTGATCATAGTCTCCATGGCATCCACACCTTCATCTGACTCAATACTCTCAGACTCGATGAGATCAGGACCTAAATAAAAATAAATACAGTTCTGCGGGTTTTGCAAGAAATATATATTATATTGTTGAGTGGTAGTCTCCATCTGGTCTACATTACCAGTCAAACAGAAACTCATAACCAAATAGGATGTACAAAAACAACAAGCCTGGTCATTTACATCCATCCTATCTCCATGTGATCAGCATTTATCAATAAAATTTATTGATGACCCAACATATCTGCACATGTTATATATAACAAAATTATTGGGTCACTAGATTAGGCTTTTTAAATACAATTATGGTGGCGTGTTCCACTTTTTTTCACTGCTTTCACCAAACATTACAATTTCTCAGAAAAAGTTTCAAGTCAAAATAAGTGATGGCTTTTGAAATATTGTTAGTTGCCCAGAATCTGTCAAAAATGGTCAAAAAGGTGATATTTAATACAACAAACCAGAACAGATTGCATAATGTATATCACCAGTGTTTCAGGTTGCGATATCTTTTCGAATTGTCACATAATCGCTTATTGTTCCTGGCGAACACACAGTAACAAACAAAGTTCATTTCTCTCCATTTAACAGTGTGTAACTAATTGTTTGATTACACGTCATGCGCATATTGCCATAATGACGTGACTCGCATTAACTACATTTTGCAAGTCAGTCCATTTTCATTAATGTCAATTTATCTGTATAACAATGTGGAATGAAATACTCAACAACAACGCCATATGTGAATTCCAGTCCAATTTAATATCTGATAAAGTTCATATTTTCAAATATATAAGTACAGTCTGCCAACTACATGATTGGATCTTTCTTGATCTGTTCACCTCAAAATCTAAGCGCAGAGTGTTGTTTTCTCCACACAAAACATCTATACATAAACCTAAAATAATAATATTTCTTACAACATATTTGATCGGTCAAAGCGTTTAAATAAATACTTGTTAATATCTGATTGGCTTGGTCAAAGAGTTCCCTTACTACTTGTTACTTGCCGATTGGCTTCCCGCTAAAGTATTGTTCCAAAATGACACTTCCCGGGAATTGTGTAACCAAATTATTAACGTGTTTACCCATTATTACTTCTGGTGATAATAAGGTATAATTGTAATCGTCTTCATCGCGGCAGTCTGGTGATGGATAATAAGATATTATTGTAATCGTCCGTACTCGCACAGTTCAATGGATTCAAGAGATAACTTAATAAGATTAGAATTCCCACGGCAGTACTTTTGACCATTTTATCAACTTGGATACCTTGTTAAATACACATTGCTGAGTAAAAGATTCATTCGTCTAGAGTATATTATCTTTGACCTTTCAAATTGTTGATTTAGTCATCTTAAACAATGAATGTTAAGGTATGTCTCGTTTTTACTTGCATGAGATCTAAATGAAAGAATAATAATTTTCAAATTCTATAATCATGGCCAATATATCACAAAGATTTATTATTAAATTTCCAAACTTCATTTATGTTTTTATTGTTTCTAACATTCAAATATTTTCTTTAAAGAACCCTTAATATTTTATTTAACATTATATGCTGTTAAGTTACACAACCTTCCCCCTTAATTTATTTGTTTTTAGCTCATCAATTTTTTTTTTTAAATTATGAGCTATTGTCATCACCTTGGCGTCGGCGTCGGTGTTAGCGTTGGCGTCGGCGTCCGGTTAAGTTTTGCGTTTAGGTCCGCTTTTCTCAGATAGTATCAATGCTATTGCATTCAAACTTGGTACACTTACTTACTATCATGAGGGGACTGGGCAGGCAAAGCTAGATAACTCTGGCTTGCATTTTGACAGAATTATGTGCCCTTTTTATACTTAGAAAATTGAAAATTTTGGTTAGGTTTTGCGTTTAGGTCCACTTTTCTCAGAAAGTATCGATGCTATTGCATTCAAACTTAGTACACTTACTTACTATCATGAGGGGACAGGGCAGGCAAAGTTAGATAACTCTGGCGTGCATTTTGACAGAATTATGTGCCCTTTTTATACCTAGAAAATTGAAAATTTTGGTTAAGTTTTGTGTTTAGGTCCATTTTATTCCTTAAGTATCAAAGCTATTGCTTTCATACTTGCAACATTTACTAACTATCATAAGGGGACTGTGCAGGAAAGGTTATGTAACTCTGACTGGCATTTGGACGGAATTATGGGCCCTTTATACTTAGAAAATTGAAAATTTGGTTAAGTTTTGTGTTTTGGTCCACTTTACCCCTTAAGTATCATAGATATTGCTTTCATACTTGGAACACTCGCAAACTATCATAAGGGTACAGTAAAAGGACAAGTTGCATAACTCTGGATGTCATTTTTACGGAATAATGGCCCTTTTTTGACTTAGTAACATTGAATATATGGCTAGATTTTGTGTTTCGATCCACTTTGCTTCTTAAGTATCAAGGCTATTGCTTTCAAACTTCAAATACTTTCATGATATCATGAGGTTACTGTACCTGGCAAGTTGAATTTTACCTTGACCTTTGAATGACCTTGACTCTCAAGGTCAAATTATTACATTTTGCTAAAATTGCCATAACTTCTATATTTATGATTAGATTGGATTGATACTTTGACAAAACTACTCTTACCTGACATACCACAATAGACTCCACCCAAACCATCCCGTGTGCCCCCACCCCCCCTCCCTCCCCCCCTAATTTTTTTTTTTTTTTAAGATCATCTCACAAATGACCACCACACCCTCACACTATACCCCCCACCCCACCCCAAATTTTTCTTTTGAAACGGTTAAAAAACACAAATATTTATTTTATTATTTTATGTTTGAAAATACCGTCCAACCATCACACCCATGAATCACCCCCCCCCCCCCTAATTTTTTTTTTTTTAGATCATCTCACAAATTACCACCACACCCTCACACTTTACCCCCCCCACCCCACCCCCAATTTTTAATTTTTTTGAAACGGTTAAAAAAACACAAATATTTATTTTTATTATTTTATGTTTGAAATAACGTCCAACCATTGCACCCAAGAATCCCCACCCACTCCCCCCCCCCCCCCCCCCCCCCCCCCCCCCCCCCCCCCCCCCCCCCCGAATTTTTTTTTTTTTTTCGTTTTATTTCGCATTTTTGGAAGATAATGTAATAAATTCCACACCCCCACACTATACACCCCTCTTCACTCCACCCCTCCCTCCTTTGTGATTGAAAATGAGAGTCCCTTAGTCCCTTCACCTTTAAAAGGAAAATGAGAGTCCCTTAGTCCCTTCACCTTTAAAAGGAAAATAGATGGGCGGTCTGCACCCTCAAGGCGGTGCTCTTGTTTATTTTATGATATAACAAAATCTTTTTAATTATCTAATTACGAAGTACTTGAAAACATCATTCATCTAAACACATATATGATGGAAAATATGCAGATAACCATAAGATTTTATTTGACAAGCGTCTCTGCTGAAATAGAAAACATTAGTTATTGTTACACAATGTAAAAGTCAATCGGGATGTAGTGGAACTCGTCTGTTCACCGTTGGACATCAGTAGATCTGTTGTCCTCCACGTAGTATTGAAGTAGTCGCTCGCGGCGAATACCCTGTTGTTTTAAAGTCCGGTCTGTCGTTGATGTAGTATTGAATTTGTTCCTCGCGGCGAATACACTGTCGCTTCAAGTCGGACCGGTTACAGCCGTCGCGAAGATTAAGATCGATCCGTCTCCAAGTTGTGTAGGCGAACCGGGTCTATCCCTGTCACTGTGACAATTAAGATCAGCTGATTGTCAACTCTTCCTTGGGGATTCGCGTGTGTTTGGTGTTTCTAATCTGATTTCCGATGTTAATCTTGTGTCATCTGTTTTCGTTTCCGTTTTTTTCATTGTTGTCATTGTTGTTGTTTGCGTTGTTTTTTGTATTTTTTTTGTTGGTTCCAGCATCTTCATTTCTCTTGGGACATTAAGATCTTCAATGGCCATAATGCTCACAAGGTATTAACTATAGCAGTTTTCCCTTTGATGTCTTAAGCCTCGGAAGTATCAATCCGAATACGTTATCTACGCATGTCAAACAGTTAAATGGATGCAACTAACTCTATAGTGTTGAACGTCACAAGTATTTTGTCCAGTGTTGCGTCACTTGTTGTCCTTCGAAAACTTCTGGTGTTGGGTCTTCTTTAAGCAATAGAACCATGTATTCACTTTGAGAGTAAAACACAGTGATGCCCCATGCTATTCGCGTTGTATGTTCTTCAATTCGTTGTGAAAGGCGTTGTTTTCGCGATAACGCACTTCATTGGCGTGGTCTTAAAATCTCAATCTTTTATCTGTGTTGTGGCAGTACAAGCGTCAGTTGTGCAAAATCATGGCAAACATTTATAAATATCCCCTCAAGTTATTCTTAAATACCATCATGACAACTAACTAGAACGTCTTAGTAAATACAACCTTTATTACATCCATTACTATCGAAACACTTCTTCAAAAAATACATAACAACACGGTATTTTAGGTACGTGCTACCAGACAATTTTTTTACAGGTATTTGCTACTTTATTGCCATAGGGAATTGCATTTTAACAGATGTATTCCGTTCGTATCTTAAAATCACAAATCTCCTGTGTTCCATTATAGTTTGCCTTTAGGCATTTTTCTATCGACATATGTACCTGCTCGCTCTTAGATACGCGCGTTGGTCTCAAAAATTGTGTAAATTTTGATAAAAAGGGCAGACTTTTTATGTCCCCGACTATAGTAGTGGGGGACATATTGTTTTTGCCCTGTCTGTTGGTCTGTTGGTCTGTCTGTTTGCGCCAACTTTAACATTTTGCAATTACTTTTGCTATATTGAAGATAGCAACTTCATATTTGGCATGCATGTGTATCTCATGAAGCTGCACATTTTGAGTGGTGAAAGGTCAAGGTCATCCTTCAAGGTCAGAGGTCAAATATATGTGGCCAAAATCGCTCATTTTATGAATACTTTTGCAATATTGAAGATAGCAACTTGATATTTGGCATGCATGTGTATCTCATAGAGCTGCACATTTTGAGTGGTGAAAGGTCAAGGTCATCCTTCACAAGGTCAATGTCATCCTACAAGGTCAAACATCATATAGGGGGATATTGTGTTCCACAAACACATCTTGTTTATATATGCATTCATAATATAAGTAACGTCATAGGCAAATCTCGAAAGTGGATCTTGTTCTCTAAATGCACAAATCTCTAAATCTGATGCAATATGCACCCTTCTACCATGCGCAAATGGTAGGGTCTAATAAACCTCTATGTACTCTATAGAGTTTATTCTATCACAGAAATTTAATGCGCATATATCAGTATATTTTAACTGCACAGTATTCGTGACAGAGCACATTAAATTCTTACTTAAAATTACTCAAGCCTTCAATATTACCAATACCCTAGATGCGTGTATATTTGCAATTAACACAATGACGTATATACATACTTACATAATATGTTTGTGTGTGTCTGCCCTATTCATATTCGCAATTAACATTTCTGTTCTAATTTATGTGCTTACGTTCCTAATTCCTTTATTCTATTAATGCATGAAACCATATAAAATTAGTCAAGTAAACTGGTTTTGTGAACGTCTCTAAGGTCCCTAGATCATATCGTACATAAAATGACGTAAATTCGGATTGTCTCTAATGTATATTCCTACCTTCTAATTTTCAATATTATAATATAAAAATATTACATTTTTTCAAAAATCCTTAATTATGTATATGCCTCTTATATCCGTATTTTTATAATGTACAAAAAATTATGTTACATTCTTCTAATATTCTCATTTTCTTGTACATTCTTATTAAACCAAAATTTACAAAAATACCATCAATTAAAAATGTATTTGTTTTATTCAAAAATGTGTCCGTACATAAGTATATATTCTAATAATACAAAAATATATAAATTTCTTATAATACTCGGATTTATTTGTGCGCCTCTCATTTCATTATTTCTATAAGTCATAAAATTATGTAAAATTCAAATACTTTCTTTTAATGCCCCCGGTAAGGTGGCATTTTAATGCCCCCAGTAGGGTGGCATATAGCAGTTGAACTGTCCGTCAGTATATCAGTCAGTCTGTCAGTCTGTCCGTCCGTCCGAAAAAAACTTTAACATTGGCCATTACTTGTTCACTATTGAAGATAGCAACTTGATATTTGGGATGCATGTGTATCTCATGGAGCTGAACATTTTTAGTGGTGAAAGATGAAGGTCAAGGTCATCCTTCAAGGTAAAATGTCAAATATATGGCGTCTGTCTGTCCGAAAATTTTAACATTGGCCACAACTTTTTCAATATTGAAGATAGCAGCTTGATATTTGGCATGCATGCGTATCTCATGAAGCTGCACATTTGGAGTGGTGGAAGTTCAAGGTCAAGGTCATCCTTCAAGGTCAAAGGTCAAAAAATAATAATAAGCGGTGCAATAGGGGGCATTGTGTTTCTGACGAACACATCTCTTGTTCATTTATTGTATTCTCAATTTACCGATATTTTAGCAAAATTTACTTATCAATGCAAAATTTGCATTGATTTTGATACTCGCAAATTCTTTTCATTCATAATTTATTATTATCATCTATGAACATCTAACTCATACATGCCATAATTTTTTAGGTCCAAACCGGGACATTTCATAAAAAATTGTCGGGACATTTGACCAAAAAGCAGGACACCTAAAACGATCTATCATTCCACCTTTACTGTAGTACTAACAAAAACTCTTGATACTTTTATTCAAGACATAAAACATCTGATATGAAGCATGAAATCTAAAACATAACAATAACAGTTTTATTAAATAAAACAATAGCTAACAACGAAGATAACATTAATCATTTTAGAGTACAAAATCTGGAACATTACGACAACAATACTCATTATATTACTTTCAATGGCAAACATTAACGCAGGGGACGCTATCAAGTACACTGAAAGTACGGGTTACAGTAAACTATCTACCGAACAGTTACATCAGCTTGACACGGAATGCGTGGAAAGATCTTTTTTAAGCATGTATCCATGCGCAGTTTGTTACTTGTCAATTGTCGCGGCTTAATTGGAGTAGGGTCAAACTGTCATGCATAGCACCTCGTTGTTTTTAGCTTATTTGGAGTAGGGTCAAACTGTCATGCATAGCACCTTGTTGTTTTTATTACAATTACACCCAATTACACTAGACAGGATGGGAATCAATTATTGGACTGTTTTTTGCGATTTTGGTATATTGCACATTCGGATTATCCCGCTATTTTGGAACTAAACATTGAATGTAAAAGACTCATTAATGACGTAGAAGTAATTTTACAAAACAATTGTTTTGTAAACCGTTTCAAACAAAGACAAAAACAAACACATTTTCAACATTTATTTAGTTATAATACAACTATCGATAGCAATTAGTGACCACTATCTTAAAGACCACCATGGTGTGAATGCCTGATAAAATCAATAATTTGCCAATAAATCGCTGATAAGGTGTCATAAACAACACTGGTACACACGAGAAGTAGGATCGGATTGTTAATTGGGGGCAATTAAGGGATTAGCGGTGGTAAGTGTTAGCGAAACAGAGCTTGAATAGCGAATTTTATTGGGAACCTATAGACCTTACATCGTTGTTTACGAATGTTGGGACAAATCGTCTCATATCGGGACGCCGGGACAAAAGGCCCAAAAGTGGGACTGTCCCACCGAGATCGGGACGTCTGGCATGTATGATCTAACTACGTACAATTCGTCAAAATAATTCTTAAAAATTTCGTTGTCATGACGCGTTTTACTTTTTTTTATTTATAAGTTTATAACTTTTTTGTAATAACCCCATTGTTTGCCACAATTTATGAATACACTGACCGTTTTCCAAGTCGCGTTGTTGTCGTTCTGGTGACCTGTGATTTCCGTAAAGTGATGTTTGTACTCCGTTTTCCAATGTTCGTCCTGAAGTCACGGCATCCATTTAAAACTGTGTAACATAGTTGTTGTAGAACACGATAAACATAAACAGAGTCCAATTCTGATTTCTTTACGTTTTATTTCTGCTTATTACCACAACACAACGTTTTCATTATGATTGTCAAATACAAGATACATGAGAAGCCCGCAACGGGCTCAGCCAAGCAATAAGCAAGCGAAAGCAAGCAATAATCGTCTTCTTTTTCATCTAACCGCAAAATGTCCTTTCTACATAAAACATCTCATTTTATACTGAAATACACATATACATAAAATAATACTATTCCTTATAACATATTTGATTGGTCAAAGTGTTTAAATAAATACTTGTTAATATCGGGCTTGGTCAAAGAGTTTCCTTACTACTTGTTACTTGCCGATTGGCTGCCCGCTAAAGTATTGTTCCAAAATAACTCTCCCCGGGAATTGTGTAACCAAATTATTCACGTGTTAACCCATTTATCGGATATTCCTTTCAGACATCCGATTTGACTACTTCTGGTGATAATAAGGTATTATTGTAATTGTCTTTATCGCATAATTCAATGGATATAAGAGATAATTTAATAAGATTGGGATTCCCGCGGCAGTCTGGTGAACAGATAATAAGATATTGTTGTAATCGTCGGTACTCGCACAGTCCAATGGATTTAAGAGATAACTTAATAAGATTACAATTCCCGCAGCAGTACTTTTGACCATTTTATCAACTTGGATACCTTGTTAAATACACATTGCTGAGTAACAGATTCATTCGTCTAGAGTATCTTATCTTTGACCTTTCAAATTGTTGATTTTGCCTTCTTTTATAATGAATGTAAAGGTATGTCTAGTTTTTACTTGCAAGAGATCTTAATTAAAGAATAATAATTTTCAAAGCCTATAATCAAGGCCAATATATCACAAAGTTTTATTATTAAAAATTCCAAACTTCATTTATGTTTTTAGTGTTTCTAACATTCAAATATTTTCTTTATAGAACCCTTAATATTTTATTCAACATTATATGCTGTTACGTTACAGAATCATATCTGACTTTAGCATAATATTTCGGTGTTTATTGTGAGCCTGTGCAATAGCAGGTCCAGCTCTTCTGTGTCTGTTGATTTAAGTTCTTGCATGATAATCTTGAAGCTGCCTTTCCAACTTACGAAGTTCTCTGGTTGGTTGTCAAATTTCGAAAGGCGTGAAATTAGCAGATCTTTCTTAACTAAAAATTGTGAAAAGTCGAAGAAGGCCGGATTAGGTGAATTTTCAGTTTCTTTGGTGGATTCGAGTTGTTGTTCTGGAAGTTTGTTGATATAATTTTGGAAACTTTTATTGGTTTCTTCCTTTGGCAGCACTGGAAGACTGCTATGAGTGTTTCCAAGGATGACAAAGGGCAAGGTCTTTCAGACCATCTTTGTAGCATGCAGTGACAGCTCAGTGTGAACGAAATAGACTCCTCCTAATGAAGATGTTGATGTGGGTTCTTGTTCATAGCGCACAATATCTTGGAAAGGGTTCATTTACAGTCATTAACAAGTACGTCGCTGCTCAGGATAACGCGTCCAATTATATAAAATATAATAAATATAAGGAAATAATGTTATACCATATTTTTCCATTATGTTTGATTCGTATTTGTTTTTCGTCATACAGATTTTCTATCTGTTTTTTCTCACCGATGTTAAAGCAAACTCTCCATTCCACGTGTTGGTGTATGATTCCTTTAATAAAATATACTTATAAATGAATTTTCGATTCTCTAAACATTGTATTTCACAAAAATGATATAGATTTTTTATTCATCACATTGAAATCTAATTTAATGGCCTTCGAAAGTGACCAACCCTACATTTTACCGTCAGGAAAAGTTATCATTTAATAAATAAAAATAAAAATAAATATTTTTGAAACAACAAGCACACTGTTTCATTAAAACAATAATCTTTCTTAAGTCAAATACATAATTATAATGCAATAAACTGACAACAGCATTATGGACATTTAAAATGTACCATTTTTGTTGCTATGGAAACCGATCTACATGTTAATAATCACCAGAGCACACAATCACGCCTTTTATAAATATATAAATTGTATTATCATTCAAGTGTTTGTTTAAAGGCAAACACAATATTAATTACACTGTTTTTGTAACTAGTTAAACAATAACAATCAATAATGTTTGTGTTCCATGAACAATTTCTTTTTTAATTCAGTAATATGAGAATAATGTAACCTTAAACACAACAGAATGGAAAAAAAACAGCATTGACAAGTGTTGGTTGAAAGTACACTTGGAAACTTAATGTTTCAGTATCATGATTAATCATTATTTCTGATATTGTAAAATAGACCAAATAAACTTTAACATAACACTTGTTTGTTTTTGTTACTATGGAAACAATGTATCAAACAAACAAAATTATAGGATTTTCATGGTAAAACATAAATAAATACAATATTCATATGGATTTTTTTTCCAGTTTTTTGGAAAGGCAGTCTTTGTCCATAAAGTGAAAACAATTGCATGGTAACATTGAAAAAAGGAATTTTGTTTTGTAAATATAAGATATAAAAAGCTTGAAAACAAGCTTGTGCAATTAGAACAACAAACTATTGTCTTGAACACTTCAAAACCTGTATCAACTGACAGATTTATTACTGTTTTTGGGAAAATATATCTCCCAATACCTTGGCCAAAATAATCATTTATACATGATGTATGTAATTGTTGTGGCATTATCAGAGAAAATCAGATGTGCATCTTAATGCATCTTCTGTATTTGGGGGGCACAGTCTGTTTTTGTCGCTTGCCAGTAGCGGGTTTAGGACATGTGAAGTTTTTGGCTTCATCTGTGTGACAGAATTCACGAATGTGTTCAAATAAATACCACTGACGGTCCAGATCAAGCCCTTTCCCAAACATTTCTTTTGGCAGGTCATCACAGCTCACGTAAGCATTCACTTTCGAGACCTTCGTGGGAGTAATTCTGACTACTGGTGAGTCACTAAATTCCCTGCACTCCACAACACCGGGATGATCCGCTGACACATGGACATTGATGAAATTTGGTGACATTCTTTATGTGGTGAAACAATGTCCAAAGGTAATCCTTCCTGTCTTAGATAACAACAGGATTGGATATGTCCCCCACAAGCTGGGGGATGTTGTGGCCTGTCCATGATGATAACCCCACAGACGCTGCGACATCAGACAACGTTTCTGCATTGAAGTTTCTGTATCAAGATTACCATTTAATAAAAAAACAAACGCAAAATATAGTTTTCCTATTATCAAATTATAATTTTGTTGTTGTTGTTGTAATAGAAAACTACAAAGCTTGAAGGATAATTTTGCATGGGATTGTGTTTGCCCTATCAAGAATTTCATACCAATAAAACAGCTGAAACTCCTATTGAAGATGTTGATGTGGGTTCTTGTTCATAGCGCACAATATCTTGGAAAGTGTGCATTTACAGTCATTAACAAATATGTCACTGCTAAGGAGAGCGCGTCCATATCTATAAAATATAATAAACATAAGTAAATAATGTTATACCATAGTTTTCCATTATGTTGGATTTGTATTTGTTTTTCTTCATTCAGATTTTCTGTCGGTTCATTCTCACCGATGTTGAAGCATATTCTCCATTCCACGTGTTGGTGTATGATTCCTTAAATAAAATATGTGACCAAAGCTGGGAAAATCAGTCTTGTGTTCAAAAAATCACATTTTTTAGTTGTTTTTTCGTCATTCAGATTTTCTGTCGGGTTCATTCTCACGGTCTCACCCAGTTAAAGCAAATTCTCCATTCCACATGTTTGGTTTATGAATCTTAAATAAAATATACCATACATATACAAACATGTTACTATTGTTCAATTTAATTTCTTTAATACTAAAAATGTTTTAGCCATAGCCTTCATCAGTAGTTTTAATATAAATTAAAATTTAAATAAAATACATGTTAATATAAATTAAACACTATGATTCCAAACCGTTAAAATCATAAGAGGTTTGATGAAGAAAGAACATCAGCATAATTTACATATACACATGATGTTTGCCTATTACGCTTTTGTTTCTAATTTGTATGGTATACCGGTATATCTTCCAATCCCTTTTGAGTCACATTTGCTCCAAGTGAGTGTTTCCCAGGATGGCAAAGGGCAAGGTTTTTCAGACCATCTTTGTAGCATGCTGGGACAGTGACCGCTCAGTGTGAACAAATGTCCAGATAATAGACACTCCTAATGAATGTGTTGATGTGGGTTCTTGTTCATAGCGCAGCATAATATCTTTGGAAAGTGTTTATTTACAGTCATTAACAAATAGGTCACTGCTCAGTAGAGCGCATCCATATCTATAAAATATAATAAACATAAGTAAATTATGTTATACCATATTTTTCCATTATGTTGGATTTGTATATTTCTTTTTGTCATTCAGATTTTCTGTTGGTTCTTTCTTACCGAGGTTGGAGCAAATTCTCCATTCCATGTGTTGGTGCATGATTCCTCAAATAAAATATATCATGCAAACATGTTACGATTAAACAATCTGTAAAGCATTGCATAGCTAACTCGCAACTTTACAAGTCTTTAGCTCCACCTAAAAATTCATCTAGGGGCCTCATCTTTGTGGGAACTATGTATATGGCCATAAAGATAATAAATGCATCAGTCCATTGACCGATGTTTTGGATCTGGGAGTCGTCCAATTTGGGTTTAGTTACAATTTTCCCTTTTTGGGCCCTGACATAATGTGCCCCAGTACAAAATTCCTGCAGCTCTGACGAGCCCTTCAGCAACAAGACTAAATTAATAGATTGGCCTTTCCATAATTTTTCTGAATTGGGACATGTGCAAACACTTTGTTGCTTGGGCAATGAGTCATGTCCAGCCAAAGAAGAGGAACCAAGACCACCATACCCCCAAGCCTTTGTCAAACCTGTGGTTCTTTGAACTTCATGAATTGGAACAATATTGGAATCGCTGATTATTTGGTCAAAATCAATAATAGCATTACCCGCTGGCCAATCGATAGTTGGCTCAGGCAATATCTCTGCTATTGTTGTTGCCCTCCATTTTGTACCTCTGCCTCATGGCATGGCAATGCAAATAGACATCAAATCAACATTCTTGTCTGATGCAAGAAAGCTGCTGAGAAACAGAGAAAGTGTTCATTTACAGTCATTAATAAATAAGTCACTGCTCAGTAGAGCGCGTCCATATATATAAAATATAATGAACATTAATAAATAATGTTCTACCATATTTTTCCATTCTGTAGGATTTGTATTAGTTTTTGTCATTCTGATTTTCTATGGATTTCTTTCTCACCGATGTTGAAGCAAATCCTCCATTCCATGTGTTGGTGTATGAATCATTCAATAAAATATACCGTACAAACATGTAACTATTGTTGATTTTAATTTCTTTAATACTTAAATGTTTAAGTCATATCCTTCATCAGACGTTTTAATATAAATTTAAATTGAAAACAAAATATATGTAAATATAAATTATACACTATGACTCCAAACTGTTTAAACAATAAAATGTTTTATGAAAATAGGACATCAGCATAATTTACCAACACACATGATGTTTGCATGATAATCTTTGTTTCTAATTTGTATAATACCTTCAATCCCTTTTGAGTCACATATGCTCCAAGTGATATAACTCTCTGAGTGTTTCCCAGGATGGCAAATGGCAAGGTCTTTGTAGCATGCTGGGACAGTGACCGCTCAGGATGAACAAACTGTTCAGATAAAGACTCCTCCTCATGAAGATGTTGATGTGGGTTCTTGTTCATAGCGCACATTATCTTTGGAAAGTGTTCATTTACAGTCATAAACAAATAAGTCACTGCTTAAAAGAGCGCGTCCATATCTATAAAATATAATTAACATAAGTAAATAATGTTAAACCATATTTTTCCATTATGTTGGGTTTGTATTTGTTTCTATCAGGATCTGCATGTTTACACGGTGTCGGACCAGTGAATTTGTACGGCAATGGGTCCTGTGGTCCACCAAATCTTAAAAGTTAAGGTCAAACCCTGCCAAGAACCTTGCTTTTTGATATCTACATGTACATACTCCCAGATATTGTTTGTTCAATATATACAATTATGAAACTAAATTGTTAATGTTTTTGCCAATTGTTGTTACATATGTACCATTGTTAAAATTGCTCAGTCTGTTTAAAAGTGTTCATAATGTGTCATTGGAAAAAGATTGTCTTTTATGTTCTTAAAGAGTTTGCATGTTTACCCATTTTATTGATGATTCAATTATCAGGTGGTACAAAAAATAATGATATTCTAACTATTCTTAATTCTAGCTTGTTGAACCACTAAGTATGTGATGTGGCCAATGAAATTAAGTGATTTTTGAAGAGTCTGCCCTTACAAATGTTTGTTTGTAAAAAGTTTATTTGTATTTAATTGATAAGTTTATTACTATTTGGTTAAGTTTTTTGTCTGTATGTATAAATAGAAATAATGATATTGTTCATGTGCATGTATATATTATACATTTTATGCCAATAAGCTGTAGCAAGATTTCTTTTTGGAATTAACAGTCAGATTGAAGATTTCTTTTATATTTGGTATTTCTTATTTATTCCAGTTATGCCTTCTTTCATTACAGTAAAATTGAGTATTGAATATCTATACATGATATGTGTTCATCTACCAATTATGCATTTGCCTGTAACATTGATTTTATTCTACTGTCTAGCTGTTAGCATTCTTATTTTTTATTCAACATGCTCTTTTGATGTCATATTATTAACTCAATTGAGAACAAAGTGCGAACCATTCGTGCACAAGGGTGAGCTAATGTGATCAGTCACTGTTCATTGTCATTGTTGAAGGCAGCAATTTAGTAACAAGCAAGCTACTTGTGTGTAGTGTGTATGGCTGTTTGGATTTTAAGCAAACTTGCCAAAAATCTTTCTTTCCTTGTAAGCAACATGTACTAATATGGCTTGAGGAATTAAGATAAATGTATATCTTATTTTACGCTTAAGCTAAATAACAATTTTGCAACCATGACTATTAAATAAAATGGTTTGTAAACTTGAGTATTTTAGAATGTTTGTACATGTTATTAAATGTGCTATCTGAAACTAAAACCTAATATTGTTTTAGTGACGTAAATAAATTCTAACTACAAATAAAAAGTTCTTATGTATTTTGTGTAAATCCTTTTTATGCCCCCCTTTGAAGAAGAGGGGGTATATTGTTTTGCTCATGTCGGTCCGTATGTCCGTCCGTCCGACCACCAGATAGTTTCCGGATGATAACTCAAGAACGCTTAGGCCTAGGATCATGAAACTTCATAGACATATTGATCATGACTCGCAGATGACCCCTATTGATTTTGAGGTCACTAGGTCAAAGGTCAAGGTCACGGTGACCCGAAATAGTAAAATGGTTTCCGGATGAAAACTCAAGAACGCTTATGCCTAGGATCATGAAACTTCATAGGTACATTGATCATGACTCGCAGATGACCCCTATTTATTTTCAGGTCACTAGGTCAAAGGTCACGGTGACCCGAAATAGTAAAATGGTTTCCGGATGATAACTCAATAACGCTTATGCCTAGGATCATGAAACTGCATAGGTACATTGATCATGACCCGCAGATGACCCCTAATGATTTTCAGGTCACTAGGTCAAAGGTCAAGGTCACGGTGACTCAACTTAGAAAAATGGTTTCCGGATGATACAGTACAGCCAACGCAGCACAAACACTTTCTGCGGCTACGCCACGGCCAGATTATTAGTATGCGGCGGCCCAATCGTGTGTTCACGCGGCGTATGGCCGTGGCACTCGGCATCGATCAGCGCAACGACGCCGAGTCTGTATTAACCTTGCGTACTTTCGCGGAGTAAATCCGCCGCTTACGTACGTGGCGGATCGAGTGAAAAGATATCCACATACATGTACATACATGTATGTGTAGTGTAGAATTAATTACGCGCAACTGTTAATGTTTCGTTCGATTATCATTATTAAATTTGTAATCCGAAACACACTTGCGAATTTAAACGCTAACGCGACCTTTGGCAAATTCTAGCGTCAAATAAACAGTGCTAAAATATCCTTTGTTTCATAAAAAGCACGCGAAAATTATGCAGACATGTAGAACGTCGTTTGGAAAGTTTGGGTGTATTTTGTGTTGTATAAATACATGAACATCACGTCATGCGTAAATCGCGTGTTCAGTGGAAAAAAAAAACGCCCCAATTAGACGTTATTTCATCATCTCTATAAATAGTAACTCAAGAACGCTAACGCCTAGGATCATGAAACTTCATAGGTACATTGATCATGACTCGCAGATGACACCTATTGACTTTCAGGTCACTAGGTCAAAGGTCACGGTGACTTGACACAGTTAAATGGTTTCCGGATGATAACTCAATAATGCTTATGCCTAGGATCATGAAACTTCATAGGTACATTGATCATGACCCGCAGATGACCCCTTATGATTGTCAGGTCACTAGGTCAAAGGTCAAGGTCATGGTGACTTAACTTAGAAAAATGGTTTCCGGATGATAACTCAAGAACGCTTACGCCTAGGATCATGAAACTTCATTGGTACATTGATCATGACTCGCAGATGACCCCTATTGACTTTCAGGTCACTAGGTCAAAGGTCAAGGTCATGGTGACTTGACACAGTAAAATGGTAAAATGGTTTCCGGATGATAACACAAGAAAGCTTACGCCTAGGATCATAAAACTTCATAGGTACATTGATCATGACTCACAGATGACCCCTATTGATTTGTGTCAAGGTCACAGTGCCAAAAAACGTATTCACACAATGGCTGCCACTACAACTGACAGCCCATATGGGGGGTATGCATGTTTTACAAACAGCCCTTGTTCATGATTGCAAGCGTTCAAACATTATACTTCTTCGTGTAGTTTATACTGTTTTCTTGCTGGAAAGCGTTGGGATTAATATTTCATCACAGAATAAAAAGTCTTGATCATAACTTTTGCAATATTGAAGATAGAAACTTGATCAAGGTCATCCTTCAAGGTCAAAGGTCAAATATTGCTTCAAAGCGGCGCAATAGGGGCATTTGTTTCTGACTAACACATCACTTTTTTGCTATATTGAAAATCTTTTTACATGTATATTTTATCGATCACTTTGGAGAATACTTAACAAGAGGGCCAAGATGGCCCTAGTTTGCTCACCTGAGAGGAGTCGGTTCATTCCAATCCAAATGTCAAACTTGACCTAGTTAGTGTCCAGACAAACATCCTGGTCAAGTTTCATCATTATTGAACCAAAACTCTGGCATATGGAGTGTTTTTGTTTTTGTAAGATTTGACCTGGTGACCTATATTTTGAGTTGACCCCCCTTACCAAACATCAAACTTTGCTTACAAAAATAAATATTATGACCAAGATTCATAAAATCTGAAACCAAATTGTGACCTCTAGAGTGTTTACAAGGATTTTGTATAATATAATGAAAATTTGGACAATCTAGGGGCAATAATTATGGCATTAATTATGTGATATATATAAAACCAATCTTTTCACCAAGTTTCATGATGATTGGGCAAAAAATGTGACTTCTAGAGTGTTTACAAGCTTTTTTTACTATGTATAAATATATGAAAACTGTCCCCCCCCCTGGCAGCCATGTTATTCAACTGACCGGAACCATTTTTGAACTCAACTCTCATATCAAGGAAACAAATGTTCTGACCAAATTTCATGAAAATTGGGCCAAAAATGTGACTTCTAGAGTGTTCACATGTTTTCACTATATACATATAGAGAAAAATGCCCCGCCCACTGGCGGTCATGTTTTTTCACCGATCTGGACCATTTTTGAACTCATCCGAGATATTAACAAGAGGGCCATGATGGCCCTGTATCGCTCCACTGTTTTTTATGCGAAAAAAGTGTGCAATGCGCATGGGTTGAAATGTACTCAAGCATGTGACTTTCTCTTTCTATCCCTCGTCTTACTAGGCGCTTAAAGTTGGAAAGGGGAGCATCTTTATATATAAATTTGGCCCCAGGGGCATAGTTTTTACAAACTTGGTAGAGAACTATAAGATGTCACTACATACCAAATTTGGTAGCCCTAGGCCCAATGGTTATGGACAGGAAGATTTTTAAAGTTTGCACAAAAGAGGCTTTATATAAGCATATGTTCAGTTTTGTGACCCCTGGGGCAGGGTCAAATTTGAGCCCAGGGGAATAATTTGAACAAATTTGGTAGAGTACTATAAGATGTCACTACATACCAAATTTAGTAGCCCTAGGCTCTATAATTATGAACAAGAAGATTTTTAAAGTTTGCACAAAATAGGCCTTATTTAAGCATATGTTCATTTTTGTGACCCCCGGGACAGGGTCAAATTTGACCCCAGGGGCATAATTTGAAAAAACTTGGTAGAAAACTATTAGATGTCACTACATACCAAATTTGGTAGCCCTATGCCATACGGTTATGAATATTTTTAAAGTTTGCACAAAATAGGCCTTATTTAAGCGTAAGTTCATTTTTGTGACCCCCGGGGAACGGTCAAATTTGATCCCAGGGGCTTAATTTGAACAAACTTGGTAGAGGACTATTAGATGTCACTACATACCAAACTTGGTAGCCCTATGCCATACGGTTATGGACAAGAATATTTTTTAAGTTTGCACAAAATAGGCCTTATTTAAGCGTAAGTTCATTTTTGTGACCCCCGGGGCAGGGTCAAATTTGACCCCAGGGGCATAATTTGAACAAACTAAGTAGAGAACTATTAGATGTAACTACATACCGAATTTGGTAGCCCTAGGCCCTACGGTTATGGACAAGAATATTTTTAAAGTTTGCACAAAATAGGCCTTATTTAAGCGTATGTTCATTTTTGTGACCCCCGGGGCAGGGTCAAATTTGATCCCAGGGGCATGATTTGAATAAACTAAGTAGAGAACTATTAGATGTAACTACATACCGAATTTGGTAGCCCTAGGCCCTACGGTTATGGACAAGAATATTTTTAAAGTTTGCACAAAATAGGCCTTATTTAAGCGTATGTTCATTTTTGTGACCCCAGGGGCAGGGTCAAATTTGACCCCAGGGGCATGATTTGAATAAACTAAGTAGAGCATACCAAATTTGGTAGCCCTATGCCATACGGTTATGGACAAGAATATTTTTAAAGTTTGCACAAAATAGGCCTTATTTAAGCGTATGTTCATTTTTGTGACCCTGGGGCAGGGTCAAATTTGACCCCAGGTGCATAATTTGAACAAACTAAGTAGAGAACTATTAGATGTCACTACATACCGAATTTGGTAGCTCTAGGCGATACGGTTATGGACAACAAGAATTTTAAAGTTTGCACAAAATAGGTTTTATATAAGCATATGTTCATTTGTGTGACCCCCGGGGGCAGGGTCAAATTTGACCCCAGGGGCATACTTTGAACAAATTTGGTAGAGGACTATTAGATGTCTCTACATACCAAATTTCATAGCCCTAGGCCCAATGGTTATGGAGGAAAAGATTTTGAAAGTTTTCACTAAATAGGCCTTATATAAGCAAATTTTCAATTTTGTGACCCCCGGGCAGGGTCAAATTTGACCCCAGGGGCATAATTTGAACAAATTTGAAAGAGGTTCACCCCAGGAACATTTGTGAAAAGTTTTATCAGAATTGCACTTGTAGTTTAGGAGGAGAAGATGTTTAAAGAAAAAGTTAACGCACGCACGACGGACGCAGGACCATGACATAAGCCCTGCTGGCCTCTGGCCAGTGGAGCTAATAAAACCAATGTTTTGACAAACTTTCATGATGATTGGGCAAAAATGTTGACTTCTAGAGTGTTTACAAGGTTTCTCTATAGCTAAATAAGGAAAACTGCCCCCCCCCCCCCTGGCAGCCATGTTATTCAACTGACCGGAACCATTTTCGAATTCCACTCTCATATCAAGGAAACAAATGTTCTGACCAAATTTCATGAAAATTGGGCCAACAGTGTGACTTCTAGAGTGTTCACATGTTTTCACTATATACATATAGAGAAAAATGCCCCGCCCACTGGCGGCCATGTTTTTTCACCGATCTGGACCATTTTCAAACTCATCCGAGAAATCAATAAAACCAATGTTTTGACCAACTTTCATGATGATTGGGCAAAAATTGTGACTTCTAGAGTGTTTACAAGGTTTCTCAATAGCCAAATAAGGAAAACTGCCCCCCCCCCCGGCAGCCATGTTATTCAACTGACCGGAACCATTTTCGAACTCAACTCTCATATCAAGGAAACAAATGTTCTGACCAAATTTCATGAAAATTGGGCCAAAAATGTGACTTCTAGAGTGTTCACATGTTTTCACTATATACATATAGAGAAAAATGCCCCGCCCATTGGCGGCCATGTTTTTTCACCGATCTGGACCATTTTCGAACTCATCCGAGAAATCAATAAAACTAATGTTTTGACCAACTTTCATGATGATTGGGCAAAAATTGTGACTTCTAGAGTGTTTACAAGGTTTCTCTATAGCCAAATAAGGAAAACTGCCTGCCCACTGGCGGCCATTTTTTTCAACGGACCGGAACCACTTTTGAACTCAACCAACATATCATTAAGACAAACATTTTGACAAAGTTACATGAAGATTTGGCATGAAATGTGACTTCTACAGTGTTTACAAGTTTTTTCTTTTTTTTGACCTAGTGACCTTGTTTTTGACCCAGCATGACCCAGTTTCGAACTCTATCGAGATATCATTGGGACAAATCGTCTGACCAAGTTTCATGAAGATCGGAAATAAATGTGGCCTCTAGAGTGTTTACGAACAAATGTGGACGGACGGACGACGGACAAAGACCGGTCACAAAAGCTCACCTGAGCAATCAGGTGAGCTAAAAATGCATGAATAATTGTGTACTAAAATTCTTCAGTTAATTGTGATTTGTTATGTATGTCAGTGGTCCATCATGATAACTTGAAGGTAGCTGTTTACATAATACACTTACATTATATATCATTATTTTGGGTCATACTGGTGCTTAACCCTTCCCCCATAAGAAGCAAAGTGAAAATGGCTTTTGCAACCAGCAACCAGAACAGCCTGCGAGTAACTCACAGTCTGTTCAGGTTTTATGCTGTTTGCTGCTCATCAGTAACTAAGGGTTGGAAATGGAGCCTTTAAAACTTGAATCTAGCGATAAAGGCCTTTACTTAAATGTAATTTTCTAAGGGACTACAAATGTGTCAAAATACGCATCTAAGTGTAAAGGGTAAAATATGTACATGTATCTAAGTGGTAAAGGGTTAAATACGTACATGTATCTAAGAGGTAAAGGGTTAAATACGTACATGTATCTAAGAGGTAAAGGGTTAAATACGTACATGTATCTAAGAGGTAAAGGGTTAAATACGTACATGTATCTAAGAGGTAAAGGGTTAAATACGTACATGTATCTAAGAGGTAAAGGGTTAAATACGTACATGTATCTAAGAGGTAAAGGGTTAAACTCAGGTGTATGACATGAAGATGTCTGATCAGAACTGTCCAGGCCCTTTTGTGGCTTGCATGGATAGATTGCAAGTTGATTTGTATGAAAACATAACAGATTAAACAACAAGCATTAAATAATAGAATGTAAATCATAAAGTAAATATTTTTAATTTACTGAGAATCAACTCAAAGGAATATGATCTGAACATGTGCCAAATGCATCAACATCATTTTACTTGTTGTGTAACCAGGAATGTATTACATATTTTTATGGACGCACACATTTATCAGTGTTAAACATTGTTAAACTTGAAAATGAAAGTCCTATATTTAATATTATTATTGTTGTTTTTAAAGTTTTTTACAGAACATGTATATTAGTTTAATGTATTACTCGTATTATTTTGTATGATTGTGAAAACAATTCTGTAAAATTTTGTATAGTCTTTTATCTGTGTTCTGCATTTAAAACTGAACATGCAAATAGAAAGTTGTCTCATGCATAAACGAAAAACAACTGCATCCTAATACCCAGTTTGAGTATAGTTCATGTAAACAAGTGATTGAATGAACACTAAAATGAAGCAAATAAGTTGTTGGTTTGAAAGTTCTAAGTGTATCTTAATAAAATGTACACAAGGTTTTATGCCAGCCTCAGTGTATCTAGATAAAATGTACACAAGGTTTCATTCCAGCCTCAATGTATCTAGATAAAATGTACACAAGGCTTTATGCCAGCCTCAGTGTATCTAGATCAAATGTACACAAGGCTTTATGCCAGCCAGAATGTATCTAGATAAAATGTACATAAACTTTTATGCCAGCCTCAGTGTATCTAGATAAAATGTACAAAAGGCTCTATGCCAAGCCTCAGTGTATCTAGATAAAATGTACACAAGGCTCTATGCCAGCTTCAGTGTATCTAGATAAAATATGCACAAGGTTTTATGCCAGCCTCAGTGTATCTAGATAAAATGTACAAAAGTTGTTTGCCAGCCTAAATGTATCTAGATAAAATGAACACAAGGTTTTATGCCAGCCTCTTGTAGCTAGATGAAATCAGCACAAGGTTTTATGCCAGCATGTATAATTTTCAGCTAAATTATATTTTGGGAAAATGTTCTGTCCAAGTTTCACAAAGATTGGACAATAAATCTGGACACTAGAGTGTTAACAAGATAAATGTTTACAACCAAAGATGGATAAAAGACCATCACAAAAGCTCACCATGAGCAGTTTGTTCTCAGGTGAGCTTAAAATATTCTGAGCAAGTTTTATAATTTGTAAATAAAAGGACATCTAGAGTTTTAATAAGCTGTTTCTTTTATTTGCCTAGTTTTTAACATCACATGACCGAGTTTCAAACTAACGGACAAAAGGCGTGGTCAGACGAGCTAGATAATAAGTTTTAATTGAATGTGTATCAATACCGTCAGTTAACATTTCTCTTCATGTGTAATAGTACTCTATTTCAGCCTCATTTGTTGTTGACCCAGTTGAACTTGTTAAGCATTTTTTTCTTGAATAAATTAATATTACTTCCACGGAAGTTCTAGGATGTGAAGTTATTAATAACGCAGCAAGTTAATTGTTAATGTGACATTTATTCAGATCTGTGCATACATTGTTTTACTCAATATTTGGATTTCAAATCAACATTTTTTTTTATAAATAAGAGAATGCAAAAATATAAGCAGAAGCATTCTTAAAAGGCAAGTAGTGTTGTTATATAGGAGCACTTTATTTTCACAAAAACGCATTACCTTAAACTAGACTATATCATAATATATTATTTCATTAATGACAGAAATGAACAATGAAGAAATGAAACTGTCCTGCAAATAAACTCTGTATTAGCATTTTGATATGTATCCAAGTGGAATTTAAGTATTGCAAACAAAAACTCAAATAATTTTAAAGAATGTTAATTGTTTACAAACATACAAATATTGATGTTCATTGTCAGAATGACAACTGGTCTGACAATTAGCAAATTATATTAAGCTTAGCTATAACCCAAAAAGTATTAGTTTATAACACAGTGTATCATGCAAAAATGGGTCTTATGCCAAATGCCACCAGCACAGCTCCAGACTTGCCTGCTCACGTGTACATCATTCAAATAATTTAGGTTTATACTTGCTTGTTCAATCAAACACATACATAATAGAAATAAAATACCGGTAATTTTTTGTTTTTGCTTTTTCCACATACATATACAACAACAATCAATACGTATACATGTAAACGCATAATCAATTTATTAAATACACACTTTATAACGATACATAATTGTCAAGTACTTCAATTTACATTTCAAGAGGTAGTTAAATGCTTTTCCTCTTTGATATGTAAAACTTATAATATATATATATATATCTATATTTTTTTGTAATAATAGACCCAAATGTTCCTCCTGTGTTACACCATAAGCAACTTTAGGTGTTATTTTGGAATGCATACACAATTAAACTTATATAGCAGAAAGTCATGCAAAACATTTACATCTTTAATGCTTTTTGGATGCCAAACTTTATAAAGATTTGTATTCTTTTACAGAAATAAGACCAGTTGTAAACATGTATTCCATTTAACAATAGCAAATGCGTTGAATTGATATCCCCGGCCAATATGCTTCTGGACACTCAGACCAAGTTTCAATGAAATCCGCCAAAGCACTTCCAAGATATGGCTCTTGACACACAAAAAAGCATTTTTTCAAGATATAAAGGGACATTACTCTGTTATTAACAGATGGTGTACAATATCATTTGGCGTGCATCATCCTCTTATTTATATATATACTCGTACTAAGTTTCAATGAAATCCGCCAAAGCACTTCCAAGATATGGCTCTTGACACACAAAAAAACATTTTTGTCAAGATACAAAGGGCCATAACTCTGTTATTATCAGAGGGTGTACAATGCCATTTGGTGTGCATCATCCTATTATCCATATATATATACATGTACTCATACCAAGTTTCAATGAAATCCACCAAAGCACTTCCAAGATATGGCTCCGGAGAGACGGACAACGCCAAAAAATATTCCTCCACCTATGAGGGGGGGGGGGGGGGATAATAAGTATGTACATTAGATTTGCCTGAACATTACCACATCAAGTAAGTTATAGCACTCTATTGCTATTTTGTAACCTCAGTCTAAGTGAAATTTTGTTTCTCTGTCCACTCTTGCTAAAATAACTAGCATTGCAATTAACAAATCAGTGTAAGAAGGTAACATACTATTCACAGTAAAGTATGACATAATTCAGGGTGAGTGAACCTGTGACTGAATGAGTCGTGTTCTGAGAAAACTGGGCATTATGCATGTGCGTAGAGTATCACCGTCCGCACAGACAAATCAGGGACGACACCTTCCGCTTTTATGGTATTATTTGTTTAAAGGAAGTCTCTTCTACACGAAAATCCAGTTAAGGCAGGAAGTGTCGTCCCCGATTAGACTGTGTGGACTGCACAGGCTAATCTGGGACAACCCTTTACGCACATGCATTTAACCCAGTTTTCTCAGAACGTGACTCGAATGGTCTGATCCTTCAAAAGCAGTTTGGCAATCACAATGGCATCGAGCAAGTGTTTAGTTTTAATCAACAATGATGTCTAATAGAGAAGCAGTCAAGCCTTTGTAGGGTTCTGTCAGGCTGTTGGTCTTTTTCAACTTAAAAAATATATACATAAATTAAAAGAAATAAATAACCAATTTTGGTTTTAAGTTAAATTTGAGATAAAACTGTGATCCACCGAATAACCTTTCACATTTAAAGACCTGGTTTCAGTAACACAAAACTTACATGACCTACCAGCCTGTTAAGAAGAAACACGCTTATAAAAAATATATAATTGCAGCAGCATAGAGAACCTATTTTTATAAGAAACCTAATCCATACAATTAAACCTTTTAAATTCTATATTTAAATATTTCATTTTATCATGAAGTCAAAAGTGGCTGTAAGTTTCAATTACTGATTTAAGTTTAAAGCCATAGGACCTTGATCAAACGTGGTTTATTTTTTATGCCTGGTGTATTAATTCAATAAAATTCACATATAATGAAAGACTAGCTCAATAAAAATAGACACTGACTTCATTTATACCATGAACAAGTATATACAATATTATGAATAACACACTGGGAAAACCAGGCTTTATGCATGTCTGTAGAGTATTTACCCACAACAGCCTGTTCAGTGTGCACAGGCTTATAAGGGACATCTTTCTGCTTTCATGGATTATTTTTATTAAAGCAAGTATCCTCTAAAGGAAAACCAAGTCGAGGTGGAAAGTCATCCCTAATTAGCCAGTGTGAACTGCATAGGTTAATCTGGCCCTTATAATACTCCACGCACATGCATTAATCCTAGCTTTCCCAACGAACCAACTCTTATATGTGTGCACAACCATGTTCAATATTAATACAGCACAAATATAGACAGTGAAATATAACCTTATAATGTGATAACAAACTGATTTTCAATATGCACACAGATAATATAGTGTTTCAGGACAACAAAAGTTTTACAAATCGTACAATTTCAAAATATATTGACATAATGTGTCACTGATATATTGTAAGTGTTAACAAAATACATATTAACGCAACCAATTTACATATGTGTGACATTGCTTAGAAACCAGGAATGTGTTTAGAATGATAAACAGCAGAAAATATTACATTAAATTGGTAAAAATCTTCTACATGTACTAGAACATGAAAGGCAGTACTGGTCCCACAACTGGGAAAGAGCACAATCTCCTTGACGTTAAGATAGATATCGCCACTTTGGTGCAAAAAGGTACCATGTGACATTGAAATTAGAAGACATGTGGTACCTTTTTTCACCAATGGGGCGATATTTACTTCAGAATTCCATTGGTAAACATTTTAGATGAAGACAAAGTCCCCCATTGAAAATCTCCATACTTTTAGTACAAAGTATCTATTTTTACGAGTTAACTACAAGCACAACAACATTATACTGATGTGAATGATTCAGAAGACTAGCAATGAACCGCTACATATATGTAAAGCCCAATACAATTAACAGCTAGATGATTAAAATTATGTGTAACCCAATACAATTATCAGCTAGATGGGCAAAATTATGTGTAGCCCAATAACAGTTCTGGTAAGGGTTTGACATAAACAGACATGGTTATAAATAACAAACCATGCCACAAATTAGGGGTGCAATGAAATCATCATGTGAATTGTTTGAGTAAATCATTGAAAGTCTTGTGAAATACACTAGTAATAATAGTGCATGTAAAGATAACAGCTAGAGCTTGTCATAATAATGACAAAGAATGCCCCTGTTATATTACATGTCATAATACGTAGCAAGATGATTCCATAAATAAATATTATCCTTTAGGCGTGGCCAGTTTAAACACAGGGGCATGGTTCTAAAACACTTTGTCCAGAACCTTTGCACAATTCTATTCTAGTACACCAAATATTAAACTTTTGGGCCTAGGGGTTTCAGAGGAAACTATTTTTGAGTTATTGTGCTATAAAAGCCTATATTAATCTTGTGATCTTCAGGGCATGGCCAATTTTTACTCTTGGGACATGATTTGAATTTGTTTGTAGAGGACCAAGATGCCTTATGACAGAAAAGTTATATTGCTTATATATAAATAATCATGATATTATAGAATTTCTTAGTTGAAAAAGGGACATAACTTTTGTATTATGTAAAACCGGTATATGCTTATAAATTTCGAGAAAGGAAACGACAATGAAAGTGAAAACATTTCAGGACAAAAAACAACTTCAACATAAGCTATAACTGGAATTAAAGTTTTCAGCTTACCATATTTATTTAATACAAGATAATAATGGGTTGTCAAGAGTAAGATATCCACAACTTTGACTTCAGTGATTTTGAGCCAACAAAGTCCAGCTCTACATCCAGGATATAATAACAACAACTGCTTTATCTTTCATTGAGTCAGCTGCTCCTAAATAAGATTGCAGCATTAATGTATCTAGCATCTGAAACATTCACGGAAATCTGTATAATAGAAAAAACTATGAGAAAAGCTCATATATATATACAATTAGGAAAACATTACAATTTTAACTTGGCTATTTTACATAATTATGTCACTATTTATACATTCAAATGATGATAGGAAAAAAATCATGGCCACAAACATTTCTGTTAGGCAAGTACAGTAAGTATGAACACATGTAGAAATTACCGACAATTACAGACAATAATACAAGTGAAAATGGACTTTTGCATGCTTTTGATTCAGTGTCAACTTTCTCCTCAATATATCCAGATTGACTGTTTCAACATATTTAAAGACATACTGTGCCCACTTGGAACAAGAAAAAAATCACAGCCTAAAGCAAAAGACAATTAAACAGTTACAAAGATATGAGAAAATAATTATGCACAATAAATAGAAGTTTTGGTGAATGCTAAACATTTGTATCAAAAGCTTTCTTATGTTTGGTCTTTTCAGCTTTTGGAAATTCAATGCTCTGTTTTCTTTGGTGACCTGCAGAAAAAAAGAAAACATACATTTTATAAATTCTTCCATCATGATGAGATTTCAGGTAGATACTCATATTTCTCACAAAAGGTCAGCACTCAAAACAGAACAGCCAAAGAAAGAATGTTTAACACAATCTGGAATTCACAATGATTCAGTCAGTGTATTAACCCGTTTCCACTTAGAAACGCACTTTGACGCATTTGAAGTCCTATAGAAAATCAAATTAAATTTAAGTACATTGTACTTTCTTAATATATTCAAGTTTGAAATGATGCATTTCCAACCATAAGATCCTGATGCGTAGCAAAAAGCATAAAACCTGAACGTAACCTAATGTATGCGAGTTACTTGCAGGCTATTCTGGTTTTATACTGTTTGCACTTAGCCATTTTCACTTTGCTTCTGAGTGGGCAGGGTTAAGGTAAGAATCACACTAGAGCATAGACAACAGGTAGGGTTATAAAATATGAGAATGGCACCTATTAGATTTAATTATTTTAACTAGTTCTCACATTGGGAAGGCTGGTTTTTCTGATTGATAAGAATATATCAGTTGGTTAAATAAACCTTAGAATTCCAATATGCAAATAATTTGCTCAGAGACGGGTTAAGTTTTGGTTTGAAAATTGTTTTGCTATGAAATACAATTAACAATAGAGACTAACTTCTAAAGACTGCGTCACTAAGAATAACACTTGCCAATAGAGTATAACTACAGATTGGGTTGTACATTGTATCTGGTAAGACCTACTTCTCTAGTGAATGCCTTCAGATTGTGTAGCTATGGGTAACACTCAACCTGATAGACTAGTGCTTGAAGATTGTGTTGCTATGGGTAAAACACATCTTTAAAGACTAATGCCTTCAGATTGTGTTGCTATGCATAACACTCAACTTGATAGACTAGTGCTTGAAGATTGTGTTGCTATGGGAAAAACACACCTTTAAAGACAAATGGTTTTAGATTGTGTTGCTATGGATAACACCCAACTTGATAGACTAGTGCTTGAAAATTGTGTTGCTATGGAAAAAACACACCCTCAAAGACAAATACCTTCATATTGTGTTGCTATGGGTAACACTCAACTTGATAGACTAGTGCTTGAAGATTGTGTTGCTATGGGTAAAACACATCTTTAAAGACAAATGCCTTCATATTGTGTTGCTATGGGTAACACTCAACTTGATAGACTAGTGCTTGAAGATTGTGTTGCTATGGGTAAAACACATCTTTAAAGACAAATGCCTTCATATTGTGTTGCTATGGGTAACACTCAACTTGATAGACTAGTGCTTGAAGATTGTGTTGCTATGGGTAAAACACATCTTTAAAGACTAATGCCTTAAGATTGTGTTGCTATGCGTAACACTCAACTTGATAGACTAGTGCTTGAAGATTGTGTTTCTATGGGTAAAACATATCTTTAAAGACTAATGTCTTCAGAATGTGTTGCTATGGGTAACACTCAACTTGAGAGACTTATGCCTGCAGATTGTGTTGCTATGGGTAACACTCAACTGGAGAGACTTATGCCTGCAGATTGTGTTGCTATGGGTAACACTCAACTGGAAAGACTAATGCCTTCAGATTGTGTTGCTATGGGTAACACTCAACTTAAGAGACTAATGCCTGCAGATTGTTTTGCTATGGGTTACACTCACCTATAGAGATTAGGGTGCTGCCAATTGCAAGCCCTGAGTTTCCGGGTGGGGCCCAGTCCAGGTCCCCAGAAGGGAGCTGAATGAAAAGCGAGAGGACTGCAGCCTTCTGGTGGTGTAGTGGCTCCATGGCAATATGGCTCAGTCTCTCAGACACCTGGCAATGGTAACATGTTGTGTTTGTACTACATGTTTATATAAGCTTTGTGAAAAAGGGAATTAAAGCATGTGCTTAAAAGTGTGGTCCCAGTTAAGCCTGAGAAGTCTGCACAGGCTAATCTGGGACAAAACTTTCTGCCTACACTTGCTTTCAATAAGAGGAGACTTCCTTAACATGAAAATAACATGAAGTGCAAGTGTTGTCCCTGATGAGCCTGTGCAGATTGCACATGGTAATCTGAGATGACACTTAAAGCACATGCATTACGCTCAATTTCCAGTAAGAGGCTCCTGTATAAATGTTGTTGTGTCATAGTAGATATGGTGTCCACCTAGCATGGTTCGATCCCCACAGTAAGAGCATTCTTTAGATCTTTCCAAAAGACACTCAGTACTGGTTCTAACCAGGAAACGAACTAAAGACAGCTTCAATAAGACTAAGGATTTTGATGCAATCAAACTAAATAAAAAGGTTTAAACTGGACTCACACAATCAAAGGTATGCTTATTACACACTAGGTTTTGCATGCACTATTATACAACCTTAGTGTTGAATTACATATCAAGGGTTTTCATGTGAAGATATTCAAACTGATGAACACTGTGCTATATTTGAAGATAAAAAGACAGACATCAGTTTATAATTATTATCATATTTTAGTCTCCAGAGGTTTTTAACCGCACAGCTTTAAAAAAAATTTGCATGAACTTAATCTACACTCTTTCTTAAACAATTTTCTGTAAATAAAAGGCTAGCCTAATATATTTAATATATTTCATACATTTTCCATGTTTCTTTGAATAATAAGTACATTAATTCCTATCCCCTATTTGATTTCTTTTATCTACAACACCAGAACATTTTAATTATGTGTTATACTTGATTGTCAAGTCATTTTTAAGCTCTACTGGCCAAAGGCCTGAAGAGCTTATGTCATGGCGTGGTTTCCGTCGTTCCTGCGTGCGTGCGACTTTTTCTTGTTTAGGCGATAAAGTCCACAGTTTTCATCCGATTCTTTTCAAACTTTTTCAGTGTCTTTATATTAATGAGGACTCGAACCCTATTCAAAATGGGTTACATCAGAGTAAAAAGTCCAGAATGATCTCCCCTTGAATTTGAGAAAATTGTGAAATAAGGCTTGTTTACGCAATAAAGTCCACAGTTTTCATCCAATCATTTATCAAATTGCACAGTGTCTTTATCTGAATGATGAGTCAAACCCTATTGAAAATGAGCAATATCGGAGTTATAAGTCCAGAATTATCTCCCCTTGAATTTGAGAAAAAAATGAAAATTCAGTTTTTTTATGTGATAAAGTCCATAATTTTCATCCAATTCTTGGCAAACTTGCACAGTGTCTTTGTATCAATGAGGACTCAAACCCTTTTTTAAAAAGAGCAATATCGAAGCAATAAGTCCAGAATGACTTCCCCTTGAATATGAGAAAAATTTGAAATCCCGCTTGTTTACGCAATTAATTCCACGGTTTTCATCCAATTATTTCCAAATTTGCACAGTATCTTTATATCAATGAGGACTTGAACCCTATTGAATGTGAGCAGCATCAGAGAAATAAGTACACAATCATCTCCCCTTGAATTTGAGAAAAATTGAGAGAAAAAATTCTGTTTGCGCGATTAAGTACACAGTTTCCATCTTATTCTTTCCAAACTTGCACATTGTTTATAGCAGTAGAGCGATTCAGGCCCTCATGGGCCTCTTGTTTTTCTGTCTGCATAGGTTAAAAGGTTAAAGGTGCGGTTTATAGTCTGCTTCGATAACTTATGCATCTTCAGCCTACTTCGACATTAACCCCCCGATCACTGGGATTTAAGTCTTCCATTTACATATGGTGCAGTAGGCAGCCACGGCACATTGACTTATTTCCCTCACAGGTACCCATTTATACACCTGGGTGGAGAGGAGCAAGCGTGGGATTAATTTTTTGCTAAGAAAAATCCAGTGCCTTGAGCGTGATTCGAACCAGGGACCTTCTGATCCTTAGACCAGCATCCTACCACTAGACCACTGTCCCCACGCTATGGAGGTGTGTTTGGTTTGAAATTATTTCTGGATAAGTGTGAGATTTGGCTAGCCTAAAAACGGTTACAACCCCAAATCCTTTGTATTTACTGTTCCAAGGTGATGATCCTAGTTTCAATCATTTTATGTTTACAACATGGTGCTCTTTTATAAAAGGAAAAGAACAAGAATTTCTTTCTTGACATTTTTCATGAGTTTCATTGATTGTTATATTGATCGCATTTGAAGGCTTGTGGTCACATGTCTGACATTCAAACAAGAATTGTGTATTTTCAAAAGGCTAATTTCTGCACGGAAATTCTGCACATGCTTAAATTTAAAACAAGAGCATAATAGGTGCCAACGCTCTGCTGCAGGTGCATTTTTTAATAAATGAAAGCTTGTCAGATTATTTTTTTTAGAGGTCACAGTGACCTTGACATTTGACCTAGTTACCCAAAAATGGGTGTGGTGTGTAGAACTCATTAAGGTGCATCTACATATGAAATTTCAAAGTTGTAGGTGGAAGCACTTTGATTTTAGAGCAAAATGTCCAAGTTTTAGCACGATGCCGGCAGATGGCGGACAACACGACACGACGAGCTGGCTATGACAATACCTCGGGTTTTCTCCGAAAACAGCCTAGCTAAAAACCAATAGATCCTCCTGAACGCCTGCCACCTACTCGTTTTCTCTTGCGTAGATCTGGGTTGGTGTCCTTCTTATCTGCCCCTGCCTGGTCAGCAGACTTTGGTTCTATCTCCAGGAGGGCCATAGCAAAGGGACGACTGGCCATCTCCTCCATCTCAACCATCATCCGCTGAGAATAAAGTGAAAACAGTCATGTGCAATCTTCCATTATTTTATTCATGGTAATATTCTTTTTAAAGGTGGACTGTAACCACTAAGATATGCATTTTGACGTGTTTGTAGTCTCTTAGAAAATCAACTTACATTACAGATCTTTCTTACTATATTCAAGTTTTAAAGGCTTCATTTCCAACCCGAATGTACTGATGAGCAGCAAACAGCATAAAACATGAACAGTCTGCTAGTTCATGTTGGGTCAAATTATTTCATACCTCACCATATTCTCAAAAGAGTGGTCTGTTAACTTCTGTTTCACCAGGATTAGCATCAATTAAAGACTAGGAAGGCTGAGGCAATAATGTAATCAGTGATGTTAAATATCAATTTGAGCTGATGTCTAGGAAAAGCCAAGCTTAATGGACGTGGGCAAAGTGATGTCGAAGTTGGCCATTCCTCACAGGCTAGTCAGGGATGACACTTTACATATAGACTGGATTTTCATCAAGAAGAGACTTTTTACATGAACAATTCCATAATGGCAGAAATTGAGAAAATTCAAATGTATGAAGCCAGATTTTCCAAGATGGTGGCACATTTATTTGAAACAATCTCACAGTTTTTTTCCCCAACATTATAAGCTTTGGTTAAATTAACCCGAGTAATAGTTTTGGGACAAATGTTCAGTTCTAAACCAGCATAAATGTACCTGTGAAGGCTGAATTGTGCAGAACAGGGTAATACTTTGTGCTGAATTCAGAAATGGTTTTATTCACAGAGGATAATTAGGTTAAACTATGTAAGAAAATTAATTATGGTAATTATTTATCAATGGGTATCTTCTTTAAAGCCACATAAATACTCAAAATCAACAAATATTTCTTTAAATAAAGTTAAACAATAAAAAATCAGTGTTCATCATAGCAATATCGAAAATTTCAACGCTAGATGTGGTATGGTAACAGATTTAAGAGATACAAAATGCTTGTTTTTATATTTTGTGTCACAATATATTTCAGGTGAATTTCCAGCAATGATATCCAAGCATTTACCAGCAAACACAAGATTGGCTCTGCATAAGGTCGGAAGCACGACCTAGTTCTCATAAGCTGCCAGAAGCGAATCTTGCATTGCTAAAAAATCTTTGATATTTTCGCAGAAATTCAAATTTAAACCAGCAAAACTGCTGTGGCTCCTACCCAGCACCTACCTGTCTCCTCCTGTAGCTGTCATACTTGTGTTTGATCTTGTACAGCACTTACCTGTCTCCTCCTGTAGCTGTCATACTTGTGTTTGATCTTGTACAGCACTTACCTGTCTCCTCCTGTAGCTTTCATACTTGTGTTTGATCTTGTACAGCACTTACCTGTCTCCTCCTGTAGCTGTCATACTTGTGTTTGATCTTGTACAGCACCTACCTGTCTCCTCCTGTAGCTGTCATACTTGTGTTTGATCTTGTACAGCACTTACCTGTCTCCTCCTGTAGCTGTCATACTTGTGTTTGATCTTGTACAGCACTTACCTGTCTCCTCCTGTAGCTGTAATACTTGTGTTTGATCTTGTACAGCACTTACCTGTCTCCTCCTGTAGCTGTCATACTTGTGTTTGATCTTGTACAGCACTAACCTGTCTCCTCCTGTAGCTGTCATACTTGTGTTTGATCTTGTACAGCACTTACCTGTCTCCTCCTGTAGCTGTCATACTTGTGTTTGATCTTGTACAGCACTTACCTGTCTCCTCCTGTAGCTGTCATACTTGTGTTTGATCTTGTACAGCACTGCAGCTATGATCAGCAAGGACAGGAAACAGCTGTAATCAACATGAGCTATCACATAACAGCTGTATTCAACACACAAGCAATCAAATAACAGCTGAAATCAACTTAAGGTAATAATGAAATGGGAGTAAACCCTAAGTCCTATATTTGAGCCCTGCTCTGGGAAAGCAGGGCTTAATGCAAAGGCATAATGTATCATTTTATTAGTTAAATTCATTTTGCTTTTAAAATTAAAGCGACCTTGACCCCACCCATCCAATTAGCAATACAAATGGGGGATGTGGGTCTTGGTACAAGATGTCTAGAAACATGTAAGTGTTCAATAAACCTGGAATACATGTGTAAAATTGAAATGAAATCCATGCAGCCATTCTTGAGAAACTAACAAACAAAACACTTTAACCTAACAAGGAAGCCAACGCTTGGGAAAGTAGAATAGCTTGACTTTTCTTTTAAAAATCAAGCTAAAAGCTGAAAAACATAATACAAAATTAGATTCTTACCTGAAGAATGTGACAAAGAAATGCACCAGGTCGATCTTGGGGAACTGGGAGAATGAGATCTGAAAGAAAGACGTTGTTTAATAGACTATTTTAATATTTTGATTTGAAAACATCAGAAAATATTTTCTGCTGTCAAACAACAAGTGAACAAAAACAACATCATAAAAACAGATTTGAGGATTTACAACTTATAATATATCATTAACAAAAAATGGTAAATGCAATCTCCAGCTGTGCTCAATGTATTTAAAAAAATATTTTAATATGAAATCAAGTACACCTAAATACAAGAGCACGCCTTGCGGGTGCAGACCGCTCATCTATTTTTTTTTTTAAAGGTGAAGGGACTCTCAATTTAAATCACAAAGGAGGGAGAGGTGGAGTGAAGAGGGGTGTATAGTGTGGGGGTGTGGACATTTATTACATTATCTTCCAAAAATGCGAAAAAAAATAATTCGGGGGGGGGGGGGGGGGGGGGGGGGATTCTTGGGTGCGATGGTTGGACGGTATTTCAAAAATAAAATAATAAAAATATATATTTGTGTTTTTTAACCGTTTAAAAAAAAATTGGGGTGGGGTGGGGGGTATAGTGTGAGGGTGTGGTGGTCATTTGTGAGATGATCTTTAAAAAAAAAAAAAATTAGGGGGGGGGGATGAGGGAAGGCGCGGGGGATGGTTTGGGTGGAGTCTATTGTGGTATGTCAGGTAAGAGTAGTTTTGTCAAAGTATCAATTAAATCTAATCATAAATAAAGAAGTTATGGCAATTTTAGCAACATTTAATAATTTTACCTTGAGAGTCAAGGTCATTCAAAGGTCAAGGTAAAATTCAACTTGCCAGGTACAGTAACCTCATGATAGCATGAACGTATTTGAAGTTTGAAAGCAATAGCCTTGATACTTTAGAAGTAAAGTGGATCGAAACACAATATTTAACCATATATTCAAAGTTACTAAGTCAAAAAAGGGCCATAATTCCATAAAAATGACAACCAGAGTTATGCAACTTGTCCTTTTACTGTCCCCTTTTACTTATGATAGTTTGCGATCTATGATACTTAAGGGGTAAAGTGGACCAAAACACAAAACTTAACCAAATTTTCAATTTTCTTAGTATAAAGGGCCCATAATTCCGTCCAAATGCCAGTCAGAGTTACATAACTTTGCCTGCACGGTCCCCTTATGATAATTAATAAGTGTTGCAAGTATGAAAGCAATAGCTTTGATACTGTAGGAATAAAATGGACCTAAACACAAAACTTAACCAAAATTTTCAATTTTCTAAGTATAAAAAGGGCACATAATTCTGTCAAAATGCAGGCCAGAGTTGCATAACTTTGCCTGCACAGTCCCCTTATGATAGTTAGTAAGTGTTGCAAGTATGAAAGCAATAGCTTTCATACTTTCTGAGAAAAGTGGACCTAAACGCAAAACTTAACCGGACGCCGACGCCAAGGTGATGACAATAGCTCATAAATTTTTTTCAAAATATAGATGAGCTAATAACATAAGCAGGTATTAATATAGTTTATTTCATCTTCACACTGCATCAGATTTTTTCAAAAACGATTTGACATGACAACAGGAAGTTAGTATTTGTAACAATTTGCAGTGTTCACCTAACGTAAGTGGACATAGTAGAATGTAACCCTCCACAGAGATGGCAGCAAAGCATTTATCTGCAGAGAATACTGACAGCAATAAACACCAAGCACAGATAATTACTGATTTAATATGGAAATGCAGAATATTCTTTAATACAGTATAAACTTGTAAAGTTGCAATACACATATATGGGAGTATCTTTGAGAAAACAATACTTTAGAAATTAGCCAGCTAATCTAGAACAACATTATCTAACCAGACTGCAGTTTTGTTAAGAAGAGAATTACGAATGATTCCATACAAGCGGAACTTGTCATCCCAGATAAGCCTGTGCTGACTGACAGGCTAATCAGGAATGCTACTTTACGCACACACATTAAGCCATGTTTTCCCAGATACAAGCTCATATACCAGTATGTGAAAAAGCTGCCTGCAGAACATACATATGTGCATGCCCTAGTTCTTACAATGGTGCACAATGTTACTTTGTATACAGGCTGATAGGACACCCACATTTGAGAACCCTGTCCACATGTCCAGACGGCATTGATCTATGGTAATCATGTGCAATGAAGCTTCCAAGAAACATGTTCACAACCAAAACAGTATTTTAAAACACCAAGTTACTTCATTTTAGTTGCAAAAGGCAAACAGAAAAGGATATTCAGATAAATATAAGGGAATGATAATGCAGCAGGTAACAGTAAATTTTATATATGATACAGCTATTGCTTGAAGTGTGAAAGCTACCAAATCACTGTTAAGCACATGCATGCCAAGTTATGATGCTACACGATCAAAGGAACTCTAAACTGAAAACAAGAAGGCCATGGGCCCTGAGGCGCTCACCTGAGACCTAAGAAACTAGACAATTCTGAAAAAGTGTGAGCTGGTTCATGAAGATTGGACCAAAAAGTGAATTCTACAGTACATGTATTAACATGTGTTTTTTTATTTAAACTAGTGACCTAGTTTTTGAGCTCACATGACCCAATTTCAATCTCAGCCGAGATTTCATAGAAACAAAATGTTCTGAACAAGTTTCATGAAGATTGGCCAATAAATTTGGCTTATATAGCGTAAAGATTAGCATAACTCAACTGAAAAGCAACTAGAGCAAGTATTCTGACTAAGTTTCATTTAGATTGCACTTCAAATGTGTCTTCTAGCGTTTATATAAAATTTAACTATAGTCATTTTAGGAAATATGCCCAGACGCCAAGTTCCATAAAGATTGTACCATAAATGCGACTGCTAGAGTGCTTACAAGGTTGTATTATAGCCATATAAAGAAAAACACCCCGCCCAAAGGCTGCCACGTTTTTTCAAGGGAAAGGAACAATTTTTTATGTCAGCCCTGATATCATAAGAACAAATGCTCTGACCAAGTTTCATTAACATTTGACTAACAAGAAACCGTCGGAGACGGGTGATGCTCCCCAAAGTTTTTTTTTGTCACAATATTGCACTATATATTCAGATAAAAGGAAACGTCTTGAGGGCACAGTAGTTGGGGGGACAATAATTTTTTTATAGAAAATTTCAAAGGGCCTTAACTCTCTGAAAAATCATTCGACCAGAACCCGCTGATAATATGCACATCTCCTCTTGGTAGTGATGCTTCCCATAAAGTTTCATTGAATTTCAGTCATTAGTTGCTGAGAAATAGCCCGGACAAGAATTGCACTTTATGTACAGTTAATGGAAAATTTCAAAGGGCCATAACTCTGTAAAAAATCATCCGACCAGAACCCGCTGATAATATGCACATCTCCTCTTGGTAGTGAAGCTTCACATAAAGTTTCATTGAATTCCGGTCATTAGTTGCTGAGAAATAGCCTGGACAAAAATTTTGCACAGAAAACTGACAAAGGATGATGGACAACAGACAATCACAAAAGCTCACCATGAGCAAGTTGTGCTCAGGTGAGCTTAAAACAGAATGAATAAAAAATTATCTCATACAAACGTTCAATCATTAATGGTGATCATTTTTACATTTTTGCTCATCTAAATGTTTTGGAATTGTTCATCGCTTTGCACATTAACAAAATTCAGGTCCGACATTTGAATCCATTTTCTTGATAGCATAGCATCGTTAGAGCCTATAGGTGTAGAGCTCAGAGAAAATACTTGAGCCTCGATCTGCGATAATGGAGTTTAATGCATGTGCATACAATTTTGTCCCAAAATAGCCTGTGTAGTCCTTTTCAGGAAGAACACTTTTTGTCTTAACTGGATTCTTGCTAAGAAGTGACCTCCCTGAATGTAAAAACACAATAAAAGCTGAAAGTTTCGTCCCTCATAAGCGTGTGCGAACTGCTCAGGCTAGTCTGGGATCACACTTTATGCACATGCATTCAACCTTGTGTATTCAGAGCCAGGCTCACTGAGAATGATAATCTAGGATGTTTGCAGGAAAGATTTCAAAAGACTGAACCTGTGAAAATGACACCTGCAAATGAAAAAAAAAGAAGTTTCAGTTGTTTGAGTGTACGAAAGACACGACACAAATACCCTAGATTATCACCTTTTAGAAATAATGAAAGCAACAAATAACAATAATGCACACTTTGATTCAATATAATGTGCTGTGATAATAAATTATTTAATTATAATGCAGTTTTAATACTTTCAATTTCTTAGGTATTATACTCTAGAACTCAATGAAAAGCTGTACCCAAATACTTTTGATTACATGTAGTTTTTTCTACACTTTGTCTATTCTTACAAAACAATAGCATTATACATGAAAATGTGGCGGCTCAAAATGAGCACATTCATCTGAGTCAAAAATATTTATTTTTTGCATAAAACAATAATGTTGATTCATTCAAAGCATAATCGAATGTTGTGTGAGGCGATTATATTTGTAACTACATTCAAACTATGTAATCCGACTTTTTAAACCCTGCATTATTGTTTTTCCACACATGTATTCTGATTACCACTAGTTTATGCTTCTTTCTCCAATCTTACAAAACTAGAAGGAATTAAGTTGATATCTGTAGTGTTTTCATCCTACTGTGCCACAGAAAGATTTTTTTGCTCTGGTGCATATACAAATCACAGTGTAGCTACATAAGAATTAAATCCAATTTTAATTCTCTTTTAATGCTTTTTAATACAAATAACAATACAAGATCAACTTTCTGCCAAGTCTGAGGATGGGTGTGTCATTCAAGTGTGTTTTTTACAATAAGGGCACAATCTTCAATTCCAACCATGTCAGATCTTACAGAGTAGATCATATCAGTCAAGTAACAATCTTCAATTCCAACCATGTCAGATCTTACAGAGTAGATCATATCAGTCAAGTAACAATCTTCAATTCCAACCATGTCAGATCTTACAGAGTAGATCATATCAGTCAAGTACAATCTTCAATTCCAACCATGTCAGATCTTACAGAGTAGATCATATCAGTCAAGTACAATCTTCAATTCCAACCATGTCAGATCTTACAGAGTAGATCATATCAGTCAAGTACAATCTTCAATTGCAACCATGTCAGATCTTACAGAGTAGATCATATCAGTCAAGTACAATCTTCAATTGCAACCATGTCAGATCTTACAGAGTAGATCATATCAGTCAAGTAACAAGAGTCTTGTCATTTTTCTTTGTTTTTCTTTTCATCTTTTAAAAAAGATTTAAGCTAATATCATACTGTCTTCATAATCTGAACAGATTACTTGCAACTGTTTTAGAAAAGGTATATAAGATATGTTTAAAGGATTGCATGTCTAACAAAAAAGCAATACACACACTCTAAGCATAAATGCAAATACTTGAGTAAAACAAAAGAAGAAAACAAAACTTATGGTGTTTACAAAAAATCAATGAGTCAACATGGGAAGTTTTAAAACTCAATGTTAGCTTTAATTAACTGATAATTATGGCAAAGAGATTGTTTAACCCTTTCCCACTTAGAAGCAAAGTGAAAATGGCTATGTGCAAACAGCATAAAAGCATAACAGCCTGCGAGTAATTCACATTCTGTTCAGGTTTTATGCTGTTTGTTGCTCATCAGTATCTAAGGTTTAAAAGTCAAGCCTTAAAAACTAGAATCTAGTAACTTGAGTAAGAAAGGTCTTAAATAAAATATAACTTTCTAAGAAACTAATAATGCATGAAAATACGTATCTAAGAGGATAAGGGTTAAACTGACTGTATCAAGGTTCATACAGATTTTCTTGAATGAAATTCAAGCACTTTTTAATCACTTTCAAGGGAAAAAAATCCAAATTCAAGCACTTTTTTAGTCCGACATACTGAAAAATGTATATTATTTTAGTGTCCAATACTGACAACATTTTTCGCTAAATTATTATCTGAAAGCTTGGAAATAATGAATCTGTTTTTAACATTTTTAATTGTTGTTGTTTCATTTTCAAGCACTTTTCCAGCCAAATTCAAGCACTTTCTAAGCACTTTTCAAGGCTATGGTTGAAAATAAGCACTTTTAAGCACTCCAGATCGTTTTTAAGCACTTTTCAAGATAAACCTTGATTTTCAAGCACTTTTCAAGGTCTGTGCAAACCCTGTGTATGGTGAGATATTTTGTGGTTATGGTCCTAACATACAGTGTAAGACCCACTCACACGCCAGGTAGGTCATGCTCAGGGCAAGCAACATGCATGTGTGATAACTTGCAGGGGTCAAAGTTTGAAATTTTGAAAATCCTGAACGGCCTTGGGGCCGCAGGGCCCTTGGTGGGGCCGGGGTCCAGGGGGCCAGAGGCCCCCGGGAGCTCCTGGATTCGACGCATTTAAAGGGTGCCTGTAGCTGTACTGGTAATTCTATTTTCTTAAAAAAAACATACACAAATATTTAAAAAGCTTCATGTTTTTGATAAGGAACACACAAAAGTTAGTCAAAAGGCAATTCATTTTCTATTTATATTTTCAACTGTATGCAAAGGAACTTTTTGATTATACTTAAGCAATAGTGACATATAAAAACACTGTCTCATATAGTTTTTATTGCTTGCTAATTTATGTTACAAACATCCGTTTCTATTTACAATATTAACAACACCATATCTCTGTAGCATATTGTCAATGGCTACTTTATTATTCTCAACATCAAAATATTGGACAAGAATATTCAACACTTTGTCATTATTTTTGTTTGTTGCTTCGTCGAGATTTAGTGATACAAATCTGTTTTTCATTTTCAGCTTCAGTTCCTCCTTGAATAATTTCGCCAGTCCGTGTGTATTAATGTATGTCAAACTGGTAGGCGACAAAGTAACTCTCTCTAAGGCTGGTTTGTCCTTGGCTAGTCACTTGGACAGTTCTAAAATATCACTTGCAAGGGAAAATGGAAGGCAATGCTCACTAAGAAAAGCTGACACATGCACCCTCTGTCTGACAACTCTGTCTTGCATGGACTTGACTGCATGGACTCGACTGCAGGTGTTGCTTTTGAAGAGCCCGGTAAAACCTGAAAGTCATTACAAATTATTATATTTTTCACACATACTTTAACAACTCAATAATACATATTTAATACATGCAGAATCAAATGGTAGTCACCATTTATATTCACAGATTCGACATGGGTTCCACTGGTTTTTGTACGAATATTTGTTTGTGTGATTGCTAAATAAATGTATATTTTTGACATAGGTTGTCCATAAGTTTTACAAAAAGTTAAAAAAAAAAACATTTCTTGCTGCTGGGCTCATATGTAGGGGATAATAAAATATTTTATTTAACTAAAAAAAGACCTGTCCCAGTCAGCAAAAATGGCGCATTTGGTCGTATTTTCAATTACTGTTAAAATTCTTTTATTGATTTATGCTTTATTCAAAGGTCAAAATGTTTTAAAAGCTCACAATCAATGAATCATACGTTATTAATAAAATATTTTGGCAAATTTGCTAGATCTATCTTGCCGATTTTTAATTCAAAACAAGCCAAACAGTAAACATTAGCAACAGAAAATACGACCAAATTCAGGGTGTTAGCTTAAAAAAAATAAAAACCCTACCTGGTTGGTCTTTATGGTTCTTATATTCTTTATGTGATTAGGGTCCTCTGCGTGGAGACTGAATGCCTTCTTCCCACTAGACTGATAATTCAGGGTTTTCTTACAAACTTCACAAACCGCTTTTCCACAAGATTCCACTTTCCTCAACCAGTTCCCCCACTACCTGCCCGTAGTCTTTCTTGTGTAACCATTCCCAGTGCCACTTATTTTTTGCACCTTGTTACTAGTTCTTGTTCAAGTTCTTTCACATTATATTCGACAGGCAAGTATCTCATTGCCATTTTTCTCAACTTAAGTCTAAACACAACTTCTCATTGGCATTAAATATACGCAAAAAGTCCGACAATAACCAAGTAAAACAAATAAAATTCCAAGAGAATATCTGTGATTCCAACTTCTATTGATCTGTAAACATCGCGGAAATATCGACTTTTTCTATTGGATACATTGAATTATTTCGACCAATGAAATAACCCAATAGATATATGGATGATGAGAATAAACGCTGGACATTTACGGTACCCGTGCTTCCGCGTAAGATAAATGAACCATCTGGAACGTATTTTTGGTCCGCTGGCATTATGGCCAATATATGTGGTACCCCCCCCCCCCCCCCAAAAAAAATATCTCATCGGATTAACACGATTTGGAAAAACGGCCCGGGACAATGCAGAAAATCCGGAATTCCATTATAAACTTTGACCCTTGGATAAGAGATTTCAAGTATTTATCAGTAAAAAGTTTCAGGTATGATGAATGTTCACAGAAAGGAGTTTTCTAAGTATGGACTGCTGGCAACAAGTGATAGGTACAATTCTTGTCAGTATCTAATCCAGCTGAGCATAGTTTACAGTAGATTGCAAGACAACAACTGACCTAGCTACATTCTACAATCCTGAACAAATGCAGCAACTATGTTAACCCTTTTGCACTCAGAGGCCCAGTTTGACTCTTTTTTAGATACTTAGAAAATCAAACTAAATTAAAAAGATTTTTTAACAGATTCAAGTTTAAGAGACTTCATTTCAAATGCTACAAGATACTGATAAGCATCAAACAGAACAACACCTGAAGGCTGTTCTGCTTTTATGGCCATTTCTCAGCGGAAAAGGGTTAAGCCAACAACAGTAGCTATAAATACCCCTACCTGGAGCCAAAATGGTGTAGTGAAGTTGTATACATAGACGTAGATGGTGACATTTTCGTTAGAACCAAAGTCGTAATCTTTGTGTTCAAACTTGGCTCTGTATACCCTGCACTGGTATCCTGAGGTAAGAACTTGCTCTTGAGGTCGCGACCCTGAAAAGTCAGAATATACCGGTACATGTGTGGACCAATCTGCAAATGTTAATATGCTGGTATATTTTTACTTCATGTTAGGTTACTTTAGTTGTAATGCTAGGTTTTGCTAACATATGTCTGTGCCTTATCCTAGTTATTTCTGTTTCTCATCCTCATGAGTCATGCTAGGCTATTTGCAGTCCTTTTATCCAGGTAATATCTGCTTTTTATGTTGCTTATTTCTATTCCTTTGTTATTCTTTTTCTATAACTGTTTCTTTGGTAAATCTCCTTTAAAAACATTAATAATGTTTTCTAATTATATGTACAGTCAAGTTACCATTACCGGATCAGTAGCGTAATTAAGTTGTTCTGGTGAAAAGCAATAAATGTTTTGAGACTTCTTTTACAACAGTTTGATTAAATATTAATTTTGCTTACTGATTCAGCACATAGTCTTATTTTTAAACGCAGGCAAAATGTATTTGTGACACCTTTTTTTTCGCCGCATAATTCATGCATTAACGGATCAGTTGTAGCTTTAACGGATCAGGCGACTGAAACCACTCAGGGGGACATCTAACACGCTATTTAAACTATCGAAACATGTAATGTGTTGTTTACAATGACCAAGTTAAATTGCTAGTTATAAATTTTATTCTTTTTTTGGTATTAATTGTTTTCTATATGTCATATTGTATCCACAATTTACGCATGGTGTTCTTGTGTGAATTATCTGTTGAAAATCCTTAAAAGATCGAAAAGATATGGGCATCTTATAAACCATGTAAATTGTTTGAATCATATCTAATCATCGATATTGAACATGGAACATACATAAAACATTAAGACTGAGATCATTTATTGAAAGAATCAACAAGATTTGCATATATTTTAATATAATATATTACATGACTTTGAATCAATACTTATATTATCACACTTGATCCGTTATTGCCCTAATTCTTCATTTCACTAAGGTAAAATCTTAAACACATATCAAACTGAAATGGACTTTTGCAGGCAGAAAGACTACTAAATGGCCTTTAAATTAATGCGTAAACTTCTTACTTTCCAACAGAGTTATAGCATGTGGCCGTGAAAAATGTTCAACCTCGATTTGGAAGTGAGACGGAAGTCAACAAAGTCGTATATACATCTCAGCAAAACATACCGAAATGTTTGACCAAGAGTAGCTCTGATTATGACTCAATCAATGCGTTTTAAAGAACAGGACTTGAAGATGCTGTGTGCAAAATATAATCTAAAAATGTCAACTGTTTATCACGATACACAGTATTGAGCATCAAAGTGATCCGCTATGGGTAATGATCCGGTAATGGTAACTTGACTGTATAATTTATTGAATCTCATTTTAAACCTGATTTCAGATTATTTCCATTCCTACTTTAAGATAACTTTTTAGCACATTTGAAAAACATGATTTTTTTTTCAATTATACTGAAAATCTTGCGTTAGAAGAAAGATGAAAGCTAATCAATTGATTGCAATCCTAAAGGCATTTGAGCCATGCATTGGGAAAACTGGGGTTAATGCATGTAAGACATTTTTTGTATAAAGGACCTGTGTGGACTGCTAATCTGGGACAGACCCTTAAACACTTGTATAAAGGACTTGTGTGGACTGCTAATCTGGGACAGACCCTTAAACACTTGTATAAAGGACCTGTGTGGACTGCTAATCTGGGACAGACCCTAAAACACTTGTATAAAGGACCTGTGTGGACCGCTAATCTGGGACAGACCCTTAAACACTTGTATAAAGGATTTGTGTGGACTGCTAATCTGGTACAGACCCTAAAACACTTGTATAAAGGACTTGTGTGGACTGCTCATCTGGGATGGCCCCTTAAACACTTGTATAAAGGACTTGTGTGGACTGCTAATCTGGAACAGACCCTAAAACACTTGTATAAAGGACCCGTGTGGACTGCTAATTTGGAATGGCCCCTTAAACACTTGTATAAAGGACCTGTGTGGACTGCTAATCTGAGACAGCCCCTTAAACACTTGTATAAAGGACCTGTGTGGAGTGCTAATCTGGGATGGCCCCTTAAACACTTGTATAAAGGACCTGTGTGGACTGCTAATCTGGGACAGACCTTTAAACACTTGTATAAAGGACCTGCGTGGACTGCTAATCTGGGATGGCCCCTTAAACACTTGTATAAAGGACTTGTGTGGACTGCTAATTTGAGACAGCCCCTTTAACACTTATATAAAGGACCTGTGTGGACTGCTAATCTGGGATCCCCTTAAACACCTGTATAAAGGACCTGTGTGGACTGCTAATCTGGGATCCCCTTAAACACTTGTATAAAGGACCTGTGTGGACTGCTAATCTGGGACAGACCCTAAAACACTTGTATAAAGGACCTGTGTGGACTACTAATCTGGAATGGCCCCTTAAACACTTGTATAAAAGACCTGTGTGGACTGCTAATCTGGGACAGCCCCTTCAACACTTGTATAAAGGACCTGTGTGGACTGCTAATCTGGGATCCCCTTAAACACTTGTATAAAGGACTTGTGTGGACTGCTAATCAGAGAAAGACCCTTAAACACTTGTATAAAGGACCTGTGTGGACTGCTTATCTGGGATGGCCCCTTAAACACTTGTATATAGGACTTGTGTGGACTGCTTATCTGGGACAGCTCCTTAAACACTTGTATAAAGGACCTGTGTGGACTGCTAATCTGGGACAGACCCTTAAACACTTGTTTAAAGGACCTGTGTGGACTGCTAATCTGGGACAGACCCTTAAACACTTGTATAAAGGACCTGTGTGGACTGCTAATCTGGGACAGACCCTTAAACACTTGTATAAAGGACCTGTGTGGACTGCTAATCTGGGACAGACCCTTAAACACTTGTATAAAGGACCTGTGTGGACTGCTAATCTGGGATGGCCCCTTAAACACTTGTATAAAGGACCTGTGTGGACTGCTTATCTGGGACAGACCCTTAAACACTTGTATAAAGGACCTGTGTGGACTGCTTATCTGGGATGGCCCCTTAAACACTTGTATAAAGGACCTGTGTGGACTGCTAATCTGGGACAGAGCCTTAAACACTTGTATAAAGGACCTATGTGGACTGCTAATCTGGGACAGACCCTTAAACACTTGTATAAAGGACTTGTGTGGACTGCTAATCTGGGATGGCCCCTTAAACACTTGTATAAAGGACTTGTGTGGACTGCTTATCAGGGACAGCCCCTTAAACACTTGTATAAAGGACCTGTGTGGACCGCTAATCTGGGACAGACCCTTAAAAACTTGTATAAAGGACCTGTGTGGACTGCTTATCTGGGATGGCCCCTTAAACACTTGTATAAAGAACCCGTGTGGACTGCTAATCTGGGACAGCCCCTTAAACACTTGTATAAAGGACCTGTGTGGACTGCTAATCTGGGATGGCCCCTTAAACACTTGTATAAAGGACTTGTGTGGACTGCTTATCTGGGACAGACCCTTAAACACTTGTATAAAGGACCTGTGTGGACTGCTAATCTGGGATGGCCCCTTAAACACTTGTATAAAGGACTTGTGTGGACTGCTTATCTGGGACAGACCCTTAAACACTTGTATGAAGGACCTGTGTGGACTGTTAATCTGGGACAGCCCCTTAAACACTTGTATAAAGGACTTGTGTGGACTGCTCATCTGGGATGGCCCCTTAAACACTTGTATAAAGGACCTGTGTGGACTGCTAATCTGGGACAGCCCATTAAACACTTGTATAAAGGACCTGTGTGGACTGCTAATCTGGGATCCCCTTAAACACTTGTATAAAGGACTTGTGTGGACTGCTAATCTGGGACAGACCCTTAAACACTTGTATAAAGGACCTGTGTGGACTGCTAATTTGGAATGGCCCCTTAAACACTTGTATAAAGGACCTGTGTGGACTGCTAATCTGGGACAGACCCTTAAACACTTGTATAAAGGACTTGTGTGGACTGCTTATCTGGGACAGCCCCTTAAACACTTGTATAAAGGACTTGTGTGGACTGCTAATCTGGGATGGCCTCTTAAACACTTGTATAAAGGACCTGTGTGGACTGCTAATCTGGGATGGCCCCTTAAACACTTGTATAAAGGACTTGTGTGGACTGCTAATCTGGGACAGACCCTTAAACACTTGTATAAAGGACTTGTGTGGACTGCTAATCTGGGATGGCCTCTTAAACACTTGTATAAAGGACCTGTGTGGACTGCTTATCTGGGACAGCCCCTTAATCACTTGTATAAACGATTTGTGTGGACTGCTAATCTGGGATGGCCTCTTAAATAAATTAATCCAATTTAGTTTTGATCTTTTATACTGTAAAATGTACACATGATGCACATTTAAAGGCAGCACTTACTTGATGTATATGTGATGTTTATCAAGGCTTCCTCTGAGGAACAATTGAGGGTGAAATCCACATCCCGGTCGCTCTGCAAACAAATAAGCTGTGTTCTGAGAAAACTGGGCTTAATGCATGTGCGTAAAGGGTCGTCCCAGTTTAGCCTGTGCAGTCCGAACAGGCTAATCAGGGACGACACTTTCCGCTTTAATGGTATTTTTCGTTTAAAGGAAGTCCCTTTTTTACCGAAAATCTAGTTTAAGCGGAAAGTGTCGACTGCACAGGCTAATACGGGACGACACTTTACGCATATGCATTATGCCCAGTTTTCTCAGAACAAGACACAAATATGTGTCAGGGACTAGAACAACTCCAATCATTTCGCAATCAACTTCATATGGTTTCCAATAGCTGTATCAAAATGTACTTGCAAATACAATGTAGCAATACAATCAAATATTGTATCATACTTAAAGACTAAACTATGGAATGGTTAAATACAGATGTATCCACCAAAACGATTTATGAAATAAAAATAAATCAGGAATGTATGGACAAAAACAATTTTTTAGTAAGAAATTTCAGCTTTGCCAATTTTTTCAAGATAATGAACAAAAATTTAGCAGATCTTACACAATAGCGAAAATATACATGTTCATAGCTTTACCTATCATCGATAAAAACAAGTATAGATGTGTACATCATAAACGATATTAAACATTAAACACTTATTATTTATTTATATCTATACACACTAAAGCAGTTCTCCTCTGCCCAAGACAAATAGATTTGACGTCAAAGCATTATGGTAATTCAATCATTAAATCATCATAGCTAATATGAATCCCAATTTATTTTGTATTCAAAGGGAGGATGAGCAATATGAGCCTTGCCCTTGGTAGACAGGGTTTAATGTATGTGCATAAAGTGTCATCCAAGATTAGCCTGTGCAGTCTGCACAGGCTCATCAGGGACAACACTTCACGCTTTAACTGCATTTTTAAGTTCAAGGAAGCCTCTTGTACACGAAAATCCAGTATAAGAGGAAAGTGTTGTCCCTTATTAGCCTGTGGAAACTGCACAGGCTAATCTGGGATGACACTTTATGCACATACATTAAGCTGAGTTTTCCAAGAACGCTGCTTGTATTTATTTCTGAAAGCACTACACTTACAGCCTGGGGGATGTTCATGAAGTTGATTCCCTTGTAGTATAAGTCCTCATTCTTGGACAGGTTGAATGTGAACTGGTAGTCTGTCTTCAGGTTGTCTGGAAACATACGAGAATCATGTGTTACAATCATACATTAATCTGTAGCAATAATAATAGCTATGTATGGAAAACAGGAATATAAAGGGCAAGGTATGAGAAAATGCCATAATAAGGACAATGTATGGAAAACAGAGATTTTAATGAGATTGTATGGAAAACAGGGATACTAAGGACAGTGATTTTACTTTAAAATTGTATGTTAAATTGGATTTGTTTAATCCTCCAATAGTTAAATAATATATATGCAAGCACATATGAAAATAACACGCAGATTGATAAGACATACCATCACCATTAATGAACAATTCATAAAGGTTGTCTGTTTTCAGGTTATCTTGCAATGAATGCAAATTATGTGTCTGAATCGTGCATGGAAACCAGGATAATAAAGACAATGTACAGACAACTGGGATACAAAGGGCAATGTATGGAAAACAGGGAAACTAAGGGCAATGTATGGAAAACAGGGAATCTAAGGACGATGTATGGTAAACAGGGATATTAAGGACAATGTATGGACAACAGGGATGCTAAGGACAATCTATGGACAACAGGAATACTGAGGACAATGTATGAACAACGGGAATTGGGGAAATAATGTTGTTGTTGTTTTGCTAAAAAATGCTTCAAAATTGTGACTAAAAGTGTGTCCAGTATTATATTTACTAAGGTTGAACTTATATGGATGGAAGATAAACAAAATATTGAGATTTTTTTTTCTTAGCAAACCTTCCATTGGGAATTTTTAGCTCCCATTTGGGTAAAATATATACTTTTTTCAATTGGATGAAAAAAAACACTGGATAATGTTTGGACAACAGGCTAACTAATGACAATGTATGGACAACAGGGATACTAATGACAATGTAAGGACAACAGGGATTCCAAGGACAATGTATGAACAACAGGGTGACTAAGGACAATATATGGACAACAGGGATTCCAAGGACAATGTATGAACAACAGGGTGACTAAGGACAATATATGGAAAACAGGGGATACTAAGGGCAATGCATCGACACCTAGGATACTAAGGACAATGTATGGACATACGGGTGACTAAGGACAATGTATGGACAACAGGGTGACTATGACAATGAATGGACAACAGGGATACTAAGAACAATATATGGACAACAGGGATTCTAAGGATAATGTATGAACAACAGGGTGACTAAGGACAATATATGGAAAACAGTGGATACTAAGGACAATCAATGAATCAACAACAGGGATACTTAGGACAATGTAAGGACATAAGGGTGACTAAGGAAAATGTATGGACAACAAGGATACTTAGGACAATGTATGGACAACAGGGATACTAAGGGCAATGTATGGACAACAAAAATGCTAAGAACAATGGATGGACAATAGGGACACTAAGGACAATATATGGACAACAGGGATTGTAAGAACAATTCATGGACAACAGGGAGAGATAAGAAAATGTATGGAAAATTAAAGCTATTTGCAAAATTTTATAATAATAAACATAACTTTGTCTGGATTAAACATCTGTCTTCAATCAAATTTATGTCTCTATATTCAAATTGAATTTATGACAAACCACAACTTTCTAATGCCATGCCTTTTCAATATGAAACCATTCCATTTGGAGCTTTAGTTATGGCTTATAAGAAAGAAAGAAAATGTTTTATGGGCAAGTGGGAATGTTGTAGTAATTTAGACTTATGCTTAAACTGGGGTATTACTTACAATAGCAAGTTTTTCCATTGTTTGGATCTCCAAAGTAGTTATTCTCTTCATCACATCTGGAACAATCAAAATAATACATTTAAACATTTGCGAGGCGTGTCTTAGTATCTGAGCTAGAAGACAGTATGTTCTGTTAAATATACTGGTCTTTGAGGTAAAGATACAAAATCTATCCAAAAAATCTCATACCATATCACATACCGCTTGGACAATTTTATCGTATAAATCTGTAAGTATGCAATTTGAGTAAAACAAGTCAAACACACTTTTGTTAATAAGCATCTTTTTCATACTTTATGATTCCAAAATTTAGCAACTTCTAAAATGAAAAAATCTTCCATAAATTTTATACAATTCAGGAATGGTCAAAGGAAAATTGGATATATTCAACGAAGTAATCACATAATGCAGCCAAAGGCAAAAAAAGACCATAAGTTTGAACATCTAAAACATAAAAGAGACTTACACTGGAAAAATGGGGCTTAATGCATGTACAAGCTAATCAAGGAGATACTTTTCGCTTTATCAAATTTTTCGTTTAAATGAAGCGTCTTTTTAGCAAAAATCCAATTTAAGCAGAAAGTGTCGCCCCTAATAAGCCTGTGTGGACTGCACAGACTTATCTGGGATGAGACATTAAGCACATGCATAAAGTCCAGTTTTCCCATAGCGATGCTCAAATATTCGAAGAGATTACTCACACTGTACAGTTTGTTCCCTTGACCCCACGGGTACGACAGTAGCAAGCCCCGGTCTCATGGCTACACTTATCAGCCTGACCATTGCAATTACACACTGGACAAACAGAGAGATACGCATTAGTAGAATAAATTATTTATGTCTTGTTCTGTGAAAATTGGGCAAATGCATGTGCGTAAAGTGTCTCCCAGAATAGCCTGTGCAGTCCACACAGGCTGATCAGGGACGACACTTTCCGCATTAATGGTATTTGTTGTTTAAAGGAAATCCCTTTTTACCGAAAATCTAGTTTAAGTGGAAAGTGTCGTCCGGACTGCACAGGCTAATCTGGGACTACACTTTATGCACATGCATAATGCCCAGTTTTCTCAGAACAAGACACATTTAGTAGTGCAGTCATGGATAAATAGCAGACTGTATACATGCCCAGACTGGGAATCAAGTGTAAAGAATGATGACTGAGTGTAACAAAGTGAAACAAAACTATCAATTGTAAAAAGGTATTTTATGCAATATGTGGGTTCCTGATGTTGTAAACATAGTATTATTGTACACTATTAGTGTAATCCTTAATTAAATATCATCATAAGTATAACAAGAGATTGCCAAGCAATATTGTCCCCTACCGGTGAAACTCCACCATAGTCAGTAAATAATTTTTATTTATTTTATTTTTAATATATATTTGTTGCCATAGCAACCAGAATTCTTGATGTAGGAACAAAATGAAATGACGTGCATACTCTCCATATTGCCATCTATCCATGTTTCAAGTTTCATGAAAAAATATGAAGAACTTTTAAAGTTATTGCAGGATCCAGAAAAGTGTGACTGACAGACTGACACACGGAGCGCAAGCCATAAGTCCCCTCCGGTTTCACCGGTAGGGGACAATAAAGAGAACATAACTATGCTATTGAACTGACCCTTTATTTATTGTAAATAGCACATTTAATATACTTAAGCAATTACATGGATGCCCAAATAAAAATTAACATTGTGACTGCCATCTACCTGAACATTTGCCTCCATTTCTTGGGTTTCCATAGTAACCTTCAATGCATCTCTCACACTGTTTGCCCATGGTTAGGTTCTGGCATGCATCACAGACATTTGACACGTTCGTACAGGAACTGTGACCATTACACTGGCACACTGCAAGTACAGTTTAAACATGTTTATTAGAACACAACAACATAAAATACAAATGTGTCTTGATCTGGGAAAATGGGGCTTAATGCATAAGCTTAATGTGGCATCAAAGATTTGCCTGCACAGATTGCAAAAAAAAGTATTTTTCTTTTAAAGGAAGTCTTTTCGAAACAAAAATCCAGTCTAGGCTGAGAGAGTTGTCTCTGATTTTCCTGCGCAGACTGTACTTGGAAAACAGGGTTTAATGCATGGTTGAAAATGGCTGTCCCAGATTAGCCTGTGCAGTCTGCCTTCCCTTAGCGGGACTGAAACATATTTCTTCCAAACCGACATGGTTTCCAATAAAATAAACATCAATTTTTGTCTTTCAGAACTAATGCCTTTCAATCACACATTATTTTGAAAACTTATTGCTGAACAACAGGCTTTTATACTTAATACTTTTCTCCTTCTTTACCCTATTCATACTTACGAGGACAATCCACAAAGTGCCACCTCAAAGCTGGGCACATCCCGGTGTCCACCTCATATTCACCGGTGCCATTGTTCAAGGTCATGGGGCCCACGTATGACCCTTGCATACACCGCCCCAGCCCCGTGTTGCTCTCATCATTACACCAGCCACATGCAGGGTTGTTCTTGCACTCGTCACAGGTTGCTAGGTCTGAACACTTTGTGGCTGTGAATGTAGGACATGATTCTAAAATATCGCAACGAGTGGAATTCTGTACAAGAGTCTTTCATTGTCTTGTTAAGCCATGAAATGATGTTATAGTGCACAAATTGTATTTATTTTTTTAGGGTGACATTTCATATTCATGTACTTGTTCATGCATGTTTATTGTTTGTACTATTTAATTATTGTCTCATCAGAGCTGTTGACATCATGATGTCCCTCATACATCAACAATTTTTAAACTTCTAGCCTGGATCATTATTTTTTTTACCCTTTTAATAATATTCCTACAAAAAGTTTTAAGTGTAGTGCCTTTGGAATCAAGTAACATTGCACTGAAGATGATAAAGGTGGGCAGGGCTAAAATTGTGTTGAGCAATCAGATATTACAGAAAAAGTGCAGAGTTGATTTGTGAAATCAGTCTGTGTCTTTATATCAATGTGTTAAATAAAAAATATCAGACAGGTGAAATGTAGTTGTTGTCATGAAAGTTGCATTATTATATATGTATGTTACTTCCAAAGAAGGTAAATAAGTTTTTCTGACCAGAAACTGAGCAAACATATCTCACATTACATCCACATTAAGACAACATAAATCAAGATTTTAAATACAATTTTAAATATTTAATATGGCAATACAACAACACTTGAAACTTACACAACAAATCCCTAATGGATTATTAACAGAAACACATGTTATTTTATGTAAAACAGTGTGCTGGGGCAGTGGTTTATAACCAAGGGTATGTCCCAAGGGTAAATAATCTAACATCGTCAAAGCTACTCTCACATCGAGCAGAAAAAACAACAACACCCCATAATAAGGGAAAGGGGGGGGGGGGTTTAGTGCATGAGTGTAAAGTGTCGTTCAAGATCAGCCTGTGCAATTCACACAGGCTCATCAGTGTGTTGACTACACAGGCTGATTAAGGACAACACTTTACCCACATGCATTAAGCCCCATTTTTCTAGAGCCCCGTTCACACACAATCTGACAAACAAGAAGGCTTACAAGAGCACTTGGGTTGGTTGGTGACCCACTCCTGGCACTGGCCATACAGGAATGAGGCCACATAGGAGTTGGTCTCCACGCATCGCTCTTGGGAGCTGCACCACATGCACATGGACTTCGTGCAGTTCTCACACGACGTGTGTGTTTGGCACGGCGCGTCACACACTGACCCAGGCTCCTTTTCCAACTCTAAAAAAATTGAGACGCATTTGCAAACATTTTTAGTGCTGTTTCTAACATTAAAATTAAAACACATTTGCAAACATTTTTAGTGCTGGTTCTTACATTAATATTGAAACGCATTTGCAAACATTTTTAGTGCTGTTCCTTTTTTTACATTTAACCGTAAATGTGCTGCGTAAAAACGCGCTGATATTATGTATCATATGATATTTGTTTGATTGCATGTGTCACTGTCTGAAAATATTTATTAATGAAAAATATTAAGCACATACTTGGCTCTTATTACTCCAAAAGCTAAAAGTAGTACAGATTTTAGGAAAATACTCTTCAACTGGATATGCAAATATATTGCAGATTCATGTTAGTAAACAAAAGAATGTTCAAAATCAGTTTGCTCTATTCCGGAAGGCGCAAACTTTGTTGTCGGTTCTCACAAGTTCAAGCAATTTGGTTTGGACTGTATTAACAATTTTATCTCGGCTGGATTCTACTCACAGTCTTGAAGCATTGAGCAGCATTTTTAACATGGATTCTTTTATTCTACATCACTTGCTTCAACGGCTTTTATATACATATTTTTACAAATGTGTCCATAGGATTAAGGTACACACTCCACAATAAAACACAATGAGAAATGCCTATAATTTTGAACCATGTGTAATCAACTATTTCAGTATAAACTCTAAAATGTTCCTCTAAGTGCTTTGTGAAATCCAGCCCTAGGACTGTTGCTCTTATCTATAGACCAAAATAATCAAACTAAACATGTTTTTAAAACTGATAGGAAAAGAATGATTCCATTTGACATGTAAATGTTAAACTTCATAGAGCTTACTTAAACCATTTACAACAGTGAAAAGCAGCATAATTGTAAATATCAAAAGAAATTTGCATTTCTCCTTTAACAGAATTGCAGCATCATTATCATCTCAATATTAAATTGAGTTAATTATTGAAGATAAACAAGCAGTGCAGGCACACTAAACAAACACTGACAAGTTGTTGAGTGGAAAGCAAATGTATTGTCATAGAAAATGTCTATGAAATGTAAAGCAAATACATTAGCTCCATGCTCAAACATGAACTTTTACGAGTTTAAATAATAAAAGTAAACAAACCTGCACTGCTTGAAACTTTTTTAAAGAAATTGGTTAGTTCATGAACCCCATCTGCAAAAAGAAAATTATTTGTAAAGTCATGGTCCCTATACAACCCACACTTCTTAATAATTAAGACTAAAAATAAAGAATGTTCTTATCATTATAACGTTCTTAGTGCTAAATTGTTGAATGTAACCGGACTTCTACCACCGCTATAACAGATTTATACATTTAGAAAATGTATTATTGAAATCAGCAACATTTGTTAACGGTAGATGTGTAAAACCTGAAGCATGTTTCATGGGTCTATGTCTGTTTTTGATTCTCCACTCTTGGTTTAATACATTGTGGCTCAGTCTAGAAGAATTCTGTAGGTGTGCACTAATTCATTGCAGGCAGTATTTCGAAAGAGGTCAATGTTACTGGTAAATACGTTTTCCAAATTGCAATAAACAATTCTCACCAATCGTTGAACAAAATATTTGCATATAAACTGCAGTTTTATTCTTTCCCAAATACAGTCATTTTCACAAAATAGGAACAAAAGTCTTGTTAATATATAGGAATTCATGGTAAGCCATATTTGAAGACTGTTTTCAAACAATTAATATAAAAAATATTGCATGGAAAAGGAATACCAACTTTTATTTACATCGTCCTATAACAAAAAATTTGAGCCCCATGCTTGGTGATTCAATGCTTATCCTCAGATTTGATAGTATACAAAAGCAAAAAAGCAAAAGCTTTCATATTAATTAGCTCTCCTTCTTCAAAGAATTGTGTTTCTTATTTTCCTCACAAGTATAGCTTGACAACACGGACCTGACCCTTGTGAACTCCTTTAGCATAAATTATACACTTGAATCTTCAAATTCATATGCATTCAGGCATTTTATGCAGGCTGTGCAAGAGTTTAGTGAGGTAATAACAGTGCATAAAGTGAGTTGAGCTTCAAATGACTAACATCCCTTCCATTACGGAATAAAATGTACCCAGTATTCAGAGTACCGTAACAGTATTTTTATATATTCATGCCTAAAGATTAGTGCCATATTAATGTATTGATATCATTATCATTTGTGTCAATTTATTTTGTTGCATGTGACAAGTCATCTTGATATAATGATCATTTGTAAACTTAAATTTCAAATTAATACAACAAGATATATGCGCTCAACACTAAATTGCTCACACAAACACACACACACACAATTTTAATTTATGACACTGCATTATACAAAGGTCATTCACTTGACAACATCAAAAAACAAATAAGGTATTAGTGTGCAACTTTTGTATATGCTGTCAGTTTTAATTTCATATCTTTGAAATACTGAAATAAATATTTACGGATTTTTACCACTTAATTCCCTGAAGGTGCATTTCTTCTCCTGCTTATTCCATGAGCAGCCCTCAGCCTCCTGGCAGGCCAAGCAGTTTTGTAACAACCCACACATGTTATTGTACTTGCCAAGACACATGCTGGAATTGGTGACTTCATACTGTAAAGTGAAGTGACTAAGGAGTAATTGAATCAATGTGCTTGTAAATCTTTAAGTGTGAAAACTTGAAAAATGTTACAGAATTGATACACAAAAGACTAATTGAATTATCATTAAGGATTTTCATCCTCTGAAAAATAACAATGTGGGCATTCGCTAGTGTGTTCAATAGTATGTCAACAGCAAAACAATGTTGTTTATTGACACTGACAAATCATGATCATGTAGAAATAAAGTTGATTCTAGCATGATGAGATAAATAAATATGGTTTAAAAATGAGAGCTTTATTTACTACTTGGCTTAAGATTGAAACTTTGTTTAAAGCCACAAAAACAGTCAAAATCAACGACTATTAATTAAAATATTTTGTAAATAAAGTTAACCCATTAACAAGAGATGTGTTTGTCAGAAACACAATGCGCCGCTTTGAAGCAATATATTTTACCTTTGACCTTGAAGGATGACTTTGACCTTTCACCACTCAAAATGTGCAGCTCCATGAGAAACACATGCATGCCAAATATCAAGTTGCTATCTTTAATATTGCAAAAGTAATGACCAAGGTTAAAGTTTTGTGACACATAAAATGACAGACAGACAGGCCAAAAACAATATACCCCCGATCATTCGATCCGGGGGCATAAAAAACAGTGTTCCTTAAGTTACAGCACTAGCCAAAATTTCTCCGTTAGATGTGGTCTGGTAACATAGATTTAACAAGATACAAAATGCTCGTTTTTATTTTTTTTGTCACAATATATTCTAATTCATGTGAATTTCCCTCAACGTATCCAAACATTTATGAGCAAACGTGAGATTGGCTTCGGGCAGACTAGGAAGCACGACTTAGTTCTGATGAGCTGCATATCATAGTGAATATGGTATCAGGCTAGCAACAGGAAGGTAAAGGGTCCCCACTGCGGGAGCATTCCTAAGATCTAAACAAAAGCTTGTCACAGTAGTGCCAAGTCCCCGCCGAAATGTGTTTGCGTGTATGACAACATTTGTTTTAGAGAGTAGAATAATATTTGTAAAACATGGCACAAGTGTCATCTATTTATATTTCAAGGATCAATTAGTTATATAGTGTAGGAGTTATGCTGTAGAGAATAAAATATATGGAAATGAAAGAAAGGGAGATAAAGACGACTATAAACAGTTACTGTTTCTGATCACTGTATTTTTCCTTAAACTCATCTGTTCATTTTACAGTGAACAATTCAGAGTTCAAATTAAAATATTTTTGTAAAATTAGATAAAGGGAGATATTACAATTTGACAAGCTAAAATATTTACTATGAAATTAAATTAAATATAATCTAAAATTATAAATAAATAAAATAAAAATAAAGGGAGATAATTCAAAAACTACATCCGAAAGAGTTATGGTTCATGTTTACTGCACTTCTTCTACTTGCCATCTGTTTATATCTCAAGTTTTAAGAAAATCCCTTCAGTAGATTTAGAGTTATGCTCCGGACAAAATTTTACTTTGAAATTATATAAAGGGAGATAATTCAAAAACTAAGGTAGATAGAGTTATGGTTCTTGGTCACTGCACTTCTCCTAGCTGCCATATAAACAAGTAAATCCATTGAATTGATTTGGAGTTATGCTCTGGACAAAGTTTCAGACAAAAGGACGGACGCACAGACCGACAGACGGATGGGACCAATTACTATATCCCCTCCGAAAAATATTTTGGCGGGGATAATAAAGACACCAAATACTGATACAACATGCACTAAAAAGTGTCTTAATAAGCCTTAGGCTTTCAATTCCATTGAGCTAAAATAAATAGCTTTTAACCCTTTCCTGCTCAGACCCAAAGTGGAATGGCTATATTCAACCAGCATACAACCAGAACAGCCTGCGAGTAACTTGCAGTCTGCTCAGGTCTAACGCTGTTTGCTGCTAATCAGTATTTTAAGGTTGGAAATGAAACCTTTAAAACTTGAATCTTGCAGGAAAAGTCTGTAATTAATTTGATTATTGTAAGGGACTTAAACACGTCAAAATGTGTATCTGAGGGGTAGAGCGTTAACTAAATCCATTCATATTCTAGCCGTACCTGAGAATCAGCGGAACATATTGTAGTACAGTTATTGGAGCACCACTTGCATCCGTACTCAGATGATAGGCACGACCCACAGGAACCACGATTGTGAAAGCAAAACTCTTCAGCGCCTGCAACAAATGTACATTTGTACTATGCTCTGAGAGAACCGGGCTAAATGAATGTGCACTAAGTGTCGTCGCAGATTAGCATTAGATGTGACAATGGTTGTATTTCCTTAGCTATGACAATGGTTGTATTTTTCTGAGCTATCACAATGGTAAACATTCTAGCAGACCTGAAAATGTGTTAATAAGGCTTACTTACATAAAAAAATAATGTTCAATAAGAAATTCAGATACATCAATGCAATAATCTCAAATTTACAATTTAGATCAGAAAAAGTAAAAGGGTGTTGCTGCATATGCCATGAAAATAGCAATCTCCTAATTATTGCTATAAAACATGACAATGCAATAAATGAGCTAGAAGAGTCAATGGGGACACCTTCACTGTTACATACCTTTGTTTGGTACGCACAGTCCCTCACGATAATTAGTTCCCCTCAATATGGTCTCTCGGTCCTTCTTATCTGCAAATTCAGTTCCGTTCCACGCGCACACACAGACACGGCCAGGCATGTCAGGAACACACTGGGTACTATTGGTTGGAGTACAGTCCGCTAAACAAGCATGTGCACAGATCTTGTCAGTATAAACAGCACAAGTAAGACTGGCTGTACCATAGAGCATCGACACAGGATGACGGAAAGGCTCAAGTAAGCAAAATGCTTTATATGTGCAGCCCACTGGGTACATAAGGCTTAATGCATGTAAGTAGTGTTTTCCCAGTTAAGCCTATGCAGGCTTCACAGGCTAATTGAGAACAACAATTTTCCCCTCAAACTTAGAAGAGACTCCGTTCCAACAAAAGATACAATAATAGCAGAAAGTATTGTCCCTGATTTGAGTTTGAGTTTTAAAAGGTAGGCAATTTACACCATTTGGTAAAATAAGGACAAAAAGGGATTAGTTTCCAAGCTTAGGGATTAACAAGCAGTCATTTTTATCTGTACATTAAAATGTATGATACGTGTTAATGAAGATGATATAAACCAGCTGATGGAGAATGCTTTTGAACAATGAAGCACACTTATAATGTCTAATAATAATTATTCAAAAACAGTACATGTAGCGAATTGCATTTGAATCAAACATCATCACAATAAATATGCAATTAACCATACCATAGCAGAGACATACTAATTAAATATCTGAGCATTGTTAGTTACTCTGTTAGTAACTGATGGTGTATACACCCTCAGTTATTTCATGCCATAAGAGAGCGAGTATGGTATAAAAGTACTGAAGGTGTGTATCCCATACACCATCAGTTACTGTGTAACCATTATATCTCAATCGACTACTCGATAACTCGGGGTGTATGGACATTACTGGGGTGTATGGACAATACATCAAGGGCACGTGACCGCTCTAAGCCAATCAGATAAGGTCATATTTGTAGGAGGTGAGATATTGATATATGCATTCAGTGTATTTGTTTAAAAATGTAGTTTTTCAGTCATATCATAAAACTGTACCATGTGCCTTCTTATTTCAATGTCACATGTTACCTTTTTGCACCAAGGGGGCGATATGTACTCGCAAAGACTGCAGTCTATATGACAAATAATCAGGTAAATAGGACCTTTAATACAAACCCTGTGAACTAAAAATACTTCTGAACAAGTTTACACCAAAGAGATTTTAAATCCAGGTAAATAGAGGTTATTAGGACAAGACCCTAAGATAACACCATACCTGGGTGGTACTCCATTACATCGTTCCGCATGACCCCATCAAAGCCTCCAAACACCAACATTTTGTTCTCTCCTGTAGAACTGAAATACAGGAAGGTAAACATACAGGTTTTAGGATGGCAAAACAAATAATACAAATTTGAAATAAGGTCAGCATAATATTTCTAAATAGATTTGCAATTAGTTTGGTACTCCACCTCATTAGAGTTGGCAACTAGGTTTGCCCAACATTTCATTTAGGTTTTCAAGTAGATCTGCACACTTTAAACTGTTTTGCAAGCATAACGTTGCACAATTATAAGTTTGCACATACATTTGCAATTAGGTCGGCATACCATGTTATACAGGTTTTCATTCAGGTTTTACACAGGTTTTCAATCAGGTTTGGCACATTATATACAGGTTTGCACTTTTGTTGGTACAACATGTTTTATAGGTTTAAAATCAGGTTTGGCACATTATATACAGTCTTTGCAATATGGTCGGTACACTTCACAATACATGTGTGCAATTAGGTCAGCACATTTCATACAGGTTTGCAATAAGTTCAACATATTCATACAATTTTTCAATTAGGTTAATATATTCATACAGCATTGCAATTTGGTCAGCATATTTCATACACGTCTGCAATTAGGTCAGCACATTTCATACAGGTTTGCAATTAGGTCAGCTTATTTCATACAGGTTTCCAATTAGGTCAGCATCTTTCATACACGTTTGCAATTAGGTCAGCAAATTTCATACAGGTTTTCAATTAGGTCAGCACATTTCATACAGATTTGCAATTAGTTCAGCACATTAAATACGTGTTTGCAATTGGTCAGCACAGTATTTCATATGTTTGCATTTTAGGTTATCACATTTCATATGTAGATTTTCAACTAGGACAGAATATTTAATACAGGTTTGCAAAAGTGAAGTCAGAAGGGAGGAAAATATTGTCAACTGATTTTGGAAAACCAGATGCGCATAACAGGATGATAAACCTCCTAAAACTGACTTAAAAATATAGACAAATAAACATATTTGGGCTGTGCTCTGTGAAAATGGGGTTTAATGCATGTGCGTAGAGTCTCGTCCCAGATTAGCCTGTGCACTCCACACTGGCTAATCAGGGACTTCACTTTCTGCTTTAACTGGATTTTTGCTAAGAAGAGACTTTCTGTAAATGAAAAATACCATAAAAGCATAAAGAGTCGTCCCTTATTAGCTTGTATAAAGTGTCATCCCTGATTAGCCTGCATAAAGTGTCGTCCCTTATTAGCCTGTATAAAGTGTCGTCCCTGATGAGCCTGTATAAAGTGTTGTCCCTTATTAGCCTGTATAAAGTGTTGTCCCTGATGAGCCTGTATAAAGTGTAGTCCCTTATTAGCCTGTATAAAGTGTTGTCCCTTATTAGCCTGTATAAAGTGTTGTCCCTGATCAGCCTGTATAAAGTGTCGTCCCTGATGAGCCTGTATAAAGTGTCGTCCCTTATAAGCCTGTATAAAGTGTCGTCCCTGATGAGCCTGTATAAAGTGTCCTCCCTTATTAGCCTGTATAAAGTGTCGTCCCTTATTAGCCTGTATAAAGTGTCGTCTCTGATGAGCCTGTATAAAGTGTCGTCCCTTATTAGCCTCTATAAAGTGTCGTCCATGATGAGCCTGTATAAAGTGTCATCCCTTATTAGCCTGTATAAAGTGTTGTCCCTTATTAGCCTGTATAAAGTGTCGTCCCTGATGAGCCTGTATAAAGTGTCGTCCCTTATTAGCCTGTATAAAGTGTCATCCCTTATTAGCCTGTATAAAGTGTCGTCCCTTATAAGCCTGTATAAAGTGTCGTCCCTGATAAGCCTGTATAAAGTGTCGTCCCTGATAAGCTTGTATAAAGTGTCGTCCCTGATGAGCCTGTATAAAGTGTCGTCCCTGATGAGCCTGTATAAAATGTCGTCCCTGATGAGCCTGTATAAAGTGTCGTCCCTGATGAGCCTGTATAAAGTGTCGTCCCTTATTAGCCTGTATAAAGTGTCGTTCCTTATTAGCCTGTATAAAGTGTCGTCCCTGATGAGCCTGTATAAAGTGTCGTCCCTGATGAGCCTGTATAAAGTGTCGTCCCTGATGAGCCTGTATAAAGTGTTGTCCCTGATTAGCCTGTATAAAGTGTCGTCCCTGATGAGCCTGTATAAAGTGTCGTCCCTGATGAGCCTGTATAAAGTGTCCTCCCTGATGAGCCTGTATAAAGTGTCGTCCCTGATGAGCCTGTATAAAGTGTCGTCCCTTATTAGCCTGTATAAAGTGTCGTTCCTTATTAGCCTGTATAAAGTGTCGTCCCTGATGAGCCTGTATAAAGTGTCGTCCCTGATGAGCCTGTATAAAGTGTCGTCCCTGATGAGCCTGTATAAAGTGTTGTCCCTGATTAGCCTGTATAAAGTGTCGTCCCTTATTAGCCTGTATAAAGTGTCGTTCCTTATTAGCCTGTATAAAGTGTCGTCCCTGATGAGCCTGTATAAAGTGTAGTCCCTTATTAGCCTGTATAAAGTGTCGTCCCTTATTAGCCTGTATAAAGTGTTGTCCCTGATGAGCCTGTATAAAGTGTCGTCCCTAATGAGCCTGTATAAAGTGTCGTCCCTTATAAGTCTGTATAAAGTGTCGTCCCTGATGAGCCTGTATAAAGTGTCCTCCCTTATTAGCCTGTATAAAGTGTCGTCCCTTATTAGCCTGTATAAAGTGTCGTCTCTGATGAGCCTGTATAAAGTGTCGTCCCTTATTAGCCTGTATAAAGTGTCGTTCATGATGAGCCTGTATAAATTGTCATCCCTTATTAGCCTGTATAAAGTGTTGTCCCTTATTAGCCTGTATAAAGTGTCGTCCCTGATGAGCCTGTATAAAGTGTCGTCCCTTATTAGCCTGTATAAAGTGTCGTCCCTTATTAGCCTGTATAAAGTGTCGTCCCTTATTAGCCTGTATAAAGTGTCGTCCCTGATAAGCCTGTATAAAGTGTCGTCCCTGATGAGCTTGTATAAAGTGTCGTCCCTGATGAGCCTGTATAAAGTGTCGTCCCTGATGAGCCTGTATAAAGTGTCATCCCTGATGAGCCTGTATAAAGTGTCGTCCCTGATGAGCCTGTATAAAGTGTCGTCCCTTATTAGCCTGTATAAAGTGTCGTTCCTTATTAGCCTGTATAAAGTGTCGTCCCTGATGAGCCTGTATAAAGTGTCGTCCCTGATGAGCCTGTATAAAGTGTCGTCCCTGATGAGCCTGTATAAAGTGTTGTCCCTGATTAGCCTGTATAAAGTGTCGTCCCTGATGAGCCTGTATAAAGTGTCGTCCCTGATGAGCCTGTATAAAGTGTCGTCCCTGATGAGCCTGTATAAAGTGTTGTCCCTGATTAGCCTGTACGGACTGCAAAGGCTTATCTTGGACAACACTTTGCGCACATGCATTAAAGCCCTTTTTTTTACAGAGCACAGCCCATTTTAAAGTTCTAACCGTATGCCAACTTACTCAGTATAAGCCTGTGCAACATGGCCATATCTCACAGCATTTGGTAACAAATCCACTGTTGTCAGGTACTTCCATGAATTGCATTCTGACAAAAACAATATATGCAAATGGTAAACAAAGATATCATCAATATCAAGTGCAGTTTGTTAAATAAGAATTGAAACTGTGAACAGTATATTAATTAGGAATTGATCATTCATATAGTTACTAATGGCTATTTGTATTCTCACACAAATTCTTAAAAACAGAAGTGAAAATCTATATAATTAATAAAGTAAATTAAGATGTGTAATTAAAAGAGAAGAATGTCTTTTTCAGGCAATCTTAAAACTCTCACTTATCCATATCAGGCAAATTAAAAAGTATGCTCTATTCCCAGTAATAAGCAAGTTTTTTTTATTTTATTTTGTTCTCACAGTTTAGTCAGTCCACCATTTCAACTTGTCTGCCCCTTTCCAGCCACTTACTGGGGTCATACTGCCCCTTTCCAGCCACTTACTGGGGTCATACTGCCCCTTTCCAGCCACTTACTGGGGTCATACTGCCCCTTTCCAGCCACTTACTGGGGTCATACTGCCCCTTTCCAGCCACTTACTGGGGTCATACTGCCCCTTTCCAGCCACTTACTGGGGTCATACTGCCCCTTTCCAGCCACTTACTGGGGTCATACTGCCCCTTTCCAGCCACTTACTGGGGTCATATGCCAGAAAGTCTGGTGAGTAACACTTGGCTCCATAGCTGATGGAGGTATCATTGTGAGTGTTCCCGCCAAACACAAGCATTATCTCCCCTAGAAACACGGCTGAGTGGAGATAGCGGGGTGAACCACTGCCAGCATGGATCCTCCTAAAAATAAATGATTTATTTCTTTTATTTTTAACTGTCTTGGCATAAAAGTTTATTTTCGAATCTTTCAAGGTCATTACCAAGCACTGGTATTAAATCTTTCCCACTCAGAAATACATAATGACATATATGTAGTGCCTTAGAAAATCTTAAAGTGTTAAAGGCATAAATATCCAAATTAAAGATACTGATAAGCAGCAAACAGCATAAAACCTGAACAAACTGCGAATTACTCACAGGCTAACCTGGTTTCATGCTGTTTGCATATAGCAATTTTACTTTGCTTCTGAGCGTAAGAAGGGTGCACATGAGCAATCATGTTCTCTGTTACATTGGATTAACTTTGTGTTTTTATATGTGTTTATTTCTTGGAAATCAATATTTTCCATTCTATAAGTATTTTTTATTTAAAAGAAGTCTCTTCTTAGAAAAAATTCAGTATACCGGGAATATGTTGTCCCTGATAAGCCTGTGGGTTCTGCACAGGCTAATCTGCATTTGCCCGGTTTTTTCAGATCAAAGGTCAAATGAAATATTCATTGATACCACCTACCAATTGCCTGTGGAAGGATTTGAAGACAGCAGACGGGATGAACGTAAAATACAATATGTCTTGAGACCACTTACCAAACGCTTGTCGAAGGGTTGAAAGAGAGCAATTTGTCTGTCAGAGAGTACTGAGTGGTCGAGTCGCCCGAGATGTAGCCGCCGTACACAAATATCTGGCCCAGGTGGGCATTGTACACGCTGCTGGCTCCATACCCACCCTTGACCTGGGCACCAGTCGTGGCTACGGTAACCAGACTACGATCTGAGGAGGCTGAAATCAGGGGAGATAAATATAAGGAGGGTGGAATCTTTTTTAAAGAGTTTTGTTACCTTCCTTTCATGTATTAGTATCTGTATTGCCTTTTCAATCATATGCAAATTAAAAGAATGATTAGTCTACAACAAGGGTAGTCCTTTCCAACTTTTAAGTTTCTGATTACAAGGTATACATGTTAAGCAATTAAGTAATTTTCCAAAACATACTTGGTCGGCATAACATTTCATATATCAAAATGACTAAAAAGTTAACTAGTAAAAAATCTTTAAAATTGAATTTTTGCATTTTGCAAATTTTCCTTAAAAAAGAGATGATAAAATCTAGACCGTATTTTCACTTAAATAATAAAAGACAATACTTACTAAAATATTATATTTCTCTTTACAAAGGCTTGCTACCTACCTAAATCCATGACGTGAACCCTGTTCATGTAGCCATAGACAGGACTATGACCAAAAATGATGTACATTTTGGAGCCCACCAGTACGCAGGAGTGACCCGCTACTGCCCTGCTAACATTGTAGTCGGACGGAGACCAGGTATTAAGAGTGACATCATATGTCCACAGTAAACTCTCAATTTGCCTTTGGGATACACCACCAAATATATAGATCTTTTTCTGGAAATATCACATTAGAAAGGAGATTAACCCTTTGCATGCTGGGAAATTTGTCGTCTGCTAAAATGTTGTCTGCTGAATTTCTAAAATTAGCATTCTCTTCGATTTTTTTTCAAATGATACTATCAGAATAGCAAACAGTTTGGATTCTGATAAGACGCCACATTTTGTGGCGTCTCATCTGGATCCAAACTGTTTGCAAAGGCCTTCAAAATTTGGTTCCAGCACTGAACGAGTTAATCAAATAGTCGATATCTAATAAAAGACAAGAAAGTATTGATGAAGCAAAGAAATCAATACAATAAAATATTTGATATAATGATACCGCTTCACACCGTTTTGTAAAGACATATTTAAAAGGTACTAGTAATATACCTTGCACAATACAATTAGATAAGCCTTTTTCTTTGAAAACTGGCCTTAATGCATGTGTGTAAAGTGTCGTCAAAGATTAGCCTGTGCAGTCCACACTTCCGCCTTAACTGGATTTTCTATAATCAACTTTCTTTAACTATTACAGTGCTGGAACCGAATTTTACAGTGCTGGAACCGAAATGCTAATTTTAGAAATTCAGCAGACAACATTTTAGCAGACAACAAATTTCCCAGCATGCAAAGGGTTAAACAAAACATGCCATAAAAGTGGAAAAAATCGTCCCAGATAAGCCCCTGCAGGCTGCACAGGCTAACCTGGAATTACACTTTACACACTTGCTTTAAGCTCAGTTTTCCCAGAACAAGGCTTATATGATCGAAGAACAGTTCTTACCTCATAGTGAACCATGCAATGGCCATACAGGTACTTGGGGATGTCTTGGAGCAGTGATAATGATAATGTTCTCCATTCATGAGAGGTAATGTTATATCTGTAAGAACAGAGAAGTAAGAATGAGTCTGTTATAAAATTAACACTTAAACTCATTGTTTTCATACAAAGATAAAACTTCATTAGCAATGCTGTTTAGACAAATATTTAAGTTGAATTGCGTGTCAAATACCCACTATAATGGAAATGCTTTGTTATTACATTTAGTTTAATGTTTTATTTTTTTTACTAATGTAATTACAGACTGAATCTATTCATCCTTTAGAAAATTTCATTTACTGGGGCCATAAATTGACTGTTTTATGGCTGTGAACCCATTTTTGTCCACATGTGCTTTTATGTTCTTTTATGTTTCTTGCTTTAAATAATGACCTTGTGATGAAACTTAAATTGAAAATCGTCCAAATCTGGCAGCTAGATTTTCCCTATGTTTATTTTATATACACTTTTAGCAGTTTTTTTTATTCCACTAAAAACAATCCTCTAACACTCACGCCACTAAGAAGTGGACAGCCTCTCCGAAAGCGTATCCGCCGCTGATCACAAGCTCGTCTCCTACCACCACGCTGGCGGCTGAGGCACGACCCTGGGGCGGCGTGCGCGTAACATGACGGATCCAGTACTCCGAACTGGCAGCTATACTGCAGTCTGAACCTGGCAAGTCATCAACACATTTTACACACTGTTACCACAGATTGTTAACCCTTTACCACTTAGATATGTATTTTGACGTATTTGTAGTCCAATAGAAAGTTAAATTCAATTAAAGGCATTTCTTACTAGATCCAGGTTGTCAAGGTTTTAGTTCCAACCCTTGAACTGATGAGCAGCAAACAGCATAAAACCTGAACAGACTGCCAGTTACTCGTAGGCTGTTCTGGTTTTATGCTTTTTGCACATTGTCGCTTGGCTGATAAGTGGTAAAAGAGTTAAAAGAGCCGTTTCATGCAATAATCGATCTTATGCCATATGTGGCCTACATTGCAATGGCAAAGTCTGGTCAAAAGCTTCACTGTCTACTATATCATAATGCAAGGTGTTGTAGTCTCATTAGCCAAAAGGGTAGCTCCTGACAACATTGGGTGATAATAAAGGTGAAGTTCAATATAAAAAATATTTGAACCTTAATGTATTACATGTTTTGATAGAGTCAGTTCAAGAATTAAGCTGATAGTTTTTTTAATTTAACTGAATTGCCTTTAGATGAAGCTTAAATGCCAATATTCAAGATTTGGAAGTTAGGACTTTCTGTGCTAATCTAAAAGCTTTCAATAACAAATCAAGGGGCAGGGGTGTTCTAACCTAAAAAATGGATGAAAATAACAGCAAACAAGAGATGTGTTTGTCAGAAACACAATGCCCGTGTGTGTATCAGAGTTTATTTTCAGGTCCTACCGGCCTCTTCACGAAGTCTTTATGGTCCGACCTGCCCCTGTGACCTTTCAGGGGAAAAAAATTAATTTTGAGCCAAAGTAGGTCAAATTTACCCCGGCTTCCCGGGTATTCGCCAAAGATATAATTTAGATCCAAATATACCAGTGCACGGTGGCCAATGAGACCTTAATGTGCACTGTTACCAGAACACAATGCCCCCTTTTGCACCGCTTTGAAATAAAATTTCAATATATCATTTGGCAGGTTTAGAAATTATCTCCCTTTTAAAGCTTATTACTTCCCTTGGATTGTATTTTTTTACTTTTGACCTTGAAGGATGACCTTGACCTTTCACCACTCAAAATGTGAAGCTTCATCAGATACACATGCATGCCAAGTATCAAGTTGCTATCTTCAATATTGCAAAAGTTATGGCCAATGTTAGAGTTTTCGGACGGACGCACAGACTGACGGACTGACAGACGGACTGAAATAGTTCAACTGCTATATGCCACCCTACTGGGGGCATAAAAAGATTGATTGAACAATTACATGAATTATGTATATTATGTGTATTATGTATTCAAATGCTAGCATTCATTTGGAGGAACTGAAAGGATGAAAAGACATTATTTTATTAAAAATAAGGTAAGTATTTATAAAATACCCGATAAAATTAATAATCTTTGTCAGAAAGCAAGTATATGGCTACAGAATATCTATGCAGCTTCTATAAATTTATAACTTATATCATAAGTACATCATTATAAAGTGCAATTCTCACTAAAAGGTGCAAAACAAACTGTGAACTCGTAAGATAACATACCTTTAAAACCATCATAACAGTTGCAATATCCTTCTGATGTACACAGTCCATTCAGTGAGCAATTGTTTGGACATTTCGGCATGTCGCAGGCCTCTCCTGTGAAGCCAGCATCACACTCACAGCTCATGGAGGTCGTATTGCACTGGCCATTACCTGAACAATTCCTGGGGCATACCGCTAGCCTGTGACACAGACAGTTACAGGTTGAACAAGACTATTGCCAAGCAATAAAAGTCCCCTACCTACGCAGGATCCACCATTTTCAGCAATATTTGTAGTTTATTTGTTGCCATAGCAATCAGAATTTTTGATGTAGGAACAAAATGAAATGACGTGCATAATCTCCATATTGCTGTCTGTCCTTGTTTCAAGTTTCATGAAAAAATATGAAGAACTTTTACAGTTATTGCAGGATCCACCATTTTCAGCAATATTTCTAGTCTCTTTGTTGCCATAGCAACCAGAATTCTTGATGTAGGAACAAAATGAAATGACTTGCATAATCTCCATATTGCCATCTGTCCATATTTCAAGTTTCATGAAAAATAATGAAGAAATTTTAAAGTTATCACAGGATCCAGAAAAGTGTGACAGACTTACAGACCCACAGAGCGCAAACCATAAGTCCCCCTCCGGTTTCACCGGTAGGGGACTAAAAACAGGTAATAGTTTTGGATACTGTGTACCAGTACCAGGTAATTATAAGTCTCATTCTGTGAATACTGAGCCTAATGCATGTGTGTCAAGTGTCTGAGCCTTATGCATGTGTGTCAAGTGTCTGAGCCTTATGCATGTGCATCAAGTGTCTGAGCCTAATGCATGTGTGTCAAGTGTCTGAGCCTTATGCATGTGTGTCAAGTGTCTGAGCCTAATTCATGTGTGTCAAGTGTCTGAGCCTTATGCATTTGCATCAAGTGTCTGAGCCTAATTCATGTGTGTAAAGTGTCTGAACCTAATGCATGTATGCCAAGTGTGTGAATCTAATGCATGTGCGTCAAGTGATTCAGCCTAATGCATGTGTGTCAAGTGATTGAGCCTTATGTATTTGAATCATGTGTCTGAGCCTAATGCATGTGTGTCAAGTGTCTGAACCTAATGCATGTGTGTCAAGTGTCTGAGCCTAATGTTCTGTGCATCAAGTGTCTAAACTTAATGCATGAGCATCAAGCGTCTGAGCCTAATGCATGAGCGTCAAGTGTCTGAGTCTAATGCACACGTGTCAAGTGTCTGAGCCTAATGCATGTGCATCAAGTGTCTGAGCCTAATGCAAGTGTATCAAGTGTCTGAGCCTAATGCATATGCATCAAGTGTCTGAGCCTAATGCAAGTGTCAAGTGTCTGAGCCTAATGCATGAGCGTTAAGTATCTGAGTCTAATGCATGTGCATCAAGTGTCTGAGCTTAATACATGTGTGTAAAGTGTCTGAACCTAATGCATGTATGCCAATTGTCTGAATCTAATGCATGTGCATCAAGTGTCTGAGCCTAATTCATGTGTGTCAAGTGTCTGAACCTAATGCATGTATGCCAAGTGTGTGAATCTAATGCATGTGCGTCAAGTGATTCAGCCTAATGCATGTGTGTCAAGTGATTGAGCCTTATGTATTTGAATCAAGTGTCTGAGCCTAATGCATGTGTGTCAAGTGTCTGAACCTAATGCATGTGTGTCAAGTGTCTGAGCCTAATGTTCTGTGCATCAAGTGTCTAAGCTTAATTCATGAGCGTCAAGTGTCTGAGTCTAATGCACATGTGTCAAGTGTCTGAGCCTAATGTCCTGTGCATCAAATGTCTGAGCCTAATGCAGGTTGTCAAGTGTCTGAGCCTAATGCATGTGCGTCAAGTGTCTGAGCCTAAAGCATGTGTGTCAAGTGTCTGAGCCTAATGCATGTGCCTCAAGTGTCTGAGCCTAATGCAAGTGTGTCAAGTGTCTGAGCCTAATGCAAGTGTGTAAAGTGTCTGAACCTAATGCAAGTGTGTCAAGTGTCTGAGCCTAATGCAAGTGTGTCAAGTGTCTGAGCCGAATGCAAGTGTGTCAAGTGTCTGAGCCTAATGCAAGTGTGTCAAGTGTCTGAGCCTAATGCAAGTGTGTCAAGTGTCTGAGCCTAATGCAAGTGTGTCAAGTGTCTGAGCCTAATGCAAGTGTGTCAAGTGTCTGAGTCTAATGCAAGTGTGTCAAGTGTCTGAGCCTAATGCATGTGTGTCAAGTGTCTGAGCCTAATGCATGTGTGTCAAGTGTCTGAGCCTAATGCATGTGCATCAAGTGTCTGAGCCTAATGTCCTGTGCATCAAGTGTCTGAGCCTAATGTCCTGTGCATCAAGTGTCTGAGCCTAATGCATGTGTGTCAAGTGTCTGAGCCTAATGCATGTGCATCAAGTGTCTGAGCCCAATTTCCTGTGCATCAAGTGTCTGAGCCCAATTTCCTGTGCATCAAGTGTCTGAGCCTAATGCATGTGTGTCAAGTGTCTGAGCCTAATGCATGTGTGTCAAGTGTCTGAGCCTAATGCATGTGCATCAAGTGTCTGAGCCCAATTTCCTGTGCATCAAGTGTCTGAGCCCAATTTCCTGTGCATCAAGTGTCTGAGCCCAATTTCCTGTGCATCAAGTGTCTGAGCCCAATTTCCTGTGCTTCAAGTGTCTGAGCCCAATGCATGAGCATCAAGTGTCTGAGCCTAATGCATGTGTGTCAAGTGTCTGAGCCCAATTTCCTGTGCATCAAGTGTCTGAGCCCAATTTCCTGTGCATCAAGTGTCTGAGCCCAATTTCCTGTGCATCAAGTGTCTGAGCCCAATGCATGTGTGTCAAGTGTCTGAGCCTAATGCATGTGCATCAAGTGTCTGAGCCTAATGCATGTGCATCAAGTGTCTGAGCCTAATGCATGTGTGTCAAGTGTCTGAGCCTAATGCATGTGCATCAAGTGTCTGAGCCCAATTTCCTGTGCATCAAGTGTCTGAGCCCAATTTCCTGTGCATCAAGTGTCTGAGCCCAATGCATGTGTGTCAAGTGTCTGAGCCTAATGCATGTGCATCAAGTGTCTGAGCCTAATGCATGTGCATCAAGTGTCTGAGCCTAATGCATGTGTGTCAAGTGTCTGAGCCTAATGCATGTGCATCAAGTGTCTGAGCCCAATTTCCTGTGCATCAAGTGTCTGAGCCCAATTTCCTGTGCATCAAGTGTCTGAGCCCAATTCCTGTGCATCAAGTGTCTGAGCCTAATGCATGTGTGTCAAGTGTCTGAGCGTAATGCATGTGCATCAAGTGTCTGAGCCCAATTTCCTGTGCATCAAGTGTCTGAGCCCAATTTCCTGTGCATCAAGTGTCTGAGCCCAATTTCCTGTGCATCAAGTGTCTGAGCCTAATGCATGAGCGTCAAGTGTCGTCTCAGATTAGCCAGTGCAGTTGCAGAGGCTTATCAGTGTCAACAATTTTCTCAAAGACTTGAATTTTGATAAGATGAGACTTTCTTTAAACAGAAAATACCATAAAAGCAGTAAGTGTCGTCCATTATTAGCCAGTGTGGACTGTACAAGATAATCTGGGATGATACTTTACACACATCATGACATGCATATAAGGGCCCAGTTTTCCAAGGAGGCAGCTCTTATTTGAAAACCGAGGTGTAACAAAACTATAAATCAAAAAGCATCAAATATGTCCCTTTGACACAAATGTCTAACTTATTGACCATAGTAAATATTTTTGGTAAAGGATTTTGTTCCAAGTTCTTTAAGTTGATATGACTGCAAGCTTTACTGTTAGGCTAACAAGCCAGCATATAGAATATAAGGCCACGACTTTTTTTTTTATTGGTTTACAAAAATTATTTTGAAAATGGTCCATCGGGCGGTCGAAAAAAAAAAAAAAAAAAAAACATCATTGGAAAAAAAAGTTAATACTAATAACATCAGAACAAAGACAACATATCTTTTATAACCTTAACACAGAGACAAAAAATCAAATTATGCAATAAAACACATCTATATCTTCAAATGAAATGAGTCCTAAAAGCACCTTTTGTAACATCAGGCAATTTTAAACACTCCATTACATGACATGCGTTCTTCTCCCATTAAAACGAAAAACTGCGCTTCATTTCCATAATTCAATGCGCACCATTACGCAATGCGATGCCCGTTGCATAAATCTTATATAAGATAAACTACTCATACACAAATTACCTGGTATGTGTTTGCTCTTACTCGACTTATGAGATCGTGCATGAAAAAAAATCGAGGTAGATCGATCCATGCGTCGTCGCGGTAATGTTTGTCAAAGTTGTTGTTGTCATGAAAACTCGTTGATTTACAAAGCAAAACGTCTTATTTGAACTGACGCGAATTAATTTAATCATATTTGTCAACTTCGCTTTTGCTTTATTTTGATAATTTAATCCAAAGTTTAATGTTAGCAAGTGTTTTTTTTTACTGGAATTGTAAACAAGGAGTCAGTTAAAGTCTTCCGAAAATGTGCAGCCTGTGTGAATTGACAGTTTGACGTCATCAAAGGAAAGCCGCTTTCTGTCGGAAGCAATAAAGCGACAAATTTCGCGCCGAAAAAATTGGCTTCCTTTGTCTAGCAATCAACATGCCGAACCAATCGTGTGTTTGTTTCTTAATTGCAATCCTCCAATTTAATAAAAGCACGTGCATAGCTCCGCCTTCGAATCGTTTGCAGAGAACGGAGGCGGAGTTTAACTGTTAATTGAGCAAGTGTTTTACGCAAGTTGAGTTCCGATTTGCCGAAATTACTCGGCCCTAAGCATTGAAACGACAAATACATTTATCAATGATTTTCCGAGATATACCGATTTGTTCCGATTTCCAAACTTTGTGTACAGTTCCTATAAACTATGGCGGACGTGTTTACAAAATTCCTAAACACATATATCGTAAATAATGGCAGTGTTTTATTGGATTATTTATACTAATTATCAAATACTTTTTTATCTACTATAATATCGGGTTTGTTTAATATAATTAACATGTTAAACAATATAGTTGCGTCACATACTCGGAAATAAATTTTGATGGGGTCGACATGTTACTGACGCTGATTTTCTTATTGTCTGTAATTTTTACCCGAAATAAATTTTGAGAAGTGCCCATAAAAGGACTGGTACATAATGTGTCACATTGAAAAATATCCCGATCTCTGCAATATATGTGAACCAATCGGTGATTGTACGTACTTGATTTTATTCGCAACCGTACTCAAACCAGATCGATTTTTTTCTCGTTTCGCTCGTTTTGCAGTGCGGTCGGGAATAAAATATTTTAAAAAAAGACGATTTTCCGATTTTATTTTTTTTCCCATTTTCCAAAAATTAGGGTCGGCGGTTTTGTAAACCAAGAAATATAAAAGTCGTGGCCTAATTCAGAAAAAGTGAAGGCCATAGATTTTATTTCTTTGCCACTGAACAGATTGATTAATGTGGGGGAGGGAAGCGAAAGTAAAAGCTTTGAAAACGGCAGGGTTTTTGTTAGTGATTTCAGTTGAAGCACAATCCTGCATTTTGATGTAATCAAGTTTAACTTTTATCATTTTGACTACAGAAAAATAAGCCTTGCCATCAATTTGACACTGTTTGTAAAACATGCATGCCCTCCATATGGGTTGTCAGTTGTAGTGGCAGCCATTGTGTGAATACGTTTTCTGTCACTGTGACCTTGACCTTTGACCTAGTGACCTGAAAATTAATAGGGGTCATCTGCCTGTCATGATCAATGTACCTATGAAGTTTCATGATCCTAGGTGTAAGCTTTCTTGAGTTAATCATCTGGAAAACAGTTTACTGTGTCAAGTCACCTTGACCTTGACCTTTGACCTAGTGACCTGAAAATCAATAGGGGTCATCTGCGAGTCATGATCAATGTACAGTCCAACCTGTTAATAAAGACCACTCAAGGGATTTGGTCGTTGTGGTCTTTGTTCACAGGTGGTCTTTATTCGCAGGGTCGCTCGAAACTTTGCAAAATATGCTAGTAGTTTTTTTAACAGGTACCTTATCTATGTATGTGCTCTATTGTTTAAATGTTTGAATACTTATGCATGTATAATGAAATAGAGGATTGAAAACACAGTTTTGTTTTACATTTGTATATTTATTACATGTTGTATTTCTATTCCCTTATGTTTTTATTATTTATTTAATTTATCATATACTGTATAAATAACTATTGACATACATGTATACGTACATGTACATGTAATTATACAGAGAACAAAGTACAAAATACTCATAACATAGCAAACATTTATACATGAAATACATGAATCACTACTACACAACTAGTAAAGTTGACAATAATGGACAATAAATGACATCTGATATTTATATGAGACTGTCTACAACTGTGTCCTTTACCTAACAAACTAATGACCTTAACGCGTTGATTTTTATGATTGCAGTGGTCGTTGTAAGCTATCAAAATGGAGATTTGGGAATGTAAAAGGGTGGTCGTTGGTCTTTGTTCACAGGTGGGCTTTATTCGCAGGTTCAATATATAGTGAAATCGTTCGGGAGGAAATCGGTGTGGTCGTTATTGACTGTTGGTCGCTATTAACAGGCGGTCGCTCGGGCAGGTTGGACTGTACCTATGAAGTTTCATGATCCTAGGCAAAGCGTTCTTGAGTTATCATCAGGAAACCGTTTTACTGGTTCGAGTCACCATGACCTTGACCTTTGACCTAGTGACCTGAAAATCTAAAGGGGTCATCTGCGAGTCATGATCAATGTACCTATGAAGTTTCATGATCCTAGGCGTAAGCGTTCTTGAGTTATCATCCGGAAACCATTTTACTGGTTCGAGTCACTGTGACCTTGACCTTTGACCTAGTGACCTGAAAATCTATAGGGGTCATCTGCGTGTCATGATCAATGTACCTATGAAGTTTCATGATCCTAGGCCTAAGCGTTCTTGACTTATCATCCGGAAACCATTTTTCTGTGTTGAGTCACTCAGTGCTCCAGCTAGGATTTCAAAAGGGCAGGGGGTTTTTTTGTCAAAAGGGCACTTTCGACGCGCAGTATATTGTCAAAAGGGCACTTTCGACGCGCAGAATTTTGTGAAAAGGGCACGTTCGAGCGCGCGGGTGTTTCTGGAATGCTTCCTATTGCATGTTAATTTATATGTTATAAATAATTGTATTATTCCCATTATTATTAAACCATTCAAATATAATGGCTGCAATGAGGATTAAAATAATAACATAATTTATGAATTATCATGTGTAAAAAAAAAAAAAAAATTTTTTTTTTTTTTTTTTTTTCAGAGAGGGGGGGGGGCAGGGCGGGGGTTCGGGGGGCAGGGCGGAGGTTCGGGAGGGCAGGGCGCGGCGCCCTTCGATTAAGGCCTAGCTGGAGCACTGGTCACTGTGACCTTGACCTTTGACCTAGTAACCTGAAAATCAAAAGGGGTCATCTGCAAGTCATGATCAATGTACCTATGAAGTTTCATGATCCTAGCGTAAGCGTTCTTGAGTTATCATCCGGAAACCATTTTACTGGTTCTAGTTACCGTGACCTTGACCTTTGACCTAGTGACCTGAAAATCGATAGGGGTCATCTGCGAGTCATGGTCAATGTACCTATGAAGTTTCATGATCCTAGGCGTAAGCGTTCTTGAGTTATCATCCGGAAACCATTCGGTGGACGGACCGACGGACGAACCGACCGACCGACATGTGCAAACAATATACCCCCTCTTCTTCGAAGGGGGGCTTAAAAAGGACTTGAAATGATCTTTAATGGAAATAATAAGTTTTTCTGAAAATCCTTTATTCATTATTATGATAAATAAGCTATAACAAAACCTTAAACATATAGTAAGGAACATTTCAAATTACTTCAGTTTTTTAAACTTAATAATTTTTATTTTGACCCAGTATAATTTTGACACCTTGGGTCATTTTGACTCCTCGTTTTCAAAATCTACTGAAATTCCTGTATGTGGTGCAAAATTTAATGAATAAGGTCTGTTCTTCCATGTTTAGATCTTCCCATTTCTATTACCTGTATTTGAGATGGAAACCTGTCATGTTGTATGCAGCATCACTGTAGAAGTAGATATAGGCCTTGCCTGACTTGGCAACTATCTCTCCCACTGCCGTGCTGGTGTTCAACTCCTGCTGTACCAGCCCACTGGAGATACAATCAACCAGCAGTTGGATTACATCAATACATCACCAGCAGCAAGGTAGAAATAATAGCAATAAATGTCACTGTCATCTTCATCATTATCATCATAAGAAGCTGTGATGACATAATAATCATTATCATGATCATCATAATAATCATAATCATACCAGTTATAATCATAATCATTATAATCATAATCATCATAATAAACATCATCATCATAATAATCATAATCATCTGGTAATAATCATAATGATTATAATCATAATCATAATCATAATCATCATTATCATCATCATAATCATCATCATCATCATCATCATCATCATCATCATCATCATCATCATCATCATCATCATCATCATCATCATCATCATCATTATAATCATAATCATATAACATCATATAAATATTGTACAGATGCATCCGCATAGCTTTCTTTTTAAGGTAAATACTTTTTATGATTAACCCAGAATGACAGTCATAAAATTTACAATTCATACCATATTATATTTTCTTAAACTGGCTAATCAAACAAACTAAGTGGTAAATACGCAGTTCACTGATTTCATTCGTACCCCACTGTACCAAGACTGGATATTTACATACTACATTTATCAGTAGTGTAAATCAACCCTGCATTCAGATGTTACATCATCTGCACATCTAAAAGCATCCGGGTGTATGTTATTCATGGTTATTTATGCACAGACAAATTACTGATCAGGGAGGACACTTACTGCTCTTGCAGAACTCTTTGTTTCATGGACGTCTCTTCCAAAACAAAAATCCACTCTTGGCAGAAAGTTTTGTCCCTGATTAGCCTGTGCGGACTGCATAAAGCCCAGTTTTCCCAGAACCAGACTAATTTTCATCTTACCTGTAAGAGGCTATGAGTGGGGCAAACACCGAGTCCCCATCAAAGATATAGAGGTGGTCCCAACCACATTCAGTGGCAAACTGGTGAGTGGCCAGGCGTATGGGACCTCCAGGGGGGTTGGGTACCACCAGCCACATGCACTTGTTATCTGTCGTGTAGTTACCAGACCCATCCGTTATAATCCCACTTTGGTTTGTGAGTCTGTAAATATAGAAACGCATGTCAGAATTTTATTGGAAGTGGCGATACTCGAAAAATAGCCCTACAATGTAAAAATTAAAAAAAGAAAACAGAGAGGTTTGTGACACAAGTTTTGAGAAGTTGGTGACTCGAATGTTCACTATTTTAACAAGATTGTGACTAATTTTCTCACAATCTTAAAAGTTCATGACTCATTTTTTTACAATTTTAAAAACTTTTAGACTGTTTTTTTCACAAACTAAGTGGCAAAAGAATGCTTCACAAACACAATAAAAAAGGTCTAGATCATTCAATACTTGTTTGGAATAAATTGTTATCAATAAAAAATAATAGCTTTTCTAGATTACGCCAAATAGTCATTAGATATTTAAATCACCAATACATGCAATTATTAAAACATCGCTATTTGCATAAGCTGACAAGTCAATTCCAGAAGATGTGTGAAACAAACTAACAACAATATTTCACTGAATTATATTCAAAATGAATAGAGGATCTTTGTTGGATTCCATGAAATATCGATTTTATTTCACCAATAATCATACAAATAATATTTTTTAGCCACAAGTGAAAATACATATATTTGCATGATCACTAGTGAATTAAAATCTGTATTCCACCGAATCAAACAAATTTTCCTTTTATTTTATGCTGTTTTTCCACCGTTTATTTACATTGTAAAAGAGTTTAACTGGAGAATTTTGCTGGAATAATGGTGTCATTTCTTAGAAAAACTGACATAATTGCACAGTTAAACAGTGAAATATTGATATTTTTCACTGTTTGACAGTGAAATATCAGTTTTATTTCACTGACATTTCTCTTTAAACCACAGGAAAGCATAAAATAAACAAAGTTATCTTAATGCAAAATTAAAGTATCTTGTTTAGTAATGTACATGTACAAGTTTAAATAGCCTATTCCGATTGTCTCAAGGACTACATGTGTACATGTACTTTTTTTATAAATCTTGGAATGAAATCTAAAAAATAGTGTTGACAATACTCTGGGGAAATGAAACATTTAAACACACCAGGAAGAATGGACAGTAAACAAAGTGTCAGCTGAATCACTCTGTTTAAACAAGAAGTTTATGGCGTTCTCAACAAGTATTTATTGTTTAACACAGCCATAAATAAGACATAATGGGGCGGAAAACAAACATGTGACAATGTTACAAGTTTCATATTTACAGGTTTATTGATGTTAACACAAGTGTTTGACATACATGTGTATGATGCTGTTTATGCTGACAGGTTACAAGTGGTGCATGGGTAAGATTCAGCATTATCTGCAGAAAGACCACAAGTTTGTGGTTGAAATGAGGACAAGCACTGAGGCTGGTTAAGGAGGCTGGGACTAGTCCCCCAATTTTTTAAAGGCAAATGAATTCTTCAGAAATGAATTCTTCAGGCTTTACCACTCAGTTAAGCACTTTGACACATTTGTAGTCCCTTAGAAAAGCTTATTGAAGTAAAGACCTTTTTTTAACAGAATTAAGTTTTTCAGCCTTCATTACCAACCATCAGATACTGACGACCAGCAAACAGTGAGTTACTCACAGGCTGTTCTGGTTTTATGGTGATTGCATATAGCCATTTCCAGTTTGCTTCTGAGCTTGAAAGGGTTAACAATTACAAATGGTGATTGGTCATGAAATCCTTTCTATGACCATTCTCCCCCTACCTCTGATTCAACTAGAGCTTTGTCACAGACGTGACGTATACCCCCACGTGCCGCATTGACACAGACTATTTTGCATGCTGTCTTCACAAAACAAGAGAATCTAATTTATGGGAATTTTAAAGAATTATTATGCCATTATCATTTAAAATAATATTTTGTGATTTATAGCCTTTTGACCTTTGAACTCTTGAATTATTTCAGATGACACGCCATCCAATGAATGTGAGCAAAATTAATGTACAGAGTCATTTTAAAATTTCACAAATAATGACATAGTTATGGCCCAGACAAAAACATTTATTGCCATTTTTGACCTTTGAACTAAGTGTGACCTTGACCTTGGAGATATCGATGTAATTCTTTTGCGCAAAACACCATCAAATGATGGTGAACAAAAGAGCCAAAGGATTTTAAAATCTCACAATAAACGACATAGTTATGGCCTGGACAAGCTCATTTATGGCCATTTTTGACCTTTGAACTCAAAATGTGACCTTGACCTTGGAGATATTGACCTAATTCTTTAGCGTGACACGGTCCAAAGATGGTGAACAAATGTGCCAAATGATTTAAAAATCTCACAATGAACGAAATAGTTATGGCCTGGAAAAGCTCATTTATGGCCATTTTTTACCTTTGCACTCAAAGTGTGACCTTAACCTTGGAGATATCAACGTTGTTCTTTCGCGCGACACTGTGCACCGTCCAATGATGGTGAACAAATTTGCAAAATAATTTTAAATTCTTACAATGAACAACATACATGTAGTTATGGCCCGGACAAGCTCATTTATGGCCATTTTTGACCTTTGAACTTTAAGTGTAACCTTGACCTTGGAGATATCGACGTTATTCTTTCGCGCAACACACCGTCCAATGATGGTGAACAAATGTGCCATAGGACTTTTAAATCTTACAATGAATGACATAGTTATGGCCAGGACAAGCTCTTTTATGATCGTTGAACTCAAAGTGTGACTTTGACCTTGGAGATATCGAGGTAATTCTTTCGCGCGACACACCGTCCAATAATGGTGAACAAATTTGCCGAATGATTTTAAAATCTCACAATAAATGACACAGTTATGGCCCAGACAAGCATTTGACCTTTGAACTCCAAGTGTGACCTTGACCTTTGAGATATTGACATACTTTTTTCACACGACACACGACACACCATCCCATGATGGTGAACAAATGGTGAACAAATGTACCAAGTCATTTTAAAATCTAATCATAATTTACATAGTTATGGTCCGGACAAACTTTCAGTTTAAAACACACAAGTGACCCCATGACCTAGTTTTTGACCTGGCATGACCCATATTCAAACTTGCCCCAGACATCATCTAGATACAACTTCTGACTAAGTTTGGTGAAGATCAGATGAAATTTCAGGACATACCGACAGACCGACCGACCAACAAAGTGACTCCTATATAGTTCCCATTACCAATGGTAATGGGGGTATAATTAGGGTAGTTGTCAGTTACTTGCATAAGCATGTGATCATTACAGGGGTAAACCAGTCAACCCAGGAAACGTGCAAGAATTGTAACTGATGACCATTATACATTTACATTGTATGACTTAAATACTGTTGAAAATGGGGAAAAACCCAAACAAAAGAAATTCAGCTTTGTTACAAATATGACTTATACATGTACCGCCACACAACTTTGTCAGCTAGATGTATTTGTAAAGGAAACAAAATAACTCTAGAAAATGTGGATCATTGGGCATTAAAAAAGGTCTGTGTTGCACATGTACAATTCATCATGATGCCAGATATTCTAAGTTTCAATTTAATTGCTTGTGAATTGTGGAATACGTTTCCTCCTCATATAAAAAAACATTATTTTATATGAAGTGATATTTATAACATTTTACATGAAAAGATACTGATTACATTTTGTAAGAATTGATTACTGAACAAAATAACAAACAACAAACTGACACTATAAACAGGATACAAACTAATGTCATCATTTTCAATTACTGACTTTTTTTGTAAATTAACGAACATGTCTTGGGAGAAAGGGCCTTCTTCTCAAAGTCTCCAATTTTTAATGAAATATTAAAAAACATTACAGAAAATTGGAATCATTATTTTACAAATTGAAACAAGAGATGTGTTTGTCAGAAACACAATGCCCCCTATTGCGCCACTTTGAAGCCATATATATATGACCTTGACCTTTCACCACTCAAAAAGTGCATCTCTTTGAGATACACATGCGTGTCAAATATCAACTTGCTATCTTCAATAATGCAAACTATAACCAAGGTTAAAGTTTTGGGACACACACAATGAATGAATGACAGACAGACAGGCCAAAAACAATATGCCCCCGATCTTTCGATACGGGGGCATAAAAAGCTTTTTATTAAATGGCTTGCATAGGCGTGTATAAGTCAAACATAAAGTGAAACAAAAAACGGGTGCCACGCTGGGCTGCAGGTGCAGTTTTGAATAGATGAAAGCTTATCAGATGTTATTTTTTTTAGAGGTCACAGTGACCTTGACCTTTGACCTAGTGACCCAAAAATGGGTGTGGCATGTAGAACTCATCAAGGTGCAGCTACATATGAAGTTTCATAGTTGTCGGTTGAAGCACTTTGATTTTAGAGCCAATGTTCAAAACCTTGACAAAATGTTAAGGTTTTAGCACGACACGGACGACACGACGACGGACACGACACGACGAGCTGGCTATGACAATACCTCGGGTTTTCTCAGAAAACAGCCGAGCTAAAAATAAAACTAAGACTTCAAGGTCTGGCTTTCTGCACAAGGCCACATAATGACAGAACACTTATAACATTGAATTTCATAATAACTAGATACATGTATAGATGTTAAGTCTGATACTATCTATACTTGCCTATACATCTACATATATCTGCTAACTACATATATTACTAATATGACTCTATTAAATAACTTTGATAACACCCTCTTTTTCACGGATCTTTCACCTGATCACACCTGTATTGTAATTATTTATTGACAATTCAAGTTTTAACACTATAAACCTCATAATTATAGGCACACACTACGTCTACATGTAGTTAAGAAAAAAAAAATCCATTTGATGCTGTCAGCTGTATCTACATCCGACAACCACATTATCCAAATGATTGCCGTCAATTATACATAAGTTTAAAGAGTTCACATTAAACGTAACAAATGTTAAGATCTCTCTAATTAGGGACAATTAGTTTCGAAGAATGCATACAATCCAAAGGTTTCCCATTAAGTTATAACACAATCATAGTTGTCATTAATTTTCAAGTATTTCCTTATTGACTTAAGACAAACAAAACCAAAGTGAAAAGTGATGTGATGGATGAATATAACTGTAATGCTTCAAACAAAACCATGATCAATATATAAAATTTCAATTGCAATACTGTGACAAACAGACACACATTCATGGTAATTTCACTAATCTTGCCTGTAACTTTGTGAATGACTTAATATTTACATTATAACCAAGTGGAAAATATCAGTATTTTTATAATCGTCAGAGACATTTTGTACTACATGTATTTGAAGATTGTTATTAATCAATGCACACAAATGTTAATATAACTAACCATCTGTCTCACATAAATATATGCAGCATGGAAATAACGTCTTTGTAAATTAGGAAAATCTGTCATATAAAAAATTAATGCACAACATTCATGACAGAGAGTCAGATGTACAACTTCAGGAAACCTTCATTGTATTAATACAACTTCAGGAAACCTTCATTACAACTTGATGTTTTAACACATTTGCAGACAAAAAACATTACTTAACAAAACAAAACTTTCCTTATCGATTCACTGGTCTGTGGGCATGTGCAAACATATTATATAACAATGTAAAAACACATGACGTATATATTACATGATCTACATGTAGCTACAGGCTATCAATGGCATTTCCATGACAACAATACCGCTTACTATTGTTACAGATGGAGTAACTAACATGCGAGACAATATTAAACATTATATAGGACTTTCACACATTGATACATAAAGTATCAATATTTGACTAATTATCAACAGTGATTTCACAGAACACAATGGAAACATGTTATCCAAAATGTTAAGTATATAACATTACATATTATATAACATATCAATAATAATTAGGTGATTTGGTGATCTTTCTGACAGGCACAAAGAAATGCCAAAAAGCAATCAAAATATATAAATATTACTAAACCAAATAAGTTTTGTCACTAATGATGAAGATGATATTCCTAGCTTATCTACATTTATATTTAACTTCAAACAATTCCATTAAAATTATAATTGGGATGGACACATGAAGTTGCAATTTCGAAGAGCATACAAATGAAATAAAAGCTTATTTATTTAAATTTTGTTTTGGGTTTTTCTCCCTCAAATCTGATAATATCACTCGAATGGATAAAAGTTGAATGGGAAATCGGGCAAACAAAAATCAGGGAAAATGGGCCTTGATTGTTTTAATGTTACATTAAACTTTAAAGAGCATTGTTTTAATTTCTCAAAAACAGACAATAACTATATATGAGATATTTCATAAAAAGTTGATCAGCATTTTCCTGTATTGTATAGGTATATGAATGGTCTGAAAAAGGAAGCTTTAAATACATAAACCTCATCGCAATTGGAATGCGGTTTCTTATCATAAGGGGATTTGTGGTCGCGCCATTTCTAGTTACAATTTGTCTTTTATTGAAAATATTTTTGTGATTTATTGCATAAATTGTATGCACTAGCTTCACTTATAAGGGCAACCATGTTTGCCAAAAATTAATATGCAATAACCAATATGCAGTTGGATATTTTAGATGTTGTATAAACTTATAAAACATACTTTACACACTACAATAATTAACTGCTTGCAAGTATGCATAACAAGTAGTGCATAAAATACATAATTCGTTCATAAAACCAATCAGTGCTTTCCGCAGGCCATTTACCCATCCGTGGCCGGGGCACTTGAATTTCTTAATCAGAGTCTGTATCCTTTTAAAATTTTCCGATCAGTGTATTTGTTCAGTAACTTCAACTAGCAATTTTGAAGGTTATAGTAATGACTTCAAAAAAAATTGTTACGATCCTCTGTCAATTACATATATCTCTTCACCAAACTAAACCGTTGTTTTGGAAAATTGATATTTGCCAATGAGATCCTCACCTTTAATGAGCGATCAGCAATTTACAGCTGAGTATTAATATTATGAATTAAATTAAAGAGTTGAATTTATGTTTTGCCAATTTTATGCATAAATTAAACAATTTCCATGAGGATTTAAAGGGATCTTTTCACAGTTTGGTAAATTGACAAAATTGAAAAAAGTTGTTTCAGATTTGCAAATCTTCGTTTTAGTTATGATATTTGTGAGGAAATAGTATTACTGAACATTTACCATAGTCTAATATAACCATTATATGCATCTTTTGACAATTTAAAAACCTAAAAGTTATAAAGCGTTGCAACGCGAAACGATTGAATAATTTGGAGAGTTCTGTTGTTGTCGTTTAAATTTACGAAACTACGAAAATTGCTTATATAAGGTATCAAATACGTCCTGCATGAACACTAGGCAGAATAGCAGAGGGCTAATGCGTTTTTACTCCAGGACTCCGGGAGTCACTGGTTCGAGCCCCTGTGCTAGCTACATTTTTTTCCTTTTTTTAATTTTATTCTTGATTTTTCACTGGAGCTTTTAAGATCCAGTGTTTACATTTATCAAAATAAAGCATTTAATGACTAACTTCAAAATATGCCAAAATCTGTGAAAAGGCCCCTTTAATCTGGTTAACATTAAGTAACTGACCATGATTTTCTTGTGAAGGTGTTCACCATAGAGACCATAAACATTTAAAGTTCCTATCAACAGACTTTATTTAAATACAAAATATTTACAAGGATATAACATTCGAAAGTTGTTTCATCAAATCTAATTGATCGACAGCTGCTTGAAAAATTAAAATTGCATCATAGAATATAATGTGCACCATACATGCCAAATTTTACAATAAAATAAATGTCACAAGTGTTTGTGACTATACAATAACAACTACATGTATATCCCTATATATTTTGTTTAATGACCTAGGACCTAAGTATACTTTTTATAATTGAAGATAATTACTTCAGAAAAAATCCATTGTAAAGTTAATCATTAACAATCTCAAGTGCACAAGGAAATTTATTTTAATACATACCAGTTCTATTTATGACAAAATAAAATTCAAGCATTGTTTGATTATGTTTTATCAAATTGTTTGAAAGCTGCTAAAGAAGACTAAAAATGTGACCACCATGATTATCATTGGCGCTTTACATGCCCAGTTTCCCAATATTGTAAACATCACATATTTGTGTGAGTGTACATTTTTTACAGCTTCTGTTTAAGTAAACTCATTTTATTTAATACAACAACAGCAGATAACACCTACTGTATAGTTTTTCTGACTTTTAAAATTGTATTATTAGCAGAAAAGTGTACAGAGGGGGTAATCACGTGACAGACAAGATCTATAGCAACGTCCATGCCGAGGCGGGTATTTTTCGTTGTTTTATACCCTTTATTACTTGTATTATTATTTTTTATTCCGCTCACTTTCCAGCCATATTAGGAAGATAGTTACTGGCTATTATTTCATAGTAATATTTGCTCTTTATCTAGACTTAACTCGATGCGAAATTTCTTAGCGGATGACCTAATAAGGGCTCCACTAAAAAAATTTGCGGGGAGTTAAGTCGAGATATAAAGTAAATTGTAATACAAAATAAACGCTTATCACCTTTTTACTGATATGGCTGGAAAGTGTGCGTCATTTAAAAAATAAACAGAAGTTATAAAGGGTATAAAACAGCGAAAAAATAACTGTCTCGGTATGGATGTCGCCATCTTGACTTTCACGTGATTACCCCCTCTGATGTAATTAGGAGCAAATGTGTAAAAAATGACACTCACCATCAGGGCTTGACACTAACTTTTCTTGCCTACTGACCCAAAGGACCACCAGCTTTCAGAAATTACTGGTCCTCCTAGATTTCAAGTGGTCCGACAATTTCTATGTTTTTTTACCTAAATTTGAACTAAATTTTCAAACTATCCACAATGTTTTGTGCATTTATAAAAAGATAACTATACTATCTACTAAACTATCTCTTATCCTTTTCATGTTTTCGATGTACTTCAAGCTTCTCTTCACTAGTTTTAGGTTTTTTAGGCGGAGGTTCAACCACTCCCTGAATAAAATTATACATCGCAAAAACTTGTAATCTTGAAAATACGCAAGTTTACTTTCCGGCAATATCAAAACATTATTCTGCGCCCTCCAGTGTAAATTCGCACGGTAAAACAAAGTATATTCTGATGGTACTTAGATCGATAACATGCTTATTATTGCTGCTTTTTCAAAATAATAAATACAATTTTTTAATTTCTCGATCCGAACGCTTGGAATTTTATGTTCATTTGTGTATCGATCACGGCGAAGTCCGGAAACATTTGCGGGAGACATTTGCGGAACTCAAATTGATTTCTTGATCCAACAACAGGTTTTTGTCATCCAGGGATCTAGAAAAATTTGAATTTCCAATATGTTGCTACTTTTATCAAGGTCTCGAGTCGGCCCATAAACTAATTATAAAATTATCGGTTAATTATGAACATATAAAGTTGTTTTATTGATGAAAACAGCTGTCCACCAGTAGTTCACAATAAGCTGGCCAGGATTTTTAACTGGTCCGACGGATCAACCAAATTTCTAGTTTCACTGGTCCTCCCTATTTTTACTGACCCCGGGTCAACAGACAACTGTAAGTGTCGTGCCCTGACCATTACAAGAAAAAAACACAGCATAGTATTGATTGGTTTCTTACATAAGGCCTAAAAAAAATAATGTTGTGGTTCTGGTAACATTGACAAAATTTCTAGGTAGGGTATGTACACCATGAAAAAGTGTTCCCATTATTGTGTAGTGATCTTCTTTGTATATTTATCATTTTAAGACTTTTTTTTCATTCAGGTGAGATTCAACTAGGGCTGTAACGATACATTCGAATATTCGAATTACTCGAATACGGCTGTGGACGAATCGTATTCATTATTCGCCACCTCCCAAACTGAATATTTGACGAATATCGAGTTTGAAAGTTTAATCATCTTATCTTACCTTACAAATGAAGGTTCATACAATAAACCACTTTATTTAAATGTTCTTCTCCTAATTCCGGCGTTTTTCATCATGTTTACCCCACCCATTATGTCACACAATGAGATTATCAACAAAAAATGGCGGGCACCAGTTGAATATTAAGTTTTATTTACGACATTGAATTGAAAAATCTTTCGATGGGTGTTTAATCTTTATTAAGTGAAATACGAGTGATTTGATGCTCGAACATACACACAAAGGATTAGCAGATGGAATTTCTTTTTTTGTTAATCTTTAAGACAAGTATTGTGCAACTTATCAACAAACATGGAGCCTAGCAAAGGGAATGCTATTGATATAGTTGACTCGCCTCAAATTGACAAATACTCATAGTTTCATACTATATAATGTCATGTCAAGTTGCTTAATTGTTCTACTTATGGATTTGATTGGTACTAGTCATGTTTTCAAAACTGTGTTCAAAGTTTAAGCAGTTCTAGTCAGTGTTTTGTTATTTTGCAGTGTTATATTTCATATTTTCAGTATGCAATGATACTCAATTAATCAAATTGACAAATACTCATAGTTTCATACTATATAATGTCATGTCAAGTTGTCAGTATTACTTTTGTTCATTGAAATTCATATTGCGAATAAATATTCGAGTTCGCAACCCAGCATTCATATGTATTGTATTCGTTAACTAGTGTATTCGTTACAGCCCTAGATTCAATCTATGATAAAAACCAACAGAACTACCACCAAGATTCCGGTATACTCCCAAAAACTAAGTTTAATACGGGTGTATGAACGAAAATCAAATGAATGCAACTTGATCAAAGAATATATCAATGTTATTAAATCACGTAATTGAAAGTTGAACCAACCACTCACGATCGCATGAAACTTACACAGTGCTTTCCAGAGCTCCAGATAAGGTCCGTACAGCCGTAAATACGCTTTTTTCATGAAGATTTACGCATTTATTTTTATAAACTGGACGTACAATTACGACAATTTGTATGTACACTCTTCTGAAACAAATGTTCATTTATTGAATAAAGTACATTATTTTAAATTACAGTATAACTTAACATCTGACCTGACTCTTCCTGAACAGTGTGTGCATGAGCTGCCTGCCCAACCAGGAAAACACTCGCATACTGTATTGTTTTGTTTACATTCTCCATTTTCACACGGCAAGTCTTTACATTTCTTTTGGCACGAAACATTTGATATTGCACATATCAGTATTATCAACATAAAAATTATACAGACATTTGGTCTTTTAAGTGAATGATTGTGATTATTTAACGATGATAACATTTTCTTTTTCTCTTCGGCCATTTTGACAGCCCGTTCCACGGACATTGCCGAAGCGTCTTCGGTTAATTACGGAAACTAACATTAATTACTGTTATAATATTCGCAACACGAAAACATGGAACCGTAAATAATAACACAATTTTCATAAAAGCAACAGCAAAAACGAATTTTATTGATAAAATCATTCGAAATTTAGGGTGACATTCATAGGGGTATGTAAGATGAATCTGTTATTTAACTTATAACCATAAATAATGCAATTGAACATTTGTCGCGAAATCGTATGACATTGCTGTTTGGTCACCAATTGCTATGTACGTGTTGTCTTTAATTTACTGGACAGCAAACATGAAACTACTTTAAAAGTGCTTAAGGTGTTAAATATGGCATCATCCCAGGGGTCACATGATTTATTCAAGACTTATTAAGTTAGATAACGTTTCTGTTATCACGAATGAAAGCACAGCCACAAAAACCAAGATTTTGATATTTGATGTCAGTGTGGCTCTAGTATAAATATCAAATATTTTTCTATGAAAAGGAAAGACACAGAAATGTATTATTTAGCATGTCACATCGTACAGTGGTTCTATGCTAAGTTTATTTTAATCATACTCATGTGGTCAAAACTGGCTATGCTTGAGGGGTCAAACAATTTTTTAAACTTTCATTGTAAAAAAACCACTCTGAAATTTACTGATCAACTTATGCACTTGAAGTCCAAACTTTAGATATGCCTCAAGGGTTACATGATTTATATAGACTTACATACTTAATGACTTAAAAGAATGTTATTCTTGCAATCCGCAAGAGTTCAATACTTTGTGTGCAATATTGTATAGTCTTACTGCACTGGAGTCAAAATTAGCCCCATCAAAGTGGTGAATCTTCTTTGTTTATGTATATTGTGAAGACTTGTATTTGTCTCAGATCATATCAAATTTGTGTCATACACAGTAAACAAAAACACTACAAAAACTACAGTTATTACACAAATATCACAAAATCAGTTGTTTCCTATATGTCTCAGGTGAGCGACCTAGGGCCTATAGGCCATATTTATAGAAGCTCTATTCAAAAGTTGTATAACAGTGGTTTTCCTGCTTTAAAAAAAGCTGTTGTATGGACCAAATCACAGCACGGTGTATATGCATATCGGTGGCCTCTCTGTCAAAATGCTGTCTCTCTGTTCATTCCTGGCTGCCTCTCTGTTATATACAAGAAAATGGATGATCTACATTTACAAAACAGGTAAGAAAATATAAAATTAAAACCTGTTAACACGTTTGTGCATAAAAAGAGGAGGTCCATGAGTTGAAGCATATATCCAGCTAAATGTTCACAGTATTCCGCAAGCCCAAACACTTATCACAACCTCTATCGAAGATGAAATGATGACGAGGTTGGTGGAACAATCGTGCATACATGTCACTTTCATGACTTTTTAACATAGCTTTTCCCTAATATGTCAAATATCTAGTGTCATTGATATCATCTTTATGATCAAAGCCTTACGTTCAATGTACGCTATATAGTAATTTTCATCAATTTTACTTTAAAAATGCCTACTTTCGCTTTTGTTGTGGCACGGGAAGCCTCTTGATCGGCTCACTTTTTTCGCACGGGTAGCCTATCTAGTCGTCGATTGACACTGGCATGGGAACACTCTCCATTACATTTCTTGTTAATAAACCTCAATATTTGAACAAGTATTGCAAATTAGATCAAACTAAACCGCTTGATCAAAGTTCTCTTCTCGAGTGGATACGACTTATTATAGGCTAGACTTTTACAAAATTGAGTCTTGTATTGTGCCCTTTTTTAGTTGTAAATATTTCATTTTTGAATATATATGAACACAATTTTGTGCTTTTGGCTGTTGGCCAAAATTAAAAGATAACATTGATATCAAATGAATAAACTCTGATACCAGGGCTCAGTGAACCAGGAAGCAACTAGTCCGAGTCCATGGACAGGGACGGCATGATACTTATTGACTGGTTCATCCACTTGTAAAAAGCCGTTTTAAAATGGGCCCTTTTGAAAATCTGAGGCTAGCGGGCGACAAGTTACTTGACTTGCACAAGAAAATCCATGAACTTGTGGCATTTTAATGAATCTTTGGTTTTTGCATTATGTACTCTAAACACGTGGCACCAATATGTTTTCATTATTTCAGCAATTTATCAACCCCATTTTCATTACAAACGGATTTATACATTTACATAAAGATACCACAAATATGTAGCCGATAGCGTTAGTCCAAATAATTACGTTTAAAGTGATATTTACATACAATATTCTGACATTTTAAATTTTTACTATCAATAATTTTAACACGTTTTATATACGGAATCCGGATAGTGCCAAGTAGATTGTTGTGTGTGGAACTTCGAGGTCGACGCACAACATTTAAGCGACGCACCATGACACTCGACATTTAAAGTCGACATGCGACAATCAAGATTTGAGTGTCGCATATCGCACTGAATTTTAGAAGAACAAAATTCTGCAGATAATCTTGACTTCACATGGCATATGTCTGTTAACTATTGTGAAACTGAAAATTCTGGTGTCAAAATATTGAACTTGAATTTTATGACAGTTTACATAACTTTATTTCATGATAAAGATAATAATTTCATCATTGCGATGCTTAAAATACACCATTCCCATTGTTGCGAGGAACGGCTATACAGCCTAAAATGTAATGGAGAGTGTTCCCATGCCAGTGTCAATCGACGACTAGATAGGCTACCCATGCCAGAAAAGTGAGCCGATCAAGAGGCTTCCCATGCCACAACGAAAGCGAAAGTAGGCATTTTTTAAATAAAATTGATGAAAATTACTATAAAGCGTACATTGAACGTAAGGATTTGATCATAAAGATGATATCAATGACACTAGATATTTGACATATTATGGAAAAGCTATGTTAAAAAGTCATGAAAGTGGCATGTATGCACGATTGTTCCACCAACCTCGTCATCATTCCATCTTCGATAGAGGTTGTGATAAGTGTTTGGACTTGCGGAATACTGTGAATGTTTAGCTGGATATATGCTTCAACTCATGGACCTCCTCTTTTTATGCACAAATGTGTTAACGGGTTTTAATTTTATATTTTCTTACCTGTTTTGTGAATGTCGATCATCCATTTTCTTGTATATAACAGAGAGGCAGCCGAGAATGAACAGAGAGACAGCATTTTGAAAGAGAGGCCACCGATATGCATATACACCGTGCACAGAGCCAACAGATCGAATACCATGAGTTTTTTTTTTAATTGTCGATTAAAACTAAAACAAGGGTTTATTAACATTAACATTTAAATCTAATGTTAGAGAAGTCAAATCTAAAGTTCAAACTAAAATAATAATAAAAAGTGTTGCATGACATCAGTGTATTTTATCCCTAGCAAACAGGGGAATATATATGACATGTTTGGGATACAAGATTTAAACAGACATTTCAAGGAGGGAAGTGGTCCTCACAAAAAACAATACAAATTACAATATTGATCATTCAAAATAGATGCATATTTCTGTATTAACTAATACATCATATATGATATACCTAAAATATACCAAGTAATAACATTGTTGGGTGTTCCCGATCGTGACCACATGCCGTCTAACAACTGAAAATTAAAATAAATGCAAAGAAGGTACAAAGTCGTGAAAATACGTATCTAAGTGTAAAAGGTTTAAAAAAGTATTTTGACGCATTTGTAGTCCCTTAGAAAGTTACATTTAATTAAATACCTTTCTTACTAAATTCAAATTTTCAAGGCTTCATGTCTAACCCTTAGTTACTGATGAGCAGGCTAGCAAACAGCATAAAAACTAAACAGATTGAGAGTTACTCGCAGGCTGTTCTGGTTTTATGCTGGTTGCAAAACCGTTTTCACTTTGCTTCCTATGGGGGAAAGGGTTAAAATATAAGCAATTCGACCAGACTCCTCTTTCCAAACACTTTGTAAGAGTATCAAATCAACGTCTTGCAAGCTGAGCATTACTTTAAGTAGCAAAAAAACACCTGCTTTCACATAATTTGGATTTAGACTTTGGAAATAATAAGGCCATCATAATGACATATTGAACAGTTTGTCTACTCTACAAATGATTGCTTATTATCTATGTGTAAAGACATTACATTCATTTTGCCTTTACCACAAATTGTTAACCTTCATGTGTATTCATGGCTTGTTTGTAAAGTTTCAGATCAGTCTGTTATCCCACGATGGGTAGATCTGGGGGAAAGAAAGGCAAAGGAAAGCTGAAAATCAGTGCTTCAAAGCTTTCAAACAAACGAATCAATAAACTTGCCAAGTAAAAGTTTATTTACATCTTTTCTTCTCTACGGCTTAGTCTTGCAAGAATTCTTATGAATTTAAACTGTTGAAAAAAAAATGCTTCTTTCTATGATTTATAATTGATTTACATGGCATGGATAGCTGGTTTAATAATATACAGTTAAGTTTTAAATTCAACTGAAAATATAATTCTTAATGATACTGTGTTTTATTAATTGCTGTTCATTCTTTATGTTGACTACAGCCTTTACTATTGTCTTTACGTTACAGACATGGAAAACTTACTAATGCCATGTTTTTATCCCACAATAAAAAATTGGCTTTATCCATCCATCTGTTTTCATCTGTCCGTCTGTCACAAAACCTTTAGTGCTATATCTCAGAAACCATATAAGATATCAACAAGAAACTTCATAGGTTTATTGATATCAATGAGAAGAAGTGCCATGCACAAGAACCTTAACCCTACATTTTCTCTAATAAGAGTTATTGCCATTTGTTTTTATTGTTTGATTTTCAGGGCTATATATGTCAGATAGCATGCAAGATTTCAATATGAACATTTATGGGTGCATTGATATTAATGATGAGAAGTGCCATGCTTAAGATCGTAACCCTTAACTTTCTTTAATAACAGTTATTGCCCTTTGTTGCTTTTGTATGATGGAACTTTTCAGGGCTTTATCTCAGATAAGATACAACATTTTAACATGAAACTTTGTGGGTGTGTAAAAACCTATGGGATCAAGTGCCATACACAACAGCTATAACCCATCACTTTCTTTACTAAGAGTTATTGCCCTTTGTGTTTTTTTTAATGATGTAACTTTACATAGCTACATAGTATATCTCAGATACGCTCAAGATTTCAACATGAAACTTCATGGATGTGTAGATATCAATGAGGAGAATTGCAATTTATAAAAGCAATTTCCCTATACTTAATTATAGCTTATTAATTATTACCATGCACTTAATTATTATACTGTATATCAAGGGATTTGAACCTATTCCATAAACAAAATGTATTTGGCAGGGGGAAACTAATTTGCTTATTAACAATTGCTGTTCATTCTCTATGGTGACTATGGCCTATATTATTGTGTTTTTTTTATGTTACAGACAAGGTAAACTAAAGAGAGACAAAAGTAAACAGATAAAAGAAAAAAAGGAACTTGAAGGTCGTCGTGGAAATGAAAAACAGTTTCGGCCTAAAAAGGATCTTGCCCAAGAGGATGAAATAGAAGTTGAGGAGGAAGACATTCAATTCTTTAAATCTCATCAACAGAGGAGCAGTTTTGTTTCTAACGTTGACAACAGGTACTTACCTGTAGATTTTTGTCAATTACTTATTGAATTGACCAATCATATGTTTTTATTTCTGTATAGTTAAACAATACTTCATGCATAGGTAACCAAATTATTGGTACTGTATCTATTGTTTGTTCATTTGTAAACCCTTCAAAGCAATTTTTTTATCTTTGACAGGTTCTATTTACTTCCATGCCCTTAAGTATTGGGGAGGCTTTTAGTATTGCAGTTGTCTGTCTGCTATAGGCGGAGGGATATTGTTTTGACGTTGTCTGTCTGGAACATTTTTGTGTCCAGAGCCATATCTTAGAACTGCTTGGGCTGATTTAATTGGCCTTTTTTATGCCCCCAAAGGGTGGCATATAGCAGTTGGACTTTCTGTCTTCCCGTCCAGCGCTCCATTTTTCTGATTTTTTTACTGAAATGGTTATAGATATTGACCTGATATTTAGTGTGCGAGTCTGCCTATATGACTATCGTTCAGGTCAATAGATTTTTGGCAGAATTTTGGGCTTTGGACTTAACAATTATCTCTAAAATAGCTGCTGTGCAGCTTCAAACCGCAGTTGGGGGCATTGTGTTTCACAAACACAGGTCTTGTTGTCTCTAAAAATAAGCACACATTTTTGTCAACAGCCAAATCTTGGAACTACTCAAGCAGTTTTTATTTAAACTTGGTATTAGTGTATAATTTGGATTAGAGAATGATACAGATCAAATTATTGTGCAAACCATTTTCAATAACAGAGTTATGGCCTTTTTACTTTAAAATATCCTGTTTATATAGGATAGTCCCTGAGCTATCTCTCTAATAACATATGAGCTACAGCCATGCAACGATCCACAGTGTTTCTTAATCATCTGGGGCCGAGTCACATGCAAGACCTATAACACTAGAGGCAATGTCAAGGTCACACATCAAACTCCTAGATCACAAATTTGATGAATTATTTATAATTTAGCCTTACTTCACTGTGCATCAATGGATTCTGTAATCAATTTCTAAAATTGTTCTTTAATTTGGTAAAATTCAGGTCTCAATGATTATAGTCCAAAGTCACACACTGAGGTCAAATGTTACAAATTTTGATTAAATATGCCATATTTTACTAGAGATCAAGGGATTTGCACCCATCTATAGGGAAAATATATTTGGCAGCCCAATGTGTAGATGATTCTTCTGAGAGAAACTTTGACAATGACAAGTTATGGCAGAATTATGGCCCTTTGTCTGTGTTCCACTAGAACATATAGTTTCACACTGTTGTGTTTTCAACTTCTTCTTAACTTTATGGTGGGTCTCGCTCAAACTTTCAAAGTGGAATTACCTAATGTGTAGAGGACTTTAAAGAAAATAATTTTTGCTGCAACATGTTTTGGCAGAATTGTGGCCATTAGTCAGTTTTTCAAACATGTAATTAATTGTATCAAAATTGTGTGTTTTTAATTTTTCTTTATCTGCTTTGAGAAATTTGTTCAAACGATCACAGCTCATTGACATTCATTAGGTAGGTTATTGTTAAGAAAGACCTTCTTTGCTGCAACCAGTTTCGGCAGAATTACATCCATTTGTGTGTTACTTTTTCACATTCTACCCCTTTCTCACTCAGAGGCAAAGTGAAAATGGCTACTGTAAAACCATTAAATTTCGTGTGGTAAGAATTTTCGTGGATTTCGTTGTTTCGCTAAACCACGAATTCAAGTACCAACGATTATTTTTACATTTTTAATCCGAAATCGGTCCTTTCCGAATGTCATTGCCGACATTCTCTAGTGTTTTCGGTTATCTGAGATATTTGATTGTTATATGCTAGGTAATACAATATGTTGTTTTCTTGATAAGTGTTTGGGTAATAATACTTTTTAAATCAAGCACGGAATTTAAACTGTACATCAACGATTGTTCTCTTTTACGTGATGTCGTCCAATAAACAGTTTGCAGATTTACCACATATGTCAATTAGTGCCAATTAAAGTTAAAAGAGACATAACGGTTTTCACACCTGTATTTTGCGGACCTTATTACTCAATTGTTACTACTAGGGGACCGATTGAGCAGAGAATTGCAAATATTGTCAAAACAATATTGATGGCAATTAGCGAGCGGGGACCCACAAGATCAACTATCGGCAACACTTTCATGCTTCAGTGCACATTAATCACAAGCCTTGTTGTCAACACACATTAGCAGATTATTCTTCGTTATTACTCTGGTTGTTTTAAGAAAAGTTTGATTATTATGACTGTCAATCTTCCCCGAAAATTTGAAATCCACGAAATTACGTGTCAACGAATTAGTTGTTTTTTATTAAACCACGAAATTTCATAACGACGAATTTCTATACGTTTACAGTATATGCAAACAACATAAAACCAGAACAGCCGGCGAGTAACTTGCAGTCTGTTCAAGTTTTATGCTGTTTGCTGCCCATCAGTATCTAAAGGTTGAAAATGGAACCTTTAAACGTTGAGTTTAGTAAGAAAGGCTGTTAATTACATTTAAGTTGCTAAGATACTAAAAATGCATCAAAAGATAAAGTGGTAATGAGGAAACTTGAATTTAGTAAGAAAGGTCTTTAATTAAATGTTACTTTCTAAGGGACTATACATGCATCAAAATACGTTTCTAAGTGGTAAATGGTTAAGAAAATAAAGTCACTTACATTTTGTTTACTGAAACTTCTGTTTAACTGTGTTGGGGATATAATTCAAACTTTTAACTACTGAATTAATTAAATTTGTAGTATCTGCTTACACTTGAGTCATATTTAGTTCAAATGCACTTGTTTCTGATTACACATTAAATCTTTATTTCTGTCTTAAGCAATACACATTTTGCTGATTCCAGGCTGCTGGAACAACCCTCAGATGGTCATAAAAAAGGCAAGAAACGCAAAGTGCTGGATGATGTTGAGGGAGAGGCAGAGTATGAACGGTTGCCACGGAAACAGGTCGCCACGGACAACAACAGGAAGATGATGCTGCCCATCAAAACCAAACATGGAGTGGTGCAGAGGGTGCTAGAAGATGGTGCGATTTTGTGTGTTCAGTCTTGTCTGTTTCTTTTGATCATGGCGCATTCTGGTATCTGATCTCTTTTTATGACTCCCAGTCTATACTGGGGGACATGTTGTTTTTGCCCTGTCTGTTTTTTGGTTTGTTTGCATTACACTTTAACTTTTCAATATTAAAGATAGCAACTTCATAATTGGCATGCATGTGTATCTAAGGAGCTTCACATTTTGAGTGGTTAAAGGTCAAGGACATCCTTAAAGGTCAAAGGTTAAATATATGGGGGGGGGACATAGTGTTTCATAAACACATCTTGTTAAAGGCTTCATTTACAACCATAAGATACCGAATGAGCAGCAAACAGCATAAATCCTGAACAACCTGCAATTTATTTCCAGGCTGTTCTGGTAATATGCTTGTTGCATACAGCCATAAGCACGTTGTTTGAGAGCCGAAAGGGTTAAATGACAGCAGTGTACACAAAAATTGTGTGTGTATAATGTGTGAAGTGAGTTTAACTTTTATTTCGTCTCTTGCTTTGCGTTCAACTATTATGCCCCCAATGTTGCCCCTTTTCAAGTTTTGTGATCCTAGCCCCTTTTCGTGATCCTAGATCTCTCTCAAATATTGTGTAAGAGTTTCAAATAGTCACAAACATTCAGTGATAGAAATGAGCAGAAGCCTGTAAGCCATGCACTGGTAAGTTTAGAACCGGCTTGCTATGCCTGTAAGCCATGCACTGGTAAGTTTAGAACCGGCTTGCTATGCCTGTAAGCCATGCACTGGTAAGTTTAGAACCGGCTTGCTATGCCTGTAAGCCATGCACTGGTAAGTTTAGAACCGGCTTGCTCTGATTCTCATGATACTTAAAGCCACACACCTTGAAATGAAGTACATGTTAATCAATACATATAGATGCACTTTGAAAGTGTGCAAAATTGTCATTAAATCTATAGCCTAGTTAGCAAGTAATTTATTATTTGTTTTAAATTATAAAATCAAAAGTAGGATTTCTATAGGTATTTGTCCATTTCAACAAACGCGATTATTTTTAAGTTATACAGACCAAAAAAAGACGGATTTCTACTGTGTAACCACAAGATATATTCTAATTGAGATATATAAAATTAAATCTATAGCCTAGTTAGCAAGTAATTTATGATTTTTCAAACGGTAAGTTTTTAAAACCGAAAGTAGGATTTCTAGACGTATACGTCCATTTTCGACAAAAGCGATTGTTTTTTAGTTTTAAAGCGCAAAAGAGACGGATTTCTACCTTGTTACCACCAGATATATTCTAATTGGCATAGTTAAAATTTGTTTCTTATTTATACTTGAATTTACTATGCCATGTTTTTCATTTCAAGGTGTGTGGCTTTAAGGCAGCATGGGTCATGTCATTTTATCCCTGTTGCGTGATAATTGAGGATTTCAGCTTATTTGGTCAAACAGCTAATCAAAAGAGACGCTACATTGACAGAAGACGAGCCAGTGGCCAATGGAGACGGTGGTTCAGACGAGGCCTCAGGAAGTGAGATGGCAGACGCTGCTGAGGAGAGAGAGGAGCCCCTGCCGATCCTGTCCGGTGTGGAACTGTACGCACAGAGGCAGAGGAAGCTACAGGAGCGCAAGCAGAGGATCGCTCTTCTGTCCAGCGCTATCATTGAAAACCCCAACGAGAGCGTGAGATATTTGTGTTGATACAATATTTTGTCGCATTCTGAGAAAACTGGGCATAATGCATGTGTGTAAAGTGTAGTCCCAGATTACAGATTGCGGACTGCACAGGCTAATCAGGGACGACACTTTCCGCTTTTTTTTTTTCATTTAAATGAACTCTTCTTAGCAAAAATCAAATTTAGGTGGAAAGTGTCGTCCCTGATAAGCCTGTGCAGACTGCACGGGCTAATCTGAGACAACACTTTACACATTATTCCCATTTTTCCCAAAACGCGACTTATAATATGTTTTGTAAATGTATTTAAGAGGTTTGTTCCCAGGTTGCTTTTCTATTCAGGTATTTGGGTATCTTGAACTGTAGAAAAAAAATCAGATTAAAATAATCTGAAGTAAACATGAAAATCATTATGAAAATGTGTACAAGCAATCAACAAAACATGTTATCTTGATATTCTAACCAACAAATAGCATTTTGGGGACTTTTGCAACCCTGATAATAAAAGCGTCACAGGAAGGATTTTTTATATTGAAAGATAAATTTTATTTACTGCCACTACTATCTGTCTATTGTCTTACTGTTAAAAAAGGCGCGATATCCAACAATCAACACTAATCTTTATAACTATTTCAGACCAAGAAGCTGCGGGAGTTGGTTGGAATGCTGAAGGAGACAGACCCAGATGTGTTTGTGACGGTGCGCAAGTTCACAATGATGTCACTGCTGGAGGTCTTCAACGATATCATACCTGGATATTACGTCAGGCTGCCAACAGAGAAAGAACAGACACAGAAGGTATTGAAACATATCTGAACCTCACTCTGGGAAAACTGGCTTTAATGCATGAGCGTAATGTGTTGTTCTAATAGCCAATGCAGTCTGCTTAATGCATGAGTGTAATGTGTTGTTCTAATAGCCAATGCAGTCTGCTTAATGCATGAGCGTAATGTGTTGTTCTTATAGCGAGTGCAGTCTGCTTAATGCATGAGTGTAATGTGTTGTTCTAATAGCCAGTGCAGTCTGTTTAATGCATGAGCGTAATGTGTTGTTCTAATAGCCAGTACAGTCTGCTTAATGCATGAGCGTAATGTGTTGTTCTAATAGCCAAAACAGTCTGCTTAATGCATGAGCGTAATGTGTTGTTGTAATAGCCAGTGCAGTCTGCTTAATGCATGAGCGTAATGTGTTGTTCTAATAGCCAGTGCAGTCTGCTTCATGCATGAGCGTTATGTGTTGTTCTAATAGCTAGTGCAGTTTGCTTAATGCATGAGCGTAATGTGTTGTTCTAATAGCCAGTGCAGTCTGCTTAATGCATGAGCGTAATGTGTTGTTCTAATAGCCAGTGCAGTCTGCTTAATGCATGAGCGTAATGTGTTGTTCTAATAGCCAGTGCAGTCAGCTTAATGCATGAGCATAATGTGTTGTTCTAATAGCCAGTGCAGTCTGCTTTATGCATGAGCCTAATGTGTTGTTCTAATAGCCAGTGCAGTCTGCTTTATTCATGAGCCTAATGTGTTGTTCTAATAGCTAGTGCAGTTTGCTTAATGCATGAGCGTAATGTGTTGTTCTAATAGCCATTGCAGTCTGCTTAATGCATGAGCGTAACGTGTTGTTCTAATAGCCAGTACATTCTGCTTAATGCATGAGTGTAACGTGTTGTTCTAATAGCCAGTGCAGTCTGCTTTATGCATGAGCGTAATGTGTTGTTCTAATAGCCAATGCAGTCTGCTTAATGCATGAGCGTAATGTGTTGTTCTAATAGCTAGTGCAGTTTGCTTAATGCATAAGCATAATGTGTTGTTCTAATAGCCAGTGCAGTCTGCTTAATGCATGAGCGTAATGTGTTGTTCTAATAGCCAGTGCAGTCTGCTTAATGCATGAGCGTAATGTGTTGTTCTAATAGCCAGTGCAGTCTGCTTAATGCATGAGCGTAATGTGTTGTTCTAATAGCCAATGCAGTCTGCTTAATGCATGAGCGTAATGTGTTGTTCTAATAGCCAGTGCAGTCTGCTTTATGCATGAGCGTAATGTGTGTTCTAATAGCCAGTGCAGTCTGCTTAATGCATGAGCGTAATGTGTTGTTCTAATAGCCAGTGCAGTCTGCTTAATGCATGAGCGTAATGTGTTGTTCTAATAGCCAGTGCAGTCTGCTTTATGCATGAGCGTAATGTGTTGTTCTAATAGCCAATGCAGTCTGCTTAATGCATGAGCGTAATGTGTTGTTCTAATAGCTAGTGCAGTTTGCTTAATGCATAAGCATAATGTGTTGTTCTAATAGCCAGTGCAGTCTGCTTAATGCATGAGCGTAATGTGTTGTTCTAATAGCCAGTGCAGTCTGCTTAATGCATGAGCGTAATGTGTTGTTCTAATAGCCAGTGCAGTCTGCTTAATGCATGAGCGTAATGTGTTGTTCTAATAGCCAATGCAGTCTGCTTAATGCATGAGCGTAATGTGTTGTTCTAATAGCCAGTGCAGTCTGCTTTATGCATGAGCGTAATGTGTGTTCTAATAGCCAGTGCAGTCTGCTTAATGCATGAGCGTAATGTGTTGTTCTAATAGCCAGTGCAGTCAGCTTAATGCATGAGCGTAATGTGTTGTTCTAATAGCCAGTGCAGTCTGCTTAATGCATGAGCGTAATGTGTTGTTCTAATAGCCAGTGCAGTCAGCTTAATGCATGAGCGTAATGTGTTGTTCTAATAGCCAGTGCAGTCTGCTTAATGCATGAGCGTAATGTGTTGTTCTAATAGCCAGTGCAGTCTGCTTAATGCATGAGCGTAATGTGTTGTTCTAATAGCCATTGCAGTCTGCTTAATGCATGAGCGTAATGTGTTGTTCTAATAGCCAGTGCAGTCTGCTTAATGCATGAGTGTAATGTGTTGTTCTAATAGCCAGTGCAGTCTGCTTAGGATAATCAGGGATGACATTTTCTCTTTCAACAAAAATTCCATCAAAGCCAAAAGTGTGGTCCCTGGTTAGCCAATGCATTGAGCCCAGTTTTCCTAGAATGAGGCTCATGCTAATGCACTGAGGGAGTTCTGAATATTGTACGGGTAATTGTCATCAGCTGACCTCAGTATACACTGCTGATGGCTGAGTTTTTCCAGTCTGTCATCATATGGAATCAACAATTCATATGAGTCTTGCTCTGGGACAATTGGGCTTAATGCATGTGAATAAAGTGTCTCCGATTAGCCTGAGCAGTCAGCCTTAATGCATTTTTGCTAAGTAGCGACTTCATAAACAAAAAAATACCTTAAAAGCGGAAATTGTCGTCCCTGATTAGCCTGTTCAGACTGCACAAGCTTATCTGTGACAACACTTAACGCAAATGCATAAATCTCTATTTTCCTGTAGGGAGGATTATTAATACAAAACCTTCTTGCCTCAGAAATATGTTGGTGAAAATCATTATTTTACTAGTGTTAGTCCTTTGTAAACAATAAAAAAATCAGCACCAACGAATATGGGGCCTGTTTGTGTTAAAGACATCACCAAATGTTTGTAATTTACACTCAATGTGAGCCTGACTTTGTGAACAAAGGGCATGTACGTAAAGTGTTGTTCAAGATTAGCCTGTGCAATCTGCAGAGAACATAGGGCTTGTACGTAAAGTGTTGTTCAAGATTAGCCTGTGCAATCTGCAGGGAACATAGGGCTTGTACGTAAAGTGTTGTTCAAGATTAGCCAGTGCAATCTGCAGGGAACATAGGGCTTGTACGTAAAGTGTTGTTCAAGATTAGCCTGTGCAATCTGCAGGGAACAAAGGGCTTGTACGTAAAGTGTTGTTCATGATTAGCCTGTGCAATCTGCAGGGAACATAGGGCTTGTACGTAAAGTGTTGTTCAAGATTAGCCAGTGCAATCTGCAGGGAACATAGGGCTTGTACGTAAAGTGTTGTTCAAGATTAGCCTGTGCAATCTGCAGGGAACAAAGGGCTTGTACGTAAAGTGTTGTTCATGATTAGCCTGTGCAATCTGCAGGGAACAAAGGGCATGTACGTAAAGTGTTGTTCATGATTAGCCTGTGCAATCTGCAGGGAACATAGGGCATGTACGTAAAGTGTTGTTCATGATTAGCCTGTGCAATCTGCAGGGAACAAAGGGCTTGTACGTAAAGTGTTGTTCATGATTAGCCTGTGCAATCTGCAGGGAACATAGGGCTTGTACGTAAAGTGTTGTTCATGATTAGCCTGTGCAATCTGCAGGGAACATAGGGCTTGTACGTAAAGTGTTGTTCATGATTAGCCTGTGCAATCTGCAGGGAACAAAGGGCTTGTACGTAAAGTGTTGTTCAAGATTAGCCAGTGCAATCTGCAGGGAACATAGGGCTTGTACGTAAAGTGTTGTTCAAGATTAGCCTGTGCAATCTGCAGGGAACATAGGGCATGTACGTAAAGTGTTGTTCATGATTAGCCAGTGCAATCTGCAGGGAACATAGGGCTTGTACGTAAAGTGTTGTTCAAGATTAGCCAGTGCAATCTGCAGGGAACATAGGGCTTGTACGTAAAGTGTAGTTCAAGATTAGCCTGTGCAATCTGCAGAGAACAAAGGGCATGTACGTAAAGTGTTGTTCAAGATTAGCCTGTGCAATCTGCAGAGAACATAGGGCTTGTACGTAAAGTGTTGTTCAAGATTAGCCTGTGCAATCTGCAGGGAACATAGGGCATGTACGTAAAGTGTTGTTCAAGATTAGCCTGTGCAATCTGCAGGGAACATAGGGCTTGTACGTAAAGTGTTGTTCAAGATTAGCCTGTGCAATCTGCAGGGAACAAAGGGCTTGTACGTAAAGTGTTGTTCAAGATTAGCCTGTGCAATCTGCAGAGAACAAAGGGCTTGTACGTAAAGTGTTGTTCAAGATTAGCCAGTGCAATCTGCAGGGAACATAGGGCTTGTACGTAAAGTGTTGTTCATGATTAGCCTGTGCAATCTGCAGGGAACATAGGGCATGTACGTAAAGTGTTGTTCAAGATTAGCCTGTGCAATCTGCAGGGAACATAGGGCTTGTACGTAAAGTGTTGTTCATGATTAGCCTGTGCAATCTGCAGGGAACATAGGGCATGTACGTAAAGTGTTGTTCAAGATTAGCCTGTGCAATCTGCAGGGAACATAGGGCTTGTACGTAAAGTGTTGTTCATGATTAGCCTGTGCAATCTGCAGGGAACATAGGGCTTGTACGTAAAGTGTTGTTCAAGATTAGCCTGTGCAATCTGCAGGGAACAAAGGGCTTGTACGTAAAGTGTTGTTCATGATTAGCCTGTGCAATCTGCAGGGAACAAAGGGCATGTACGTAAAGTGTTGTTCAAGATTAGCCTGTGCAATCTGCAGGGAACATAGGGCTTGTACGTAAAGTGTTGTTCAAGATTAGCCAGTGCAATCTGCAGGGAACATAGGGCTTGTACGTAAAGTGTTGTTCAAGATTAGCCTGTGCAATCTGCAGAGAACAAAGGGCATGTACGTAAAGTGTTGTTCAAGATTAGCCTGTGCAATCTGCAGAGAACATAGGGCATGTACGTAAAGTGTTGTTCAAGATTAGCCAGTGCAATCTGCAGGGAACATAGGGCATGTACGTAAAGTGTTGTTCAAGATTAGCCAGTGCAATCTGCAGGGAACATAGGGCATGTACGTAAAGTGTTGTTCAAGATTAGCCTGTGCAATCTGCAGAGAACATAGGGCTTGTACGTAAAGTGTTGTTCAAGATTAGCCTGTGCAATCTGCAGGGAACATAGGGCTTGTACGTAAAGTGTTGTTCAAGATTAGCCTGTGCAATCTGCAGAGAACAAAGGGCTTGTACGTAAAGTGTTGTTCAAGATTAGCCTGTGCAATCTGCAGAGAACAAAGGGCATGTACGTAAAGTGTTGTTCAAGATTAGCCAGTGCAATCTGCAGAGAACATAGGGCTTGTACGTAAAGTGTTGTTCATGATTAGCCTGTGCAATCTGCAGGGAACATAGGGCATGTACGTAAAGTGTTGTTCAAGATTAGCCTGTGCAATCTGCAGGGAACATAGGGCATGTACGTAAAGTGTTGTTCATGATTAGCCTGTGCAATCTGCAGGGAACATAGGGCTTGTACGTAAAGTGTTGTTCAAGATTAGCCTGTGCAATCTGCAGGGAACATAGGGCATGTACGTAAAGTGTTGTTCAAGATTAGCCTGTGCAATCTGCAGAGAACATAGGGCTTGTACGTAAAGTGTTGTTCATGATTAGCCTGTGCAATCTGCAGGGAACATAGGGCATGTACGTAAAGTGTTGTTCATGATTAGCCTGTGCAATCTGCAGGGAACATAGGGCTTGTACGTAAAGTGTTGTTCATGATTAGCCTGTGCAATCTGCACAAGCTTATCAGGGAAAACATTTTCCGCCTAAACTAAATTTTTGTTGAGAAGAGAAGGCTTTTAAACTAAAAATACCATAAAAGCGGAATAATGCCATTCATAATCTGGGACAACATTTAACACTCGTACATTGAGACCTGTTTAACCCTAGTGCATCTAATAAGTTTGACATTGAAAACACTCATAGTCATTGAAACATGTTTGGTGTCTCAGATGAAGAAGGAGACCAAGGAGATACTGGGTCACGAGGTCGCACTTGTCCGTTTCTATAGAGACTATCTAGAGTTCCTGGACAGGACTGCTAAAGGTAAAACTGACCTGTAAAATTATTATACTTACCTGAACCTCTTCCAAATATGTGCTTACTGTATTAGTTTGAACCTTTTCATTTTAAACTAGATTGCATCAAAAGCCTTTGGCTTATTGAAAGACTCTTGAGTCTGTGTCCAGGGTAGAACTAGTACTTTGTATCTTTGGAAGAAATCTGAGAAACGCTCCCACAGTCATTCACACTAGGTGAATATACCCACTACACCACTGTAACTTCTTTTGAATGTATAATCTCATGAGATGACCAGTTGACCAGCTATGGTGAAACTGCGACTTTTTCATTGGGGACACAAAAGATTCGCCCATTCATGAAACAGCTTTAAGATCTATTTTAACCCCTCTATATTTTACCTCCCACCCCTAATAGTAAGCTTACACACAAAACAGGTTATTCTTTAGGCAATCATCTTTTCCATTTTCAGTAAAATATTTCTTACAGTCAGGTATTATAAATGAGTTCTCATGTTTTTAAAATATATCACAGGTAACAAAAAGGAAGCAAGTGGTAAGAAGAAGAATAAGAAGAATAAACATGGTAGTGATGAAGCACCCATTCCTGCAGCCACACAGCAGGTCAGCACAAACGCTTCTATGTGCTCTTAAGGCTCAGCACTTGAGCTGCACTCTGGGAAAACAGGGCTAAATGCATGTGCATGAACCGTCGTCCCAGATTAGTCTGTGCAGTCAGCACAGGCTAATTACAGACCTAATTTTCAATGATATTTTGCATTTAAACAAGGACTCTTCTCAATGTAATCCAGACTAGGTGGAATAGTGTGACCCTGATAAGCCTGTGCGGACTGCAGTGGCTCATTTTGTACAACTTTTTACGCACATGCATTAAACCCCAATTTCCCCTAGCATGATTCATATGTATGTTGATTGCAGTCTTCCCTTTAGTGTCTTTGGAAGTAATTCCCAAGTACAGAAAGAAAAATATAATTTAGATTTATAAAATAAATATATATTTCTTCAGTATGAAACTAAATATATTTGTTTTTAAGGGACATCATTTGTAAGGAATTGATCATCAGCCAGTCAGTTTGCCTTGAAACCTGTAGATTATGAATTTGATATTGAATCAGAGAACATTTCAATTATGTTTCTAAATAAAATAATGGGTACCTAGAAACCTATCTACAACAAAACTGTGGTTCCTAAAGAAAATATCTGATAAGAAGGGTTGTCAGATGAACAGATTTCACCCTAAAGATTTTTTAGCAGTATTATAAACAAAAAGATGAAAAGACTGTAATATTGACTGAATATTATTTAAATTTTGCTAATGTTAAATTTTTTATATATACATTTATTATGTCACTGCTCCAGCTAGGCCTAAATTGAAGGGCTAGCACCCTGCCAACACTAGGTCCTACCCTGCCCCCTCAAACCACTGCCATGCGCTTTTGTTGTCTGATTGCATTATAATAAAGCATTTTGAAGGATAGTTTCCATAAATTAGTGCAACAACATTCGCTTATTTTTTTTAATTTTTCTAAAATGCATAGACATGTATACATGTGTGCATTGCTCTTAGAAAACAGGGCTTAATTCATGTTAAACCCTGAATCAGGGAGGTAACTTTTGGCCTAGACTGGATATTTGTGTAGAAGTGAAATACTTAAAAAAAACATTTCGTAAAAGCAGAAAGATTTGTCTCTGATTAGCCTGTGCAATTGCACAGGCTTATCTGGGACAACACTTTACGCACATTCATTAAGCCCCATTTGCTTAGAGCCAGGCACATTTATTATTTTGATCGTCTCTTTGTATACAGAAGCTGAAGCAGCTGTCAGTGCAGTGTCTATGCAGTCTGCTACAGAAACATCCACACTTCAACTACACTAACAACATCATCGCCGTCATCGTGCCATTCATGAACAGCAACAATGAACAGGTAGGTAGCCAGCTGAGAAATCAGTTGAAGTCACAAACATGGCAGGTGGGTAGCCAGCTGAGTGATCAGTTGAAGTCACAAACGTGGCAGGTGGGTAGCCAGCTGAGTGATCAGTTGAAGTCACAAACCTGGCAGGTGGGTAGTCAGCTGAGTGATCAGTTGAAGTCACAAACATGGCAGGTGGGTAGCCAGCTGAGTGATCAGTTCAAGTCAAAAACCTGGCAGGTGGGTAGCCAGCTGAGTGATCAGTTGAAGTCACAAATGTGGCAGGTGGGTAGCCAGCTGAGTGATCAGTTGAAGTCACAAACGTGGCAGGTGGTTAGCCAGCTGAGTGATCAGTTGAAGTCACAAACGTGGCAAATGGGTAGCCAGCTGAGTGATCAGTTGAAGTCACACAACAAAAAGCAGGTGGGTAGTCAGCTGAGTGATCAGTTGAAGTCACAAACATGGCAGGTGGTTAGCCAGCTGAGTGATCAGTTGAAGGCACAAACTTGGCAGGTGGGTAGCCAGCTGAGTGATCAGTTGAAGTCACAAACATGGCAGATGGGTAGCCAGCTGAGTGATCAGTTGAAGTCACACAACAACGAGCAGGTGGGTAGCCAGCTGAGTGATCAGTTGAAGTCACAAACCTGGCAGGTGGGTAGCCAGCTGAGTGATCAGTTGAAGTCACAAACGTGGCAAGTGGGTAGCCAGCTGAGTGATCAGTTGAAGTCGCAAACCTGGCAGGTGGTTAGCCAGCTGAGTGATCAGTTGAAGTCACACAACAACAAGCAGGTGGGTAGCCAGCTGAGTGATCAGTTGAAGTCACAAATGTGGCAGGTGGGTAGCCAGCTGAGTGATCAGTTGAAGTCACAAATGTGGCAGGTGGGTAGCCAGCTGAGTGATAAGTTGAATTCACAAACCTGGCAGGTGGTTAGCCAGCTGAGTGATCAGTTGAAGTCACAAACCTGGCAGGTGGGTAGCCAGCTGAGTGATCAGCTGAAGTCACAAACGAGGCAGGTGGGTAGCCAGCTAAGTGATCAGTTGAAGTCACAAACCTGGCAGGTTGGTAGCCAGCTGAGTGATCAGTTGAAGTCACAAATGTGGCAGGTGGGTAGCCAGCTGAGTGATCAGTTTAAGTCACAAACCTGGCAGGTGGTTAGCCAGCTGAGTGATCAGTTGAAGTCACAAACCTGGCAGGTGGGTAGCCAGCTGAGTGATCAGTTGAAGTCACAAACAAGGCAGGTGAGTAGCCAGCTGAGTGATCAGTTTAAGTCACAAACCTGGCAGGTGGGTAGCCAGCTGAGTGATCAGTTGTAGTCACATAACAATGAGCAGGTGGGAAGCCAGCTGAGTGATCAGTTAAGGTCACAAACGTGGCAGGTGGGAAGCCAGCTGAGTGATCAGTTGAAGTCACAAACGTGGCAGGTGGGTAGCCAGCTGAGTGATCAGTTGAAGTCACAAACGTGGCAGATGGGTAGCCAGCTGAGTGATCAGTTGAAGTCATAAACTGTTGGTAGCCAGCTGAGTGATCAGTTGAAGTCACAAATGTGAGGAGCCAGCTGAGTGATCAGTTGAAGTCACAAAAGTGGCAGGTGGGTAGCCAGCTGAGTGATCAGTTGAAGTCACAAGCGTGGGGTAGCCAGCTTAGTGATCAGTTGAAGTCACAAACGTGGCAGGTGGGTAGCCAGCTGAGTGATCAGTTGAAGTCACAAATGTGGCAGGTGGGTAGCCAGCTGAGTGATCAGTTGAAATCACACAACAATGAGCAGGTGGGTATCCAGCTGAGTGATCAGTTTAAGTCCCAAACGCGGCAGGTGGGTAGCCAGCTGAGTGATCAGTTGAAGTCACAAACGTGGTAGGTGGGTAGCCAGCTGAGTGATCAGTTGAGTTCACAAACGTGGCAGGTGTTAAGCCAGCTGAGTGATCAGTCGAAGTCACAAACGGTGGGTAGCCAGCTGAGTGATCAGTTGAAGTCACAAACCTTGCAGGTGGGTAGCCAGCTGAGTGATCAGTTGAAGTCACAAACATGGCAGGTGGGTAGCCAGCTGAGTGATCAGTTGAAGTCACAAACATTGCAGATGGGTTTCCAGCTGAATGATCAGTTGAAGTCACAAACGGTGGGTAGCCAGCTGAGTGATCAGTTGAAGTCACAAATGTGGGGAGCCAGCTGAGTGATCAGTTGAAGTCACAAACATGGAAGGTGGGTAGCCAGCTGAGTGATCAGTTGAAGTCACAAACGAGGCAAGTGGGTAGCCAGCTGAGTGATCAGTTGAAGTCACAAAAGGTGGGTAGCCAGCTGAGTGATCAGTTTATGTCACAAACCTGGCAGGTGGGTAGCCAGCTGAGTTACCAGTTGAAGTCACAAACGTGGCAGGTGGGTAGCCAGCTGGGTGATCAGTTGTAGTCACAAACGTGGCAGATGGGTAGCCAGCTGAGTGATCAGTTGAAGTCACAAACGGTGGGAAGCCAGCTGAGTGATCAGTTGAAGTCACAAACATGGCAGGTGGGTAGCCAGCTGAGTGATCAGTTGAAGTCACAAACATGGCAGGTGGGTAGCCAGCTGAGTGATCAGTTGAAGTCACAAACGGTGGGTAGCCAGCTGAGTGATCAGTTGAAGTAACAAACGTGGCAGGTGGGTAGCCAGCTGAGTGATCAGTTGAAGTCAAAAACGTGGGGTAGCCAGCTGAGTGATCAGTTTAAGTCACAAACGTGGGGTAGCCAGCTGAGTGATCAGTTGAAGACAAAAATGTGGCAGGTGGGTAGCCAGCTGAGTGATCAGTTGAAGTCACAAACGGTGGGTAGCCAGCTGAGTGATCAGTTGAAGTCACAAACGTGGGATAGCCAGCTGAGTGATCAGTTGAAGTCACAAACGAGGCATGTGGGAAGCCAGCTGAGTGATCAGTTAAGGTCACAAACGTGGCAGGTGGGCAGCCAGCTGAGTGATCAGTTAAGGTCACAAACATGGCAGGTGGGAAGCCAGCTGAGTGATCAGTTTAAGTCACAAACGAGGCATGTGGGTAGCCAGCTGAGTGATCAGTTGAAGTCACAAACGTGGCAGGTGGTTAGCCAGCTGAGTGATCAGTTGAAGTCACAATCATAGCAAGTGGGTAGCCAGCTGAGTGATCAGTTGAAGTCACACAACAACGAGCAGGTGGGTAGCCAGCTGAGTGATCAGTTGAAGTCACAAACGTGGCAGGTGGGTAGCCAGCTGAGTGATCAGTTGTAGTCACAAACGTGGCAGGTGGGTAGCCAGCTGAGTGATCAGTTGAAGTCACAAACATGGCAGGCTGGTAGCCAGCTGAGTGATTTGTTGAAGTCACAAACGTGGCAGGTTGGTAGCCAGCTGAGTCACCTGTTGAAGTCACAAACGTGGCAAGTGGGTAGCCAGCTGAGTGATCAGTTGAAGTCACAAACGTGGCAAATGGGTAACCAGCTGAGTATTCAGTTGAAGTCACAAATCTGGCAGGTGAGTAGCCAGCTGAGTGATCAGTTGAAGTCACAAATGTGGCAAGTGAGTAGCCAGCTGAGTGATCAGTTGAAGTCACAAACGTGGCAGGTGGGTAGCCAGCTGAGTGATCAGTTGAAGTCACAAACGTGGCAGGTGGGTAGCCAGCTGAGTGATCAGTTGAAGTCACAAATGTGGCAGGTGGGTAGCCAGCTGAGTGATCAGTTGAAGTCATGAACGTAGCAGGTGGGTATCCAGCTGAGTGATCAGTTGAAGTCACAAATGTGGCAGGTGGGTAGCCAGCTGAGTGATCAGTTGAAGTCACAAACGTGTAATGTAGCCTTGCACTGGGAAAACGGGTTTAATGCATATACGTACAGTATCTTCTCAGATTAGCCTGTGCATTGCGCACAGGCTAATCTGGGATGACTCTTTTAATCTGAATGTGATTTTGGCTAAAAGGAGCCTTTCAGTAAATGAAAAATTCCTTAGAGACGAAAAGTGTAATCCATGATTAGTCTGTGCAGACTGCAAATGCTTATCTGGGATGACACTTTAAGCACATGCAGTTAGACCAGTTTTCGTAGAGTGAGGATTAATTATATGTAATTTCTTATGATTAGACTTTGGGCATGTGTAATTTGTATTATTCTGCTGTAAAAATTGCTAAATCAAGACCCCTTTTTCATATGCCTTTTGTGACCGTTCTTTGTCCGTCGTCCGTCCATCCGTTAACATTTGTTCGTAAACACTCTAGAGGCCACATTTATTGTCCGATCTTCATGAAACTTGGTCAGAAGATTTGTCCCAATGATATCTTGATCGAGTTCGAAACTGGGTCATGATGGGTCAAAAACTAGGTCACTAGGTAAAAAAAAAGACAAACCTTGTAAATGCTGTAGAAGTCACATTTAATGCCCAATCTTCATGTAACTTAGTCTAAATGTCTGTCTTAATGATATGTTGGTTGAGTTCAAAAGTGGTTCCGGTCAGTTGAAAAACATTGCCGCCAGTGGGCGGGGCAGTTTTCCCTATATGGCTAAAGAGAAACCTTGTAAACACTCTAGAAGTCACAATTTCGGCCCAATCATCATGAAAGTTAATCAAAACATTGGTTTTATTGATATGTCGGACGAGTTCAACAATGGTCCAGATTGGTGAAAAAACATGGCCGCCAGTGGGCAGGGCATTTTTCTCTTTATTTATATAGTGAAAACATGTGAACACTCTAGAAGTCACATTTTTTGCCCAATTTTCATGAAATTTGGTCAGAACATTTTTTTTCTTGATAAGAGAGTTGAGTTGGAAAATGGTTCCGGTCAGTTGAATAACATGGCTGCCGGAGGGGGGGGGGGCATTTTTCTTATATTTATAGAGTAAAAAAAAGCTTGTGAACACTCTAGAAGTCACATTTTTTGCCCAATCATCATGAAACTTGGTTTTATATATATCTCAGATGAGTTTGCAAATGGTCCCGATGGGTCAATAAACATGGCTGCCAGGGGGGTTGGGACAGTTTTCCTTATGTGACTATATAGAGAGAAACCTTGTGATCGAACACTATAGAAGTCACATATTTTGCCTAATCATTGTGAAACTTAGTCAATACATGTACATGGTTTTATTGATTTCTTGGACAAGTTGGAAAATGGCTCAGATTGGTGAAACACACTTTTTAGCTCACCTGATTGCTCAGGTGAGGTTTTAGGATTGGTCTTTGTCCGCTGTCCGTCTGTCCACATTTGGTTTGTAAACACTCTAGCAATCACATTTCTCAAGCATTCTTTATCAAAGTTGCTGAAAGATCTCAGTCAAGTTTGATGATGAGCAAAATCACATAATTAATGCCATAATTATTGCCCTTAGATTGTCCACATTTTCATTATATTATACAAAATCCTTGTAAGCAAAGTTTGCTGTTTGGTAAGGGGGTCAACTCAAAATATAGGTCACCATTTCAAAAACAAAAACACTCTGTTTGGTTCAATAATGATGAAACTTGACCAGGATGTTTGTCTGGTCGATATCTAGGTCAAGTTTGACATTAGGTAAAGATTGAATGAACTGAACTTGCATTGTCCAAACATTTTCGTATTTACCTTGTACACTCTAACTAAAAGTAAAACTCAATATCTATGTAACATAGACCTTTAAACAGGCATATTTTGTGACAAGTTTGCACTCATGTTCAGCTTACAGTGTCTGTAACATGATTATTACAACAATCTAAATTAATGATATGTGGCTTGGTGGTGGTGGGGGGGGGGGGGGGGGTATTCATCACTACTGCCACAAGCTTTTGTTTGGTTTGGAGTCACATGCAGTTTTGAGATGTTTTTATTGAGTTTACATTGTATATCACACAGGGTCTTTGTCATTTTAAAGATTTGAATTGGTTACAAAGAATTAAATAAAAAATTTATGGTTATCTTAAATTTGTTTGATCATGTGATTGTTTGTTTACTGAAAACTAAAAAAAAAAAAAGAGAGTTTTTTTTCACTTAAAAGATCTCAAAAGCCATGTTTAAGTGTGTGATTTTTTAGTAATCTTATATTTTGATTTTGCAGATTTCCGATACAGCGTGTAACTGTGTACGACAGCTGTTCAAGACAGACAAAAGTGGTCATGTGATTCTAGAGGTTAGTAATTTATTGTATGTTTCATCATTTTCCACTTGCTGAATGTTAACTCCTGCATGACATGAAAGTTAGTCTCAGTGAAATTCTTGTGCCTCACTGGAAACACATAAAATATCTGATTTTCCATCATTCTTGACAAAACTATATCACACACTCCAACAAAGGTTTTTACAAACACTGCTGGTGGCAATTCTTGACTACACAAAAACTAAGATATGTAAATTGTTTAATGTTTATACGCCTATCATCTTGATACTGGTGCCATATGAGCCGCGTCTTGCGAAAATGGGTCTTATACCATATGAATCTAGCCTAACTCCCGACCAGCCTGTGCAATCAGCAGTCTGGTCAGTAGCTTTGCTGTACACTAAAAAGAAACACAATTTTGTGTGTCTCATAAGGGAAAGGGTAGTTCCTGACCAGACTGCGTGGATGCGGCTATTTTGGACGCATATGGTGTAAGACACATTTTCATATGAGGTGGCTCGAATAAATATTGTCCTTGTTGTCCTTCCATTGGGTTCTTTAGGATTGGTGCAGTAAATTTTACAGTTTTATCTCGCACTTACACCAATTCTAAAACTTTTGTATGCTTTTATGTTGACTTTTACCCAATGTAGACACGGAATAATTCAACGCAAACATATGTAATAGGTTACTATTGATGTGACATATTTAGTTTTGCACTAATTTAGTCTAGCATCAACACTTCTTGCTGCAACTCTTTGATAGTTACACAGTTGTTGTTGTTAATGACATTTCCTTATCCACCTTGCAGTCCATAATGATTGAATATTATTGGGTCTCATATCGCAAGAAAACTTTGCTGGATTGGTGTTTATTTTATCATCATCCAAACATGGTCCGTGTTATTTTGCAGATAACCAAGTGTGTTGGGAGAATGATAAAGGCTAGAGATTACAGAATTCAGCCCAAGGTGAGTACAGGTTTATCACTAGGCTGGTTAGCTAGAGTTAGTTTAGTTTAAACCTATTTATTTTAGCACAATTGCATTGAAATCCTCAGGCTTATTGAAACGCTCTCGAGTCCGTTTCCTATGCCTAGAACCAGTACTTGGTGTCTTTGGAGGAAATCTAAAAAACACCCCCACAGTGGGGATGGAACCCATGACCACCCAGTCGCTAGGCGGACACCTTATCCATTAAACCACTGCGACCTAGAGTTGTAGACTGGGCTGTCAAGAGTTACATGTTCAAGCCCCAAGTTATAACTTGAACACATTCAGATAAGTCATGGAATATAATTTCTACAGCCATTTATATCTCTCAGATTCAAGTAGGGTTATAAGTTAAGTACATATAATGGTACTAAACCTGTTTAACCCAGGAATGAGTTAGAAGGTTTACTTACTGCCATTTTAGGACCGGAACACTATATTACCGGTAATAATTCTTACAAACATTTCAACTTCTCAAGGAATTAAGCAAAACTGAGTGGCATATAAGGTCGTATTTATTACACTTGTTGAATACAGTAACAATGTGCAGTATTTAAATCTATATTTGATATGCCGCTGTGGCGTAGTGAATATGGTGTCCATCTACTCTAGCCACCAGTATGTCATTTTTATCCTGTCTCTGTTGAAAACATTGACCAAATAAAGCAGGGTCGAATAAATTTTCCTATCTCCGGTCAACAGGAAGTAGTGTATTCCTACGCAGGCTGTGACGATTAACATGTTCTAATATTTGACCTTTGAAATTTATAGGGATGCATCATGAATGTTATCGTTATATTATATACCGGTATCATCCTGTTTTCTTTTTTAAAATGTATTACCAAACCAGCTTTCCGTATTTATCATTTTCATCTACTTGATTACGCAATTTATGACGTATCTACTACAGTGTTACGTCATTTCTCTGACGAAACATACTATCTAGTTGCTCTCAGGATTTTAGGGACAACAATTTTGACATGGTGGTTTTAACAGTATTTTTAAATATTTTTAAAGCATTGAACGAATCATACACCACTTTCGGATTGTGTGTTTGTCGTTCATTATCGTTGTAAATGCATTGTTATAAGCAACGGATTAAAGTTGTCATAAAAGTAAATAAAATTTAGTATTTGTTTTGATGCTGCATTTTTTAAATTTCATTTAAACCAAGAAAAAGATCACATTCCCGATTCGTTTTTAATTTCTTTGCATATTTTCAATAGGAAAGTATGTAAATTAATAGTTTTAAGTGGAACTATTTTTACATTACACAATCGGTAGTAATTCGGTCGTATGGAATGTTGTGTACATGTAGGAGGCTCGACAAGAATAATTATATTGTAATGACAATTTGTCTTTGATAAAATGTGTCAATGGCATGAAACAGGATAAATAGAATACATGGTTGGTGCCGAAATGGATAAAGTTTATCCGGTTCGGCCTGAAAAAGAAAAATAGGGCTCGCTAAGACTCGCCCTATTTTCTTTTTCCAAGCCTCACTGGATAAACTTTCTCCATCTCAGCACCAACCATGTATTCTCTATATTCATTCCTATTGTTGGAGTGATCTTGGTATATCCCCCAAAGACACGTAGTACTTGTTCTACCGGACTTGAGAGATTTTCAAAATGCCTTCAACTAAACTAACAAAGTACTCTCTGTCTACTACAGGTGCTCAACACTTTTCTGAGCCTGCGCATCAAGGAGGTGAGCTACACCGACCCGGTTACGAAGGAGGAGGAGAAAAAGAAGCAAAATAGCGAGAAGCTGTCACGCAGGGAGCGGAAGGTATGCTGATAGCCTGTGCAGTCTACACAGGCTAATCATCAGACGATTGTTTACGCCTAAAATTTCATTTTAAAAAGACTGCCTTTAAACAAAAAAGTGGTAAAGTGGTGTCCCTGACTGCACAGGTAAATCTGGGATGACATTTTATGCACAAACATGAAATATTAAACCCTATTTTCCCAAGGCATATGTATGCTCAAATGTGTGAAATCTTTAGCTTTTGTCTTTAAATAGATTTTTTTGTTGTCTCAAACTCATTAATCAAAGTTAAGGCTTAATCTTCAGTTTACTAAATAAGCAAATGTCTACAAAGTAACACATTTTGCTTTACGTATATTAATGTTTGATAACATTTTTTTTCTTCATTAAGCTCAAAGAAATTTCAAAAATGTGAAGACATTTAATATACCAGGAGCAAGGTGAATTTGAATTAGAAAATTATAGTGCTACATGTCCTAGTTTCTGGACACAACACTATCAGCTTTTATTGCATTATTATGAACTTTCTCGTCTCACGCTTATTTTAATGAGATAAACCAGATTGTATGTATCTCAGAGAAAAACCAGATTGTATGTATCTCAATAAAAATTTATGTTTTTTTTTTCTTCAGCTGAAGAAAAAAGAAATGTTTATAGCTCGAGATCTGGAGGAAACCAGGGCTACAGAAGACAAGAGGAAACGATTAAAGCTGGTACATCATACACATTATTTGATGAGGTTGCATTGTAATGATAAAAATCGTTACTAATCAGATACGAACTTTGACATGTTTGTAGTCCCTAAGAATATCAATTTAAGTTAAAGACCTTTCTTACTAGATTCAGGTTATAAAGGCTTCATATCCAACCCTGAGATACTTATGAGCAGCAAACAGCATGAAACCTGAACAGACTGAGAAACTTTGCTTCATATTGGAAAAGGGTTAAAACTGTTTTGGTGACTTTCATACTTATGTTTTTCTTTTTTTATCTATTTTTTTATTAAGAAAAAACGAATTATATATTTTTTTTCTATTTATTATATAAGAATGTATGATATTGTGATGTACTGTGAAACCATTTATTTTCGTCGACACAAAATTTCGCCCTTTTCATAAAAATGACTATTTTGTCCGCTCTTAAATTCGTCCATTTCTGGTTTTGAAAAAAAAAATACGTCCGATTTGTTTGTAATACATGTAATACGCGGTTGCGAAAAAATCGTGCTGGGGAAAGAGAGGTGACACTTGGTAGTCATTTGCAGGAGGTGGGCCTTGTTTGGCATATGCAAATTAACAAGTCTGTTATTTAAGGTGATAGTATCTGTCCCTTATTATTTTATGTCATTGACTCGTTCTTTGTTATGATTAGCGGATAAGTGGGACTGAATAATCGTTAACGAGTGTTTTAAACAACGAAGCCAATTAGTTTTTTTCCATTTCTATCACGGTCAAACTGATAAAAATCTTACCTTTATCGGCGCCAATTAAAACCAAACAACCAAACACAAATCAAAATGTTCTTTATTAATTTGTAACAAAGCGCAGAATATATTTCAGTCAGGTGTTGATCACACATCGTCATATTTTAATTGCGTTTAATAGTATTGTCTTTAATCCTGATTCGCCGCGTGTAGGCTGTATAATCTGCAACACCCCGGAAAGCTGTATAATCTGCAACACCCCGGAAAAACACAATACACACCATGGGTAATAAAGTTGTTAACAATTAGCGCTAATCAACACTACTATACCTAAACGAAGATGACGCATTCAATACAGCCTTATTGCATTCGCGTTTTACAGGAAATGTCAGTTGTCAGTACACTGTATAATGAACACCCCTTTGTGTCAAAACCGGATTTAACTTGAGTGTGAATAGTCGACTGTTTCATGTTCTTTGTATCAATACCATCTGTGTATCTGTATTATAAGTATACCAGTCAACAAACAAGGTGCGCGCTTCCGCATATGGGTATTCGGACGTTCAAAAAATTGACCTACGGTTTAGCGTTCACGCCGTCGAACGCATTAAGCAATATAACTCGTTTTTTTTTCACTATTTCTTTATTTGCAAAAAATACTAGTGGCTTATAACTTACCTTGCAATCTTTTTTTCTCGCATATTGGGAGTGTGGGAGTGTTAATTTCGAGCCCTGTGTATATGCGTGGATTACGCTGGATTTAAATGCCTCATGCCTACGGTAATTCAGTCTTATTTGTTTCAAATATGGGACATTATTGTTCGTTAGGATCTTGAATTCGTCCGTTGGTCGAAGGACGAAAAAGGCGAAAATTAATGTCGGACGAATAATAATGGTTTCACAGTAAATCTTTCACTATTTTCAGCACACAGAGACAATTCAGACTGTGTTCCTGACATATTTCCGTATCTTGAAGAAGGCGACCCACTCTGTTCTCTTCCCTTCTGTTCTCGAAGGTCTTGCAAAGTAAGTGGTGCTTAAATTGTAAAACAAAAATGTTCATTTGTAAAATGTCTACAAAAGAAGTGTCTTAAAAATTCTCAAAGAATGTGGATGGGGGTTTTGTAAGAAAAAAATGAAAAACAAAATGGAAATGAATACATATTATTTCCATTATTTTTTGTCTTTAGACAATTAAAAAAAAGATAAAAGTAAGCAACACCCACATAAATTGTGTGGGGTGGTTCATGAAATCAATTATGTGGTCAATCTCTCCTTAATTCTGATTTAACTCTTTCCCACTAAAAAACAAAGTGAGAATGGCTTTTTGCAAAAAGCAGTTAACCAGAACAGCCTGCGAGTAACTGGCAGTCTGTTCTGTTTGGAGATACAGCCTTACAAACTTGAATCTAGTAAGAAAGGTCTTAAAGTTATTTATTTATTTATTAAATATATTAATATTTATAACTTTCTCAGGGACTACAAATGTTTGAAAATACATATCTAAGTGGTAAAGGGTAAAGAAGGCCAGGTTTCAGTTACTGGTATAAAATTTGCATTTGGTACTGGTATCACAGTAAAAAAGTTAGTTGTTAAATTGACCACTGTGTTAACTGACCGCTTTGATGACATGTCTGAAATACTTTCCAAAAAGGCAAAAAATTCAACAAAACAAACAAACAAAGCAACACAGGCAAAACAACAAAATGACGTGTAAGTGCTTACCAGGATTTACTGAGACTTGACAACATGGTATTGGAATGTGAATTCTGGCTGTAACCTCCAGATATATTTCATTATTTCATGATAATTTCCATGTATTTATGCATTTGTACGCAAGGTTATCAATATTGTATCTTTGTATAATATAATTTCATGAGGTACGAAATGTAATTAAAGATTAATTAGCAATTCATTTTTGAAGAATCAGACAACTGTCACTCGGTCATTCTCATTTGACAAAACATGCTGCTTTAATTTTATAAAACATGCAAATAAAACAATTAAAAATAAATCATGCACTCGTGATTAATCTTGCCTTGAATAGTTTAATAGTTTAGTTGTGAATAATCATTTTTCTTAATAAAACAAGTTTGATTGCCTTACAAACTATAAAACAAGTGATCAATCTTTGCTCAATGCTTCAGACTAATTAATTTTTTATTGTCATGTCATTGTTATGTTATTCATTTTTAAAAATGATTTAATCAGCAAAGTGATATATCACAGATTACAGTATAGCAAAAAGATTTTTTTTAAACACTGATTATGAGGAATGAGACATCAAACTCCGAATGGACTTCATTTTTGTTATTTTCTTAAACAAAATTGTTTATCATAAGTTTATGTCATGTTCTGATGTATTTTTAGCTCAGCTGTTTTCGGAAAAAACCGAGGTATTATCATAGGCAGCTTGTCATCCGGTGTCATGCTAAAACCTTGACATTTTGTTAACCTTTTGAACATTGGCTCTAAAATCAAAGTGCTTCCACCTACCCGGTACAAATTTGAAACTTCATACGTAGATGCACCTTGATGAGTTTTACATGCCACACCCGTGTTTGGGTCACAAGGTCAAAGGTCAAGGTCACTGTGACCTCTAAAAAAATAATTCTGACAAGCTTTCATTTATTCAAAACTGCACCAGCAGCCGAGCGTTGGCACCCGTTATGCGGTGCTCTTGTTATGTCCCCCAGTCTATACTGGGGCTAGTCTATACTGGGGGGACACATTGTTTTTGCCCTGACTGTTGGTTTGTTAGCGTCAAACTTTAACATCCTTCAAGGTCATAAGTTAAATATATGGTGGGGGGGGGGACATAGTGTTTCACAAACACATCTTGTTTTAAATATTTTGCCTATACTTTTAGTATAATTAATACTTTTACATGACTTACATTAACAGTGTTGTTGTTGTTTTTTCATTTGTTCATTTTGACTGTATACAAACTGTGTTCGTTCATATTCATTGTAATTCTTTTTTTTTGAGGATTTACAAAAATATCCAACTTTACCTCCACTTTTGTTGTAAAATCTTTTTTAATGATGCAATTATATATGCAAGTGTCAATTTATACCTACAATTCATCTAAATTAATGCATGCAACAGGTAAAATTGCATATAATGCAATGTTGAAAAAGCGCAGTTTATTCCTAGATTGATGTCTTATTCAAACTTCACATTATAGTGTGTGTAAAAAATAAATGTCTGTCTTGTCTTAATGTGCTTATTTGTATTCAGGTTTGCACACATGATCAATGTGGATTTCTTTGAAGACCTATTTGCTGTATTCAACAAGTTGATAGCTACAGAGGTGAGGGTAGCTTTATCTTGTTTTAAACATTCATTAATATTCATGTTCATGGTTTTTGTTCTGTTTTTAATGTTCTTGAATCTATATGCATTATTTTACTGAATTCAAGTTTAAAAAACGTTTTATCGCAATGAACTTTTCAGATAAAATTGTCTTTTCCTATTTGAAATGAAGACAAAACAGAGTCTTTTTTCAAGCAAAAATAAATACATTAATTCATTAAAAGTCTTCATGGGATTCAGTGTTTCCCCCGATAGGGTGGCATAAAGCAGTCTAACTATCAGTCCTGCATTTCGGCTTTCTTTTTTCGAGTTTTTTTTTACCTAAGGCTTTGAGATATTTACCTGATTTTTGGTATGTGAGTCTACCTGCATGAGGTGCAGATTGAGATCCAGTTTTGTACTGGTTCATTGGTTTTTAGCTCACCTTATTGCTCAGGTGAGCTTTTCTGACCGGTCTTTGTCCGTCATATGTCCGTCCGTCCGTCAATCTGTCCGTCCGTAAACATTTGCTCGTAAACACTCTAGAGGCCACATTTCTTGTCCCATCTTCATGAAACTTGGTCAAAAGCTTTGCTCCAATAAAATCTCGGCGAGTTCGAAACTAGGTTGTGCCGGGTCAAAAACTAGGTCACTAGGTAAAAAAAAAAGAAAAACCTTGTAAACACTGTAGAAGTCACATTTTATGTTCAATCTTCATGTAACTTTGTTAAAATGTTTGTCTTAATGATATCTTGATTGAGTGGTTCCTGTGTGTTGAAAAACATGGCCACCAGTGGGCGGGGCAGTTTTCCTTATTTGGCTATAGAGAAACCTTGTAAACACTCTAGAAGTCACAATTTTAGCCCAATCATCATGAAAGATGGTCAAACACAATGTTTTATTGATTTCTTAGACGAGTTCGAAAATGGTCCAGATCGGTGAAAAAACATGGGGCAGTTTTCTCTATATGTATATAGAGAAAACATGGGAACACTCTAGAAGTCACATTTTTGGTCCAATGTTCATGAAATTTGGTCAGAACATGTGTTTTTTGGATATGACAGTTGAGTTCGAAAATGGTTCGGATCAGTAAAAAAGCATGGCCGCTGGGGGGGGGGGTCATTTTCCTTATGTTTATATAGTAATAACAGCTTTTGAACACTATATAGTTTATCATGTCAAGGGAAGTAACTGCAAATGAAAAATTATGTTGAATTGACAGAGTTGTCTCCCTTTTTTAAATATTTTGTTTTAAGCACAAGAAGATTAAGTGGAATTAATTATAAATGATAGTTTTACATTCTGCTAGATAGCAAACTTTTGAATATGTTTTTTATTGTTTAATGATTCTGTACAATATGGCATTCTTTTGTCACACAATTAAAGCGAGACTATACGATTTTTATATGTGTTAAATTGTAATATATTGATAAATACATGTTACAATAACACAAAATAGGCAAGATATTGAAGATGAATTTCATAAAATGCAGCAAAGAAAAATTAGCGCCCCAAGCTGATGGTGACGAAGATATTTCATACATATTTTCCTACAATAACCGAAGAATTCGTCTTTTTATTAGGATCAGAGTTAGTGTTCGTGTGTGTCGAATGAATAGACATCGCTGCAGGAATTTAAAAACAACCATAAAACTAAATTAAGATTCACATCGTACATGCATGATATACATTCTGGCGAATTCGACTGTATAGACATTTTCGATTTCAGAATTAAATATCTCGCTTATTTCGCATTTTTCGACACATGTTCTTCTTAAGTTTTATTTTAAATTATATTGAAATGTTTGACCTTGTTAACACTCTTGAGGTCACATTTATTTTTCGATCATCATAAAACTTGGTCTGAAGATTTGTCCCAATGATATCTTGGATGAGTTCGAAAATGGTTTTTGTTGCTTTAAAAACATGGCCACCAGGGGCTGGATATTTTTCCTTATATGGCTATATATGGCTTTAGTAAAACCTTGTTAACACTTTAGAGGCCACATTTATTGTCCAATCTTCATGAAATTTGGTCAGAAGATTGGTCTCAATGATATCTTGAGTGAGTTCAAAAATAATTATGTTTGCTTGAAAAACATGGCTTCCAATGGGGCGGGGCATTTTTCCTTATACGGCTATAGTAAAATCTTGTTAACACTCTAGTTTTATTTAATTCAGTTGCCCAATCTTCATGAAATTTGGTCAGAACATTTGTGTCCTGTGTAGTAAAGTTTGGTTTTATTATGTCAGTATTATGTACCATTAACTGTTTTATTTAATTTTTCATAACACAGAATTTTCATAATTAACAACTGTTTTAGTCATTATTACTTATGGTAAGCCTATCAACTAAGAGAAAGCTGAAATGAAGACAACATGTACACAATTTTGCAGTATCTATCTCCATTGTTTAACCTGCTGAGTCATATTTCCCAATCTATTTTTAGTTCTGCTCTAGAATTTGTTGGACCCCAGATATTGATCATTGCAGTGTGTAACTATTTACCACTCAGCTTACTGACCCTCTCACTGTGCTGTATGCCAGATGTTAATATCAGTGGTCTGTAATAAAAGCTGGTTGAACTGTTTGATATATTTTAAGCTCACCTGATTGCTCAGGTGAGCTTTTGTTACCGGTCTTTGTCCATCGTATGTTGTCCGTTAACATTTGCTCGTAAACACTCTAGAGGCCTAATTTCTTGTCCCATCTTCATGAAACTTGGTCAGAAGCTTTGTCCCAATGAAATCTCGGCCGAGTTCGAAACTGGGTTGTGCCTGGTCAAAAACTAGGTCACTAGGTCAAAAGAAAGAAAAACCTTGTAAACACTGTAAAAGTCACATTTCATGCCCAATCTTCATGTAACTTTGTCAAAATGTTTGTCTTAATGATATCTTGGTTGAGTTCAAAAGTGGTTCCGATCCGTTGAAAAACACGGCCGCCAGTGGGCAGGGCAGTTTTCCTTATTTGGCTATAGAGAAACCTTGTAAACACTCTAGAAGTCACAATTTTTGCCCAATCATCATGACAGTTGGTCAAAACATTGGTTCAATTGATGTCTAGGACGAGTTTGAAAATGGTCGGGATCAGTGAAAAAACATGGCCGCCAGTGGGCAGGGCATTTTTCTCTATATGTATATAGTGGCAGTTTTCCCTATTTGGCTTTAGAGAAACCTTGTAAACACTCTAGAAGTCACAATTTTTGCCCAATCATCATGAAAGTTAGTCAAAACATTGGTTTTATTGATATCTCAGACGAGTTTGAAAATGGTCGGGATTGGTGAAAAAACATGGCTGCCAGTGGGCGGGGCATTTTTCTCTGTATGTATAGAGTGAAAACATGTGAACACTGTAGAAGTCACAATTTTAGCCCAATTTTCATGAAATTTGCTCAGAACATTTGTTTCCTTGATACGAGAGTTGAGTTCAAAAATGGTTCCAGTCAGTTGAATCACATGATTGCTGGGAGGGGGCAGTTTTCTCATTATGCCCCCCCCCCCCCTTTCGAAGAAGAGGGGGTATATTGTTTTGCTCATGTCGGTCCGTCCGTCCACCAGATGGTTTCCAGATGATAACTCAAGAGCACTTATGCCAAGGATCATGAAACTTCATAGATATATTGATCATGACTCGCAGATGACCCCTTTTGATTTTCAGGTCACTAGGTCAAAGGTCAAGGTCACTGTGACCCAAAGCAGTGAAATGGTTTCCAGATGATAACTCAAGAACGCTTATGCCTAAGATCATGAAACTTCATAGCTACATTGATCATGACTCGCAGATAACCCCTATTGATTTTCAGGTCACTAGGTCAAAGGTCAAGGTCACGATGACCCGAAATAGTCAAATGGTTTCCAGATGATAACTCAAGAACGCTTAGGCCTAGGATCATGAAACTTTATAGGTATATTGATCATAACTTGTAGATGACCCCTATTGATTTTTAGGTCACTAGGTAAAAAGTCAAGGTCACGATGACCCAAAATAGTAAAATGGTTTCCGGATGATTACTCAAGAACGCTTATGCCTAGGATCATGAAACTTCAAAGGTACATTGATCATGACTCGTAGATGACCCCTATTGATTTTCAGGTCACTAGGTCAAGGTCACGGTGACCCGAAATAGTAAAATGGTTTCCAGATGATAACTCAAGAATGCTTATGCCTAGGATCATGAAACTTTATAGGTACATTGATCATGACTCGAAGATGTCCCCTATTAATTTACAGGTCACTAGGTCAAAGGTCAAGGTCGGGGTGACCTGAAATAGTAATATGGTTTCTGGATGATAACTCAAGAACGCTTATGCTAAGGATCATTGAACTTCATAGGTACAATTATCATGACTCGCAGATGACCCCTATTGATTTTCAGGTCACTAGGTCAAAGGTCAAGGTCATGGTGACCTGAAATAGTAAAATGGTTTCTGGATGATAACTCACGAACGCTTATGCCTAGGTTCATGAAACTTCACAGGTATATTGATCATGACTCGCAGATGACCCCTATAGATTATTAGGTCACTTGGTCAAAGGTCAAGGTCACAGTGCCAAATAACGTACTCACACAATGGCTGTCAAGGTCACGGTGACTCAACTTAGAAAAATGGTTTCTGGATGATAACTCAAGAATGCTTACGCCTAGGATCATGAAACTTCATAGGTATATTGATCATGACTCGCAGATGAAATAATGATGAAACTTGACCAGGATGTTTGTCTGGACAATATCTAGGTCAAGTTTGACATTTGTTAAAGATTGAATGAAACGACTCCTCTCAGGTGAGCGAACTAGGGCGATCTTGGCCCTCTTGTTTGTGAAATTAGGGGCCGTGGGCTTAACCCTTTCAGCGCCGGAACCGAATTTTAAAGGCCTTTGCACACAGTTTGGATCCAGATGAGACGCCACAGAACGTGGCGTCTCATCAGGATCCAAACTGTTTGCTATTCTTATAGTATTCTTTGACTAAAAATCGAAGAAAATGGTAATTTTTGAAATTCAGCAGACAACATTTAAGCAGACGACAAATTTCCCATTATGCAAAGGGTTAAATATGTTACCTACAATAACATACAGACTTTTTTGCTTAACGCTTGCATATGTTTAACCTGATTTTTGGTGTGAAGGTTGATATACAATACTGACCGATCAAGTTTGAGGTTCATTACAATTCATTGATAGTTGACAAATTTATGTGCCATAGACGTGGGGATTTTCTTTAAAATAATACTTTTCTGTATATCTTTTTGCACAATGCTTTGAGATATTTACCAGATTTTTGGTGTGTTTACCTGCCTGACTTTCAGATCAAGGTTGAGATGTTTTACATATGTAGCATTTTTAAACAAAAGTGGAATGAGGGGGGCATATGCAGAGGACCTTTGTAATACATACTTGCTTTGGTAATTGCACTTTTGTCATGTTTACCCAAAAGCACAATTTTAGCACAGTGTAACCTTTTGTCACGTAATCGGATGTACTTTAGTGAAGATAAAACAAGTCTCTGATGTCTAAAATATTTCTTTTATTTTGCTCTATTCTCTAACACCAAAATTGTACTATAATAATTTCAAAGTCCAAGTAAATAACATAACGTGAATAATTCCTAAGAGAAAGCGAGACCCCGTCTGCCTATTTTGAGGATTATTTATACTGATCCCGTTGTGTATTCGCTTAATTCGTGACCCACGCCTGTCAACAAGTAATGGACGTCAATGTGTGTATCTTGACGTATATAGACAGATGATGTATGATCCCTACAGATTTTACACCGCCTGTAATCGCGGGCCCCTATGTAATTTGACAAGCCAATTTGTGTTCACAGGTGTATTCACACCTGGAACACGCATCGGAACGTCAGTCCTCTCGCTTAACGTATTTACCAACCATTTATATGCATTTTACAAGTCACGAATCTTGCTTAATGGATTTACTAATTGCCTATATGCATTTTGCGAGTCACGACCCCCATGTTTTCTGTTAGTTACATCTCGCTGAAATATTTCTATTGACTTTTCATAAAGTAACATATTCATTATAACCCATTACATTACACATCTACATAATCAATTTCAAATTTCATTACACCTTACCCGAAGGTTCTATTTCCTAAATTAGTTTGTTTATACAACAATAACACGACAATAACAACACAATAATGTACAATGAGATAAATTCTATGATTATATATATTATATGTATACCCTACCCGAAAGTTCTATGACGTTACACAACTCACTCTTTCAAATGATTTTTTTCTATTATTATATATATTATATGTATACCCTACCCGAAGGTTCTATGAGATAAATTCTATTATTATATATATTATATGTACATTACGTTACACAACTCACTCTTTCAAATGAATTTTTTCTTATTTCATGATATGAAAAAATTACGATGATGTCAACAATTTAATCATGAGATCTGTACGAAGATAAAATACTGTATAACTCTGAACCGACGAGATTCTAAAAATATTTCCTGTTATGAAATAATGATTTTTTTTGTTTTTTTTTTTGTTTACCAAACTTGGTGATGTCTATTACTAAGTTTACGTCTTTTGCGTTCCAGTAGTATTTGTTTGTATCTCTGTATGTGTGGTAACTGATGTGATGCATGAATGAGGGCTATATCTGGTAATGTCAAATGTGTGAAACAAAATGTACATACACGTGTGTTGTTGAAAGTTCTGTATGATGTGCCACATGTTGGATGATATCTAAGTTTACAACAAGGTGTTTGTACTGCTGCTATACTATGTTTTGAACAGAACTTACATAAAAGTTTTGATAAAAATTGATAACGTCTTTGACGTTGGTGGCCTTGAGTGAAATATTGTTGGATGCGGTTATGCAATTGAGTGTTATCTGTTTGAGCGAATGTGGTGATTGACATGTTGCGTATTTTGTTTGGGATGGATGTTGAATATTTTAATCGACGGAATGTTTGTAGTGATTCTAAAGAGTCAATGCCGTAGTACGTGAATATTGCTTTGCAAATTTGGTAATTGAGAATGTGTTGTTCATTTGTTAAATGATCGAGCATCTGTTGATGAAGAAGAGGTATGTTGAAATACGTAATCAAGAAAATCAATGTATCCACTTGAATTTCGCCAGATCTCATCATATAAGTAAAAATTGAAACATTATGTTCTTGTTCAAGGGTGGACATTTGTTCAAACGTAGTTATAAAATAATGTATTTCTTCTAATTGAGTTTCTTCAATGGGTAAAGTAATGGAAACTGGCAATTGAAAATTAAATTCTTTGTAAAATCTAAAAAATGATTGAAAGAAAATCGAATTAGTGATCCAAAAAGTAATGTGTACAAAGAGGTCAACGAGGTACATGGTTAATAAATGAAATATATAGTTATAAAAATAAGGAAATGTTTATATCCGTTTCGTCAGTGGACAACACAGTTCTTGTATGTTGTTTTAGTGGACAATAAAGTTAGTGTAGCTGGGCGTCAGCGAACAATGTTGTTCTTGTAGAGTTGGCGTCAGCGGTTGATGTAGGTCTTGTAGACTGGGTGATATTGGACGATGGAGCTCCTGCAGACTGGGTGTCGGCAGACGATAAAGTGGGTGATATTGGACGATGGAGCTCCTGCAGACTGGGTGTCGGCAGACGATAAAGTTTGTGAAGTTTGGTGTCAGTGAACGATGTTGGTCTTGTAGAGTTGGCGCCCGCGGATGATGGGTTTCTGGTAGATTGGGCGGCAGCGTCCGGTAGAGTTCTTGTAGTTGTTGGTTTGACTCTGCGGTAGAATAACTCGTGGAATCAAAATCATCGTTAGATACAGTTCATGGTGTTGACATTAGTCTTGGTAAATTATATACAATGTGGCAATAACACATATTTCAAACGTTCGTTGCAGATTATACGAGTGTTCAACGCATCTTGGTTAACTATAGACAACATCCGAATAATACATGTTCCAAACATTCTTTGAAGATTATACGAGTGTTCAACACATATATACAGTCACAATAGATGAATACGGGTGATATATCGATCGATGTAGTAGTGCACTAAACAATTGTTCGTAGATTTTAGTTTTCAAGTATATCGTTCTGTTCATTATTGACGATAGTAGGTAATATCCAGTAAACAGCCCATGGTGCTGTTTATGGTTCACAACTTGGTTGTTGACAAGTTGTTATCGCCAAGGATCATCCTGATGTCGTCGTCTGGAAGGGTTTGTTACCCTCGTAGAGACGGGTATAGGGATGACAGTGTTCTCGGTCGTTGCGGGGGTGCTGAGGGCTTTTGACCTCAGACACGAGAGGTTCGTGCGCCACATCACAGGAAGCCACGCCCACATAACCCGGGGGACTGATTTCTCCCAGGTGCATATCATCGTTGGCAGATCGGAATTGGGTAATTATGGGACGATTAGATCGGGTCATACGTTTACATTTACAGTAAATAAGGAGTGCTGCACCAGAACTCAGAGCGGTCGCTACACCTATGATAATGTAACCCCATAATGGGAAGTCACCTGATGTCGTGTCAATGTCATTTAATTGTCTGATACTCTGCAGTTTTGTTATTAAAGCTTCCATAGGTATTTCTTTGATGTTTGATAGTTCATGAGGCATTTCGGTTTTAGTGAAATTAACGAGAGAGGTATGGAATGGTTTCCAAATGGAAGAACCCTTAAAGGTAGGTATGTCGAGTTTGTCGGTCTGAAGCCGGGTTTGACTGGAGTTAATGTACCAGGCATTTAATGTAAAGTATTCATTGTATGCGCGACAGTTCATGGGTACATTAACAATGTCTATGGGAGCGATAGCGCGAGCGGATATTTTATTTTGGGAATGATCTTGACATATCGTCACGAGGCGTAGGTCTTGTCTAGAGACTATCGCCCAGTTACCAGATCCTAAATATTTGGCATCAGGTAAGACGGTGTTAGGGTGTATGATCACCTTGCAATAATCCTTTATGTGTTGAGTGTTGTTAATCATAATGGCTATGACACATAATTTAGACATGTCTACTTGGTAGAATGGGGATTGTACGTCACATGTACGTCGCGCTTGACAAGTTTTCAGTTCGTTATTTGTCAATAGGCAGTAGTGATTTCGCGCTTGATCAATCAAGAAGCCCTTAGTTTCCAGTTCGTATCTAGCGGACATGTTATAGTGGATCTTATTGTCATTGATAGTTTCATTAATGGGTGAGTAGGGCATATCGAAATTGAATACTTCATATACCTCGAAAGAAGCTCCTATCTCGAGGAGAGGGATGTCCATTGTAATGATAATAGTAGTAGGTGACATTACGACGGTCGTTGAGGTAGATTGGTAATAATGCCATAGGTCGGTCTTGGGATTAGCTGGTAGTTGTAAATTATTAGGCACTTTTGTCGCAATGTCTAATAGTACGTCTTTCAGGTGAATAGGTGAAATAAGAGATGGAAAAAGTTTGCCAGTGCTGAGCATATTAAGTTGTCCTTTAAAAGTTTCTAGATATAGTGATGCGTGGAAAACAGCCTGACGTAATTCATCAATCATGATCTTAAGGGAGTTGTAATTAACCGTATAATCTTGAACAGCATGGGTCATTGCCTGTAAACGTTCATGTGTGTGCATGATTTTGTCGTCAAGTTGTCTGAGGGTAGATATCAGAGTGTTAATGGAGTGACGATTCTCAGTTATGTGTTGTTGGGTAACATTGAGAATGGATAAACTATTTTGTAACACATGGATAATAGTCTTCTGGCTTTCTTGAAGTTGATTAACGTGTGTTTGAATATTACGGATGTCAGAATCGTCAGCTGTGCCGAAAAGAAATTTAAAGAATCCGCCTAGGGGTAACAATGAGCGTTTCTGGGTATGACTGAGCGTTTTATAATCTAGATAGCTGTCAAGTACGTTGTCATGGTCAGAACGGATGTATTCGATTTCCGTATGGAGTTGTGCTAATGATTGTTCAAAGGCGTCTGTTTTTAAAAGTAGATCATTTCGTTTGAATTGGAACATCATGTCTTTCGTGGTATTTGTGATATCGTTTAGTCTTGTTTCAAGTTGGGTAAGAAATGTAGAGAAGACGTTGGTATCGAGAAGTAGGGCTATTTGCCAATGAGCTCTGGTCACAGACACTTCGTTAACTTTTTGAAATATAACATTTTCGTTAATCTCAAGTCCCCCGATCATGCGCAACGATAATATAAAAACAAATGATGGCAACATCATCTGAAATATTACAAAGAAGAAGTATATTATCCGATTTGGTTACTAACTAAATGCTATTTACATAACTTGAGGTCATTCAAACGTATAGACGTCAACGTTGCTTGTGTGGTCGTTACGGTAAATATTACATATGATCGGCTATTGCTTCTAGGCACCTGAAAATCACTTTCTTAATAGATTTATTAGATCTTTGACGTTGTCGTATGGATTTTCTTTTTTTGTGCTTAATAGCTATTTCATCAATTTGCATGTTATTATCGGTCGAATCGGTGTCCGATTGACGTGGGGGCGGATATTGTTGTTCAGCCCTATCGTATTGATGTGTGTCAGATTCGCTAGAGTTTGACGCATTGTATTTGAATTGTTTTTTCCGTAAATGTTTTTGCAATTCCGCTAAGGGGATGTCTTCCTCCTCGTCAGAATTGTCCCGAATTTGACGGGTTTGCCTAGTTATGATAGGTAATCCTTGTATTGACTTACTTAAATCACTATCAGATTCACTAGTTTCGGCAAAAGCTAAATTTGCTCTCCTTATGGGGCGTCCCATATTAGTATTTGATATAGGCCACTCATTTATATTAGCATGTCTTATTTGGTCAGCATGGACTTTAATAGTTGAGTTGTCTAATTGATTCTTTATTATGTATGTTAACGGTGATTTTTGTTCGATAATACGATAATATGGTCTCCATTTACTGTCTAATTTATTTGTACGGTGTAAGTTCTTATAGTAAACGGGGTCATTAATCTCGAATTTAATGTCTTTTGTATTTTTATTCGCATATTCGGCTTGTTTATCTTTAGATTTTTGAATTTGTGCACACACCTTTTTAAATGATTTGTGTTGTTCTTCTAATATTATTTTATGATAATCTTCGCCGTGATATTTACGCCTAGGTTTTAACAAATTGTCTATTGGTAGGATGGGGTCTCTGTTAAATACTAAAAAGAAAGGCGAATGTTTTGATGTTTCTGAATGGGAAAATCGCATAGCTGCCAAAGACATGTTTAAATGTAAATCCCATTGTTGTACGTTTTCTTGAACGCGTTTTGATAGTATATTGTTCATAGTCGAGTGAGAGCGTTCATTTTTACCGTTAGCTTCTGGGTGATATGTGGACGTTTTGACATGTTGGATATTCAGGGATTTTAATGTTTCTGTAAACGCCGTACTAGTAAACTCTTTACCATTATCGGTAATTATCCTTATGGGACATGAATGACGACAATAAATCTCGTTTACCAACAGGTGTATTACGCTATCGGATGACTTATCCGGCGACGGAAAAGCCTCTATATATCCTGAAAATTGATCCACGAAACATATTATATATCTATTTCCGGAAAGCGTTGTTGGGTATGGTCCGCATATATCTATGGAAACGACCGAGAAAGGGAATGGTGGTATTGCGGTTTCTGATGATACGGGAGCTTTAATTGCTTTCAAGTTTCTAGTTTGACAGACAATACATTTCGACACGTAATCATGCAATTCTTTGAACATTTTAGGCCAATAATATTTCTCTTTTATGGTATGAAAAAGTCTTTGAGAACCACCGTGTCCATTTCCGTCATGATATTGATTAATAATTAAACCTGTCAGGTGTTTAGGTACAAAAAGCCTAAAGGTAGGTTCTTCATCGACGCTCGATATATAGTATAATATCTCATCAACCATAATGAATTTTCCATCTTCGTGTTTGTTTAGTTTCCCTAATTTTAATCTCGTTTTAATCTCAGATATGTGTGGGTCTTTTCCTTGTTCAATTTCCATGTTACAATCGTTTATTTTATCGGGTTCGATTGTCTCGTTATTCATAACCGTTTGTGGGATCGTGCTATTATCAATTACTTGTCTGTGATCGATATGCGTAGAGTCAATTACATTAATTTCGCGCGCCTGGTTTTGTCTATTTATTTCCGAACTAATCGTATAATGTTTATCGTTAATATCTAATTCTATTTCCGTTTGTTCGTCTCGGTCATTCGTTATTTTGGTATTCGGTGGTCGGCTTAGAAAGTCGGCAATTATGTTCTTTTTTCCCGATATATACTCAATTTTGCAATTGTAACCTGCTATACTTAAGGCCCATAATTGTACTTTCTTGTTTTGCATCGGAGATTCAAGAAGGAATTTTAACGGGCGATGATCCGTTTTGATAACAAATTCGGCGTTGTGTAAATAATGGTGTAATTTATTTAGACTGTAAAATATGCTGTAACATTCTTTCTCAATAGTACTATATTTACATTGCGTTGGGTTTAATCGGTGGGATAGAAAGAATATCGGTTTTTCCCCTACATAATCTCCGGTTTCATTATCCCCGCATTTTTGAGTTAAACAAGATCCAATGCATTTATCTGAAGCATCTGTATACAGAATATAACCTTTATTCGGGTCCGGATAGGAAAGGTAAGGAATTTGCGTGAACGAGTCTTTTAATTGTAAGAAACTATCTTCACATTGTTTTGACCATGTAAATGGGACATTCTTTCTCGTGAGATTAATGAGAGGCTCTACTACTTCTGAATACGACGGACAGAATCTCCTATAAAATCCCGCTGCACCTAAGATAGATCGTACATCGCGTACGCACTTTGGTCTAGGGAATTGTCGGATCGCTTCTACTTTTAACGGATCTGGTCTTATACCGTTTTCATCTATAATGAAGCCTAGGTATCTAGTCTCCCTTTGTAAGAATTGACATTTTGATAGTTTAAGCTTTAGGTTATGCTTACTGAGACTTTGCAGTACTGTATCTACGTGTGATAAATGAGATTGTAAGTCAGGTGAAAATATTAGAATATCATCCAAATATGCTACGGCGAATCCTTCACAACCCTTAAGTACTTTATTAGCTAATTCTTGAAATATCGATCCCGCCCCAGACGCACCGAATGGCATAACGTTAAAGTGAAATAGACCCCTAAACCCTGAAGCAAAAGCCGTTTTTTCTCTGTCTTCTTCTTTTATAGGTATTTGCCAATAACCCGATATTAAATCTAAACTGGTGAAATATTTACTTTTCCCTAATAACGCCAATATATCATCGATTAATGGTAATGGATATGCAATTGGTTTTGTAATTTTGTTAAGCTGTCTGAAATCGACGCAAAATCTTTTCTCTTCTTTTTGATCTTTATTTGAATCAAGGTTATTTTTCTTTTTGTCTACTAAAACAATAGGGAAACTCCACGGACTTCGCGATGGGCTTATTATGTTTGCCGCTAACATTTCGTCAATAGCTTTATCTATGAATACCTTATTGTTTAATGGTGTTCGATACGGTCTTAATTTAATGGGAGGATGGTCCCCTGTATCGATGTTAAATTCCATTGCTGTAGTTTGTGTTAGTTCTAAATTATTTCTTGCGAAGAGAGTTCTGTGTTTTAAGAGTATTGGAAGAATATTTTCTTTTTGATCTCCAGCGACATGTAAATCTGATAGAATCTCATCTTTAGACAAACCTGATTTGGGTGTATTGTTTTTGATAACGCTTTCGATAGAACATATTTCATTATCTTGGATAGATTGAAGTTGGCCTATGGGACAATTACGTCTTAGTCTAATCGTTTTATGGGTATTGTTTATAATTAGAATAGGGAATTTACGATCACGCGTTGTCTTGACTACTGAGTTAACGATTGTTAAACCGGGTTCGTTATTAAAGAAAGAATTACTTATTCCAGTAAAGTCATAATTTTGATTTGAGCGTAAGTTGTTTCTTTTCGTCCTGGCAAGGAGTCTATATGCTGTTTGTGGTTTAAGAACGGTATGCCTAGTTAGCCTCGCTATTACCGAAAGGTGTACATCTTCTTCCAGAGGTACATAACAATCTTTTATTCTTAAACATCCTAGATCAAAGTATACACGGACACCGTTGTCTTGTAAGAAATCTCTCCCTAGTATTACGTTCCTATTAATGTTTTCAACGACAAAAAATGTATGTTCAATATATATACTCCCTATTTTAAATTTTAATTTTACATTCCCGCGAATGTATAGCGAGTTACCATCGACCGCTTTTAGATTAATTTTTGTCATTTTAAGTGGTGGTTTGTGTTTTAATAGATCATAAGCTCTTTTACTAATTACAGAAAGTTCTGCACCAGAATCTATCAAGCTCCTAAATTTACAATTTCCTATTGAAATGAGGCAAGAATTTGGGTTTCCACACAAAGCAATATTATACGTCTTTACGTTTCCGTCGTTACCATAGACCCCTTTTTGGTACGACGTTCCTAGTTTTTTTGATTAAGGTATGGTTTTCTTTGAGTACATTCTCTACTGAAGTGTCCCAATTTTCCACAATTCCAACAGTCTATTTTGTCTTTCCAATTTTTGTCATATTCGTTCTTACGTGCGTAATTGTTTTGACCTACCGCGTATGCATTTATTTCGTTTTTCCTACGTCTACAGTCTTGTATAACATGACCCTGTCTCTTGCAATACCTGCAAGTGTTTGATGGTCTCAAATGATCGATTTCCATGGGAACAGGTCTATTAAGTGGTGTTTGAACTTGATTATGACTCAAATGTGACCTTAATTCGAATCTTGCTCTTACATTTTGTTCGGCTAATGCGGAATTGACTGCTAACGCTAAAGTAGTTGGATTTTCTCGCATTAATTTAAGGCGTAAATAATCATGTCTCAGGCCGTCAATGAAAGTTCCAATTAACTGACTTTCGATCATCTCGAGGTTATCCTCAACATTTTCATACGCTTCACTAGATAAAGACAGAAGTCGTTCCGCGAATAATTGGACATTTTCGTCGGGTTTTTGTTTGAGTGTTTTTAAGAGAGCGAGAGCATAATGAGGGTCCTGGATTTCTGCGAATCTTATCTTAAGTTCATTTTTTAAGGTTGCCCATGACTCATCAGGAAAATCAGTCAAATACCTCTGAATGTAATCGCTAACAAGTCCCCTACTAGATTGGTAAGCTACTAACTTCAATTGATCCCCCGCCAAACGTGAAAGTACCCCATATTTCTCTATGTTTTTGATCCAATTTTTGTATTCTTTAGGATTTCCGTCATAAGTTTGAATTACTTGTGAGACGCTTTGAGTTCCGATAGCATGTGTTACTCCTCTAATTTGTTCGCTTAAATTTTGAAAGAATTGTGGAATCGCTTGATCTGCCATCTTAGATAATTAACCATAGGAAAATAAGTCAGTCACTCACCGAATATTTGCCCGTTCGTTGTGGAGGTCCGGCACGTCTTCTTCCCTCTGGCCCGTGAAAGAAGTGGTACTTCTGGTTGATCCTGTGTCACCGCGCACCAGTTAAACACGTGTCACGTAATCGGATGTACTTTAGTGAAGATAAAACAAGTCTCTGATGTCTAAAATATTTCTTTTATTTTGCTCTATTCTCTAACACCAAAATTGTACTATAATAATTTCAAAGTCCAAGTAAATAACATAACGTGAATAATTCCTAAGAGAAAGCGAGACCCCGTCTGCCTATTTTGAGGATTATTTATACTGATCCCGTTGTGTATTCGCTTAATTCGTGACCCACGCCTGTCAACAAGTAATGGACGTCAATGTGTGTATCTTGACGTATATAGACAGATGATGTATGATCCCTACAGATTTTACACCGCCTGTAATCGCGGGCCCCTATGTAATTTGACAAGCCAATTTGTGTTCACAGGTGTATTCACACCTGGAACACGCATCGGAACGTCAGTCCTCTCGCTTAACGTATTTACCAACCATTTATATGCATTTTACGAGTCACGAATCTTGCTTAATGGATTTACTAATTGCCTATATGCATTTTGCGAGTCACGACCCCCATGTTTTCTGTTAGTTACATCTCGCTGAAATATTTCTATTGACTTTTCATAAAGTAACATATTCATTATAACCCATTACATTACACATCTACATAATCAATTTCAAATTTCATTACACCTTACCCGAAGGTTCTATTTCCTAAATTAGTTTGTTTATACAACAATAACACGACAATAACAACACAATAATGTACAATGAGATAAATTCTATGATTATATATATTATATGTATACCCTACCCGAAAGTTCTATGACGTTACACAACTCACTCTTTCAAATGATTTTTTTCTATTATTATATATATTATATGTATACCCTACCCGAAGGTTCTATGAGATAAATTCTATTATTATATATATTATATGTACATTACGTTACACTTTCAAACAAAAATCACTTCCATCTTCTTTCCTTGTCCCTTTTGTAAAATGTGGTTTGACGTGTTGATGTAATTGATTGTCCAACAACAAGCTGTTTGAAAAAAATAAACACTTGAAGTGTGGCGTAGATGAATGTTGTGTGTGCTTGATCAATTTGATTGGTATGCAAAACTGTAAAAATGTATTCTTTGATTTATTTAAGTACCTTTTTTTAATGATTAAACAAATCAATACAATTTTTACAATAAGCATTAGAATTTAATGCAAATTTGTTGAGATTAATTCAGTAATGACTTTATAATGTTTATATTGTACTGTAATTAAGCAATAAATAACAAATCGTGTTGAAGTAGAATTTTAGTGCTTCTGAAACATTCACTTCTGCATTCGATTTAATAGAATTTATATACTTCACATTATTAAGTCTTATTTATTACATGTTGCCAATGTAACATGCATTTATTAAGTAAGAAATAATCAAACCTTGCTTTTGTTAATTACCGTAATTACTTTTAGTTTTTGGATACTAAGTTTTCAGGCACCCCCTTTTGGGGCCAAAATAATTATTTTTTGTGACTCTTAATTTTGTAACATCTGCGTTTTTGTCTATCATTAATGACTCTAAATGTTTGGACAGTATATTTTACAGCGCTATTTTCACAGATTTGGGCACTGTATTTGCTTATCTTGTAACACTTCGATCATGGATTTTTACAAACAGATTAAGGTCATAAAACCTGGGAGACGCTTGCCTGAGGGCAATGGACCATAACATTTGCGTAATTGGGCAAATAACCATGTATGCTGGTAGAAAACAATCGCTTCACCAAACAGCATTTTAAACGATATCTTCCAAAGACGTGGTTATCTACGTCTTTGTATCTTTTTATTAAGGAAGCAGCCAGTTTAAAGTTTTTACTCGTTTGTTCTGTATCATTTCAGGCAATAGTTAGCAAAGCTGTGAAGTTGTATTTATTTCAAAGTAGAAACACTATTGTGCATTGAGTTATTGATTTTATATCAATATAATTATAATTTTCGGACATTTAATTTTTGTCTCTAAATTTGTGGACACCTGAAATTTTTGAATATTTTCTGTATCTAAATTTTGAGTAATTATTATGTTAATATTAATTTGAATAGCACTCTATAATCAGAATGACTGAGTCAGTTGATTCCAGCTAAAGGTTAAGGTCAAATGTTAGAGCTTTTTTTGTCTTTTCCATATCTTCATTATCTTTGTAAGTATTTTAACCTAGGTCATAACTTTTGCAATATTGATGATAGCAACTTGATATTTGGCATGCATGTGTATCTCATGGAGCTTGACTTTTCTCTAGTTGACAATTTTTCTTTAACTTGACAAATGCTGTAAAGATCATCGAGATGATGTACAGAATGCATTTATCTTAATCAAGGTCAAGGTTACAATTGAAGGTAAAATCTTTCAACCTCAGTGTTGTGCCCACTCTATATCTCAAATCCCTTTTGGAGGATAGTCATGTAACAAAGGCTCGAACTCTCAGGCCATTTGGACAATGGGCAGAATGCATGGGCCTTTTATGTTCCAGTTTGTGTTGGTTTTTCATGTCTTCTCTGTATCGCCTATAGCCTTTGATGGATTGTCATGAAACTTGGCTCAAATGTTTACTCGTTAAGTCAATTCGCAGAAGTAGCTTGCATTCATACCAACTGTTTTGTCACGTCTGCCTAATATCTCTAGTTTAGACATACTAACTGCAACACTGTGGCTTAATTCATGTGCTTAAAGCAGTTTGCGCAGGCTAGTCAGGGATTACTACACTTTCTGCCTTCATTGAATTTTTGTTAAGATGAAAGCAGAAAGTGTTTTTCCCTGATTACACTTATGCACATGCATTAAGGCCCAGTTTTCTGAGAGTTAAGCTAAAATATTCCTCTGTTGAACCCTGCAGGAGCTGTCGTACAGGGAGTCTCTTCACTGTGTCCAGACTGCGTTCACAATCCTCTCTGGGCAGGGATCGGCCCTTAATATTGACCCAGTTGTGTTCTACAAGCACCTCTACAAGACTCTGTACCATGTACATGCTGGTGAGTGGGTCTGGACTAGTTTTTGCTTAACTGTTCCTAGGTATTTGTAGTGTATGTATTCTATTGTAGTATGTTTTTCTGAATCATGTACATACAAATGTTTATTATTAACCCAGTTGTGTGTTACAAGCACCTCTACAAGACTGTGTACCATGTACATGCTGGTAAGTGGGTCTTGGATTGGCCTTTAATATTGACCCAGTTGTGTGTTACAAGCACCTCTACAAGACTTTGTACCATGTACATGCTGGTAAGTGGGTCAGGGGTCCGCCCTTAATATTGACCCAGTTGTGTTCTACAAGCACCTCTACAAGACTGTGTACCATGTACATGCTGGTAATTGGATCTAGGGCAGCCCTTAATATTGACCCAGTTGTGTTCTACAAGCACCTCTACAAGACTTTTTACAATGTGAATGCTGGAAAGTGAATCTGGGGTTGGCCCTTAATATTGACCCAGTTGTGTTCTACAAGCACCTCTACAAGACTTTGTACCATGTACATGCTGGTGAATCGGTCTCGGCTGAACTCTGCAATAACTGTACTCGGGTATAGGTATTTGTATGTGTTGTAGTGTATACTGTATTTCTGAATCATTGACATACAAATATTTATTGTTTGTTAAAATTGTTTGACACATTATATTTTCTATCATGCATTTATTAATCCAACCTTTTCTCCGTATTTTCATGTCCCCCACCACTATAGTGGGAGACATATTGTTTTTGCCCTGTCTGTTGGTTGGTTTGTTGGTTGGTTTGTGTGTTTGTTTGTGCAAACTTTAACATTTGCAATATTGAAGATAGCAACTTCATATTTGACATGCATGTTTATCTCATAGAGCTGCACATTTTGAGTGGTGAAAGGTCAAGGTCAAAGGTCAAAATCGCTAATTTAATGTACACTTTTGCAATATTGAAGATAGCAACTTGATATATGGTATGCATGTGTATCTCATGGAGCTGCGAGTAGTGAAAGGTCAAGGTCATCCTTCTAGGTCAAAGGTCAAATATATGGGGACATAGTGTTTCACAAACACATCCCTTGTTTAAATATGCTTTTTATGCCCCAGGTAGGGTTGCATATAGCAGATGAACTGTCAGTCCATCTGTCTGTGTGTCCATCCGATAACTTTAACATTGGCCATAACTTTTGCAATATTGAAGATAGCAACTTGATATTTGGCATGCATGTGTATCTCATGAAGCTGCACATTTTGAGTGGTGAAAAGTCTAGGTCATCCTTAAAGGTAAAAGGTCAAAAAACTAAATCCAAGGGAAGTAACAAGCTTTCAAGGGAGATCATTTCTATTTTATATCATTTTGCAGGTACAGATCGATTTCACAAGGGAAGTAATATTTTTTTTTAAGGATATAATAAAAACAAATTTTAAGGTCAAGGTCATCCTTCAAGGTCAAAAGTCAAAGAATACAATTCAAGAGAAGTAATAAGCTATAAAAGGGAGATAATTTCTAAACCTGCCAAATGATTGAAATTTTTGACGAATACATCTCTTGTTCATTATTATCTCCTGACAAAGGTGGAGGGATATAGAATTAGCATTGTTCGTCAATCTGTCCCACAGTCTGTCTGTTCATCTGTCACAAAATGTATTGTTTGCGGGGGATATCACTTCAACGAATTTGCTTGTTTATGTACCTGTAAGTATTTTCAGTGAATATCAGTATGTTTTTTGTGTTACTTTACCCTCTCCCACTCACAGGCAAAGTGAAAATTGCTATGTGCTAACAGAATAAAATCAGAACAGCCTGCGAGTAAGGCCAAAACAAAATAATGTTGTGGTTCAGGTTACGGGCCAAAAAATATTAGGGTAGGTAGGTAGGAAAAACATTTTATTTTTTTATTTTATTTTATTTTGTTGAACGACTTTTTCCAATACATACATAGGCAATCTAGCACAAAAAACATTTAACTGCTGATAATACATGGCTTCAACTTGGCTGTAGCTTTGCATTGACTTATATCCATATCAAAAAAAAACTTCAGAAAACTTTTTATTTAGAGAAAAAAACTGTAAATGTTGATAAATAATAACCCGAAAATACTTTGAAAAACATAGCTTAGTTACTAAGGCTAACACCTTTTTGATAGTCATACCTAAACTGAAGGCTTTAAAAGCCCTGAACTCAGGAGCATGGTCGCACTTTTTATGTACAACATTAAATAAAATTGACGAAGAAGATGATTTCTAAATTGTGTCGCAGAAGCTCTATGCATTTAATACGTAAAGCGCCTCCCCAATGAGTCGGAGTGAGTGAACTAGGGCTGGCCCAAAATTTCTCTGAGCCAACTTGTTTCCGTCTTTCGGTGCGCAAAAACTGGTTTTGAAATAATTATATATAAACTATCAACTTTCTTATATTTCTTTTTAATGACAACAAGGGCATATTACATATCATAATATAACATACAGTTTTCAATATAGAAATAATTAGTATGGTACTTGTCAAAGTACAAACATAAGTTTTTTTTATAGATGTACAATTAATAGTGGTGTCGATGGTCCCAAATTTGAAATCCTGAGAATTAGGCTGGGGGTATTGGAACCGCAGCCGCAGGAACCCAACAGGAATTAAGGGCGGTGCCCCTCCACCCCATCAAAAGCCCATTCTAATTGTGCTTTTTTATAGTCTTTCAAATTGTATTTTCAGGTGAATACAATTCGAAATATTATAAACCACACCTTCGCATCACTGCATGTGTATTCGTCATTCTATTTCTTCTATAAAGAACTTCGAAAATAAATTATAATGGACGAAAAACATAATGTATCCGAAAACGACAGTCCGAAAAGTTGTACGCGTTTTGCACATAAAATAGAATGTGCATATCGTTTTTGACAGCAGAAAATCAAAACCAGAAACCTTGCAAATATCGAATTGGGTTGATAAATTGCTTTACACTAGCACATTTTGTGGGTAAAAACAACTTAATTATCACCTTTTAATTTCAAACGTTAATTGGCAGAAAGGTGTAACATCATCGAGATAGAATTAATTATTTAATTATCATCCTTTAATCGATGGATTGATAGTCATGAGAAAGGTGTACAGTGATCAGGTTTAAATTAATTTGTTTATTGTTACGCTTCTTTTCATTTGTTCATCTTTAAATACGACGTTTGCCATCGGCCGCTATATTGTTTGTGGACGACAGTATCAACTGTGTATTCCGAGTATACAGTGTCTGCGCATGAATGACCCAATATTATTTGTGAGCAAACTCAATGCTGATTGGTCAGCTACCACGTGCACTTCAATAACAGTAAGGTCAAGCGATGTCTTATGCTCTGGTGCAGACTGGTTTTCGCTTTTTGTTGAAATTGCGAACACTTTCATTGTTAAAAAGAGAAAATATTGTAAACCAGTATGTATTTAAATGGCGGATGTTTTCATTGAAATTTTACGAGATTTTAGCATTTTCGCAAATCAGATTTTTCTTGAGCCGAATTCTCAATACTTTTGCAAATGGCTAAAATGGCGAACGACAGCGCGAGCCTCACCGGACGAGGCTAACGGTGCGCTCGTAAAACGCACTCCGTTAAAAAAGTCGACGTGGCTAAAAACCGTTCCTCCGGAGTCCTGTAGGCTATAGTTTTAATTTTACCGCGATTTTTTTCTTTTGGCTTTAAATTTTGAATAAAATGTTGTAGGGTCGCAGCAAAATAATAGGCTCGGTCAGGTAACCGTAACCACAACATTATTTTGTTTTGGCCTAACTTGCAGTCTGTTCAGATTTAATGCTGTTCGCTGCTCATCAGTATCTAAGGCTTCGAAATTAAGTTTGGTCTTTATTATCCCCGCCGAAAAAAAATTCGGGAGGGATATAGTTATTGGTCCTGTCCGTCCGTCTGAAACTTCGTCCAGAGCATAACTCCAAATCTATTCAATGGATTTACTTTAAACTTAGAATATAAACAGATGGCATCTAGGAGAAGTTCAGTGACCAAGAACCATAACTCTTTCTACCTTAGTTTTTGAATTATCTCCCCTTTTATATAACTTTAAAGTAAATTTTTGTCCGGAGCATAAATCTAAATATATTAATTGGATTTTACTTGAAACTTGAAATATAAACAGATGGCAACTAGGAGAAGTGCAGTGACCAAGAACCGCAACTTTATCTACCTTAGTTTTTGAAGTATCTCCCCTTTTATATGATTTTAAAGTAAATTTTTGTCCGGAGCATAACTCTAAATCTACTGAAGGGATTTACTTGAAACTTAAAATGAAAACAGATGGCAACTAGGAGAAGTGCACTGACCAAGAACCACAACTCTATCTACCTTAGTTTTTGAATTATCTACCCTTTTATACAATTTTAAAGTACATTTTTGTCGGGAGCATACCTGTAACTCTTTATCTACTGAAGGGATTTACTTGAAACTTGAAATATAAACAGATGGCAACTAAGAGAAGTGCAGTGACCAAGAACCATAACTCTATCTCCCTTAGTTTTTTAATTATCTCCCCTTTTATATAATTTTAAAGTAAATTTTTGTCTGGAGCAAAACTCTAAATCTACTGAAGGGATTTACTTGAAACTTGAAATATAAACAGATGGCAACTAGGAGAAGTGCAGTGACCAAGAACCACAACTCTATTTACCTTAGTTTTTGAATTATCTACCCTTTTATACAATTTTAAAGTACATTTTTGTCTGGAGCATACCGGTAACTCTTTATCTACTGAAGGGATTTACTTGAAACTTGAAATATAAACAGATGGCAACTAGGAGAAGTGCAGTGACCAAGAACCATAACTCTATCTCCCTTAGTTTTTGAATTATCTCCCCTTTTATATAATTTTAAAGTAAATTTTTGTCCCGAGCATAACTCTAAATCTACTGAAGGGATTTACTTGAAACTTGAAATATAAACAGATGGCAAGTAGGAAAAGTGCATTGACTAAGAACGATAACTCTATCTACCTTAGTTTTTGAATTATCTCCCCATTTATATAACTTTAAAGTAAATTTTGTCTGGAGCATAACTCTAAATCTACTAAGGGATTTACTTATAACTTGAAATATAAACATATGGCAACTAGGAGAAGTGCAGTGACTAAGAACCATAACTCTATCTACCTTAGTTTTTGAATTATCTCCCCTTTTATATAATTTTAAAGTAAATTTTTGTCCGGAGCATAACTCTAAATCTACTGAAGGGATTTACTTAATTTTCAAAGTTAAACAGATGGCAAGTAGGAGAAGTGCAGTGATTAACAACCATAACTCTATCTACCTTAGTTTTTGAATTATATCCCTTTATTTAATTTCAAAGTAATTTTTTGTCCGGAGCATAATGAATTATCTCCCTTTATTTGTTTTTACAAATATTATTCTACTTTCTAAAACAAATGTTGTCATTCAAGCAAACACATTTCGGCGGGGATTCGGCACTACTGTGACAAGCTCTTGTTTCTCAAGCAATAAAATTAAAATTGAGTATATTTCGCCAACAGAAAATGTTGCTGTGCATGATACTTTTCTCACTCCTAATGATCAACACATTCCACAGATATTTACCTATGAACTTAGCTGAGTTGCTGGCAGAAAGGGGACTTTGGAGAGGGAGTAGTCAAGTTTGTGTAAAAGCTCTACCGACTTGTGTTGTTTTTCAGGGTGTTCATCGGATGATGTGAAGATTGTGCTGGATTGCCTTGACATTATGATCAGTCGTAGGAAACGGCAGGTACAACACAGGCTGTCAAGCGGTCATACTTTTTCCTACTTTTTCCTACTATTTCCTACTTTTTCATCAGGATCCTACTTTTTCCTATTTTTTTACCAAATCTTCCTACTATTCCTACTTTTTCATTTTCAATGGAGAATTTTTTTTTTTAAGAGTTAATTTAGTAAACTTGCAGGATGAATGAATCTATGGCATGACTGTATCCCTGTTAATGTGCATTCATCTAGATGAGACCTGACAACCCATGCTGACTGTCTGCTAGCACCTCTTCAGGAGCATAAATATTTATTTCTTATGTAACTTTTAAAATTATTGACAAGTTTTTTTTTGAAGTAACAATAGTGCCTTGTTTACTTCCTTAGCATTTGTTCACTGCAGACTTCACTACCTTACACAGTTCCCAGTGATGCAAGAGCTGAGGGAACCCATTGTTAATTCCAGTTTTATTTTGTTTCCATTGACAACAATTTGACCAAACCTTATGCATGTTTACATGATATTGCTGTTTGGAATGTAGAGATATAGAGATACATGTATTGTATGAGTGGTTATGTAATATGGAATTTATTACACAAGTTATTGGAAAAAAGATAAAACTGATGCTTTGCCGAGTTTTCATCATTTACAAATATAATGTAATAAATTCTGTATTACATGACAACGGATATGATGTTCTATTGATATCATAGGTACATCATGTTTAGTAATTAAAGATAAATGCACAGAGCCTAAATGCCCTGATACATTTTTATGCTCCCGGTAGGGTGGCATATTGCAGTTGTACTGTCAGTCCGTCTGTCTGTCTGTCTGTGTGTGTGTGTCCGTCCGAAAACTTTAATATGGGCCATAACTTTTGCAATATTGAAGATAGCAACTTGATATTTGGCATGCATGTGTATCTCATGAAGCTGCACATTTTGAGTGGTGAAAGGTGAAGGTCATCCTTCAAGGTCAAAAGTTAAAAAATACAATCCAAGGGAAGTAATAAGCTTTAAAAGGGAGATAATTTCTAAACCTGCCAAATGATATATTGAAATTTTATTTCAAAGCTGCGCAATAGTGGGCATTGTGTTTTTTTTGTAGCGGATCCGTGGTCTAGTGGTAACACACTGGCTTCAAAATCCAGAGATCGCTGGTTCGATCCCCCACTGCACCTAACCTACTAACTCGTCTTTCGCATGAGACGTTAAACCGAGGTGCAGTGTACTAGGTGCTATACACCGGGCACTAAAAGACCCAGGGTCACCTCTGGAATGGGGTGTCTCCTGTATCTTGCACTATCCCCCGTAACCAACTAACACGTCTTTCTGGGGGCGATGGCCATATGGGAGACAATCCCGGTGCACTCGATAAAAACAAAAACAACAACAACGGGCATTGTGTTTCGGACAAACACAATTCTTGTCTAATGATGCCATTGCTAGTGAGGTAACTTCAAGGTGTTAAAGCTAAGTATTAAAATTATTAAACGGCATTATTACACTCCCGCAAAGTCATCAATAATGTAAAAGCCATTATTTGAAACTGGAATAAACAATGTAGTGCAACTGTTTCATTGCCCAATCAATGCTGTCATAAAAGATGTCAGGTGATAAGGTCCTATCTCCAGTTGCATAATCTGCTCTGCAATGACCAGTCATTTTGAATGTAACTTAAGTCATTATAACTGCACCCTATTGTCAATTTAAAGGTTTCACAATGTAGCTGTAGCAGAGCATTTACACTGCTTTATATTCTAGTATTAATCTTGTACAACAAGTTGGTGTATCACTAAATAAATTTGGTCTTCTGCTTAAGGATATAACATGCACAATATAATTATCATTTTTATATCGATATACAGAAGACCTCTAACCACTTATTTGATGATACACCAAAATGAACAGCATCTAATTACATGTATACTTCTTTATCAGGGTAGCTTTGCTTGAAACTTAATTATCATAGATACACTATAAGTGCTAAAATTCCTAGTGGGAAAACAAAGTTTAACCCTTCATGGATGGAGAAGTTGGACACCAGTGGAAAAACACTGGGATCATGGTGCAAAAGAGATACCGGCAATGAGTTTGCAAGATATTGTACTGTCTGAATGAAGTCCATCTTGTAGTAATTCTGGTGCTAATCAACTGATAAGTCATGCAGATGGATAAAAACACAAGGAAAACATGAAATACATGCATGATAATTCACAAAAGCGTTTGTTTGGAAGTGCCCAAAAGCCAAGCAGCTCTCAGGGTTGTGGGGATAAATCTATCTGTATGCAAGTACATCCATCACACAAGGAACAGGTACAAAAGGCTGAAATCTTCTGGGCCCTTAAGGTAGCTTCAAGTGGGTATCCATACAGAACATGTGATGGCACTCCTGCTCTGTTTCAAGCTATGTTTCCTGGACCTGTGTCTAAAAAATAAGTATTATGTATTCCTACTTTTGAGGGAAAAGTTCCTACTTTTTCCTACTTTTTTCCTACTTTTCTTGCAAAAGTAGTTCCTATTTTTTCCTACTTTTTGAAAAAAGGTCACTTGACAGCCTGACAACAGGATGTCTAAATCAGGGAGTTACATGATAATGCTGCTCTATTCTATTCCAAAGTTTGTGATAATTTTTAATCTGACATCACTTGCAGAGTTTTCTGTAGAAAAAGACCACACTAAAACACAAAATTTTCCATTATAAATTACTATAAACAACCCATATATAGTTCACATTCTGTAGTATATAGTAATAGCAATTTATTAACCAAATGTGTTGTTCAAAAGGCTTTAGAATTCAATAACTGTAACATTGTTGTTTATTGTCTAATTTACAATATTTCTAAATTTGAATCTAACAAACAGAACTGTTCTTAAAATTATGTCTTAGTTGTATAATTGTAGCTGCAGGTTAATTAAGTGTACTTCAGTTGTAAATGCTTTTTCAAACTGGACTACAGTATTTGCTTATATTGTTCAGCTGGGTCTATTTTCACGCTGCTTTCATTTGCAAAAAAAATCAATATGTGCTTCATATGGTTCCATAGTATCAATGAAAGTACCGATTTTCACGGATACATTTCGAGGGAAGATTTTCCTGTAAAATTGTCTGTAGATGGATAAATTTCTAATTTCATTCCCAGGTGTCCCAGCAAAGAATTCTGGCCTTCCTAAAGCGTCTGATGACTCTGAGTCTGCAGCAGACAACACATGGAACTTTGGGATTGCTCTCTGTCATCAGAAGCTTTATTATTGTATGTATTAAAATACAAATTTATTGATTTGAGATTGTAATAGTGAGATCCATTAACACATAGATTGAAAGCATTATTGTTTTGAACATTTAAAAGATTCCAATTTAATGTTCAATAATAGACTTTATTTGTTTAATTTTATTGATTTTAGGGGGATTTTTTTATGACATTTTATCATAATTATTAAACAATTTAAATCATACCAGATAATGTTTTTAAAATTATTATGGTGTGAAATTAGCAAATGGTTTTGATCTTCATTAAAAATCACTTGATTGACAGCCATGATTCAGAATTTATTATGAAATTTTAGGGGGGAAAAAAGCTTGGAATAAATATTTATAAATGTGAATGCTTGTTAAAGTGTTAAGTTGCGTTAAGTGCAAATGCTATGTTTATAATTGTTCTTCTTAGACGTACAGTTACTGTGATGTGTTAATGGACAACGAAGCACAAGGCAGCGGTGTGTACATGCCGGAGTTAGATGACCCCGAGCACTGTAACGCCCACAATGCCATGCTCTGGGAACTGGCTTTACTCAGGGTAAGACCCTTTCTTGCTTGAATGGTATTTATCGCTTAACAAAATGCTTGTTTTTATTTTTGTGTGTTACAATGTATTCCATGTGAATTTCTGGCTACGTTATCTGAACATTTACAAATCAACGCGAGATTGGCTCCTGGCAGCTCCAGAAGCACAACATAGTTCTCATGAATACGTCGTTCTTCCAAAGCTGCCTGAAGCCTGTCTAGCGTTCACTCGTAAATGTTCGGCTATCGTGGTGGGAAATTAGGCTGATAATTGTTTAGCATGCACTTCTGATCCTGACACAGACCTAAACTCTTAAATATTTATGGAGCAATTTCTCTTAATTCAATTTTCTTGGTTTTTACATTGGTTGCATTTTTATGTCCCCCACTATAGTAGTGGGGGACATATTGTTTTTGCCCTGTCTGTTGGTCTGTCTGTTGGTCTGTTTGTTTGTTAACTTAAACATTTTGCAATAACTTTAGCTATATTGAAGATAGCAACTTCATATTTGGCATGCATGTGTATCTCATGAAGCTGCACATTTTGAGTGGTGAAAGGTCAAGGTCATCCTTCAAGGTCAGAGGTCAAATATATGTGGCCAAAATCGCTCATTTTATGAATACTTTTGCAATATTGAAGATAGCAACTTTATATTTGGCATGCATGTGTATCTCATGGAGCTGCACATTTTGAGTGGTGAAAGGTCAAGGTCATCCTTCAAGGTCAGAGGTCAAATATCTGTGGCCCAAATCGCTTATTTTATAAATACTTTTGCAATATTGAAGATAGCAACTTGATATTTGGCATGCATGTGCATCTCATGGAGCTGCACATTTTGAGTGGTGAAAGGTCAAGGTCATCCTTCAAGGTCAGAGGTCAAATATATGTGGCCCAAATCGCTTATTTTATGAATACTTTTGCAATATTGAAGATAGCAACTTGATATTTGGCATGCATGTGTATCTTATGGAGCTGCACATTTTGAGTGGTGAAAGGTTAAGGTCATCCTTCACAAGGTCAAGGTCATCCTACAAGGTCAAACATCATATAGGGGGACATTGTGTTTCACAAACACATCTTGTTATCAATTAAGAAATATCAATGTTTACTATACCCCCTCCGAGTTGAAGGCGTTAAGCATGGCTTTTATTCCTCCATCCTGACGTATGTCAAGAGTGTAGGAACTTGTGTTTTCAACTCGTCTTTAACTAATGGGTGGATCTATCTTGAACAAATTCCCACTTGTCCCAATGCCGTGCAGATTTCATTCAATCATGAACAGCTGAGCTAACTAAATGTGTAGATGGTCATAAAAAGGAATTTTGACTGCAACAAGTTTTATCTGAATTATGGCCCTTTGTCTTTTTGTCCTTTGTATGTATAACATGAAATGGTCTGTGTGCAATCATGTACAGTTAGGTCATCCGTGTGTGAAACAGTGTTTATTTGTTTATTTTAGATTTCCAGTAGGTGTCAGTGCTTTTTCGCATTAACACAAAGTTATTCTTGTTTCCTTAGTTTATTTGAGTACATAGTCATCCAATAAAAGAACATTCTACACAAGGTATACGAGTTTGAAATATTGTACAAAAGCAAGTAAATTAACCATTAATTATTTTGTAAGAAATTACTCTTATATCTGCCACTGATGGAGGTTCCAAATTTACATCTGTTTGAACTGCAAGCTATCTATTTTATTAATGTTTGTATGCATACAAAGGTAATAAAATTATATGGTATGTTAAATATCAGCAATAATTTTGTTTCATTTTTTGCACAAGCAGTCCAAAGTAGAGACATTAATCATCTTCTATTTGCCTAATTATGCTGAATGTGAAATACGTATTCAGAAAAAGAGAAAGAGATGAGAAATTAGCATTCAAACTACAAGTCTTCATATGATCTATTACTTATTTCCCTTAGGCGGCTCTAAATAATGGTGGCAGGGCCAGGGCTAATCCATCAAGCACTTCAAAGTTCAATGTTCTAGTGCATTTTCATTCTCTCCACCAATCTGTTTTACTTTTTTTATCATTTTTGATTTCAATTCCTATTTCTGAGCAATAATAATTATTATTTCATACCTGGAAGAAGTCGGGTAAATTGCTTCGCACTGGTCCATCAGTCGCCCAGTTGGTAGGTCCGTAGACCATTTTTATTCAATGCGATATCTAGAGAATACCACAACAATGCAGAATATTATGATGTAACTTGGGAGGAAATGAAGATCCCTATCAATGTGGATTGCTTACATTTGTGAAAGGAAAGACGCCCATACATTTAAAGGTCACTAGGTTGTAGATCAAGGTCACACAGGTATTTAACAATAAATTCACACTACACTACATTTTGCAGATCTTTACAATCATGCCAATTAGTATAGATGTTACATGGGAGGAAACAAAGAAGCATTTTGATTAGAGGTCATTATATCAAAGGTCAAGGTCATGAGGGCTTTTAACATGAACGCTTGTTATCCTATAAACGAGGTAAAATCCTGGTTAGTTTTGATGAAGGATGACCCTCCTTATTATTTTCAAATCAAAAGATCAAATGTCAAGGTCATAGGGGCGACTATGCTACAAGTCCAGGTGGGGTACCGTAGGGGGTACAGGGCATACATGTTGTACAAAGTACTTTTGTATAATTCCATTTCACACTTTATTGAAAATAAATGATAGCAAATAATTGTATGTGAAAATTTATATATGTGATAATTTGTTTAGTGCAAAATGTATACCTAGTGTAACTCGATTCCTTTCATTCCACTTTAAGTGGATTAATTGCCTTGTGTCAGAATGATAAATAAGTTTTTATTGGGTGACATTGTTTATGGATAGCTTGCACTGGTATATTGTTCTGAGCTTATAAGCATCATTTCAGTATTAATGGAAAATAATTATACAGTTTCTGTTAAGAATCACACCCTGATTGTATTTAATGTATGTATGAGATGACAAATGAGATACATGTGTGGTTTTTGCTTTCACATAGGCATTTTAATTTCTATCAGTTGAATTGGTTGATATTCTACATTTTAAGTTAATGTTTTAAGACAGTGTTTCTTTCAAGCTGTTATCTGTAGTTAACAAATCAATGATTAAGGGTGTCACTGATGTATCAGCCTGGCATTTCTTTATTAGAAACAACAGTTCCTTGATATACATAACCATTAAACTACAACAGTTCCTTGATATACATAACCATTAAACTACAACAGTTCCTTGATATACATAACCAGTTTACTACAGCAGTTCCTTGATATACATAATCAGTTTACTACAACAGCTCCTTGATAGGCATCACCAGTTTACTACAACAGTTCCTTGATATGCATATCTAGTATACTACAACAGTTCCTTGATATGCATAACTTGTTTACTACAACAGTTCCTTGATATGCATTACCAGTTTACTACAACAGTTCCTTGATATACATAGCCAGTTAACTACAACAGTTCCTTGATATACATAATCAGTTTACTACAACAGCTCCTTGATATGCATCACCAGTTTACTGCAACAGTTCCTTGATATGCATAACCAGTTTACTGCAACTGTTCCTTGATATGCATAACCAGTTTACTACAACAGTTCATTGATATGCATAACAAGTTTACTACAATAGTTCTTTGATATGCATAACCAGTTTACTACAACAGTTCTTTGATATGCATAACCATTTTACTACAACAGTTCCTTGATATGCATAACCAGTTTACTACAACAGTTCTTTGATATGCTTAACCAGTTTACTACAACAGTTCCTTGATGTGCATCACCAGTTTACTACAACAGTTTCTTGATATGCATCACCAGTTTACTACAAAAGTTCCTTGATATGCATCACCAGTATACTACAACAGTTCCTTGATGTGCATTACTAGTTTACTAAAACAGCTCCTTGATATGCATCAGCAGTTTACTACAACCGTTCATTGATATACATAACCAGTTTACTACAACAGTTCCTTGATATACATAACCAGTTTATTACAACAGCTCCTTGATATGCATCAGCAGTTTACTACAACAGTTTCTTGATATACATAACCAGTTTACTACAACAGTTCCTTGATATACATAACCAGTTTACTACAACAGTTCCTAGATATACATAATCAGTTTACTACAACAGCTCCTTGATATGCATCACCAGTTTACTGCAACTGTTCCTTGATATGCATAACCAGTTTACTACAACAGTTCCTTGATATGCATAACCAGTTTAAACCAACAGTTCCTTGATATGTATAACAAGTTTACTACAATAGTTCTTTGATATGCATAAACAGTTTACTACAACAGTTCCTTGATGTGCATAACTAGTTTACTACAACAGTTCCTTGATATGCATAACTAGTTTACTACAACAGTTCCTTGATATGCATAACCAGTTTACTACAACAGTTCTTTGATATGCATAACCAGTTTACCACAACAGTTCCTTGATGTGCATAACTAGTTTACTAAAACAGTTCCTTGATATACATAACTAGTTTACTACAACAGTTCCTTGATATACATAACCAGTTTACTACAACATTTCCTTGATATGCATAACTAGTTTACTATAACAGTTCCTTGATGTGCATCACCAGTTTACTACAACATTTCCTTGATATGCATTACTAGTTTACTACAACAGTTCCTTGATATGCATAACTAGTTTACTACAACAGTTTCTTGATATGCATAATTAGTATACTACAACAGTTCCTTGATATGCATATCTAGTTTACTATAACAATTTATTGATATGCATAACTAGTTTACTACAACAGTTTCTTGATATGCATAACTAGTATACTGCAACAGTTCCTTGATATGCATAACTAGTATACTACAACAGTTCCTTGATGTGCATAACTAGTTTACTACAACAGTTTCTTTGATATGCATAACTAGTTTACTACAACAGCTCCTTGATTTGAATCACCAGTTTACAACAACAGTTCCTTGATATGCATAATCAGTTTACTACAGCAGTACCTTGATATACATAACCATTAAACTACAACAGTTCCTTGATATACATAACTAGTTTACTACAACAGCTCCTTGATATGCATCAGCAGTTTACTACAACAGTTCCTTGATATACATAACCAGTTTACTACAACAGTTCCTTGATATACATAACCAGTTTACTACAACAGTTCCTTGATATACATAACCAGTTTACTACAACAGCTCCTTGATATGCATCAGCAGTTTACTACAACAGTTTCTTGATATACATAACCAGTTTACTACAACAGTTCCTTGATATGCATAACCAGTTTACACCAACATTTCCTTGATATGTATAACAAGTTTACTACAATAGTTCTTTGATATGCATAAACAGTTTACTACAACAGTTCCTTGATGTGCATAACTAGTTTACTACAACAGTTCCTTGATATGCATAACTAGTTTACTACAACAGTTCCTTGATATGCATAACCAGTTTACTACAACAGTTCTTTGATATGCATAACCAGTTTACCACAACAGTTCCTTGATGTGCATAACTAGTTTACTACAACAGTTCTTTGATATGCATAACTAGTTTACTACAACAGTTCCTTGATATGCATAACCAGTTTACTACATCAGTTCTTTGATATGCATAACCATTTTACTACATCAGTTCCTTGATATACATAACCAGTTTACTACAACAGTTCTTTGATATGCATTACCAGTTTACTACAACAGTTCCTTGATGTGAATAACTAGTTTACTACTACAGTTCCTTGATATGCATCACCAGTTTACTACATCAGTTCCTTGATATGCATAACTAGTTTACTACAACAGTTCCTTGAAATACATAATTAGTTTACTACAACAGTTTATTGATATACATAACTAGTTTACTACAACAGTTTCTTGATATGCATAACTAGTTTACTACAACAGCTCCTTGATATGCATCACCAGTTTACTACAACAGTTCCTTGATATGCATAATCAGTTCACTACAATAGTTCCTTAATATTCATAACCATTAAACTACAACAGTTCCTTGATATACATAACTAGTTTACTACAACAGCTCCTTGATATGCATCACCAGTTTACTACAACAGCTCCTTGATATACATTATCAGTTAACTACAACAGTTCCTTGATATGCATAACCAGTTTTCTATGACAGTTTCTTGATATGCATAACCAGTTTACTACAACAGTTCCTTGATATGCATAACTAGTTTACTACAACAGTTCCTTGATATGCATAATCAGTTTACTACAACAGTTCCTTGATATGCATCACCAGTTTACTACAAAAGTTCCTTGATATACATAACTAGTTTACTACAACAGTTCCTTGATATGCATAACTAGTTTACTACAACAGTTCCTTGATATGCATAACTAGTTTACTACAACAGTTCCTTGATATGCATCACCAGTTTACTACAACAGTTCCTTGATATACATAACTAGTATACTTCAACAGTTCCTTAATATGCATAACTAGTTTACTACAACAGTTCCTTGATATGCATAACCAGTTTACAACAACAGTTCCTTGATATACATAACCAGTTTACTACAACAGTTCCTTGATGTGCATAACCAGTTAACTACAACAGTTCCTTGATATACATAACCATTTTACTACAACAGTTCCTTGATATGCATAACCAGTTTACTACAACAGTTCCTTGATATGCATAACTAGTTTACTACAACAGCTCCTTGATATGTTTCACCAGTTTACTACAACAGTTCCTTGATATACATAACCAGTTTACTACAACAGTTTCTTGATATGCATTACTAGTATACTACAACAAATCTTACATATGCTTAACCTATTTACCACAACAAATCCTAAATATGCATAACCAGTTTACTACAATTAGTTCCTTGATATGCATAACAAGTTCACTACAACAGTTCCTTGATACGCCTAACCATTTTACTACAACAGTTTCTTGATATGCATAACCATTTTACTACAAAAGTTCCTTGATATACATAACCAGTTTACTACATCAGTTCCTTGATATGCATAACCAGTTTTATATGACAGTTTCTTGATATGCATAACCAGTTTACTACAACAATTCCTTGATATTCATAACTAGTTTACTACAACAGTTCCTTGATATGCATAACCAGTTTACTACAACAATTCCTTGATATGCATAACTAGTTAACTACAACAATTCCTTGATATGCATAACCAGTTTACTACAACAGTTCCTTGATATGCATAACCAGTTTACTACAAAAAGTTCTTTGATATGCATAACCAGTTCACTAAAACAGTTCCTTGATATGCATAACCAGTTTACTGCAACAGTTCTTTGATATGCATAACTAGTTTACTACAATGGTTCCTTGATATGCATTACCAGTTTATTACCATTTTTATTTACAACCAAATCCTAAATGCGCTGTTTATTACATAATGATGACATAAATGATATGCACAGTTAGTTTCTTGAAATGTTAAACAAAGCTGACAAGACACAAGAACAGACCATGGACATTTTGAAATACACTTCAACACCATTATTTCGAAGTCGTCGGGACCGTTAAAAAAACTTCGGAATAACGATAATTCGAAATAAACATTTGACAGACGACTTTTTTGATTCTGTAATAATAAAACGTTGTGGAAATCGCATGGTTCGGTTACACGCTACTATTAATAATTGTTTTACTTAACAGCGTAAACTAGTCAGATGGCAATAGATTTTTACTTTCAACAAACGAAGGAATAAAACGATTCTTGTTCTTCTTTTTATGTTTTCTTTAAGTACAGAACATATTAAATATAATGAAATTGCACTTATTATCAGAACATATAAAATATAACGAATAGCACAAATTATCAGACCATATTAAATATAACGAATAGCACAAATTGTCATACATGTAAATACAGATGAATACATTTTCGGAAATGTATTAACATTTTTTGAAAAAAAGACGCGATGTCTCTCTGAACACTGGACTTAGCAGCACTAAACTGGACCTGTGTAACGTATTTCTCCAATGTGTCAAGGACATTGAAGCACTCACTTCCGCCCGTGTTTGCTCGCAGAAGGTAGAGTTTATATAAGATGAATTTCATTGGAGCACATTTACTCAGACCTAATGTGACACGTTTATTTGTTACTAAAGAATGCAAAACTACATAAATAGTAATTATCGGCTTTTGATGACATTATAAAATTAACGTCTACGCGCAGACGACAAAGGAGTAATTATCAGCTTTTGACGTGCCACGCCCAGACGACTAAGGTGTGAAATTTTGCTTATCGTTTTGCAGCTTTGACTTCGGATTAAAGATTGATGATTAGGTGCGAATTATATTGTCGGGACCGACAGAATCACTTCGAATTAACGATTTTTTCGGTTAAACGAAGTTCGGAATAACAATGAAATTTTACATTAAACAAAGAAGAACCAAATTCGGGACCGGAAAAATACTTCGAAATAACGGTGACTTCGGATTATCGGTGTTCGAAATAACGGTGTTAAAGTGTACCAAGAGCTCAACATGAGCAGATTGGATTGACTTTCCATTCATCAATTACTCAATAATTAATATGTGGCATACAAATAGGTTTGTAAAATAACCAAAGAACTGATAGTGGTTGAGTAAGAATAAAAAATAATAAATAAATCGTGTACTGAATGCTATACCAAGTGTAACTGACATTTTGTAAATTTTTCAGGATAACAATATTTCATTATTAAGTATATAAAGTGCGCTTATGTTATTCTGCGAGTTCAAAATATTTCAGCGTTGAAATTATGGAAAAGCTCCTTTGTCATTTAATTATGGTTTGAAAAAAGACATTGTGATTTGGAGTTATGGTTTGTTTTTCAAAGTTTATTATAATGCTAGTCAGAAAATTGAACTATTTCATATGTAAAATGATTGGAATAAAGCAGTTTTTTGCTTCTCCTTTAAATTTAAAAAAGTGTCAGTTACACTACTTTTAACATTCAGAAAATTTCATATGTTCGCTTATGTCAATTTGGAAAATTTGGCGAAATCGTTATTTTAACCAAAAAAGTTGTCTTAATTTTTAGCTAACCTGAGCACAATTTGCTCATGGTAAGCTTTTGGGATCACCTTTTGTCCATGTTGCGTCGTCAAAAGTTTGCCTTGTTAAAACTCTAGAAGCCGCGTTTATTGTCTGATCTTCATGAAACTCATACATGCCAGACATCCCGATCTTGGCGGGACAGTCCAGCTTTTGAGGTGTTTGTCCTGGCGTCCCGATGTGGCACAATTTGTCCCGACATTTTAAAAAAGGACCTATTTTCTATAAGTTCACAATAAAATTCGCTAATCAAGCTCTGTCTGGCTTAAATTACCATCGCTTATCCCTTTATTGTCCCCAATTAACAAACCATATCTATTAGTCAAGTGATCCAGTGTTGTTTTTGACACCTTATCAGCGATCTATCGGCAAATTATTGATTTTATCGCGCTTCCACACCATGTTGTTTTTGTGATAGGGGTCACTATTTGCTAGCCATAGATGCATGGTAGTAAAATAAAAGCAGACCGCTCTTGTATTTCATGGCCCAAATCAAGTCCAAAGATATTATTACGCAGAATTCTGTGTATTATACCACCCGAGGCTTAAAAACCTGTCAAAACACCAATTTGGTACATCAAACAATTTTAGCGCTGACCGATACACATTGATGTTTCCAGGGCTTTTCACCCTTATATATTCCCAATCCAAAATAAGGTCATTTTTTCCCAAAATTGATAGAGGAATTTCCCAAATTGTAAAAAACAAAAAAAACAATTTTTTTTTTTTGTACTAAGACATATTGGGCATCTCCCAAATTGAAAGCAATGAGCTCTAATATGATAAAGAATGCACCACAATGTGTCTTTTAATACTTCTGCACAATGAAAAGACCCTGTTTCAAAAACTTAAAAACGCGGTCTTCCAAAAATGAGAAGTTATCGCGCATGAAATTCCCAATTTGAAAGGCCCCTGGCCCCTTCCCAATTTCCTGATTAAAAGACCTGGTTTTGCATAAATTCACTTTTGTTTTCGTCTGATTTTCAGAAAATAATTTGTACATAATGATTTTGCATCAATCTAAATTTAGAGTTAATTTATGATTGGTTGAATAAAAACAGTGCTCGATGCGCGCACCTCGCGTTGAATGATTACACATGCCTCTGTCCCAATTTGATGCCCCCAAAATTTCACGTCATTGATTCATCCGCATAGTGCTCATGTGTGTTTACTTCCGCATAATGGAGAACGTTTGTGTTTATGAAATTCTGAAACACATTGATCTAAAAAAAAATCCAGAAATAATGAGATTTTGTAAGTTATATACTGATTACTGACTACAGTAAAGGTGGCATGATTGATCGTTCTATGTGTCCCGCTTTTTGGTCAAATGGCCCGACATTTTTTAAAGGAATGTCCTGATTCAGACCTGAAAATTTCTTGCATGTATGTGAAACATGGTCAGAAGATTTGTCCCAATGATATCTTGGTCGAGTTTGAAACTTGGTCATGTGAGGTCAAAAACTAGATCACTAGGTTAAATAAAAGAAAGAGCTTGTTAACATACTAGAAGTCACATTTTTTGTCCAATCTTCATGAAACTTGGTCAGAACATTTGTTCTAATGATATCTCGGATGAGTTCTTAAATGGTTCCAGTTCGTTAAAAAACATGGCCGTCAGTGTTGCCGATTTACTTGTTATATTCCATAAATGTATATTACAAAATAAATTGTTTTAAGCATTAGCATTCACCTTAAATAGTGCCAAATTTAAAAAATAGGGACGGAAGACCCCTCCTGCACCCCCACCCCGGTTGGGACCAATCTGCGGACAGACATTACAATTTGAAAGATAACAACTTGAAAGGTTTGAGAAACAGAACAGAACATAATTTTATTACACATAAACTTTACAGTTTCTAGTGTTAAACAAAATAATATTACAAAATACATGATTATAGAAAGTTGATTTAGCAGAAATGTTATAAAATAGTAATGAATGAACTATTGAACGAAACTTGTTTTAAATCGCATGTTAACAGTGTATCTTGCTACATATGAAAACTTTTTAATACATAAATGTATTTATAATCATTAAGGTAAAACATTAATTTTGAAGGAGCACACACTATACATCCGAATCATAATCACAAAATCAGGCATCGACACAGTACCGGATTATACATATTATATACTTAATTTGAATGCAATATTTATATTAGCATATTCTATAAACAAAACATGTTCAAATATAGCATAATCACATGATGTCATTATGTATTTAATATAAATTTTAAAAATTTCAAGTATATGTATATGTATAACATTTGCCATAATGACTGGATGTGTCTAATATACAGTTGAACATATAAAATAGTTATACATTAGTATTGGTATAACGATTATGAATCTTGAGTGCTTCTTAAATGAACTTTCCTAACTTAAGCATTTCATTTTCTTTCTTGATGTCAAATGGACACCATTCATTAGATACATAACAACTTGAAGCGTTTTATGCCTAAAGTTTGCAGTCAGTCAGTAGTTTGTGTGTCATTATGAAAGATTTGTGATTTTAACAGGTTTTATTGTAGTTTTAATTGGAAATATAATTGCAAGGTGAGTTTTAAAATTATTCCAGTTGTTTAAAAACACTGTGTCAAAAATGTGAACAATTTAGTAGTAAAAAAAACAACAATTTATCACATATTTAAGAAGCAAAACAATCTGTTTGGTTAGAAAAAGTTGATTTGGCAACTGTTTTTGCAAAAATAATGTATTTATGCTACATTTTTGTGCATTTAAATTACAAATAGTTTAACAGTTGTTTTGATATGATAAGTTGTCCAATGTCTTGTGTGTGTTTACTTCTATATTTGCACACATTTGTTACTAAATATCAAGTGATGGCTGTACCTTAAAAGAAGATCAATGTTGAATTTCTAGTACATTATTCTCATTCTCATTTGTCTTTTTATAACCGCCTTTTATATATAACAATTCAACATATTGTATTCAGTTATGCAAAAACTATTTCATTAACACTCTTTTATTGAAAAAAATACAGTTGTATTCGTTATCTAAAGCTGTTCCTTCATCCCATAGAACATCTAAAGATGCCGAGACGATTATCTCATAATCTCAAAGCTGGACAACAATTTTTGGAAAAATGTACTTCCATTTTCTTTTGCTGATGCTCATTATTTACTTACTGTCCTCATATTACTTTTATTCAAAATATATCTTTGTTGCAATTGGAAACAAATGTATATTTTACAAAACATAAGCACACACACAAGACTACTTATAACGCATGTATGTACATGTATATACATATAGGATCTTGCATGAGTGGTCGTTTTGTATTGAATTTATTAAACGTGTCATCTGAATAAAGATAAAAACGAGGCTTGCCGAGTTTTTATCTTTATTTAGATGACCAGTCTAATAAATTCAATACAAAATGACCACGAATCTAAGATTCTATTTATAACATGGCCAACACAATTTCTTTTTATTTTATGCTCTTTTCACCTTTTTATTAACATTGTAAAAGAGTTTAACTGAAGAAATTCGCTGGAATAATGAGGTCATTTCAACACAAAAATTACGTCATTTCACAGTTATATAACAAGTGTAATAACACCCGTGTAATAAACAAAATTGAGCATTACGTTATTTCACTCCTGGATAGTAGGTCATGTTATAAATGTATATATCTACCGAAACAAGAAACCCATTCTTTTCACAAAACAACAATAACAACCCTTGCTTAATGTAATACTACTCAGGTGAGCGACCCAGGGCCACCATGGCCCTCTTGTTTGATAGAGAATGTATGTCCCAAAAGAAAAAGAAAAAAGTAATTATGCATAAATTTCAGTTACATGAATTATTTCATTAAGTAGACAAAATGTTCAACTGCAAGATTCAAAGTCTTAACTAAAATTTAGAACATCCATGAACATTTTGTAAATATAACGTTCTAAAGAAAAAGGACACTAAATAGACCACTAAATAAATATACAATTATTAGATAAAAAATTTAATGACAAACGTGTTAGATTTTTTAGTGATTTGTTGTTGTTGTTTTTATACCCCCACAAACTAAGTTGAGGGGGGTATATAGGAGTGAGCTTGTCTGTCTGTCGGTCGGTCCGTATTGAGTGTCCGCTCTCTATTTCAAGTAGTTTTCATCCGATCTTCACCAAACTTGTTCACAAGTTGTATCTAGATGATGTCTAGGCCAAGTTCAAACATGGGCCCTGCCGGGTCAAAAACTAGGTCACCGGGTCACTTAGTGCGTTTTTAACATTCAGCATGGTGTCCGCTCTCTATTTCAAGTAGTTTTCATCCGATCTTCACAAAACTTTTTCACAAGTTGTATCTAGATGATGTCTAGGCCAAGTTCGAACATGGGCCCTGCCGAGTCAAAAACTAGGTCACGGGGTCACTTAGTGCGTTTTTAACATTGAGCATGGTGTCCGCTCTCTATTTCAAGTAGTTTTCATCCGATCTTCACCAAACTTTTTCACAAGTTGTATCTAGATGATGTCTAGGCCGAGTTCAAACATGGGCCCTGCCGGGTCAAAAACTAGGTCACAGGGTCGCTTAGTGGATTTTTAACATTCAGCATGGTGTCCGCTTATATTTCAAGTAGTTTTCATCCGATCTTCACAAAACTTCTTCACAAGTTGTATCTAGATGACGTTAAGGCCAAGTTTGAACATGGGCCCTGCCGGGTCAAAAACTAGGTCACTGGGTCACTTAGTGCGTTTTTAACATTCAGCATGGTGTCCGCATTCTATTTCAAGTAGTTTTCATCCGATCTTCACCAAACTTGTTCACAAGTTGTATCTAGATGTCATCTAGGCCAAGGTAGAACAAGGGGCCTGTCGGGTCAAAAACTAGGTCACGGGGTCGCTTAGTGTGTTTTTAACATTCAGCATGGTGTCCGCTCTCTATTTCAAGTAGTATTCATCCGATCTTCACCAAACTTGTTCACAAGTTGTATCTAGATGACCTCTAAGTCAAGTCCGAACATGGGCCCTGCCGGGTCAAAAACTAGGTCACGGGGTCACATAGTGCGTTTTAAAAATTCAGCACAGTCTCTGCTCTCTATTTCAAGTAGTTTTCATCCTATCTTCACCAAACTTGTTCACAAGTTGTATCTAGATGACGTCTAGGCAAAGTTCGAACATGGGCCCTGCCAGGTCAAAAACTAGGTCACGGGGTCACTTAGTGCGTTTTTAACATTCAGCATGGTGTCCGCTCTCTACTTCAAGTAGTTTTCATCCGATCTTCACCAAACTTGTTCAAGTAGTTTTCATCCAATCTTCACCAAACTTGGTCACAAGTTTTATCTAAACGATCTCTAGGACAAGTTTGAACATGGGCCATTCCGGGCCTAAGACTAGGTCACGGGGTCACTTAGTGCATTATTTAACATTCAGCATGGTATCTGCTCTCTAATTCAAGTAGTTTACATCTGATCTTCACCAAACTTGGTCAGAAATTTTATGGCGATGATCTTTAGGCCAAGTTCGAACATGGGCCTTTTTGGGTCAAAAACTAGGTCAAGGGGTCACTTAGTGCGTTTTAAAAATTGAGCATGGTGTCTGCTGTTTTTTGTGAAGATGACATGCAAAATATTATGTGTCAATGCGGCATGTGGGGGTATTCGTCATGTCTGTGACAAAGCTCTAGTTTGTTTTGTCGTTGTTGTTTTTTTGTTTTTTTGTGTGTGTTTTTATGCCCCCTTTGGAAGAAAAGGGGGTATATAGTTTTCGCACTGTCAGTCTGTCTGTCTGTCTGTCTGTCTGTCACACTTTCGTGTCCGCTCTCTAATTCAAATAGTTTTCATCCCATCTTTACCAAACTTGGTCAGAAGTTGTATCCAGGCAATATCTAGGTCAAGTTCGAATATGGGTCATGCCGGGTTAAGAACTAGGTCATGGGGTCACTTACATGTAGTGCATTTCAAGGTTTCAGCATGGTGTCCGCTCTCTAATTGAAGTAGTTTTCATCTGATCTTTACCAAACTTGGTCAGAAGTTGTATCAAGTCAATATCTAGGTCAAGTTTGAATATGGGTCAGGCTGGGTCAAAAACTAGGTCACGGGGTCACTTAATGCATTTCAAGGATTAAGCATGGTGTCTGCTCTCTAATTGAAGTAGTTTTCATCTGATCTTTACCAAACTTGGTCAGAAGTTGTACCAAGACAATATCTAGGTCAAGTTCAAATATGGGTCATGCAGGGTCAAAAACTAGGTCACGGGGTCACTTAGTGCATTTCAAGGATTTAGCATGGTGTTTGCTCTCTAGATTATGTGGCTTTCTGATTTATTTTGATATTCTAAAACATTTTTATGCCCCCCAAAGGAGGGCATATAGTGATCAGACTGTCTGTCACACTTTGCGTTTAGATTTTGAAAAATGCTCATAACTTCTATGTCGCTTCAGATAGCAGTTTCATATTTGGCATGCATGTGTATATGGACAAGGCCTTTCCATATGCACAATTTTGACCCCTGTGACCTTAACCTTGAATTTAGGGTCTGCGTTTAGGTTTTGAAATCTGCGTTAAGTTTCATAAAAAAGCTCATAACTTCAACCAAGCGTTTATAGGGGGCATAAGTCATCCTATTGTGACACCTCTTGTTTGGGGGTGGGGGTAATATGAAACAATTATTATTTTGCCCCTAACAAAACAATCCAAACACAGAAAAATATGAGCCTCATTTGTGGGAGTCTTTTGTTTAAAGGAAGTTTCTTCTAAACAAAAATCCAGTGTAGGCGAAAAGTGTTGTCCATGATTAGCCTGTGTGGACTGCTTTGGGAAGACATTTCCTTTAAGCTGGGAAGACATTTCCTTCAAGCTGGGAAGACATTTCCTTCAAGCTGGGAAGACATTTCCTTCAAGCTGGGAAGACATTTCCTTCAAGCTGGGAAGACATTTCCTTCAAGCTGGGAAGACATTTCCTTCAAGCTGGGAAGACATTTCCTTCAAGCTGGGAAGACATTTCCTTTAAGCTGGGAAGACATTTCCTTTAAGCTGGGAAGACATTTCCTTTAAGCTGGGAAGACATTTCCTTCAAGCTGGGAAGACATTTCCTTCAAGCTGGGAAGACATTTCCTTCAAGCTGGGAAGACATTTCCTTCAAGCTGGCAAGACATTTCCTTCAAGCTGGGAAGACATTTCCTTCAAGCTGGGAAGACATTTCCTTTAAGCTGGGAAGACATTTCCTTTAAGCCCATTAAGACATTAATGTTCCCGGTGTTGTCAGAGAACGACTCATATTCATGATCCCATGTGTATCCTTCATGTGAGCTATTCATGATCCCATGTGTATCTTACATGTGAGCTATACATGATCCCATTTGTATCCTATTTGTGAGCTATTCATGATCCCATGTGTATCCTACATGTGAGCTATTCATGATCCCATGTGTATCCTACATGTGAGCTATTCATGATCCCATGTGTATCCTACATGTTAGCTATTCATGATCCCATGTGTATCCTACATGTGAGCTCTTTAATTCCCTTTCAGCATCACTACGACCCGGCAGTACGGAGGTTCTGCACCCATCTACGTAACGGGGCACCCACGTCTGGGGAGGGGCAGCTGCCTGTGGAGCTGAGAAAGTGAGTGCAACAAGAACATGCAGAGTAGCAGGGTCTTGGGGGGGGGGGTAACTTCCTATAAACGGGTATATTGGGGTGTGCCGAAAATATGGGGTGTGTTTTGGCGACTAAAATTATAGATATGGGTATGGTTTTGGGCATCTAAGTATAGATATGGGTATTGAAATCAGAAATTTGCTTGTATATAAATGCATATAGATTTGTAAGTATCAGTATCAAAATGGGTACAAATAAACATATCATAGCAAATTCAATAAGTATAGTGTATTTATATGATAAGAGTTTAAAATTCTAGTATAAAATGTGTCCACTTTATCAAATTCTAGTATTGAAATGGGTCCAGTTTTTCAAAAAACTTGTATCAAAATGGGTCTACTTTATCAGAGTTCCGGTATTAAAATAAGTCACACTTCAGAAGTCTCAGTGGGACACCCCTACCCTAAAATTTGGGAAGTAACTGCCCACCCCCCACCCCCCACCCACATTGGGATTAGGGTGTGACTAGATCAGTTGGTAGCTTCCAGAACATTGAGTAGTAGGGTATACCTACATGATGAGATGATGATGATGATGATGATGATGATGATGATGATTATGATGATGATGATGATGATGATGATGATGATGATGATGATTGTGATGATGATGATGATGTGGTGGTGGTGGTGGTGGTGGTGGGTGGGTGGGTGCTAGTGGGTGGTGGGGAAGAATGATGATGATTAAATGTATATATGATTATTATTATAGATCTGCGATTAACATAGTTGTTATAACTTAATTTTTGAAGACTATTACAACACTAATTACTGGAAAAAGTAACCATAAATTATAATGTTATCGTCACAGGCTTTTATTTCATGGTTGGAAGAACATATGCGACATTACAGTTTTCTCTCGATTTGTCATTTTGACAATTCATGCTTAGCAAATTGTCACTTTTTCTTCAGACAAATTTTGTCACTATTTTGTTTATTTATCCAATTTGGAAAATCTAAATTTAAGTAGCAGTTACATATCCTACTAATAATTAGCAAAAAATGCAAATTCAATTGCCAATCAACAGATTTCTATTTGAAGAATTGCCAAGCCTTCCCAATAGGTGAACTGTTGTTCTATCTAATGAAATTTAAAATATTTTTATTCTTTTTTAATCTGTCTGCCAGGATTAAATATCATTTCCTTAAGCTACAGTTCACTGCTTTAATGAGACCCATGCAAAAATGTGTCTTATTCAATAAATCTGAGTAGCTCCAGCCCAGAGTCTGTTGTAGCTCCAGCCCAGAGTCTGAGTAGCTCCACCCCAGAGTCTGTTGTAGCTCCAGCCCAGAGTCTGTTGTAGCTCCGGCCCAGAGTCTGTTGTAGCTCCAGCCCAGAGTCTGTTGTAGCTCCAGCCAGAGTCTGTTGTAGCTCCAGCCCAGAGTCTGAGTAGCTCCAGCCCAGAGTCTGTTGTAGCTCCGGCCCAGAGTCTGTTGAGGCTCCAGCCCAGAGTCTGTTGTAGCTCCAGCCCAGAGTCTGTTGTAGCTCCAGCCCAGAGTCTGAGTAGCTCCAGCCCAGAGTCTGTTGTAGCTCCAGCCCAGAGTCTGTTGTAGCTCCAGTCCAGAGTCTGTTGTAGCTCCAGCCAAGAGTACACATTTCTCCTGTCTAGTCAGGAGCTACCTTGTCCGCTACAAAGTTATGCAGGGTTGAGTGGTTTCGATAGTTGGGCTGTTCAGTTAGCACAGTGGTTTGTACACACGCTTCACATACATCCCAGGTTTTATTCCATTCCTGGAAACATGTGAGTTTTGTTGGTGTAGTAAGTTAATTAGCTAGGAGCGCTGGGACACACTCTGAATCGGTACGTAATGCAGCCTCAGGCGTGGAAGGACCGCACTTACTTCACTATATTCACACACAAAGGTTTCACAAGTAGACATAATAGCTCCTGTGCATATCTTGTTGTACACAATATCTCCATCATACTGTCATCCATCTTCTTTTAAGCCTGAACCGATTGTCAGTCAAACAGTTGGCATTTAGTGGAAAGATTAAATAAAAAAAATCCAGAAGAATTTGTAATGAATTGAAGTTTTGATCAGTTGATAAGCTGATATGTATAATTCAAAATGTGTTAGTATATGAGTACATTTGGTTGTTTTTAACCTATCAGCTAATGGGGATGTGTGTTACAAGATTGTTCTAAAAAATAAATATGTATGATCATACTCTGTTCAATGTTCTCCGTCTAGATTGGATTTTCATTTAGAATAGACTTCCTTTTATCAAAAATTCTATAAAAATGGTACATATTGTCTCAGATAAGCTTGTCCACATAGGCCTATCTGAAACAATACTTAAATTTTGTTCAATTGTAACTTGTTTATATTTAAGCTGCATTACACCGTAAGCCTTTATAGAATTGAAATGCGCTTGCTTCAATTTGTTCCCTATAACCAGGACTTTGTGATTTTTTCAGGGGTTTAAAGAACACTCCCACAATGGGGATCAAACCTTTGTCCTCCTAGGGGTTATTGGGACACCGCAGTGACCTTGACAATATGAACATGCATTTAGCCAGTTTTCCTGACAAACACTTATTTATATATTAGTACTTGGATTTTATCATTTGCTAAAAACATCTATTGTCTGATAAAGTCCACCTCTTCTCGTGGAAATTATGTTCAAGGGTACATTTTACAGGAACTTGCTTTCACGTAGTGTAAATGAATATGCTTATACATGTTTATGTCTGACAAAGGTAGTACCTCATTTAGGTCAGTTCAAAAGATGACAACTTGTATGTTTCTATTTCTTATGTGAAGTCAGATTTACTTAGATATTGATGATCAATCAGTTACATTTTGAATCAGTATGTCCTTGTTTAGATTACACATCATATGTCACAATTTGTTCAGAATGCATACATTAATTTTGATATTGTTATTCTTTGATACCTTCAAACTACATTGTACAACAAAAATGTCACTTGAGTGCAAACATTAAATAAAGATATTAATTTAATTAAAAAAACAACACACAAACATGTCAAATCCTCATTTAGTTTAGATAATGATATATCACTCAATCAATACGTTTATGTGATGATAATGCAGTTTTCAAAATTATATCCAAAATTAGCAAGTACTCTGTCATAATTCATTTGAAATTTATTTCATTTAAGTGCTTACAAATATAACATGGACCAGTTAGCAATCGTGCAATAGGCATCAATTTTTAAATGAAGAATAATGATTAATGTATCTGCGCTAAAATGTTTATTTCATATAAGGTGATTTACTGTGAAGAAACTTTTTAAACAAAAATGTCATCCTGTAATATTAAAGTTATATGGAGATGCATGTGTTTTGTTTTATTCTTTGGGCAGGGGATCATTCCCATATGCTTCACTATGAAGAGTAAATGTCAACTAGTTCTGTCTAGTCACGCACAGTGTTTCTCCTGTTGTATCTGTCTGTCTGCAAGGCCATTTAACCCTTTGCATGCTGGGAAATTTGTCGTCTGCTAAAATGTCGTCTGCTGAATTTCTAAAATTAGCATTTTCTTTGATTTTTTTCAAAGAATACTATCAGAATAGCAAACGGTTTGGATCCTGATGAGACACCACTTTCTGTGGCGTCTCATCTGAATCCAAACTGTTTGCAAAGGCCTTCAAAATTCGGTTCCAGCACTGAAAGAGTTCAAATGATTATATGATAACTCAAAAGTAATGGAGAGAAATGTTTTCATGTAGATATAGATTGCAAATGCTTTCAGACTAGTTTATGATAGCAGAATTTTGAAAATTGTAAATTGTTGATGATCTCCGAAAGATGATAAATTGTCTTTTCGTGACTCTGACTGTTCATGGTTACTGACTGTTGATGGTCACTGACTGTTGATGGTCACTGACTGTTGATGGTCACTGACTGTTGATGACTCAGACTGTTGATGGTCAATGACTGTTGATGACTCAGACTGTTGATGGTTACTGACTGTTGATGACTCAGACTGTTGATGGTTACTGACTGTTGATGACTCAGACTATTGATGGTTACTGACTGTTGATGACTCAGACTGTTGATGGTTACTGACTGTTGACGATCACTGACTGTTGATTGTCACTGACTGTTGATGGTCACAGACTGTTGATGGTCACTGACTGTTGATGGTCACTGACTGTTGATGGTCACCAACTGTTGATGGTCATTGACTGTTGATGGTTACTGACTGTTGATGGTCACTGACTGTTGATGGTCATTGACTGTTGATGATCACTGACTGTTGATGATCACTGACTGTTGATGGTCACTGACTGTTGATGATCACTGATTGTTGATGGTCACTGACTGTTGATGGTCACCAACTGTTGATGGTCACTGACTGTTGATTGTCACTGACTGTTGATGGTCCCTGACTGTTGATGGTCACTGACTGTTGATGGTCACTGACTGTTGATGATCACTGATTGTTGATGGTAACTGACTGTTGATGTCCACTAACTATTGATGTCCACTAACTGTTGATGGCCACTAACTGTTGATGGTCACTGATTGTTGATGGTAACTGACTGTTGATGTCCACTAACTGTTGATGGCCACTGACTGTTGATGGTCACTGACTGTTGATGGTCACTGATTGTTGATGGTAACTGACTGTTGATGTCCACTAACTGTTGATGTACACTAACTGTTGATGGCCACTGACTGTTGATGATGACAGCCTGTTATTGATGCCAGACTGTTGATGATCTCAATTGTTGATGAAATAAGAATATAAGAATGTAAATGTTGTTGGTGATCTCAGACAGTTGATGATGATTGTTTTTGTCACTGTTTTTAAGACTTGTATTTGAAGTTAAGTGAATTTAATGTAGTAACAATTTTAAAGGAACGGAAATATTTGTTTTGGCACCTATAGATGATATGACTCATATGCGCATTGTTTACATTTAGTAAAGTAACAAAGTAAAACAAAATAGGTACACACACACCTTGAAGCATATTCTTAATAGTACTATTCTGATTCCTACAATGTATACTTTAATTCCATATAAAAGAGACACATTTTTAAGCGCTTAAAAGTAGACATCTCTGATTAATTAACCAGATGAAACCCTGTTCCTTATGTTATATACACTATTGTCAGTGATCTCAGATAGTTTTGATGTTTCAGGTTGCCAACACAGATCCTGAATGAGTACCAGAGACTGGACATATTTAATCAGTTTGTTCCAGAAAAACCAAAGGGGCCACACAAACACAAGGTAAGATTTGTACTTTCTTGCTAGAGTCAGTTTATACTACATATTCGAAGTAGGTCTTGTTGAATTAACAATTAATGTATAATATTTTCTTTCAAATTCCATGCTGCTTGCTTTTGTTCAGTACCAAACCTTGTTATATATAATGCTTTAAAGAGAATTAGAGATAAATAAACTTCTTTCCCAATCACTCTCCTTCAATAATTAAACATTACGTCTAAAAACTCTGCTTACAGCATGATGCTTTTAAAAGGACCTATGAGTGTGTTTCATGGATGGAAGCAATGTTAATGTCACACCCACTTCCTGCATATACAAATACTGAAACCATTTCTCAAATACAAAAAACATTTCTCAAACACAAAAACCATTTCTCAAACACTAAACACCATTTCTCAAACACAAAAACCATTTCTAAAACACTAAAACCATTTCTCAAACACTAAAACCATTTCTCTAATACACAAACCATTTCTCAAACTCAAAAAAAAAGCAAACAGTAAAATCGTTTCACAACTTTGATTTGGGGTTTGTTTTACCTTCTGCATATCGTTACCTTCCAATCCAATTAATATACAGTCATAGTGCAAAGCAAATGTATAGTGATACTGTTGAGTCATTGTAAGTGATAGTGTAAACAAAGTCTATAGTGATACAGCTAACCTAGTATTTAATGATAGTGTTTGCAAGTGTATAGTGATAGTGTCTAGCAAGTGTATAGTGATGGTGCTAAGCAAGTGTATAGTGAGAGTATGTATCAAGTGTATAGTGATGATGTCTTGCAAGTGTATAGTGACAGTGCTAAGCAAGTGTATAGTGACAGTGCTAAGCAAGTGTATAGTTATATTGCTAAGCAAGTGTATAGTGATAGTGCTAAGCAAGTGTATAGCAAAAGTGCTAAGCAAGTGTATAGTGATAGTGCTAAGCAAGTGTATAGTGATAGTGCTAAGCAAGTGTATAGTTATATTGCTAAGCAAGTGTATAGTGATAGTGCTAAGCAAGTGTATAACGAAAGTGCTAAGCAAGTGTATAGTGATAGTGCTAAGCAAGTGTATTGGAATAGTGTTTAGTAAGTGAATAATGATAGTGCTGAGCAAGTATATAATGATAGTGTTCAGCTAGTGTAAAATGATTGTGTCTAGCAACTGTATAGTGATAGAGCTAATCAAGTATATAGTGACAGTGCTAAGCAAGTATATAGTTATAGTGTTGAGCAAGTGTATAGTGATAGTGCTAATCAAATGTATTGTGTTATTGCTAAGCAAATGTATAGTGATAGCGTTAAGCAAGTATTGTATTGTATAGTGCTAAGCTAAAGTATGTCGATAATGCTTAGCAGGTGTATAGTTATAGTGCTAATCAAGTGAATAGTGCTAATGCTAATCAAGTGACAGTGGTAAGAAAGTGTATTGTGATAGTGCTTATCAAATGTATAGTGATAGTGCTCATCTAGTGTATAATGATAGAGCTTAGTGAGTGTATAGTGATAGTGTTAAGCAAATGTATAATGATAGTGTCTAGCAAGTGTGTAGTGATAGTTTTAAGCAAGTGTACGGTGAAAGTGTCTAGGCAGTGTATAGTGGTAGTGCTTATCAAGTGTATGGTGATAGTGTCCAGCAAGTGCATAGTGATATTGTTAAGCATGTGTATTATGATAGTGCTAAGCAAGTGTATAGTGATAGTGCTAATCCAGTGTTTAGTGATAGTGTTAAGCAATGGTATACAGGTTGTGCTAAGAAAGTGTATAACGTAAGTGCTAATCAGGTGTTTAGTGATAGTGCTAATCAGGTGTAAAGTGATAGTGCAAAGAAAGTTTATAGGGAAAGTGCTAATCAGGTGTATAATGATAGTGCAAATCAGGTATATAGTAATAGGGCTCAGCAATTGTATAATGATAGTGATAAGCATTTGTATGGTGATAGTGTAAGCAATTGTATAATGATAGTGATAAGCATTTGTATAGTGATAGTGTAAGCAATTGTATAATGATAGTGATAAGCATTTGTATAGTGATACTTGTAGTGCTAAGCAAGAGAATATTGATATGCTAAACAAATGTAGTGGGATAGTGTTAACAAGTGTATAGGGATAGTGCTACTCAAGTGTATAGTCATAGTGCTTAGCAAGTGTATAATGATAGTGTTTATGTATACTGTAGTGATACGCAAGAGTATAGTGATAGTGTAGAGCAAGTGTATGTTGAAAAGCAAATGTGTAATGGCAATGCTAATCAAGTGTAAAGTGATAGTGCTAAACAAGTGTATTGTGACAGTGCTTAGCAATTGTATAATCATAGTGCTTAGCAAGTATATTGTGATGAGCAAGTGTATGGTGATAGTTTCAAGCAAGTGTATTGTGATAGGGTAAACCAACAGTCCTAATTATACCCCCACTTAACGAAGTTTAGGGGGTTATATAGGAGTGAGCTTGTCTGTCGGTCGGTCAGTCCGTGTCCAATCTCTAATTCAAGTAGTTTTCATCTGATCTTCACCAAACTTGAAGAACTAGAAAATGTATCTACATGATGTCTAGGCCAAGTTCGAACATGGGCCTTGCTGGGTCAAAAACTAGGTCACTGGGTCACTTAGTGCGTTTTAAACATTCAGCATGGTGTCTGCTCTCTAATTCAAGTAGTTTTCATCAAAGCTTCATCAAACTTGGTCAGAAGTTGTATCTAGATGGTGTCTAGGCCAAGTTCGAACATGGTTTATGGCAGGTCAAAAAGTTGGTCACGGGGTCACTTAGTGCGTTTTAAACATTGAGCATGGTGTTCGCTCTCTAACTCAAGTAGTTTTCATCAGATCCATACCAAACTTGGTTAGAAGTTGTATCTAGATTGTGTCTATGTCAAGTTCGAATATGTGTCATGCCGGGTCAAAAACTAGTTTTGTTTATATTGATAGTGTCTAGCAAGTGTATAGTGATAGTGTAAAGCATGTGTATAGTGATAGTGTTAAGCAATTGTATAGTGATAGTGCTAAGCAATTGTATAATGATAAGTGTTAACCAAGTGTATTGTGATATTGTCTATCAAGTGTATAATGATATTTCTAAGCAAGTGCATAGGGATAGTGCTAAGCAGGTGTATAGTGGTAGTGCTAAGCAAAAGTATAATGATAGTGCTTAGCAAGTGTATAGTAAAAGTGCTTTGTGTCATGTCATTCCATAACTACTGCATGAGATGTCTGTTGCTAGGGGCGACAGGGCGACTATCTGCAGCAAGACGTGGCAGAGCAAGTCCTTCAGGTCCTGTCAGCAACAGAAGACTTTGTAGATGTAACATGATTGCATTGACCCTTTGTTATGTGTATGATAATAAAATGTATTTTAATTTTAAAGTTGCGGTTGTTATTGTTTTATGGAAATTTGTGTGAAATTTGCATTCTTCATTATATATTTCTGAAATCAGACACTGTAAGAAAATAAACATGGATGTTTTATGCGTTGACATTTTCTGATGATACCACAACATAACTTTCTTAGGCAAAAGACATTTGTCAAAATAGGTGTCTCATTTCCTGGTCATACCGCATTTTAAACCTATTGTTCTATAGACGTTTGTCATAACTGGAGCACGTTTTAGCTGTCATAATAGCTTGCCCAGGAGACGCAGATCAATAAACGATTGATGTTAACTTAAGGTTTTATATGTGCCGCGTCATGCGAAAATAGGTCTTATGCCATATGTGGATAGCGTTGTTTCCTTGTCCGCCAATGAGACCACGAAACACACGACGCGGCTCATATTATGTGGTAAACAACAACACATGGTTGCATCATCCTATTGATGGACTTAAATTTCTAGGAAAATATGGAAAATACGGAGTTAATTATGTTCGTCGTCTGCTTAATTTATACTGTAAAGGCAATCATGTCCAATTACTGAGATAATGAATACAATAATACCTTACATAATTACGAAAGTCAAAATGAATTTTATTTGCATTAATGAGTAAATATTTCTCTAATAGGTCTCAGTTTTTAAAAGAATTGTTTTGATGACGTTGATGCGAAATATTATCAAAAAATACATCGATCCTCATAAATCAAAGTTGTACAATTTAATATTCTTGAAGGTCACCAATCCGTCAACGTTAAAAATATGACGTCACATTCTGCAATCAACGTGTCACTACTAGTCCATATAAACGGACTGCCAGAGCCTTTGATTATTTTAGCTATGGCGGCTCTGGCAGTCCATATGCACCCCTTCATAAACATGGGTGCAGTTCAGCGCAGAGAATCCGTGCGCTTCACTAAACAGACGTCGTTCGAGAGAAATTGAGGAAAATAATGAATAAACTTCATAAACATGTTAAATTTACCTGAATGGCAACCTACGGATGTTATCCTTTGCATGCACCCTATAAAAACACGACGATGTTTCAACACACTTTCCTCGCTGACATGTTTTATGTTTAAATTTGAAACAGTGTATTCTGTATCGAATAACACATCGTTATCGTCTTTGTAGGGTTCAACACATAACCCGACGTGCAAAATATTGGTGTACTGCGACCTAAACAATATTGGGTCAATTTTCCAATATGGCGGATACAGCGTACAAAACAAAACCTTAGTCAATACAAATCAATTATTTCTTGCTTTAATGGTACCATTTGGATGAGTTTGTGGTTTAGATAGGTAAATTTTAATAAGCTCTTGCAGTTTCAGTGTTCATTAACCTTTGAATTGTTGATAACATTTTGCACCCATGGACAAGAGAGAGCGCATTGCAACTCTCAGCCTAAGCTGAGAGTTGAATTATTGCAACTAGTGTCACTACATGCTTTAATAAGCCATAGACACGTTTCATCATCACAAATATATGAACAAGCTGCAGAAAAATGTAAGCATGCAGCGATTATGTTAAAAAGAGGTACATTATGTAAATAATATAGCTAAAACGAAACACACCACGTGTTTCAGATATTCACGCGTAATTTTGTGCACGAGATGCTTGACCGTCCAGTGGTCTGTTATTATTACATGTACGTAACAAACCGGCTAAAAGCGTCCTCTGTGACTATCCGTGTATACCAATTTCTTGAAATATCCGTGTATACCAATTTCTTGATGTCCGTGTATACCAATTTCTTGAAATGTCCGTGTATGCCAATTTCTTGAAATATCCGTGTATACCAATTTCTTGAAATATCCGTGTATACCAATTTCTTGAAATGTCCGTGTATACCCAATTTCTTGAAAATGTTAAGGTCTGAGGCGCGAAGAGGCAGCTGTATGAGGCTTAATTTTTAGACCAAGAAATAATGTTGTTACGATCACATTTTTAAAAGATGAGTAATTTACTGCATAATCAACGAAATTAAGGCAACTGTAGGCATATCAAAGCATTTAACATTAGCTGCATACATTGAATCCTTTGACTCGCGTATAAAAGTATATAGAGTAAAGACATTCAAACCCATCACCTTACTGAATTTCTCTGCAAAACGCGTCTGCAAGATACAAATTAATGTAACGACACCAATGCTAAATTGTGAGATTATATGAGCCTTGTTCTGAGAAAACTGGGCTTAATGCATGTGCGTAAAGTGTCGTCCCAGATTAGCCTGTGCAGTCCGCACAGGCTAATCAGGGACGACACTTTCCGCCTTAACTTGATTTTCGGTAAGGAGGGACTTCCTTGAAACTAAAAATATCTTAAAAGCGGAACGTGTCGTCCCAGATTAGTCTGTGCGAACTGCACAGGCTAATCTGGGACGACACTTTACGCACATGCATTAAGCCCAGTTTTCTCAGAACAAGGCTCATATGTATGTGATGACTTCCGGCGATCGCGTGTCATTCTGTTCAGCGCGCCGTCAGGAAGAGGCTTGCTTCAAATGTAGTTGAAAGTACTCTTATGTCGGTAAGCAACCTGAGGTGTACTTCCATTTTTCAACTTTATCATTTAAATGCTTTAGGATATAAGAAATGTCTATCAATTATCATTTATATAAATGATTATAGTTATTTATCGGGCCTTATAATGTATAATTTGCCTGTTACGTGACATCCGTCCTCGCGTGAACGTCAACATTTCCAGCTCGGTGCTGTTTCAAGAGCTGCCACCGACATTAAAGTTTTCAGGGGCCGTACAGTGAAGTTTTTATTGATATTGCTTTAAATCCACTGAGCTGTGAGCCGTGTTCTGTATTGTTGCAGCACCGCTCCACGCGCAAGATTCATTTGTGTCTTGTTCTGAGAAAATTCGGGCTTAATGCATGCGCGTAAAGTTTCGTCCCTGATTATCCTGTGCAGTCCGCACAGGCTAATCAGGGACGATACTGTCCGCTTTTATGGTATTTTTCTTTAAATCTTGTTTAGGCGGAAAGTGTCGTCCCTGATTAGCCTGTGCGGACTGCACAGGCTAAGCTGGGACGACACTTTACGCACATGCATTATGCCCAGTTTTTTCAGAACGCGACTCATTAGATCCTATCAATATTCAACTTAGAGTTGTGCAGACAACAGTTGCGCATGTTGGTTCCTTTTACGAGACGGTTATTACACCTGGCAGGGCAACCAGAGACGAAACTATGGTGGCCCATTGCTCGAATATCTTCGTGGCATGCTGAAGGGTTCTAAAAATATCGTCAACACAAAATCACGACAATTATACACGTCGAAACGAAAAAGGGCGCCGATATGTTATTATGGGTTGTTTTTAAAGCCGCCAACAAGCAGCACGCTAGAACGATAGTTATACACAGCAGAACGACAAAAAGGTCGCCGTGGTGACAATTATGACATGTGTCCCCAGTTATCGCGTTGGCGACCATGAAACCCAACAACAGACCAACAAGAAAGAAGTACCACAATACCCGGCAGATATACAAATAGGGCGCTGATTCGGCAATATAGACGGTTCGATCGTTAAGTCGTGTTGGCGACCTTCATATCCGCCTACATGCCACAACGATATGGCAGACGTCCACTACCATATGAAACTGCTCCTCAAACTGACCTTAACTTCCTTACCTGGGCCAATTTCACAACGCCAAAACACATTTTTTTCGGAAGCGCATTTCAGAACTTAATTTCCCTGTTCCGAACCATTCATGTTGTGTTTTTGCCGCAAAAAACGCCAAGTGTGTTCTGATTAATACCAAATGAACGTTAAAAGATGATAACGAATGCATGGTGTAAGTTTTTGCATAATTGTGCAACACTTTTTCACGCAGAATTTAAATGTGCGCGTAGCTCATCATACGCGTTCATTAACAATTTAGACAAGTGCTATCTGCACATTTACCGATATGTTTAAAAAAGACATATCTCAGTGAACTTGAATCTACTGAATATCGTAGCATAACTACTTGTCAGTTATCTTTGATGAATTGGCATATTTAATGTGCGCGCTAATAAGCGCAATGACGTTACGTAAAACGTTAGATAAACGGTGGGAGACGTTACGTGAACGCCATTCGGTCGCATGTGATCCGTTGGAAACGTTTGCTCCAAAGTGGAAATAAAACCATCTCTTAGGTAAGTTTTTGTTAACATAATGAGGGCAACACTTCTGCTTCTTCTACTACTTTTCTTATGATGTTACCACTACCACCACTGCAGCTACTCTGTTAATAGTAATAATAATTGTTATTATTATTGTTTTTGTTATTAGTATTGTTGTTGTTGTTGTAAATATTATTGCATCCCTATGTCAAAACTGTGCTTTTGTGTGCACGATGTCTCTTATTAACTAGTTTTTAAATCCATAAATAAAAACTGTTAAAATATAAATTGGTAGTGTTTGATGAAAAGTAGATGATAATATATACGCTAGGATTTTACTTTGATTTATTTTTACGCGAACTATTATAAGGTGATATAGATATAACCACAAATGTTTGTTTAGCCTAAATAACTACACTATTTTGATTGATAGCTGAACTCTAGTTTAATCATTGTGTAGCCATTGTAAATTTGCAATGGTTTTTTTTGGTTATTAAATGATAAATAAAAAACCTAACAAGACCACAGGTGGTTAGCGTGTGGCTATGATATTAATTGTGAAATTATAGTGAAATTATCATTTTGAATGATAAATAATCAGATTATAACGAAAAATCAACTTTTCTGAAAAAAATTCACTATCAAATATATATTTATCATTTTGAATGATAAATAATCTGATTATAACGAAAAATCAACTTTTCTGGAAAAAAATTCACTATCAAATATTTGATAGTGATTTTTTTTCTTTAGAAAAGTTGATTTTTCGTTATAATCTGATTATTTATCATTCAAAATGATAATTTCACTAATTAATATCATATCCATACGCTAACCACCTGTCAACAAGACCAATCGCGATACAGCGGCTATCTCCAGACTCCTAAATCGTCTGCGGATCCAGTGAGCTAACAAGACATACCCGACATAAAAGGCGAAGCCTCGAATAGTTAACGTGCGACTTAAATAAACTGGGCTTTCGCTTACTCTTTCACACACAGGTAGCAGTATCATAAATTTGCCCCCCCCCTTGACCCTTCCCCCCTCGAGCTTACCCCAGAGGTTCCAGATTGTTAAATGTACACCTATTGTGTATGGTATAGGTATTATATAGAGGTATTTTTTCAAACTGTGTATTTGTGTCAATATTAGTTGTTGAAAAGTCAAACCATACACAAAAAGATGTACATTTAGTGTACATTTAACAATCTGGAACCCTGGGGTAGGCTCGGGGGGGGGGGGGGGTGAGTAGGTTCCGGATGGGGATGCAAATTTATGCCTGTGCTTTCACCACCCAGAATACCTATGCTTGTCGAGGACCAGTTGCCGATGGAAGCTACTACCTACATGTATATTATACACTGGGCTCAAAGCATGTGCTAGGGTGTTGCCCAAGGCAAACCTTTGTTGCAATAATTCAACCCCCAGCTATTGACCCTCCGGGTCGCTGAGCTGTACGTATGTACTCATAAAAGCTCACACTCTGGACTCAACCGGCTTTTGATTGCATAAACCATCTACTCTTTACGGAGACTCCGGAGATGGACGAAGTGTTACGATTTAAAAGTTCAGAGCATTCAAGAAGAACTAAGGCTAATCTGGGATAATTCTTAACGCACATGCATTAACCCTTTCAATGCTGGAACCGAATTTTGAAGGCCTTTGCAAACAGTTTGGATCCTGATGAGACGCCACAGAACGTGGCGTCTCATCAGGATCCAAACTGTTTGCTTTTCTGATAGTATTCTTTGAAAAAAATCTAAGAAAATGCTAATTTTAGAAATTCAACAGACAACATTTTAGCAGACGACAAATTTTCCAGCATGCAAATGGTTAATTCCAGTTTTCCCAGCGGTAGGATCATGTACTCTAAAGTGATGAGTTCGAATGTGTTTTTTTTTATAGCAATTTAAAGTTTCTTCGGCTGCATATTTAGCCTTATTATTTTCGTGATGAACAGCCGACGATTTATCTCAATAAATTTTAGTAATTCAGCCTGCATAGAAAAATGTTACGTGGCAAACAAACGTTTGGTGACGTTGCGGTATAGAATTTTTTTTCTAACAAGCGATTTTGATTAATTTATCGCCGGTGATATTCTAAATTTTTATCATTTTCAAAATGGAATTTTTATAAGGGTAAACGTAACCTACAAGTGAATAGTTTTTTTCCAATTAAACCAGTTATATGTTCGTTTCTCATCCGACACATGTTTCCTCATGCATTCTAAGAAATAGCCGCTTTATTGAAATTCCGTGACTTTAACCAGACAATAACATGCAATTAAAATTTAACGATTGTATTTATTGGTTTCATAAACGAGACAATGTTTACTTGCACATGTTTTAGCATTCGACAATATAAACGACGTGATTTTATGTTCGTGTTTTTTACATCGTTGTATTCATCCCTCATATTATAGAAAAAAAATCCGTTTTTAGAAGATGATGTTGCTAAAATTGACTCAAGCCATGACGAAACCAGTGTGAAACGTAGCTGTATTGGATAAAAGATGCAATAACCCATTTATGCCTAGCGTCTAGAAAAAAGGCCTTGGCAAACAGCGTAGATCCATATGAGACGCAGCATGATGCGGCGTCTCATCAGGGTCTGCGCTGTTTGCTTAAAGGAATTTCTGTACAAAAAATCTAAATGTAGAAATAAATATACTAGACATCCCTTATTTTGGAAATAAATTGATCTAATTTAGAAGGATGAGAGAGTCCACTAGGCATAAATGGGTTAAGGTGCAACTAACGCGAATTGAAGGAAAAACAAAGTTTACGCACAGTATCGGTATCAGTCATTGTAAGACATTTTTTAAAGATCAAAGGACTTTTTGTTGTTTACAGCATGCATTTCACGTGAAACGCATGCATGGCTCGTGCGAAATACCGTGCATGATAAATGACAACAACTGTGCTTGTTCAAGTATCTTTAAATCGATTTAGAATGCCTGAAAGAAATCAAGCCTGTCTTGATCGATGGTGTTCAATAAGCGGATGCATCATGTGTCCACTTTAGTACAATAAGTACCTATCTGCGCTATTTACCGATGTCAGATAGATCTGTGTTACTGATGAGGTGGTGATTTTGCAGTCTAGACGGCAATACAAGATAATCAAATGAAGGTTGATTTTGAAAATCCATTTTGTGGGGGGAGAGGCATACCTTTCTGTCGCTTGTTTCTGAGTACCGCCCAATCCCGGTGCTCGATTGACAGAACTGAGTAAGATACTGTGTTTGGTTAAAAATAAAAATAAAATTAAATAAGGACCATTTGAAACGTATCCCTGGTGTGCTTAGTAACTTTTAAGTCATATATCGTAGGATTTCCGTCATCCATGTGTACTTAAACGAAAGGTCATCTGAGTATTTAAGTCGTGGGAGACGTACTTAATTGCTATTTAAAAGCAAGATACGTGTACTGAACATAGTTTGTGGAATGATTGTATATAATGAAAATTGTATAAAAGAAAGGATTCATTATACCAGCCGTGAGTGCAATAATGTTACATCTGGTTTCATTTAGTTTATGTATTAAAATGTCATAATTTTATTTGATTTAAATTAACACTGACTAAAACGTACCAAAATAAATGTTTAGATTGTCTATAATATACTTGAATTGACATTATTGATAGAATCATTTGTAGCATGTTATATGGCATCACTGACTAGAACTTAAACCACGTGGTCATTCGAAGTTCTGGCAATTTAAGCTATCTATTTTAAGATAATATACTATAATAAGTAAAAATATAGTATACATCTCTAAAAAAAAAACACTGTGTAATAAGTTATGTTAACCAAAATTTATGTGTCTTGTTCTGTGAAAATTGGAAAAAATGCATTTGCGTAAAGTGTCGTCCCATATTAGCCTGTGCAGTCCGCACAGGCTAATCAGGGACGACACTTTCCGCCTAAACTTGATTTTTGGTCAGGAGGGACTTCCTTGAAACTAAAAATACCATACAAGCGGAAAGTGTCGTCCCTGAGTACGCACAGGCTAATCTGGGACGACACTTTACGCACATGCATTTTACCCAATTTCACAGAACAAGACACATATAAGTTTCCGCGTAGTTTTTGCAAGTCATCAAAACTATTTTCTTTTCAACTGAAATTTTTTCAACTGAAATTCGTTCCCTCTAGAATACAGATCGTCGATGTTCTGTCTTCGAAAATGCTGTACAGACCTTCTTGTATTAATTGCCCGTTATGAAGTTATTGTGTGGTAAGCCAGAGAGCACATACTGAAAACATCGTTTTCCCTCGACAGAGCAATCTGTCATGATATAACAATAAATTGATCTTTGTTCTGATAAAACTGGGCATAATTCAAGTGCGTAAAATGTCGTTCCAGATTAGCCTGTGCAGTCCACACAGGCTAATCAGGGTCTATACTTTCCGCCTAAATTGGATCTTTGCTAAAAAAGAAACCTTTAACTTTTAAACAATTCAACGAAAATGTCATAAAAGCGGAAAGCCTCGTCACTTATTAGCCTCTGCAGACTGCACAGGCTAATCTGGTACGACACTTTACGCACATGCATTATGCCCAGTTTTCTCAGAACGCGACTCAATTGAATTGAAAACTGGGCATAATGCATGTGCGTAAAGTGTCGTCCCAGATTAGCCTGTGCAGTTGCAAGTACATTAAAAATTACCGTACAAGAATATACAAATGTGTATTTAATATAATAACGCTTGTTTATTGTAAGCACTGTAAACAGTTCAAACTAGAAAATACAAACACGGGACAGCGCGAATGTCAAACAAGCCTGCTGAGTGATGTAAAACAACGTGCTATTGTCATAAATAAGCATTCGCGTTCATGTTGAAATTAAAATGTAAACCACATTGTAAGACAATCGTAATTGTTATGAAACGAGAAAATTTGACTCGCTCGACCCATCGACAGACCCATATTCGTCCGTAATGTGTTTATATATAATAATTGTCAGGCCCGATGTCTATAGTTGGTATATCGGAATAAGTTTGGTGTAATAACGAATCAATATGTTATTTCACTTGTGGTCATATAACAAGAAAATTTACCGTTATATTTTCATTATCTTCACGCATTTGTTGTTCAACGCACACCTTTGTCGGAAAAACTGAATATCTGTGTAGATGATAATGTTAATGATATTTGAAAGATACAAATTCTAATGAATTATAAACGACATAATTCAGTTTGTCGCGTTAAATATTCACTTATCTGTGTGTATTGATTAGTATTGCTCTCGTATATATATATGAATACGTATTAGTGCTTCGTTTCAGATATGGATTTTCAGTCCCTCTGGGGAGTCATGCTCTGCGTCCTGCACGCCCATGGCGCTGTACTTCCGTTCGGCGGCATGTTCACGGTCGGTCCCGTATACAACGTGGAGCCCAACACGGCGTTTCCGTTCGGCGACTTCGGCGCCCCATCTCCACCGCCCGGTCGCTTCCTGCCTGTCGGTTTTCGACCGAAATTCTACTACCGGCCCGGTATGAGGCCCGTGAATCTCACGTGGACCCCCCGCCGCCACTTCCCGTTCGATCGCTTCAACCAGCAGCCGGTGTATCGGGACCATGCCCCTGTTGTCGTCACGCTGCCGAAAACGCCTAAAAAGAAAACATCAGTAATCAGCGGTCCCTTGAAGGATGTGGTTCCGCATCCCAAACCCCAACATAACGCAAACAAGGAAAAGAAGCGTGCGAGGATGCGAGCGGTGGCTTCGGCAAAAAGCTTTCCTGGCAATCTGCAGAACACGGCTCTGGAAATCAACCTGTTGCAGCAATAAAGCATTTTATACATTAAATAAAGTATTTCATTGAATTTATAATTATAGTCTTTCATTCGAACAATGCCTAGATTCGGACATCGAACCCTAAGAAATTCTTGACTCTGTAATCGATGGACTAATCATATGAACAGAACTGCATTTCCGGTAAACTTGATCTAGTCAGTCACTCTAAAAATGTTCATTTCACGTAAATAATCAATCTCCTCGAGTTGTCGTGCCATGCTCTCACATACAATCTTTGCCATCACAAGAAAATCGTTCCAGATTTGCTAGGATTTTAGTTTCTTTTATTAAGTATTGTATTATGAAAAGTAGTATCATTTTCTTTTATATTTTGAAAATAGCGTATAAGTTGAGGTTCAAAATATTTAATTCATTAACTTATCGAACAAATAACAACAATTAAAGTATTTACCACGTGGCTAGGCTATCATCACGTGGTTGGTTATGAAGGCAGGGATTTGATCCAGCAATGCTGGTCCCAATAACATCTCGGCGCGAAGATTGTTAAATAATTTGCTCAATGGATACCAGTGAAAGGGTGGGGCTTATTCCTCTCAGGATATGGCCTTTTTATTTCGCACGTTTGAGTGTTTGATAACAGTTTTCGTAATTTCTTATTATAATGGTCAAGAATGGAAACCCAAAAAAATAATCCTATCATGTGCATGTGAACTGTTGGTGTTTTGGTGTTTTTCGGAACCTTTTCTGTGGATGCAAAAAAGGTATACATCTATCCTTATTGTCTTTCTTATTTGGTCAGTTTCCAAGGTTTTACCATGCGCAAATCAATCGTTTTTTTGTTAATATATTGAAACTAAAAATAGGGATGGTTGCTGTTTTCTGCCGGTTTCAATGTAGTCATTTTTTTCGACATTTTGTAGATCACTCATTGGATGTGGTTTTAATATTCATTACATTACACGTTTAAAGCTTTTGTGTGAATATTTAACACGATTTCGAGTTTCCATCTAGTGCGTTGCAATGCATATTAAAATAACAACGGATTCCATCTAGATCTGTGTAATATTTTCGTGATCTTTAAAACATAATGTTTAAACATTGCATGGTTTTGATGTTAAGTTAATAATATTGACACAATATTGTCTCAGTGATTTGGATGCTACAAGATATATTCCATGTATAGTGTTGTATTTGTATCTATTTATATTTATAAAATCGAACACATGTCACCTCATACATTTATGGATATATTAGGGCATATACTTTTCATGTTTACGCGCTTATGTTGAAAAATAATTTATCAAATTGTTTGTCTTCAGGTAGCCAGCATTGCTTTGTATATCGTGGTTTTGCATACATTCATATATTTTCAGCCAATATAATATAATGTAATCATACTCACATATTTATTCGTGACCGTGTTTATATTTAAAATGGCTTGAACTTTTCTTTTATGAAATTAGGTCAAGCCACACAAAAATAATCTATCTACTATGTAACTACAGCTTAACACATACATATATATACTCGCGGCCCATATCTGAATGTAAATACCATGTAACTATTTGTTATGCGCTTATCATGTTGAAGTTTCATGTTAAAATATCGCTGCTTTTGTTTTACATGTCATCATGTATATTTCATGCGTCCATCGTTTTATCAGAGGTAAGATCTACTGTCGACAGTGTAATATTATGCAAAAGCATGACAAACATAAACGAATAAGTTAGATTTATTTACCATAACGTTAAACATGTGTATATTGTGTAGTTGTTTTGTTGTTATTATTTCCGATTTTTCTAGGTAAGACACTGAAAGGAAATTCATCCTCAAAATGTAATGCTCAATTCATTTTTGTTAAAATACATTAAGAAAGCAAATAACAGCGGCATTCTCTTCTTTATTTATGGAATCAAATAAATCAATAAATATTCCCCCAAGTGTAAGTCTTTGTTCTTTGTGGTATCAATTATAACAACAGCAACTAGATCTATACAGTGGATAACAGATGGAAATGACTACAAATTGCACTGGTGTGACACATTTTTTAATATCGGAGGAAATCAGAAATGTGGTGAAACGTATTTCATGATAAGTACATAATTCATCAAACGCCTTAAATTCAACGCAATAAATTTCAATCACGAAAGTTGTTATTCATCACCATTACAATCGAACAATAAATTTTTATCAAGAAAGGTGTGATTCATCAACATTAAAACCCTAATTAATGTGGGCCTAGTGTGCCGCAACGAAAGTGTTATTTTGACTGGTCCAATTCGACGGAAAAGATGTAGGAAGATACAAGCAAACATTAAGAGGTTCAATGTAATGTTGGGTATACATCACATAACGTTTTAGCATTTCTGCTAAAAAAGGGGCAAACACGGGGCGGTATTCACGAAGCCTCTTTCGTCAATTCTTTAATATGTACTCCAGTAATATATTTCAATATAAAATGAATTTCTTCGTCAAAAATGCATTTTTTTTAAAACATGGTTGACATTTTCAAGTATTCTTTTTTCAGTATTTGATGTGTTGTTTTTTTGCATAGAATGAGCCAACTGCTGAAATAAGAATATGAGATTTACGGAAAATGACATTGAAATGCAGAATGAGCACCACATTACATTACTACACTGACGTACACAAATCTTTGCCACCATTCAGTTTTGAATGGTCGATCCAAAGAATTTTATGGATGTGAGTTAGCGTTATCGGTTGTTAATATTTAATTATCAACACTAAAAGTGAATCGAATGGCGAATAGCAAGTTACGAGTAAACATTTGTGCTACTTTATAGTGTACTACCCATTTGCATTATAAGCACATCCGTAATGAAAGCACAATTCTTTCCAGGTCAACATTCAAAAAGAGCCAAATTAAAGTTAACGCGTTAAATAAGTCAGCCACGTGTTACAGTGTTTTTATTAGATATACATTGTGTAGTTGCGTTTTGTTTAAATTAGATATACATTGTGTAGTTGCGTTTTGTTTAAATTAGATATACATTGTGTAGTTGCGTTTTGTTTAAATTATATATACATTGTGCAGTTGCGTTTTGTTTAAATTAGATATACATTGTGTAGTTGCGTTTTGTTTAAATTAGATATACATTGTGTAGTTGCGTTTTGTTTAAATTAGATATACATTGTGTAGTTGCGTAGATATACATTGTGTAGTTGCGTTTTGTTTAAATTAGATATACATTGTGTAGTTGGGTTTTGTTTAAATTAGATATACATTGTGTAGATGCGTTTTGTTTAAATTAGATATATATTTGTGTAGTTGCGTTTTTTATATTAGATATACATTGTGTAGTTGCGTTTTATATATTAGATATACATTGTGTAGTTGCGTTTTTTTATATTAGATATACATTGGGAAGTTGCGTTTTTTTATATTAGATATACATTGTGTAGTTGCGTTTTTTTAAATAAGGTATACATTGTGTAGTTGCGTTTTTTTATATAAGATATACTTTGTGTAGTTGTGTTTTGTTTAAATTAGATATACATTGTGTAGTTGCGTTTTTTATATTAGATACCCATTGTGTAGTTGCGTTTTGTTTAAATTAGATATACATTGTGTAGTTGCGTTTTGTTTAAATTAGATATGCACTGTGTAGTTGCGTTTTGTTTAAAGTAGACATACATTGTGTAGTTGCGTTTTGTTTTAATTAGATATACATTGTGCAGTTGCGTTTTGTTAAAATTAGAAAAACATTGTGTAGTTGCGTTTTTATATTAGATATACATTGTGTTGTTGCGTTTTTTATATTAGATATACATTGTGTTGTTGCGTTTTTTCATATTAGATATACATTGTATAGTTGCGTTTTGTTTAAATTAGATATACATTGTGTAGTTGCGTTTTGTTTAAATTAGATATACATTGTGTAGTTGCGTTTTGGTTAAATAAGATATACATTGTGTGGTTGCGTTTTTTTATATTAGATATACTAGAACATTGTGTAGTTGCGTTTTTTATATTAGATATACATTGTGTAGTTGCGTTTTTTATATAAGATATACATTGTGTAGTTGCGTTTTTATATTAGATATACATTGTGGAGTTGCGTTTTTTATATTAGATATACATTGTGTAGTTGCGTTTTTTATATTAGATATACATTGAGTAGTTGCTGTTTTTTTATATTTGATATACATTGTGTAGTTGCGTTTTTTATATTAGATATACAGTGTGTAGTTGCGTTTTTTATATAAGATATACATTGTGTAGTTGCGTTTTGTTTATATTAGATATACATAGTGTAGTTGTGGTTTTTTATATTAGATATACATTGTGCAGTTGCGTTTTTTAATATAAGATATACATTGTGTAGTTGCGGTTTTTATATTAGATATACATCGTGTTGTTGCGTTTTTTATATTAGATATACATCGTGTAGTTGCGTTTTTTTATTAGATATGCATTGGATAGTTGCGGTTTTTATATTAGATATACATCGTTTAGTTGCGAATTTTTTATATTAGATATACACTGTGAAGTTGCGTTTTTTAGATTAGATATACATTGTTTAGTTGCGGTTTTTATATTAGATATAGATTGTGTAGTTGCGATTTTTATATAAGTTATACATTGTGTAGTTGCGTTTTTTTATATTAGATATACATTGTGTAGTTGCGTTTTTTTATATTAGATGTACATTGTGTAGGTGCGTTTTTCATATTAGATATACATTGTGTAGTTGCGTTTCTTATATCAGATATACATTGTGTAGTTGCGTTTTTTATATTAGACATACATTGTGTAGTTGCGTTTTTTATATTAGACATACACCGTGTAGTTACTGTTTTGTATATTAGATATACATTGTGTAGTTGCGTTTTTAATATTAGATATACATTGTGTAGTTGCGTTTTTTATATTAGATATACATTGTGTAGTTGCGTTTTTTATATTAGATATACATTGTGTAGTTGCGGTTTTTTATATTAGTTATACATTGTGTAGTTGCGTTTTTTGTTATTAGATATACATTGTGTAGTTGCGTTTTTAATATTAGATATACATTGTGTATTTGCGTTTTTTATATTAGATATACATTGTGTAGTTGCGGATTTTTATATTAGATATACAGTATGTAGTTGCATCAATTCAACTCTCAGTTTTATAACCCAAAGGGTCCCAGAGCCGTCACAGCAAAAATGTACCAAAGGCTATGGGAGTCCGTTTATACGGACTACATATTGTAATGCAGAGGGTTGGGCACTAAGGTTAGCTGTAGCTGTCACGTACCGGTAGTGCATCTCTACGAACTACCACCGAACAGAAATAGCTTCCAAAATTCGCGTGTTATCAATATGTACTGTTTTCTTTCATACGCTTGAAGATCTTCAGAAGTTCAGTATCATCGTGCACATAATCCGTAATAAAAACAAAAGTTTCTGCCACGAGCAGCTATATATAGTATGTATAATACATAAGATATTTTGCTATTATTTCGGCGCGAAATTATTCATAAAAATGCCCCAGAAAATATGGCTCATTTGGTCATTGTCGACCTGAAATAGCCCACAAGTCACCCGGGGTTGACTAGAAGCCTATTCATGTCACCCTGGGCTGACTTCAAGCCGATACATGTCACCCTGGGGTTACATGAAGCCGATTCTATTCCCCCGGGGTTGACAAGCGTCGGCATGAAGTCACCCAGGGTGACATGAATCGGCTTCTATTCAACCCGGGTGACTTGTGGGCCATTTCAGGTCGACAATGACCCAATGTGTGAAAATATGTCAGAGGGGAATACAATTTTATTTGAAGCGTGTCGGAGAAATCGGGGTTAATGCACGTGCGTAGTATATGATCAGCCTACGTCATTCCGCTCTTGTTGTGTTTGTTTTTATCCTGTAAATGTCATACATTAATTAAACTTGAAGGAGAAAGTTCCGACCTCACGGGTTGGCTGGTGCGATACATTTGAAACAAACCGGTATAGCCAAGTTCCGCCTAATTTGTGGTGCGACACTTATCACATATTTCATACAAACAGGAATTACCAAGTTCCGCCTAATTGGTGGTGCGACACTTAGCACACATTTAATACAAACAGGAATTACCAAGTTCCGCCTAATTTGTGGTGCGACACTTAGCACACATTTCATACAAACCGGAAATACCAAGTTCCGCCTAATTTGTGGTGCGTCGCTAAGCACACATTTGATACCAACCAGCATAAACAAGTTCCGCCTAATTTGTGGTGCGATACTTAGCAAACATTTGATACAAACCAGCATTACCAAGTTCCGCCAAATTTGTGGTGTGACACTTAGCACACATTTGATACAAACCAGCATTACCAAGTTCCGCCTAATTTGTGGTGCGATACTTTGCACCAGTTTGATATAAACCAGCATTACAAAGTTCCGCCTAATCTTTGGTGGGATACTAAGCACAATATTGATACAAACCTTCATTACGAAGTTCCGCCTAATTTGTGGTGGGATACTTAGCACACATTTCATACAAACCGAAATTACGAAGTTCCGCCTAATTTGTGGTGCGACACTTAGCACACATATGATACAAACCAGCATAACCAAGTTCCGCCTAATTTGTGGTGCGATTCTTAGCACACATTTGATGCAAACCAGCATTCCCAAGTTCCGCCTAATATGTGGTGCGACACTTAGCACACATTTCATACAAACCAGCATACCAAGTTCCGCCTAATTTGTGGTGTGACACTTAGCACACATTGGATGCAAACCAGCATTACTAAGTTCCGCCTAATTTGTGGTGCGATACTTAGCACACATTTCATACAAAACGGAATTATGAAGTTCCGCCTTATTTGTGGTGCGACACTTAGCTCACATTTGATGCAAACCAGCATTCCCAAGTTCCGCCTAATTTGTGGTGCGACACTTAGCACACATTGGATGCAAACCAGCATTCCCAAGTTCCGCCTAATTTGTGGTGCGACACTTAGCACACATTTGATACAAACCAGTATTACCAAGTTCCGCCTAATTATATAAAATCAGAAATATTTAATTTTATATGGGACGGTAAACCTGATAAAATTAAACGAACTCAGTTAATTCAATCTGTAGAAAATGGAGGTATCAAATTAACGGACATTGACTCATTCTTGAATGCAATCAAATGCGGCTGGGTTAAAAGATACCTAGATAATACCAGAAAATCTTTAAAAAATATGGTGACTCCTTACTTTTTGAATTTAATATTGACAATAATGTTTAGATGAAATTTCAACCAAAAACATATTTCTATCGAATGTTCTATCGGCATGGTGTAAAGTTACTTATAATTTAGAAACCAAAATAAACAGTAGAACTATTTTATGGAACACTAAAGATATAACTACAAACAATAAAAAGTTTTTCTATAAACATTGGTTTGAACAAAACATAAAATATGTAGATCAATTGTGCGAATACAGAATAAACGACTTCTATTCTTTTGAAAACATATGCTGCATATACGGAATACCTACAAGTAATTTCCTGATGTACTACACATTGATCAAAAGTATACCCATACATATTAAAGCTGCTACCAATACGATTAACACACCATGTACTCAAAAAAACATTCGTAGAAAACATAACTTCAAAACAAAATAAACGAACAAAATATTTTACACACTTCAAATTAAAAACCCTGCCGAAATCTCAAAAGCTCAAACTAAATGGCAAAACCTTCTTGGAGAAAAAGAACTTAATTGGAAACAAATATTTATCATGCCGTATAAAACAACTATTGATAGCACACTGAGAAATTTTCAATATAAATATATCCATAGAATCATAGCTACAAATAAGTATCTTTTTAAGTGCAACCTATCCAACACTAATCTATGTGATATGTGTAGTGAACATATTGAAACAATAGAATACCTTTTCTGGGAGTGTAAACATATTCAATCTCTATGGAATCAATTGACAACTTTTCTAGAGAAACATCAATTAAGAATAAAACTGTTTCTCTTAAATATCAGTTTCGGTGCAAATACTTTTAAAATACCAGAAATTAATAACACTGTTAACCACATTATTATATTAATGAAATATTTCATATTCAGCATGAAATATAAACAAGAGGGCCATGATGGCCCTGAATCGCTCACCTGACTAACCTTGCTTCATGAACTTAAATTTTATTAGACCCATATACAATCCCAAGCCAAATTTCATTTATTAATACATTCTGACAAAATTTCATTTAGACGTGATGAAAACTGTGACCTCTTTCATCTACACAAGGTTTTACTAGAATTTGCCCGGTGACCTAATTTTTGACCCCAGATGACCCATATACGATCCAAAATCAGATATTATCAAGATAAACATTCTGACCATATTTCATTAAAATCATATGAAAACTATGACCTCTATTGTCTTCACAAAGTTTTTCTATGATTTGACCTAGTTTTTGAACCCAGATGACCCTAATACAATCCCAACCCAGATTTCATCAAGATTAATATTCTGGCCAAATTTCATAAAGATTTAATGAAAACTGTGACCTCTACTGTCTACAAAAGTTTGTTTTTTTAATCTGACCTAGTTTTTGACCCTAGATGACCCAAAGTCAATCCCAATCCAGATTTTAATAAGACAAACATTCTGACTATATTTCAATAAAATCTGATGAAAACTGTGACCTCTATAGTCTACACAAGGTTTTTCTATTATTTGACCAAGTGCCTAGTTGCTGACCCCAGATGACCCAAATACAATCCAAACAGGGCTCCTCTTGCCCAAAAATGTCTGTGGCCAACATTTTAGCCAAATGGAATTTTGTGTAGCCAAATTTTAGAAACTGTAGCCAAAGTTTTAGCAAAGCATTTGCAGGGGTCAAAGTTGGATTTTTTGAAAATCCTGAACTTAAAGCTGGGGGCCAGGGGGCCGCAGGGCCCTCGGTGGGTCCAGGGGACAAGGGGGCCAGAGGCCCCCATAGCTCCTGGATTCGACACATTTAAAGGGTGCCTGCACCTGTTCTGGTGATTCTATTTTCTTAAAAAAAAAACATACACACATGTTTAAAAATCTTCATGTATTTGATAAAGAACACAAAGTTAGTCAAAAGGCAATTCATTCACATGCACCCTTTGTCTGGCATGGACTCGACTGCAGGTGTTGCTTTTGAAGAACCAGATAAAACCTGTAACAGTGGTTACAAATTATATTTTTCACACATACTTTAAAAAAGTCAATAATACATGTTTAATTAATGCAGAATCAAATGTCACCATTTATATTCACAGAATCATGCTGCCAGAAGCCTCCACATACACCTAAGAAAATTGGGTATGGTGGCTTCGGCTAAACAGTTAAAATTGAAAATTTCAGCATGGGTTCCCCTAGTTTTTATCCCAATCGTTGTTTGAATGCTAAATAATTGTATCCTGGTGTGACCCAAATTTGACGATGTAACGGTTACATGAAGCAATATTTAGCAAATAATTTAAGAAATAATGAATGTTTAATAGCACAAAATAATAATTTTAAACTCGGCTGTATTACTTTGAAATGATTCCAAGACAATAATCATCCATTTAATCGATAAAAATAGAACATCGTCGAATTAAGGTGTCGGCGAATTTGGATTACGGTAGGTTGCCCAACATTTCTTGTTGCTGGGCTCATATGTTGGGGACAATAAAACATTTTATTTAACTAAAAAAGACCTGTCCCATTCAGCAAAAATGGCGTATTTGATCGTATTTTCAATTACTGTTAAAATTCTTTTCCTGATTTATGCTTTATTCAAAGGTCAAAATGTTTTAAAAGCTCACAATCAATGAATCATACGTTATTAATAAAAAAAATTGGCAAATTTGCTAGATCTATCTTGCCGATTTTTGATGCAAAACAACCTAAACAGTAAACTTTAGCAACAGAAAATACGACCAAATTCGGGGTGTTAGTTTAAAAAAATAAAAACCCTACCTGGTTGGTCTTGATGGTTCTTATATTCTTTATGTGATAAGGGCCCTCTGCGTGGAGACGCAATGCCTTCTTCCCACAAGACTGATAATTCAGGGTTTTCTTACAAATTTTTCAAACCGCTCTTCCACAAAGCTTCCACTTTTCTCAACCAGTTCACTACCCGCCCGTAGACTACAGCGGGGAATGGCCACCCATTATAAACTGTACGCTGAAGTTTCTTTAGCTACCAACAGGCAAGTATCTCGTTGCCATTTTTCTCAACTTAAGTCTTAACACAGCTTCCCATTCGGCATCAAATATACGCAAAAAGTACTCAATTTGATTTAAATCGGCAGCAATCTTTAATCTTTAATCAGATGAAATTGTTTATTTAGTCCTCTACGATGTACGATTTGTTTACGATTTGTTTTCACATCAGTAATTTGTCTCGATGACCGGTGTTAATGCCGACTTCGTATGAATTTTTCAGGTCAATAACACGGCGATGTATTGATGCACAGTCTACAGCTGAAAGCGGTTAATATCTGGGACGGCATGTCAGGAAAAAAATCAATACCGATAATTCGCATTGTTCATTAATTAAGCAACGATTAATAACACTTATCCTTTATGGATTTTCATGAAAGAAAAAACATAATAAAGACAATTTTATTCTCTTTAATCTGATATATAAACAAGTTTGGAAAGAATTGGATGAAAAATTTGGACTTTATTGCATAAACACCATTTTCTCAATTCAAGGGGAGGTAATTCTGTACTTCATGGACCAATAATGCTCATTTTTTGTAGGGTTCGTGTCCTCATTGATATAAACACACTGTGCACATTTGGAAAGGATCGGACAAAAAATGTGGAAGATTTTTGGAAGTTTTCACAAAATAGGCAAAAACGAATAAACATGCAAAGTTCAACGAGCTCCTGCGGCCATGTTTTTTGACGAATCAAATTACTTTGAACAACTTTTTCAGGGGAGCCTTCAAAGGTCATCCCTGTGAATTTTTTTGAAAATCTGATGAGCGGTTTCTGACAAGAAGATTTTTTAAGGTTTTTACCATATATGGTCATGGCGGCCATCTTGGTTATGTGATCAAATTTTTTTTAACAATTCGTTTGTCCCATGACCTAGGGATGCTCCACATGAAAATTAGTTGAAATTGGCTCAATGGTTTAGTAGAAGAAGATGTTTACAAATTGTTTACAGACAGACAGACAGACGGACGGACAGACGCCGGACGCTGATTGATCATAATTGCTCACCCCGAGACCGCTCAGGTGAGCTAAAAACAAAAACCTACTTTGAACTGTTTTATAAATTATTTAAAACTAAAGATCCAAATTGAAAAAGAAAAAGCCCTCAACAACGATACACTTAACATTTTTGAACAAAAATGGAAACACATTAAATTTTCATAATCTAGTCCAGTTGATTATCTACCCCACTTTATGTAACTCATATATAGTTTAATTATTATATATTAAAAAAACATTTATCACAAACATACAAAGCAAAAAACCCACAAACCAACAACCTTTAAATTTAAAGAAAAACACAAGGTAAAAAAATATATATAAATATTAGCATATATTGTATATGTTTAACATTATCATTGCTGCATGTTATAACTTTGTTCTTGCTTATGCACATGTTTACATTATGTTTTATATTGAATAAAAAATAAATAAAAAAAGTGCCGCCTAATTTGTGGTGCGATACTTAGCACACAGTTGATACAAACATGCATTACCAAGTTCTGCCCAAGTTGGTTATTTGGATGCATACGGTACTCAACCTAATTAGAAATCGAATTATTTGGAAAACTGAAGTAGTACGGTACGTATGACGCTTTTAACAGCAGTCAATAGGTTTACGTCAAAAGTATAATACTCACAAATCAATAAACGCCAGATTCACGTTTAAGATCGAGTTTATTGAATATAAAATAAGAAAATCGGGTATAGTCCAGAAAATATCGATTTACGATACAATATGACACAGACATGTATAAATAAAATATCTGATAAAAAAACAGTAGAACTATTTTATGGAACACTAAAGATATAACTACAAACAATAAAAAGTTTTTCTATAAACATTGGTTTGAACAAAACATAAAATATGTAGATCAATTGTGCGAATACAGAATAAACGACTTCTATTCTTTTGAAAACATATGCTACATATACGGAATACCTACAAGTAATTTCCTGATGTACTACACATTGATCAAAAGTATACCCATACATATTAAAGCTGCTACCAATACGATTAACACACCATGTACTCAAAAAAACATTCGTAGAAAACATAACTTCAAAACAAAATAAAACGAACAAAATATTTTACACACTTCAAATTAAAAACCCTGCCGAAATCTCAAAAGCTCAAACTAAATGGCAAAACCTTCTTGGAGAAAAAGAACTTAATTGGAAACAAATATTTATCATGCCGTATAAAACAACTATTGATAGCACACTGAGAAATTTTCAATATAAATATATCCATAGAATCATAGCTACAAATAAGTATCTTTTTAAGTGCAACCTATCCAACACTAATCTATGTGATATGTGTAGTGAACATATTGAAACAATATAATACCTTTTCTGGGAGTGTAAACATATTCAATCTCTATGGAATCAATTGACAACTTTTCTAGAGAAACATCAATTAAGAATAAAACTGTTTCTCTTAAATATCAGTTTCGGTGCAAATACTTTTAAAATACCAGAAATTAATAACACTGTTAACCACATTATTATATTAATGAAATATTTCATATTCAGCATGAAATATAAACAAGAGGGCCATGATGGCCCTGAATCGCTCACCTGACTAACCTTGCTTCATGAACTTAAATTTTATTAGACCCATATACAATCCCAAGCCAAATTTCATTAATTAATACATTCTGACAAAATTTCATTAAGACGTGATGAAAACTGTGACCTCTTTCATCTACACAAGGTTTTACTAGAATTTGCCCGGTGACCTAATTTTTGACCCCAGATGACCCATATACGATCCAAAATCAGATATTATCAAGATAAACATTCTGACCATATTTCATTAAGATCATATGAAAACTATGACCTCTATTGTCTTCACAAAGTTTTTCTATGATTTGACCTAGTTTTTGACCCCAGATGACCCTAATACAATCCCAACCCAGATTTCATCAAGATTAATATTCTGGCTAAATTTCATAAAGATTTAATGAAAACTGTGACCTCTACTGTCTACAAAAGTTTTTTTTTTTAATCTGACCTAGTTTTTGACCCTAGATGACCCAAAGTCAATCCCAATCCAGATTTTAATAAGACAAACATTCTGACTATATTTCAATAAAATCTGATGAAAACTGTGACCTCTATAGTCTACACAAGGTTTTTCTATTATTTGACCAAGTGCCTAGTTGCTGACCCCAGATGACCCAAATACAATCCAAACAGGGCTCCTCTTGCCCAAAAATTTCTGTGGCCAACATTTTAGCCAAATGGAATTTTGTGTAGCCAAATTTTAGAAACTGTAGCCAAAGTTTTAGCAAAGCATTTGCAGGGGTCAAAGTTGGATTTTTTGAAAATCCTGAACTTAAAGCTGGGGGCCAGGGGGCCGCAGGGCCCTCGGTGGGTCCAGGGGACAAGGGGGCCAGAGGCCCCCATAGCTCCTGGATTCGACACATTTAAAGGGTGCCTGTACCTGTTCTGGTGATTCTATTTAAAAAAAAAAAACATACACACATATTTAAAAATCTTCATGTATTTGATAAAGAACACAAAGTTAGTCAAAAGGCAATTCATTCACATGCACCCTCTGTCTGGCATGGACTCGACTGCAGGTGTTGCTTTTGAAGAACCAGATAAAACCTGTAACAGTGGTTACAAATTATATTTTTCACACATACTTTAAAAAAGTCAATAATACATGTTTAATTAATGCAGAATCAAATGTCACCATTTATATTCACAGAATCATGCTGCCAGAAGCCTCCACATACACCTAAGAAAATTGGGTATGGTGGCTTCTGCTAAACATTTAAAATTGAAAATTTCAGCATGGGTTCCCCTAGTTTTTATCCCAATCGTTGTTTGAATGCTAAATAATTGTATCCTGGTGTGACCCAAATTTGACGATGTAACGGTTACATGAAGCAATATTTAGCAAATAATTTAAGAAATAATGAATGTTTAATAGCACAAAATAATAATTTTAAACTCGGCTGTATTACTTTGAAATGATTCCAAGACAATAATCATCCATTTAATCGATAAAAATAGAACATCGTCGAATTAAGGTGTCGGCGAATTTGGATTACGGTAGGTTGCCCAACATTTCTTGCTGCTGGGCTCATATGTTGGGGACAATAAAACATTTTATTTAACTAAAAAAGACCTGTCCCAGTCAGCAAAAATGGCGTATTTGATCGTATTTTCAATTACTGTTAAAATTCTTTTCCTGATTTATGCTTTATTCAAAGGTCAAAATGTTTTAAAAGCTCACAATCAATGAATCATACGTTATTAATAAAAAAAATTGGCAAATTTGCTAGATCTATCTTGCCGATTTTTGATGCAAAACAACCTAAACAGTAAACTTGAGCAACAGAAAATACGACCAAATTCGGGGTGTTAGTTTAAAAAAATAAAAACCCTACCTGGTTGGTCTTGATGGTTCTTATATTCTTTATGTGATAAGGGCCCTCTGCGTGGAGACGCAATGCCTTCTTCCCACAAGACTGATAATTCAGGGTTTTCTTACAAATTTTGCAAACCGCTCTTCCACAAAGCTTCCACTTTTCTCAACCAGTTCACTACCCGCCCGTAGACTACAGCGGGGAATGGCCACCCATTATAAACTGTACGCTGAAGTTTCTTTAGCTACCAACAGGCAAGTATCTCGTTGCCATTTTTCTCAACTTAAGTCTAAACACAGCTTCCCATTCGGCATCAAATATACGCAAAAAATACTCAATTTGATTTAAATCGGCAGCAATCTTTAATCAGATGTAATTGTTTATTTAATCCTCTACGATGTACGATTTGTTTACGATTTGTTTTCACATCAGTAATTTGTCTCGATGACCGGTGTTAATGCCGACTGCGTATGAATTTTTCAGGTCAATAACACGGCGATGTATTGATGCACAGTCTACAGCTGAAAGCGGTTAATATCTGGGACGGCATGTCAGGAAAAAAATCAATACCGATAATTCGCATTGTTCATTAATTAAGCAACGATTAATAACACTTATCCTTTATGGATTTTCATGAAAGAAAAACCATAATAAAGAAAATTTTATTCTCTTTAATCTGATATATAAACAAGTTTGGAAAGAATTGGATGAAAAATTTGGACTTTATTGCATAAACACCATTTTCTCAATTCAAGGGGAGGTAATTCTGTACTTCATGGACCAATAATGCTCATTTTTTGTAGGGTTCGTGTCCTCATTGATATAAAGACACTGTGCAAATTTGGAAAGGATCGGACAAAAAATGTGGAAGATTTTTGAAAGTTTTCACACAATAGGCAAAAACGAATAAACATGCAAAGTTCAACGAGCTCCTGCGGCCATGTTTTTTGACGAATCAAATTACTTTGAACAACTTTTTCAGGGGAGCCTTCAAAGGTCATCCCTGTGAAATTTTTTGAAAATCTGATGAGCGGTTTCTGACAAGAAGATTTTTTAAGGTTTTTACCATATATGGTCATGGCGGCCATCTTGGTTATGTGATCAAAATTTTTTTAACAATTCTTTTGTCCCATGACCTAGGGATGCTCCACATGAAATTTAGTTGAAATTGGCTCAATGGTTTAGTAGAAGAAGATGTTTACAAATTGTTTACAGACAGACAGACAGACAGACGGACGGACAGACGCCGGACGCTGAGTGATCATAATAGCTCACCCCGAGCTATCGCTCAGGTGAGCTAAAATCAAAAACCTACTTTGAACTGTTTTATAAATTATTTAAAACTAAAGATCCAAATTGAAAAAGAAAAAGCCCTCAACAACGATACACTTAACATTTTTGAACAAAAATGGAAACACATTAAATTTTCATAATCTAGTCCAGTTGATTATCTACCCCACTTTATGTAACTCATATATAGTTTAATTATTATATATTAAAAAAACATTTATCACAAACATACAAAGCAAAAAACCCACAAACCAACAACCTTTAAATTTAAAGAAAAACACAAGGTAAAAAAATATATATAAATATTAGCATATATTGTATATGTTTAACATTATCATTGCTGCATGTTATAACTTTGTTCTTGCTTATGCACATGTTTACATTATGTTTTATATTGAATAAAAAATAAATAAAAAAAGTTCCGCCTAATTTGTGGTGCGATACTTAGCACACAGTTGATACGAACCAGCATTACCAAATTCCGCCTAATTTGTGGTGCGACACTTAGCACACATTTGATACAAACATGCATTACCAAGTTCTGCCCAAGTTGGTTATTTGGATGCATACGGTACTCAACCTAATTAGAAATCGAATTATTTGGAAAACTGAAGTAGTACGGTAAGTATGACGCTTTTAACAGCAGTCAATAGGTTTACGTCAAAAGTATAATACTCACAAATCAATAAACGCCAGATTCACGTTTAAGATCGAGTTTATTGAATATAAAATAAGAAAATCGGGTATAGTCCAGAAAATATCGATTTACGATACAATATGACACAGACATGTATAAATAAAATATCTGATAAAAAGTTAGACACACTCTGTATACAATACCCACATTTATTTAAAAATAAGCTGTACATAAAAAGCATGGCTCAAATATAAATATATGAAATTTGTTAACATTTTCACCACAACAGCAACGGTACTACAAGGCACTTTAATTCTAAAGCTAAAAGCAAAATAGCACAACATATAGGAATTAAGCCACTTGATTAACATAGAAAATGCACATCTAAAACATTTCACCATGCTCTGCGAGGGTCTGGTGTTAAAGCAACATTAGACATAAGGCCAGTCACTAAAACCTATCATTTATATACCGTAATCTGGATATTCAAACCAGACATGCTGTGATGAAAAGTTTATATGTTGCTTTGTTTGATTCCCTTCCAGACTTTTTATGGTTAGATTTCCAAAATAAAATTATTTAAATTACACTATTTAAGCAAAAAAACAAAGGGAAATATCTCTAAAAACACTTCAGAGTTATTGCACTCTGCACTTTCTTGAAATGCTATTTGCAGATCTATTTTATTTCATCTTGCTATCTTCAATTCTAACAGAATTAAAGAATCTACAAGAAATAAACAAGGGATAACAACTCTGTAAATACTGAAGATAGAATTATGGTACTTTAACACCACATCTCAAAGCCATTCATCAATATATCAAGTTTCATTTGAATCCATTTAATATTTGACAAGTTATGCTGCAAACAAGAAAATAACATTACATAGTAAAGCTCTTCGCATGGAAACAGAATATTATGCAATACATAGTATATTATACCTTATTGTTTTGAACAAAAAAGGGTAAATCCTTTTATAAATTTGTATCTGAACAATTTACCATTAAAGCACACATGCTATGTTTCACATCAAATATAGTAATGCCAAAAAGTACAACTACAGAAATAAGCTTTATAGAAAGTCCCAATTTTATATAAAAAGTTACGCTTTTTATACCAAAGGTTTATGCAAAACAAAAAGGCCTACGACCCTAGGTCGCTCATTTGAGACCCAAAGTTTTTGCTTTTGGAACCATTTAAGAACCTGGAGGCCGTTTCATAAACAATCGTATTACAATTTGAACATACTAGAGAATTTTGTAATCTTAATAAGTAGACTAACTAGCTCATCATGCTTGTCAAATATATACGGCGCTTGATATGCCAATGTAAATAATTTAACAAGACTATTGCCAAGCAATAAAAGTCCCCTACTGGCTCCACCATTGTCAGAAATTTCACCATTGTCAGAAAATTTTTATTATTTGTTTCCATAGCAACCACAATTTTTGACGTAGGAACAAAATGAAATGACGTGCATAATGTCCATATTGCCATCTATCCATGTTCCAAGTTTCATGAAAAAATATTAAGAACTTTTAAAGTTATCGCAGGATCCAGAAAAACACACCATTTTCAGCACTATTTCTAGCAACCAAAATTTTTGACGTAGGAACAAAATGAAATGACGTGCATAATGTCCATATTGCCATCTATCCATGTTCCAAGTTTCATGACAAAATATTAAGAACTTTTAAAGTTATCGCAGGATCCAGAAAAAAACACCATTTTCAGCACTATTTCTAGTCTATTTGTTGCCATAGCAACCACAATATTTGACGTAGGAACAAATTGAAATGACGTGCGTAATGTCCATATTGCCATCTATCCATGTTCCAAGTTTCATGAAAAAATATTCAGTACTTTTATCGCAGGATCCAGAAAAAAACACAATTTTCAGTACTATTTCTAGTCTATTGGTTGCCATAGCAACCAAAATTTTTGACGTAGGAACAAAATGAAATGGCGTGCATAATGTCCATATTGCCATCTATCCATGTTCCTAGTTTCATGAAAAAATATTAAGAACTTTCAAAGTTATCGCAGGATCCAGAAAAGTGTGATGGACGGACGGAGACAAAACCATAAGTCCCCTCCAGTTAAACCGGTAGGGGACTAATTAGTACTGAAAATTTATAATCATATGATATGGACTAGCAATAATGTTTTGAAAAATGTTTTGTATCGTAAATGTGTACTACAATGGTTATTGAAATGGTCCCCAGGTATAGATGTTATTAAAACTAATGCTCTGAGCAAGATACACCATTATTGGGCAAAAAATGTTACTTCTAGTGTTCCCAAGGATACTTTAACCAAGTAAAAAAACAAAAACACCCAACTTGCGGTCATGTTTTTCAATGGATTAGAACCATTTTATAACTCGTCCCTGATATTATTATATAACATTTTCACAGCATGTTGCATGATAGTTTGGTAATAAATGTGACTTCAAGTCTGAGTGTTAACAGGGTTTCACTATTGAAATATAAGAATACTGGCCCTCCTCTGACTGTCATAGTTTTCAATGGACCTGAACCATAAAATGTTCTAAGCGGACTTTCATCATGATTAGGCAAAAAATGTGACATCTAGAGTGTTAAAAAAGGTCAGGGCCAGGTCAATATTGTTGAGCTACATGTGTACTACATGACAGCATGCAATGTATGGCACTTAACTACAGTGTGACCTTAATTAATTGACAATGTCGATGAGGTAGTGTTCACAAACGTACAGAAAAGACCTTACAGTGTTTGTTATACACTATTACGTATTAATGTGACATTGTACAGCCTAAGTAAGTTAATGTACCTGAATAGAAAAAGTCTCAGTATCTTAGATGGACATTTGCTGTACACAGTTTTACATAATCATCAACATTAACTATCACTGAAGTGATAAAAAAGCACAAATATTCACATAAGCTTAATGTATAATTGGCAATAAGTCAAACAATGGAATGATTGAGAATAAAGGCATATAGTACCAAGGTAATGTAACAAAAGTTACTTTTACATATTAGAAGAACACATCACACCACTGATTGCGCATAAGGATTCATTCAAACATCAACATTCTACAACATTAACTCTTTAATGAACACTGGTCACCACATACTTAAAAGGTTGTACACACATGACTTTGATGAGTTATAAACTGACTTCAACTGTACATTTTTTCAGTGTGCAGCCATTTTAAACAAGTTTACTAAAGAGACCGTCAAAATGTGCCATTGGTAAAAAAAACAAACAATAGTAACAAAAGACAAAACAACAATAAACACATCAAATAATTAAATAATACATATAAACGTCAATGTTACTTTTAATAAGGACTAGAATGAGTAAAAAAACAGATTTATATTGTATTGTGCGTCCATACAAAAAATATGTAAAGAAACACACAATGAGATTCCATAACATGACTAGAAAATAAGCTGTGTCAAAAAAATACATTTACACATCATTGCACATATGGAATATTAGACTGGTCAAAGTACTTTCAGACTTGCATTAAAAATAAATGAAACTGTGATTTCTAAAAAGTGCATTTAATGCATTTGAAACTATTTTGTTATAACATTTCAATATTCAGAAAATTTCCCTTCACTTTATTCTGAAAGAGCATTTCCAAAAACCGCATAATTATTGTTGAGTACTTTTTTTACATGCAATCTAATATTTAATGCTCTGCAACAGTGTGACTTGTTCAAAAGCAAATACAGGATGTTGAAAATGTAGCTGACTGTAGCTTATTTAGCACCTAGAATAATTGTTAACATTCAATATTACCTCATCTTGTGCAGTTTGAAGTATAATCATGAACACAATTAAACTCATTAAACAGGTCATAAATATATGTGAAGTGGCGGTCTGCATGACAATAAACACATGTGAATACATTATCATTATTAAAATCAAATATGTAAATTAAAGTCCTTTGCATGAAATTTACATATTTTAAGGAAACAGCTGTCAATTATTGACAGATCCGTTGAAAATGTCAATCTTTCAAATACGTGTACAGTTATTCATGGGGAGGGGGAATACTAGTAAGCATTTTATCATCTATTGATATACACCAACTGTCACATTTCAATTTTCTAGAATAAAAATGTGTACTTAATAAAGTTGAGAAAAGTACAAGTAGGAAGTAGCTTTTGCATGCAATACTCAACAGCTGTAAAGGCATCAAGTCAAATTTTCATATATAAGGAAAACCTTTGAATATATTGATATCTGGATATAGGAACTGATTCAATGAAAATTAAAACTTATTCACCAAAAGTATGCCTAAAGCAAGCAAAGTTTAATTGAATACTAAGTTATAGTTTTCTAAAGTTTTGCACTTATCACATTTAAAGTAAAGCTAAGAATACAAGATGATGACAGGGAGCGTAAGTTGGTACAGTAAGTTCTAGACAACTTACATTAAATATATCCTACTGAAAATAAACCTTTACAATAAACATCAGTTCAAAGTTAATACATCTGAGAAACATGTTTTGAGCATGCCTCCTACGTTTAAAGTTGACCTATGTTGACTTAAAAAACAACAACAAGAATAACAATTTAAAAGCAAATATAAATACCAATAAAGAAAGTAAAATGTATGATAAATTGAATGCCTTGAGACTTTTAATGCCTTGAAACTTATAAGGGATGTAATGCTAGATTACAGTATTTAATGTGGAAATATGCTTTTCAAACAGAGAAATATTTGTTTGCATTTGAGTGTCAACTGTAGTACCGGTATAAATTATTGCACAGTCAAAATAGGGATACAATTATATAAGGGTTCATAAGAATATTCACATATATTTTTGGTAGATTTCTATTTCTGATCTGTATCTGATATCAATTCATGATTATTATTATTTTACAACAGATTTTAGACTTGGTGTACAGTAAAACACAACAATCTTCTTGACATTGTGTCATTTTTATTTAGTAATCTAAGTTGGGTATACCTATTTTTCACTTTAAAGGGGCCTTTCCACAGATTTTGGCATGTATTAAAGTTTGTCATTAAATACTTTATATAAATACATTTAAAGATTGGACCTAAAAATCTCCAGTAAAATAAACAAGAATACAATTAAAACAAGAGATGTGTTTGTAAGAAACACAATGCCCCCTATTGCGCCGCTTTGAAGCCATAAATTTGACCTTTGACCTTGAAGGATGACCTTGACCTTTCACCACTCAAAATTTGCAGCTCCATGAGATACACATGCATGCCAAATATCAAGTTGCTATCTTCAATATTGCAAAAGTTATGAAGAAGGTTAAAGTTTTTTAATTAGTTTTTTTTACCTTTGACCTTAAAGGATGACCTTGACCTTTCACCACTCAAAATGTGCAGCTCCATGAGATACACATGCATGCCAAATATCAAGTTGCTATCTTGAATATTGCAAAAGTTATGACCAAAGTTAAAGTTTTGGTTAAAGTTTTGGGACACACACACACATACAATGACAGACAGGCCAAAAACAATATACCCCCGATCTTTTGATCCGGGGGCATAAAAAGATAAAAACAAGAGATGTGTTTGTCAGAAACACAATGCCCCCTAATGCACCACTTTGAAGCCATATATTTGAACTTTAACCTTGAAGGATGACCTTGACCTTTCACCACTCAAAATGTGCAGCTCCATGCATATCAAGTTGCTATCTTCAATAATGCAAAAGTTATTACAAAACTTTAACCAAGGTTAAAGTTTTGGGACACACACAATGAATGAATGACAGACCAAGGCCAAAAACAATATACCCCGATCTTTCGATCCGGGGGCTTAAAAAAAAAGTAACCCTCAACTGGGCTCGAACCACTGACCCCTGGAGTCCTGGAGTAAAATTCTTCCGCTTAGACCACTCGGCTATCCTTGATTATGCTATGAGGTGATTGATGTACTTACTTTATATATGCAATCCTCGTAGTTTCACAAAAAAAACAACGACAACAACAGAACTTTCCTAATTATTCAATCGTTTCGCAATGCAAGCAGCAACACTTTATAATTTTCAGGTTTTCAAATCGTCAAAAGATGCATATTATGGATATTTTAGAGCATTATAACTGTTCAGTATTACTATTTCCTCACAAATATCATAACTAAAACGAAAATTTGCGAATCTGAAACAACTGTTTTTAATGTTATCAATTTACCAAAATGTGAAAAGGCCCCTTTAAAAAAAAAGACACCTGGTCTAACTAGTTTAAACCTAATTATTTTAGCTTGATTGCATAGAAAGGCAAAGGCTTATTTGAAACGCTCTCTAGTCCATTTACTGGCACAAAAACCAGTACTTGGTGTCTTTAGGGGGAGATCTCAAGAACGCTCCCACTGTGGGGATCAAACCTGTGACCAATTGCTAGACAGACACCATATCCATTACCCCACATGACCTGGTCTAATTGGAAAATACATATGAAAAAGTAATATAACACAATACAAAACAAATGAGATAAACATTAACAAGGTATCATAGGATTAAAAAAGAACATCATGTAATGGCCATTTATATCTTGACTAGAGTTTATTGTACAAAAAGTCAAACACAGGCTTTTGCTGACTAGAACACTCATTTATTTAACCCTTTTCCACTCAGAAGCAACGTGAAAATGGCTATGTGCAAACAGCATAAAACCAGAACAGCCTTTGAGTAACTCGCAGTCTGTTCAGGTTTTATGCTGTTTGCTGCTCATCAGTATCTAAGGTTTGGAGATGAAGCCTTAAAAACTGAATCTACGGTAGTAGGAAAGGTATTAAATTAAATATAACTTTCTAAGGGAGTACCACATGTGTGAAAAGATGTATCCAAGTGGTAAAGGGTTAAAACCACCTTAAACATATTCTGAAGAGGTATCATGACGATCAAAACCTGTTCACATGCTGATGCACAAACATCAGATGATGACTTGGATGATGGTTAACAGCGCTGATATAAGAGAATGTTTCACACAGACATTGAGACACAGTCGAGACACACATGTGATAAACTTCACCTCATTGGCTTCACATGTATGACGGCACATGCATGGACCGCTCTCTCAACCTACAATAAACAGTCAGAACACACTAGTAATTGAAATTGGAATAAGATATTAATCTTGGAATAAATTGGGTTTTTTTCTATTTTGTTATATGCAGTTTTACATGTTGGACAACCTATGCAGACCCCTGCTTGTATAATTGTATCATTTAAAAAGGTGTTAATCACACAACCGCTTACCTAATTGTATTTTTTGTAATTGACAATAAAAGAGATTCTGTCCATGTGTGCATGGACACAGTTTCAAATTATGGTTGAAATGCTATAAAACACAATCAAGAAAAAGTAATTGAAAAGTGCACATTAGACAATATTACAAAAATGCATTCAGACATCAAAACAAACAGTTTAGTGCAAGGAAATCAACACATTGATGTCCATTCAAAGTTTAATGTCAAAATTCACATAATACAGTGTTTGCGGAAACACTGAATAGACACATGTAAGGGCTGGGCAATGATTCAGTTGTCATACATGTAGCGTGCATCAATCTTAACAATAATTATTGCCATATTGGGATATAAGATTAATAAATTTTATCATTTCTGATAACTGTTCAAAGTCATGCATATCTCGTTCATAATACAAGTAGTGAGAATACAACATCTGAGCATTGTGCTCAGGTAGCTAAAAAATTGAAAAATGAATTTCATTACAATACTTAAACAGATAGAAACACTAATTGGTGTATAAATAAGACATGTTATCAATTAGGATGCTATACTCATATGCAGGTTGAGAAAATTGAAATCACCTTTAATCTTTTTTACTTTATATCATTAGATTTCACATAAAGATATTATAGATTTTCTTATAAAAATACTGACAATATTAAAGCAAACGCATCCATTCAATAAATTATTTGTACTGTGACTATTTTTACAAAAATTGTTAGCTTAATGCCTAACATTAACTTAATCATACCTGAAAAAGACATCAAAAGCACCATAGCTTGCTTTATTTGTGCTTTAAAACTGTGTGAATGCTAATTAATGTTCTAATGTTGATTAACCCATTTATGCCTAGTGGACTCTCCCATCTTTCTAAATTGGATTAATTGATTTCCAAAATGAGGGATGTCTAGTATAATTATTTCTATATTTAGAATATTTCTTACATAAATTCCTTAAAGCAAACAGCGCAGACCCGATGAGACGCCGCTGTTTGCCAAGGCCTTCTTTCTAGACGCTAGGCATAAATGGGTTAACAGGAAATACATGGGCAAATGTACTTTCTTAAATATTATTTCCAGAAAATTATGTAAACATTTAGACATAACACTTCACATTAAATGTATCAGAAGCACATTTCTTTGATGAATGTGCAATAAATGTCATACAAAGTGCTACAATCAATGGCCATCATCCAAATTTATTTGCCCAGAATTGTTTAATATAAACAAGATTTTTCAATGGGTTTATAGCAATGACAAATGCCATATTAATGTCCAATTAGCAATATATCTAATTGGTGATTTATAGCTTCTTTCCCACTAACATATTGCCCATTAATCAATGCAAGTGAACTATCAATACGTTGTGTGAAATACATACACTAACATAAATCATGTTGTAAACAATTAGGAATAGATTTCCAGTATTTCTTTTGCATTAAATTTGCATTAAATGCTGACCTTGCACTGTTATACCTTATATTATCTTTATTTATCACTTTGTTTGTTCTTCTTTAGTCAATAACAACTGTGAATGGTGCCTTACATGACTTCAAAACCGATGGTTCAAATTAATATATCACAACAAGTTTTAATTAACTTTAAAGTCTAAATAAAAACTGATAATGAATGATTAGAAAGAATATTTAACATAATCAATTAACATAATACATTATAATTCATCATAAACATAGAAAAACTATTCAAAGAAGTAAAAAACAAGAGTTATACTAACTTACATTATATATGATACCAAATAAGACATATTATGACTCCTATAATCAGGTGACTCTTATAATCAAGTAACTCCTATAATTATGTGACTCCTATAATCATGTGACTTATAGCATTATGTGACTTCTATAATCATGTGACTCCTATAATCATGTGAGCCCTATAATCATGTAACTCCTATAATCACATGACTCCTATAATAATGTGACTACTATAATAATAAGACTACTATAATAATGTGACTACTATAATCATACATGCCAGAATTTTTTAGGTCCAAAGCGGGACATTTCATAAAAAATTGTCGGGACATTTGACCAAAAAGCAGGACACCTAAAACGATCTATCATTCCATCTTTACTGTAGTCAGTATAGTACCAACAAAAACTCATGATACTTTTATTCAAGACATAAAACATCTGATATAAAGCATGAAATCTAAACCATAACAGTAACAGTTTTATTACATAAGGCAATAGCAAACAATGAAGATAATATTCATCTTTTTAGAGTACAAAATCTGGAACATTACAACAACAATACTCATTATATTACTTTCAATGGCAAACATCGTAACGCAGGGGAGGCTATCCAGTACACTGAAAGTACGTGTTACAGTAAACTATCTACCGAACAGTTACATCAGCTTGACACAGAATGCAATGTTTTTTAAGCATGTATCTATGCGCAGTTTGTTACTTGTCAATTGTCGCGGCGTAATTGGAGTAGACTCATTAATGACATAGAGTTAATTTTACAAAACAATTGTTTTGTAAACCATTTAAAACAAAGACAAAAACAAACACATTTTCAACATTTATTTCATTAATTTATTATACAACTATCGATAGCAATAAGCGACCGCTATCTTGAAGACCACCATGGTGTGAATGCTTGATAAAATCAATATTTAGCCGATAAATCGCTGATAAGGTGTCATAAACAACACTGGTACACACGAGAAGTAGAATCGGATTGTTAATTGGGGGCAATAAAGGGATTAGCGGTGGTAAGTGTTAGCGAAACAGAGCTTGAATAGCGAATTTTATTGTGAACCTATAGACCTTACCTCGTTTTTTACGAATGTCGGGACAAATCATCTCATATCGGGACGCCGGGACAAAGGGCCCAAAAGCGGGACTGTCCCGCTGAGATCGGGACGTCTGGCATGTATGACTATAATCATGTGACTCCTATAATCATGAGACTCCTATAATCAAATGACTCCTATAATAATATGACTCCTATAATCAAATGACTCCTATAATAATCAGACTACTATATTCATGCAACTCCTATAATAATGTGACTCCTATAATCAAATGACTCCTATAATAATGTGACTACTATATTCATGTGACACCTATAATAATGTGACTCCTATAATCACATGACTACTGTAATAATGTGACTCCTATAATAATGTGACTCCTATAATAATGTGACTACTATAATAATGTGACTCCTATAATCACGAGACTCCTATAATCAAATGACTCCTATAATAATGACTCCTATAATAATGTGACTACTATAATCATGTGACTCCTATAATCATGTGACTCCTATAATCACGAGACTCCTATAATCACATGACTACTATAATCATGTGACTAATATAATCATGTGACTCTTATAATCACGAGACTCCTATAATCACATGACTCCTATAATCACATGACTACTATAATCATGTGACCTCAATAATCATGTGACGACTATAATCATATGACTCCTATAATCATGTGACTCCTGTAATCACCTGACTCCTATAATCACATGACTCCTATAATCACATGACTACTATAATCATGTGACCTCAATAATCATGTGACTACTATAATCATGTGACTCCTATCATCACGTGACTACTATAATCACATGACTACTATAATCATGTGACTTATATCATCATGTGACTCCAATAATCATGTGACTCCTAAAATCATGTGACCTCAATAATCATGTGACTTATATTCATGTGACTCCTATAATCACGAGACTCCTATTATCATGTGACTCCTATAATCACGTGACTCTTTTAAAAACGTAATTCATATAATCATGTGACTCATCAAACTCGGAGTCTGACTTACTCTGCACTTTATGCTGCAGTTTCCTTAGCAGCTCTGATGCAGGGGTGCTGATACCGAAACCCACGCCAAACAGGCCCAGGGCGGCAGCATTCTCATAAGGCAAGCCCCCGGACATAGCTGGCAACCATGGGGACGTGGATTGACCTGCAGTGAGTTTTTTTGCTTTATATTTGACATTATATTCTGTGCCTTTAGATTAGGAAAACTCGTGCGATAAACCATCAAATTGGGAAAATGAAACATTATGAATATCATTATAGATAATTGTATTCCAAATGTCTTTAAAAGCATGTTAAATTTGCATGTTTAAATGTATATTATGAAGTTCTACGAAATTATATCGCTGTAAACTCAATAAACCAATAATTAAGCTTATTGGAAAAGTTTGGCATCTGTTTTGGAAATTTATGTTAAGATTTTTGCCACTGTGAAACTGCCTGTAAGAGGTGGTAACTGTGGGCAAAAAAATCACTGACCTGATTTGGGTGGACTAGAGTTGGACGACTCTCTGGAGGACATTCTCTTGTCTGGTGACAGTTCCTCCTCATCCAGTGAGCCTTGAGAGTTAGAGTTCTCCTCATCTTCCTTTCTCTTGGCTGCCTCTGCCTCTTGTTTCTGTTTTGCTTCTTGCTGCTCCTTGATTTTCTTTTGCCTCAATAGGTGGCGCTCTTTCACTTTGTACTCCAGTGTGGAATGAGGCACCCCATAGTAGCTGCCCGCCCTGTGGACACTCATCTCTCCCCTCTGTACCGCTTTCACAGCTTCCGTGAGCAGCTGGCTGTTGTATTTCCGGTACTGGCCACGTTTTGGTCTCGTTTTCTTGGCCTGCGTTCCACCAGATGAGGAATTATGGCTAGATGTAACTGACGCTGATGTTGATGAAGACTTTCCCTGGCTGCCATGATGGGACTCACGACGGCTTCTTTTAGGGGGAGATGAGGCACATACATCTGGTACGGAAAATGCAGACAAAATTGACTCTTTTGCTTTTTGCTTTTCTTCATTGGTCGCCGAACCCACAAGGCCAGCAAAATCTGTTGATTCCAGCTTGCACTTGACTTTCTCTGAGATCGTTTTGACTATAATGTCTTTGAGGGTATCCCCAATCCTGGTATTGTCATATTTTAAAAGGCCTTCGTAGATCCTCCTCTCCATGTCGCTGTCTTTTGAAAGGGCCGGGCCCCTCTTATCACCGATTGAGGGTAGCGATTGATAGATATAATCAGGCACTTTGTTACCCGCATCGGAATCCGAGGAGTTAGACTCGTGCAGGCTGTTCAGGAATGGATGGCTTGTATTTAAGGCTTTGTAAAGGGCATCCTGCAAAAGGCCGCTGGAATTCATAACAGAACTCTCCTTGAGTTCGCGTTTAACTCTCTTTGCTTGTGGCGGTGCTTGGTGGTGGTGGTGGTGGTCCGAGACGTGGCGGTCACGCCCATCGCACACCCTACCACTTCTGGACTTGGCTGAGGGCCTGGCTGCGGGGACCTCATTGCTGGCCGTGCATTCGTCACGCCTGCGGGCCCTGATAGCTCGGATCTCCTGCTGGAGCCTCTCGTGGGTAAGCCTCTTGATCAGATCGTGCTGGTAGGGCTTGAATCTGTGGGCAGCTGCCTTCGCCTGGGCAAACAGACGTAACATAAACATATGAGCAGTGATCTAGCAAAACGGGGCTAAAAACATGTGCTTCTGCACAGGCTAATCAGGGACGACACTTTCTACCCAAACAGGATTGTTGCTAAAAAGAGACTTTCTTCAAACAAAAAATACCATAAAAGTTGCAAGTGTCCCTGATTGACCTGTGCGGAATGCATAGGCTAATCTAGGACAACACTTAACACACATGCATTAAGATCTGTTTTCTCAAAGCACAGCTCATACATGATACAGCTGCAAATCTGAATATATGTACAATATGTGTTTTTTTTTACTGATATTTTAAACTTTCCCCAAAATATTATTTAGGCAATGATTTTCTTTTATCACATTACAAAATCCATTGCTTAATATTAGTAAAATTTATTCAGCCTGGGACCGTATTTACTCACTGTTTCTAATAAGAATGAATAAAATATTAGACTCAAGACAGGATTATCATTAAGTAAGATTCTAACAACAGGACACTCAAACAATACAAATTTGGTCATAAACTGTGTTTTCAGACTTCAGTCAAACAATAGGTTGGTGAATAAAGCCCCTGGTTTTCGCGTGACATGCTTCCCATCTTGAGCTACTTTGCTTCATTCCCATTAATTAGGCCTGGTTTCCCCATGGAACGCCTTCAATATTTATATACTTGGATTTATAACAATGATTTAAACCTGGTATTCCATTGAAAAGTCTCCAATATTTTAAATACTTAGCTCAGATACAATGAATTAAGCCTGTTCAATGATACACATCCTTTAATTTATCAACTTTACTTCATAACAAGATATATGTGTTCGTCAGAAACACAATATCCCCTACTGCGCCGCTTTGAAATAAAATTTCTATTTATCATTTTGCAGGTATACAAATCATCTCCCTTTAAAGCTTATTACTTCCCTTGGATTTTGTCCAATCCAACCGGAGGGGGGAGGGGGGGGGGGTCTGTAGACAGTCAAAAATGACCAAGTCAGACATCACTGACAACCAAGGCCTGTGGTTTAACAAAGAGATCATAGCCAGAGTTCATCATGTATCTATGGACATAAGTCCACAGGTATGTAATGAACCCTACCATTCACAAACTTGTACAGGAAAGAAATGATAATTATATCATTTAAAAAAGAATATTTGAAAAATCAATCATTTGAGTTATAAATAATCAAAATAAAAAATCTGTACAGTAACTGTGAAAAGAACTTAAATTCTTGGTAAGGAAATATAAAATCTGAGATTTATTATTTTATAAATTACTTCCCTTGAAATTAATTGTCTCTAACAAAACTCTACTTTTAGTAGCAAATAATTAAAAGCCACTACCGTGACTGTAGATTCACCACTCAAAATGTGCAGCTCCATGAGATACACATGCATGTCAAATATCAAGTTGCTATGTTCAATATTGAATATTTATCTCCCTTTAAAGCTTATTACTTCCCTTGGATTTGTATTTTTTACCTTAGACCTTAAAAGATGACCTTGACCTTTTACCACGATGTGTTTGTCAGAAACACAATGCCGCCTACTGCGCCGCTTTGATTTATTTAACAAAAATATATAATTTGCCAGGTCAGATAATTATGTCCATTTAAAGCTTATTACTTCCCTTGGATTTGTTTGTTCGACCCCGTGACCTAGTTTTTGACCCGGCATGACCCATATTCCAACTTGACCTAGATATTGTCTAGATACAACTTCTGACCAAGTTTCGTAAAGGATGAAAACTATTTGAATTAGGGAGCAGACACAAAAAGTGTGACAGACTGACAGACACACAGACGGACAGTGCAAAAACTATATACCCCCTTTTCTTCGAAAGGGGCATAAAAATGATTTAAGCATTGTTTTCTCTTGGCAATCCTCAAATATTAGAAATCCTTGGCTTCATTACAATGAATTAAGCCTGCTGGTTTTCTATGAAACAGCTCCAATATTCAGAATACTTGGCTCCATTTTAACAAATTAAGCTTATCCCATGGTGCACCTTATATATTTGAGTTGTATGACTATTATACTTAATTAAGCATTAAACATGGTTTTCAAATGCCACACCTCCAACATATAAAATATTTGGTTTCCAAACAATGATTTCAGCCTTGTTTTCCCAGGCATACCTCCTGTGTTAATCTACTATCCATCGACTGCCGGGGGGAACTTTCTTTGTAGTGGTTTTGCACCTACTTTGCAGTGGTTTTTCACCTACTTTGTAGTGGTTTTGCACCTACTTTGTATTGATTTTGCACCTAATTTGTGGTGGTTTTGCATCTACTTTGTAGTGGTTTTACACCTACTTTGTAGTGGTTTTGCACAATCTTTGTAGTAGTTCTTTCACCTACCTTGTAGTGGTTCATGGATGCCTGGCTGATGTTGTGCTTGTGCCTGAGAGCCTGCAGCCTCCTCTCCCACTCTGTCTCCTCCTCCATGTTGCCGTAGTGCATGCTTATCATCTCCGGTGTGATGAAGTAGGGCATGGCAATGGGGGTCAGGTACTGCAGTGAGGACAGCTGTAGCAGGTCTGTCAGCTACATAGGAGAGATAGAGAGATATGAAGTAGGGCATGGCTATGGGAGCCAGGTACTGCAGTGAGGACAGCTGCAGCAGGTCTGTCAGCTACATAGGAGAGAGAGAGAGATATGAAGTAGGGCATGGCTATGGGGGCCAGGTACTGCAGTGACGACAGCTGCAGCAGGTCTGTCAGCTACATAGGAGAGAGAGAGAGATATGAAGTAGGGCATGGCAATCAGAGTCAGGTACTGCAATGAGGACAGCTGCAGCAGGTCTGTCAGCTACATAGGAGAGAGAGAGAGAGATATGAAGTAGGGCATGGCTATGGGGGCCAGGTACTGCAGTGACGACAGCTGCAGCAGGTCTGTCAGCTACATAGGAGAGATGGAGAGATATGAAGTAGGGCATGGCTATGGGAGCCAGGTACTGCAGTGAGGAAAGCTGTAGCAGGTCTGTCAGCTACATGGGAGAGATAGAGAGATATGAAGTAGGACATGGCTATGGGAGCCAGGAACTGCAGTGAGGACAGCTGCAGCAGGTCTGTTAACTACATAGGAGAGATAGAGAGATATGAAATAGGGCATGGCTATGGGGGTCAGGTACTGCAGTGAGGACAGCTGTAGCAGGTCTGTCAGCTACATGGGAGAGATAGAGAGATATGAAGTAGGGCATGGCTATGGGAGCCAGGTACTGCAGTGAGGACAGCTGTAGCAGGTCTGTCAGCTACATGGGAGAGATAGAGAGATATGAAATAGGGCATGGCTATGGGGGCCAGGTACCGCAGTGAGGACAGCTGCAGCAGGTCTGTTAACTACATAGGAGAGATAGAGAGATATGAAATAGGGCATGGCTATGGGGGCCAGGTACCGCAGTGAGGACAGCTGCAGCAGGTCTGTTAACTACATAGGAGAGATAGAGAGATATGAAATAGGGCATGGCTATGGGGGTAAGGTACTGCATTGAGGACAGCTGTAGCAGGTCTGTCAGCTACATGGGAGAGATAGAGAGATATGAAGTAGGGCATGGCTATGGGAGCCAGGAACTGCAGTGAGGACAGCTGCAGCAGGTCTGTCAGCTCCATGGGAGAGATAGAGAGATATGAAATAGGGCATGGCTATGGGAGCTAGGTACTGCAATGAGGACAACTGCAGCAGGTCTGTCAACTACATAGGAGAGATAGAGAGATATGTAGTATGGCATGGCTATGGGGGTCAGGTACTGCAGTGAGGACAGCTGCAGCAGGTCTGTCAGCTACATAGGAGAGATAGAGAGATATGAAGTAGGTCAGGGCAATATAGGCCAGGTACTGCATTGAGGACAGCTGTAGCAGGTCTGTCAGCTACATAGGAGAGATAGAGAAATATGAAGTAGGGCATGGCTATGTGGGCCAGGTACTGCAGTGAGGACAGCTGCAGCAGGTCTGTCAGTTACATGGGAGAGATAGAGAGATATGAAGTAGGGCATGGCGTTGGGAGCTAGGTACTGCAGTGAGGACAGATGTAGCAGGTCTGTCAGCTACATAGGAGAGATAGAGAGATATGAAGTAGGGCATGGCAATGGGGGCCAGGTACTGCAGTGTTATAAGCCTGTGTAGTCTGCACAGGCTAATCAGGAATGACACTTTCTGTATTTATGGTATTTTTAGTTTCAATGTCCCTTCATAGTGAAAATTCACTAAGCAAGATAGTGTCATCCCTGATAAGCCTGCATGGAATGCACAGGCTAAACTGGGATGACAATTTGCGCTTTTGCATTCAGCCCTGTGCCTGTGGACAAATATGAGTGCACAGACAGACAAACAGACGGACGCAGGGACAGACAGTCATTCATGGTGATGGCAGAGTACCCCATTTACTTATTTAATTACCGTATACGTGCGCTTATAAGACGCCCTCGCTTATAAGACGCACCCCGACTTCGGACTTTATAATGGGTGGATTTGAGACTGACCCGCGTGTAAGACGCGGTCAAATTTTGCCGTATTCATCGGCCAGAACATGGCCGAAAAATGGCAGAATGTTAAAGAAAATCATCAATTAGTAAAACATTGAGAATTTTTCAAACTCGCGCTGCATACAATTAGTAATTCACGCAAGTCTGAAAAATAAAACAATCAAACAACAAAGTAAATAATATTAGTTTATTTTATGATATATTAGTGGGTTTTAATTTATTTTCAAGTATTATTCATGCAATAAAAATAATTATCAAATTGACAAAATTTCTAACAACTGCGTATTAATCATTTGCCCTAACAATTGCAAACATAAAACATATTACGTTCGTAATATCAATGCACAAGCAAAATTGATCGTGTCAGTCATCTTAATTGTATTGTTTGACAGGTATTGAAATCTAATAGGCAGATATTTTGAAAGCGTTTAGTTTTATTACCTAGATTATGCAAATTTTACGCCCATTGTCTATCAACAATAGGTAACGCCTACTTTCATAAAATTAGCCAATCGCGTGATAGAGTGATAGACTCCGAAGCGCAGATCGAAATCACGTGTCAAGAAGAAAGCCATATGCGGATAATTGCATGCGGTCGCTCTTTGCTCCCGTCGTTGTTGGCCCCTAATAAATAATGTGTCATCAGTATTAGTAGTTCGTCTGAATAAATGTGTTTATTTAACAATTGACAGTTGCAAACTGGTAACTTATTTCAGAGGATACCCTAATTGCCAATTATGTCTTAATTGAAAATTAACAACGTGGAACAAAGACGATCAGGTGATACAAACTTGTCAAATAGCATTTGTAATCGGCAGCGTGTTTACTGAGAATTGATTTTGCTGTTGTTTTAAGCATGTTGGCATCGTGTTGCCGCTTACACACGTATACTGTAATGACCAATTTATATGGCATTTAACAACGTCGCGCGCAGACAATCAGGTGATAAAAACTTTTCAAGAATAATCACGGACAATATAACGTCTTACGCCCCAAAAATAACAAAATTCAAATTTAAAAGAATAGACAACAAAATCAGTAACAATACATTTTATTACAAATAAATCGGTAACTGAAAATAGCGTTCCGATACACGGTACGGGCCAATACAGACTTTAGAGAAAATGCAAATGGCTGCCGCGATGATTCAAAACAACTGACAAGTGTCCAACTTGGCTAGCATAAGCCCAGTAAACTCGATATTTTGATTTTTTTTGTTTATTTTCACCAGTATCTCGCTTATAAGACGCGACCCCAACTGTAACTTATCAATTTAAGTCTCAAAAATGCGTCTTATAAGCGCACGTATACGGTATAAACTTTACAAACTTGTATAAAAAACTATGTCAGTGTGTTAAATATCTTTTAGTAAGCATATAAACAGAACATACTTCACAACTTGAAAATGGTTCGAGGCTTTTCTTAGCTAACTTTAGGGCATTCTGCTAATTTTTCTTGCTTAATAGGATTTTATGAAGAAAACGTTAAAACAAAATAATTTTTTTAGCAAAATATGTTAATAAGTATGCACAGGCTTATTTGGCCAATAAAAGAGTAACCCAAAGTGTTTGAGCAATGCAGCTTACCATGAGAGGCCTATCGTGGATCTCTCCATAGCGTGGTAGGTGTTTGAACAAGGCCAGCTCAGAGGCCGGTGCACTATGGGATATGTCTGTGCTGCTGTGGGAGTCGTCATCTAGCAATGTGGCCGCAGTCACTCTGCTCTCATCTGTTTCCATCTTGAACATCTGCAAGTTATCTCTCTTAAGTTACTAGATACTACCGACTTAATTGGAACTTTGTTTTATAAAAGTAAATTTCGAGCTCACCAATGACTGAGATATTTTTAGCTTGTAAGAATACAAACCTGTTGTAACTATTTAGAAGGGATGGTAACAAATATGTCATTAATTATTAAGACAATAAAATCAATTGGAATATAATCAAATACCTAAATTTTGATTCAAATACTCATTTTTAATAAAAAAAATTTTAGTTTGACTAAAAACAGAAGTTGAGTCACAGTCACATTTCAGTTTCTTGCAGATTACTGTTTTCGCAAAGGTTTTGATAACAGCTGTCATAAATTAATCAGATGATCGTTTTGATATTTGCCATACGGGAGAGCATCAGTGTCTTTTGCTGGTAAATTAACAGTCAGTTTGTTTACAGCCCAGAAGTACTGTGTCACAGTCAATAGCAAAATCAATGAAAGTTACAATGACTCAACAATCAACTTCAAAGTCATAATTCCTGTATTGATTATTAAAACAACAATTGCAAGCTGCATGTATATGGCCAGCAGCAAGGCTACCATGACATTTTATTGTAAATGTTAAACTGCAGATGCATATTGATTTTATTCATCACAAAGTTCTGCATTTCACATATGACAACTTTTTATTGTGACAAGATTTTTTAATAAGCAGCTGAATAACAGGGGGTTATAAAGTTACTGCATGTTACAATGTGGGTTCAAAATCTTAACGATGACAGAGAAAGGGGACCACTTTCTGTGCACTTGTAGAAATAGCAAAACTAAAAGAGTTAGTGGTAGACAAATCGTCAGAAAGCCATTAACATTATGTAAAAAAAAAACGGCTTAAAAGTCAGATGCCATTTTTACTGACAAACAGATTGAAAGTTAGACGCCATTATGTCAGACAACAAGATTGAGTATTCAGATGTCATTATGCCTGACAAACAGATTGCAAGTCAGATGCCATTATGTCAGACAACAAGATTGAAAGTCAGATGCCATTATGTCAGACAACAAGATTGAGTATTCAGATGTCATTATGCCTGACAAACAGATTGAAAGTCAGATGCCATTATGTCAGACAACAAGATTGAAAGTCAGATGCCATTATGTCAGACAACAAGATTGAAAGTCAGATGCCATTATGTCTGACAACAAGATTGAAAGTCAGATATCATTATGTCAGACAACAAGATTGAAAGTCAGATGCCATTATGTCAGACAACAAGATTGAAAGTCAGATGCCATTATGTTAAACAACCAGATTTAAAATCATAGCCACACAGTGAAAATGTGAAGAACTTGAAACTTGATTAGTCCTGCCTTACACATGTAATGGTATCCTCTATAGTATATTTGAGCCTTTCTCTGAGAAAACATGGCTTCATGCATGTGCGTACCATATTAGCCTGAGCAGTGGACACAGATTTTCTATAAGAATGTACATCCTCTGAATCAAGAGTACCATCAAGGCAGAAAGTGGGGTACTTGATTAGCCAATGCAGACCACACAGGCTAATCTGATATGACACTTTACGCACATGATTTTCCCATAGCAAGCCTATTTATTCCTATTATTCCTGGCTACCTTTGTTCTGAGGGTTCTTCTGGGTACACCGTACATAGATCCCCCACGACGGCCAGTCAGTGTCGCGCCCTTCACCTCAGACATGGAGGAGGAGAGGTCCTCATCAAGGTGGCACTTCCTGCTGTTTGGAGGGCTGGCCTTCTTCAACTTCGCACTGATATGTACATCAACATCTTTTAACTTACTTAGTTGGCATCATGATATGTACATCAACATCTTGTAACTTACTAAGTTGGCATCATGATATGTACATCAACATCTTGTAACTTACTAAGTTGGCATCATGATATGTACATCAACATCTTGTAACTTACTAAGTTGGCATCATGATATGTACATCAACATCTTGTAACTTACTAAGTTGGCATCATGATATGTACATCAACATCTTGTAACTTACTAAGTTGGCATCATGATATGTACATCAACATCTTGTAACTTACTAAGTTGGCATCATGATATGTACATCAACATCTTGTAACTTACTAAGTTGGCATCATGATATGTACATCAACATCTTGTAACTTACTAAGTTGGCATCATGATATGTACATCAACATCTTGTAACTTACTAAGTTGGCATCATGATATGTACATCAACATCTTGTAACTTACTAAGTTGGCATCATGATATGTACATCAACATCTTGTAACTAACTAACTAACTAAGTTGGCATCATGATATGTACATCAACATCTTGTAACTTACTAAGTTGGCATCATGATATGTACATCAACATCTTGTAACTTACTAAGTTGGCATCATGATATGTACGTCAACATCTTGTAACTTACTAAGTTGGCATCATGATATGTACATCAACATCTTGTAACTTACTAAGTTGGCATCATGATATGTACATCAACATCTTGTAACTTACTAAGTTGGCATCATGATATGTACATCAACATCTTGTAACTTACTAAGTTGGCATCATGATATGTACATCAACATCTTGTAACTTACTAAGTTGGCATCATGATATGTACATCAACATCTTGTAACTTACTAAGTTGGCATCATGATATGTACATCAACATCTTGTAACTTACCTAGTTGGCATCATGATATGTACATCAACATCTTGTAACTTACTAAGTTGGCATCATGATATGTACATCAACATCTTGTAACTTACTAAGTTGGCATCATGATATGTACATCAACAGCTTGTAACTTACTAAGTTGGCATCATGATTATGTACATCAACAGCTTGTAACTTACTAAGTTGGCATCATGATATGTACATCAACATCTTGTAACTTACTAAGTTGGCATCATGATCTGAGCCTCCTTTTGTGAAAACTGGGCTAAATGAATATGCCTTAAGTGTCATCCCAGATTAGCCTGTGCAGTCTGCACAGGCTAATCTGGAATGACACTTAAGGCATCTGGAATGACACTTAAGGCATATTCATTTAGCCCAGTTTTCACACACTTTATGCCTTAACAGGTTTTCAACAATGAAGAGACTGCATTTAAACGAAAAATACCATAACTGCGTGAAAGTGTTGTACCTCTGACATTAGCCTATGAATACTGCACAGGCTAAGCAGGGATGACACTTAACGCAAATGCATGTAGTCACTGACTTAGTTAGAATAATGGTTCAGGATACAGGCATAATGCTATCTAATATTAACTTTGTCAAACACTGTTGGCAACTGGCCAACAGAGTTCTTTCACTTCATACTACAAGTTGGGCGATAAACAGAATACAATGCAAATGTTATTTCAACCAACAGGGCAATCTCACAAACAGAAAGACTAACTAAACTCATATTGATTAATAATAGGCCAATCCCTAAATGAAAGTTTTATTTTCAAAGTGTTCCTAGCTGGATTTTTAAACATGGTATCACAGAGTGTATTTATAATTTTTGATGCCAAACAGGCATTTCTTTAGTTTCATACACTATGCACTGGATTTTTTGCAAATAAAACAATACCACTGTACAGGAACATCAGGTTTAAGCATCAAAGGGCAAAAAGTAAGATTTAAGCAAAAGCATAGGACAAACACATTTTCCACACATTGATTTAGCAAGAGAGACAACAACTGGTTAGAAAAAGTATCCAAAATAAAATCAGAGTTATCTCGAAACACATTTTGATTTGCATTTTATTTCTTCCTGATTCAATAGCAGTATTTGAAGTCTCAAATTTATATACATGTGGAGAATACACATTTGATTACTAAAAAGACACTTGAAACTTTTTTCATTCAAAGACAAACATCTTTGAAAAAGTAAATTATAGTGCTGATACTTAAAAACAAAGTTGTTTAAGTGTCTAGGAAGTTAAATCTTCAGATGTTCCATTATAATGTAAGTTATTGTCTGTTTGTTTCAACATTACTAATTGAAAAACATTGCAATTGCACTCAGACATTTTTTGTACCAAAACTATTACAAACACCATCACTAACTCACCCACAACAACCACTACCACCAACACAACTGCTAATAACACACACACAATCACTGGCTAGCTAAGCACGGAAAGTGATGAACTGTTAATAAGGGCTTCAATGGGTATCCCAGCCAGATATGAACATACATGTGTGTCAGTTGTGCAATCAAACATGTTAGCATAACTATGTGCACTTATTGCGGCTAAACATCTTAAATTGAATACCTCAACTGCCATGAGGAAAGTATTAACAGATAGCCACTACATGCTACAGGGTTGTCAACTAACTTTTGACCACAGTTACTCATCTTTGTTTATTTATTCTCCTTATAACATATAGAGGACATTAAACAGTTCTCGTTTCTCACTGGAATAGTATAGCCCTTGGGACGATAGGCACCTACTTATTCATACCCGGGTAACCCCTGCTCAAAACTGTTAACCCTTTCCAACTCAGAAACAAGGTGAAAACAGCTTTATACAACCAGCACAAGACCAGAACAGCCTGCCAATAACTCCCAGGTTTTCAGGTTTTATGCTGTTTGCCGCTCATCAGTATCTTAGGTTTGAAAACTAAGCCTTTAAAACTAATCCTTGAATCTGTTAAGAAAGGTCTTTAATGTTGTTTTCTAACGGACTGCAAACAGTTGAAAATGTGCTAAGATGAGGAAAGGTTTAAATAAGTAAATAAATGCAAGCAACAAACCACAAACATCCCCACAAGCAGCTCACCTGGGTCCAGGGGAGGACACAGCAGGCACTTTGAGCTCAATGTTGGCCTTGGGCTCGGGCTCAGGTTCTTTCTCGGGAGATGATGGCTCGGGCTCTGTGCTGGCAGACTTGATGTCTGTGAGGAGGTCACGCCCGAAGTCGCTTGTGTAGAACTGAGGTAAGAATGGAAGCACTTCGCCCAGATGACGTAAGCCTGCAAGTTTACCGACTGATTTTGTTGGCCGCTTAAAAATTACCCTATTCCTGCTAAAAAATGGTGTGTTTTTTTAACTGGAACTGGTCCTTTTTTTATTATCCCTCTCCCAAATGCACTTACTTCCCCTAGCAGTTAACAGTTAATGATATGTATTGTGGTAGAAGTTTGCATAATAGGAAAGTAACATTAACAGCCTATTGTTGATATTTTAAGGTTCCTTTGTTGAGTTTGTTCAACTGATTTGAGAAATTTCAACCTTAAAATTGAGGGAAAAATATTAAAATATCAGATTAGGAATGGTACTGTTTTCCCATGCCAACTTTATAAAGAGGAAAAACGCCTGGTGGTGTTCACAAGGTTTCACAATAGCCTGTTCTGACTTCTAATTTATCTGGGACGACACTTTAAGCACATGCATTTAGCCCAGTTTTCCTTCAGTTAGTCATATTATGAATCCAGAAAAAGAATCAAGTATGAATATCCATTGGTCATGTAGGGTATAGATTCAGTCGGTTATAGATGGTATAAAATTTTACAGCCTTACTTGGATGGTCTTTGAGAATCTTTCCACCTTCTTTAGAATCTGTCTTCTCTATTGCATCCTGCAGTAACAGGTACCGGTATATCATATAGAACTATGCATTCATGTACCACTTGTTCAAATAACCTATGGAAATAGTATTAGTTATTGTGTTTCATAACAGCATAAAATTAGCTAAGAATGATCCATATTATATGGAGTTTAGTACAAATGCAATGTTAACAAGACAACAAACAATTTTCATCAATTATGTCCGATTATGCGAAGATATTTTGTAATGTAAAATTAAGCAGGTCAACCTCTGACCAACTAATCAAAAGAGCACCCTTCATATTAATACTTCAGAAGTCTAAAACTTAAGCAGCAGCATGCTCAAAAGGGTCTTATGCCATATGTGATCAGTTAGTCTGGCCAGGAGATATGCTCTCCACGTTAAAGTCACTGTCAATGTTTCAATGTCTCATTAGCAGACAGGGTTGCAGACTGCATGGATGCACAGGCTGGTCTGGAGCTACACTAGTCTAATATCGCATAATACCCATTTTCGCATGATGCGGGATATTTTATTAAATAAATAAAAAGTAGTATCCAACAATCATTGGTTACTTACATCATAATACAAAAGTTATGGTTTAATCATTTAATTTTGATGAATACAGAATGCATTATATATTGTACGATATGATGTGTTAACACTTTGCATGCTGGGAAATTTGTCATCTACTAAAATGTTGTCTGCTAAATTTCTAAAATTAGCATTTTCTTAAAAAAAAATTCAAAGAATACTATCAGAATAGCAAACTGTTTGGATCCTGATGAGACGTCACCTTTTGTGGCATCTCATCAGGATCAAAACTGTTTGTAAAGGCCTTCAAAATTCGGTTCCAGCACTGAAAGGGTTAACAGTGCTTACAAACAGAAGCTGTATTCTGTCCGAACAGTAGAAACAGTTTTCTTCTGGCTCCCAGTCCTGGGGCGTCTTACTTTCCAGACCTGCAAACATATGAGTTTCCCTCTAGGAAAACAGGGCTTAATGCACATGAGTACAGTGTATTCTCAGATAAGCCTGTGCAGTCCAGACAGGCTTATCAGGGACAACACTTTCCACTTTAATGGATTGTTTCATTTAATGTTTGTCTCTTCTAAACAAAAATCCAGTAAGGTGGAAAGAGTCGTCCCTGATAAGCCTGTGCAGGCTTTTCATGAATGTGATTTTTGTTCTCAATACATTTCACATTATTTTTATGAAATCAAACAAACTATAATTAGTAAATAAATAACAAATCAAAGTTATAAGTGAAGTTTCCGAAAAAACAACGTTTGTAGCAATAATGTTAAATTGTTGTCCTAAATAACAAAAAGTAGCAAATTGAAATAATAATTACTCATTTTCTTGAAACAGAAACACAGACATGCTGCCAAAAGTGGCATTAGTTCAGTGAGTATGAGTCACCATCTCCTCATGAGAATATCCTTTTTGATCTTACATGAATTAGTCTGCGCATCTAGCAACCAATTTAATTCTCAAGTTAAGTTTCATTCACTTGTTTGGATAAGTTTTTATGCTTAAACAGACATGATTCATATGAGGTTTTAAAAAAGGGTTGCCTTTGACAATAAAATTAGCATGATAATTCATTTTGTGCAGAATCAATTATATACATGTTTTTTAAGAGAGAACTTTATTTATGCTTCTGCCATGACTATTATTAAAAGGACTTGTTCACAATTCGGAAAAATGACAATTAATTGTCTTTTGGTCATAGATTAAAATAAGAAATGTGTTTGTCAGAAACACTTTGTCCCCTTCTGCTACGTTTTGAATATTTTTTTTTACCTTTGACCTTGAAGGATGACCTTGACCTTTCACCACTCAAAATGTGCAGCTCCATGAGATACACATGCATGCCAAATATGAAGTTGCTATCTTCAATATTGCAAAAGTTATGGCAAAATGTAAAAGTTGGGCAAACAAACAGACCATCAGACAGGGCAAAAACAATATGTCCCCCACTATAGTGGTGGGGGACATAAAAATAACCCTGTTTCTTTTTTGGTCACATTTAAGGAAGATATTCAGTCCCATTTTGAAACTCAAAAAGTATTATATATATTTTCCCAAATGACTGCACAAATTTCCCAAATAAGTTTTTCAAGAAAAATTAATTATTATTGAAATCCCAATATTCACTGTATCTCCGTGTCCAGCTTTTTGAGTGGCCTTGGTAAAGATGAATTTAATGTTGAAATAAAATTTATAATAATTTTTTTAGTATTTGCCAGTGAAAAAAAACATACTTAATTTCCCAGTTTTTCCTCAATCCAGCAGGACCAAGCCCCATTCCCAAAATGCTGATACAAAAAACACACTGAAATTAATGTATTAAAACAAGAAAAATAACACTCCTGCCTATGAAAAGTGCTAGATATAGATTTTCGTTTTATGATAACCATCAATTGAAGACTAACACATTATAAAGAGTTTGTAAAGCTTGTTTAATAATTTAGCAAAAAACAAGTATTATGTATATAATTATCAAACTACATTTCAAGTTCAAACGCCTTCATGGTGTAAGCTTTTGCTCATAGAGGTGCTTGGATCATTTCCCATGGCAGGCACTTTTTGTCTTTCTTATGATAATTTTTTAAAACTATTCCAAATATAAAAGATTTACTATAAAATTTATTTAAAGCTGTCCCTTTAAAACAATTGTGACAAGACAAAGCATTGATGCATTTCAACAGGATGCAGAACAACTTGTTTTAATTACATGTAATCCACATTGAATATTCTTACAATAACTATTTTTTAAACAATTAACTGACAGCCTAAAACATGTGGTTGAAGTCAACACTGTAAAGGCAAATTCTCAAGTACAGAAAGTTTCATATAAAATCACAAAAGAATCTATGCTTATTCAAGTGTTTAATTACATTCTGGAAATTAGGTTGATAGTAGGCCTTTAATATTATTTTCATAACATCAATGGTTTTGGATTGCAGTCTTGTAATATAAGGAAAATAAAGACCAATTACACACTAAATTTACAATTTGAGATTAATTTAATTTTCCTTTCAATGAAGTAACAATAAACTTACTGTGGAAGGGTTCAAATAACTTCCGTACTTTCCGTCTGCTGCCAACGTGCTCAGCAATTGTTTCAAGTCCTGAAAAAATGTTATAATATTTAAAACAATAAATGACCATCATCATCTTCAGCAACAACAGAAGCAGCAGAAGTTTTAAAAAAATCCATAGCAGCAATATTATAAACATAATGATCAACTCCAACACATCATCATCATCATCATCATCATCATCATCATCATCATCATTAATAGCAGCATTAACATACTATCAACATATTCTAGTTATTAAAAATGATCTTCATACGTAATTGTTTTTATTAACATCGATATAACATTGTAGTCAATTTTATTATCTAACAAAATTCACTTTGACAAACTTTGCTTTCAGCTGATTAACAACTAAATGAATAATAATACTGTAACAAAACTTGTTTATTTAATACAAGTCATTTTAATTAATTACAGTTGAATGTTTCAATTTCAAGACACTTAAATTAAGACATATAAACAAGCATAAATAATGGCTTTAACTTGTATTGCAATATTTTACTTAATAAGAACAAAACCTTTTTTCAAACAAGCCACTTGTTATGCATGTTAATCTCAATTAAATGTACAGTAGTTTTGTGTTCAATCAGTGACTCATGGAGTCAACTAAAACATCTCAGGTACTGTTAATCATCCATTTAGTCTAATTCATTCAGAATTCAAAAGACAGCTCAGAAATATTGATTACAAAAATCAATAACTGAAGGTGAGACAGAAGCAGCCAGAAAATAAAGCCATGTTCTGAGATTCTCCACCAAATTCATAAAATCAATACCTTATTTAAAAAGTCAAAGGTATGACCAATTTCAAACAAAGGTGTGTTGACTGTTGCCAAAATCGAACAAATCGAGTCAGATATCTATGAAAAGCAGCTGTCGACCAATAAAATTCAAGTCACCAGCTGCTGAGGCTGTCACAGGCGACAAAGTGACGATCGATAATTTACTCAACAGGCACCCAAAATATAAGGTGTTATTACAATGATGTATCAACTTATACAGTTGAAAAATTTTAATATTCGTTTAGAGAAATAAACATAAATTGTTAAAAATATTAAATTGCTGCAAACATAAGATAACCGCATCCGATAATTTATCGCTAAAGCAAACTGTCGTCTGTGCGCTAATAACAGCCGAAATTTTAGGTCAATAATTTTGACAGTGATGTTTATGAAAAATGACAAATAAAAACTTTCAATTTAATTCCGATTAAAGAAATGGTACAAGATATTAAAAAGAAACCTACCTACGACCAATGGTATCTTTTTACTCCATGACATCAAGTCTTTTTTAATTAAACGTCTTTCTTGAAAGCATCGTAAGTTACCGCAGTCAACCATGTTGACAATTGAACCTCGATACGTCATCGTTTTATGTGGTCCTTGTTCTCTGACGTTATTCACATGCAGGTGTAACTGAAACGAAAGTAGGTTGACAGGTGAGTAATTTTTGGATTTTTAGTAATGCAATAAATATACCGACTTAAAGTCACGACAAAACATAAATCATATATTTAGGAAATTTAGTAAACCAATAGCAAAAGTTTATTCTTGTATTATCAAAGTGTCGAAACTGACGGACACAACTCTGGATTTTCATTTGGTAAGTAAACAAATACGTTAATTCAATAACTGCATGTTTTTTATTACATTTTATAAACCTGTTTCCGTGACTTGGCAAGAGGGCATTGTGCAAAACGAGTTTCAATTCGTCTAATATTTAGGCAAATCTATCTTTTAGTTTAGATAAAAACTTCCTTTTGTATCACAACCACTTGAACGATGCAAATAACATTACTTCCTTGTTAAAATCGTGATTTCATTTTGTCGAAACATAAACGTGAAATGCTAATTATTAGCGAATCCACTTCAATTAGTGTTAGCAAAAGTCTTGATGAGGCAGTTAAACTGGTCTGATAATGATTAGTTGTTTTGTTTACATTTGATCGACAGAAATATTTAGATGCGATTTTCATACTTAACCATATATATTGTGCATGTATTTTTGGTGTCGTTATCATATTTGCGTTTGTATATTTTTAAGCCCCCGGTAGGGTGGCATAAAGCAGTTGAACTGTCAGTCCGTCTGTATGTCTGTCAGTTTGTTCATCCGTCCAAAAACTTGAACATTGGCCATAACTTTTGCAATATTGAAGATAGCACATTGATATTTGCATGCATATCTCATGGAGCAGCAAAATTTGAGTGATGAAAGGTCAAGGTCATCATTCAAGGTTAAACGCAAAAAATCAAATCCAAGGGAAGGAACAAGCTTTAAAGAGAGATAATTTCTATTTATCATTTGGCATGTACAGATGATTTTTACAAGAGAAGTAATACATATTTTTTTAGGGATATCATTAAAAAAAAAATCAAAGCGGTGCAGTAGGGGGCATTATGTTTCTGACAAACACATCTCTTGTTTAACAAAGTCTTGAGCTTGACTTTTAGTTTTGGCGATGGACGAACGACATATTGATATTTAAAGCCCAAAACATGTTTTTGTTTCTGTTAGTCTAACATCAGCAAAAAAGGGTAGTTAGGTCGGTCAAACCTTTTTTAGTTAACCTGCGAAACACTAGTTATTTCCCACTTTAAGCATTGTCAATGTAAAAATCTTCAACATCTCCACGTAACATAACACAAGTGTAAAGGTTTGTTAAGCAAGTATAATAGATTTTTTTTTACAAAACTATAAAACGTAATTTGGAAGGTAAAAACGGTGTGTCGGTCGGGTTTGTGGAAACAATCACCTTTAATTACACCTTACCACCGATTGTTCTAATTGAATGAAAATATACCGTCACCTATGTTTGCATGTATGCATGTTACAAATTCATGTATTTATATATCAAATGCACGTCTGGGCATGATTTGCTTTACACATATTTTACTGCCTTTTTAAACAAAATTTATTATGATCAGAACGTTGTTAAACGACAACACATGTTACTAAAGTTACGCGGCAGATTTTAATGTGCATTTTGTCAGCTTATGTTTGAAATTGTTTCTATACATTCTCACATTAATAATATACTCGCCTAATCCGAAGCAAAAATACGACTGAATGAATGCATTTTGCAATGTGGCCGCCAACATGTTAAATGTTTTCGTCCTTCAAATAAAATGCCCAAACTTAATAAATACATGAAACGTTGCGGCTGTGTCCTTCTTTGCATTTAATACATAGGCGGCTGTTATACAAAAATTTATCTCACACAGTACATGCACGTGGAAATATAATTGTTAAAGTAAAACCACTTTCTCGCGATTGTTTTTCTTTGCTTCATAGTGCCAAATCTTTCGAGTATTATGTATGCTTACGGCGCTTCAAAGTGCTTTTTACTCTTTGCTTTATTCCTCGTGAACTCCAATTATATGTGTATATCTTAACAACTTACAAATGTTTTTTTCCTTCCGCGTTTTAAGACAACATTTTACAAATGAAATAGTCAGCCTTATGTTAGTCTTCTCTCAAAACATGCTAAAATGCTTTAATCTAATCTACCCAATTTGTCCTGTTTTATTCCATCCAACTACGCATACAAGACGCCCAACTTCTGGTCAGCACAATTTCTCGTATTTTTTTGGTCAACCCTAGTTGAAAGTATTCAATTTCTCGCGATATTTTTTTCACAGAAACCCCAACCATGAAAGGCACCTATCAGTACCCGGACGGCAGTCAGTACAAAGGGGACTGGAATGCCGATGGCCAAAGGGAGGGCTACGGGCACATGAAGTTCCCCGACGGCGCCCAGTATTTCGGCATTTTCGTCGCGGGTCTCTGCGAAGGTCACGGGGTTATGGTGTTCAGTGACAACTCGAGGTAATGTTACGTAACGGAAAAGTTACGTCGTCGTCTGAACACTTCGTTAAATTAAGAATGGTATCTTATGAAGGCACCAAGACAAAATATTTTTTTTTAACATATACCGGGTAGTTCCCCACCTTCTTTGTTCTATACTTCTTTAACCCATTTATGCCTAGTCACTCTCCCATCCTTCTAAATTGAATCAAGTTATTTCCAAAATTAGGGATTTCTAGTATATTTATTTATATATGTAGAATAGAACAAAGAAGGTGGGGAACTTTTCTTACAGAAATTCCTTTAAGCAAACAGCGCAGACCCTGATGAGGCGCCGCATCATGCGGCGTCTCATCTGGGTCTCCGCTGTTTGCCAACGCCTTTTTTCTAGACACTAAGCATAAATGGGTTAAACAAAGAGGATCGGACTTGTGTTAGTAAATTTAAGTGAAGACCACACAATATCGGGGCCGTATGGCACCCGCTAATATGTATCCCCGCTGTATGCGAGTGTATGCCATTTCGCAATAAATATCTATTCTTTTGACTAACGTTCGTCAAACCCATAGGTATATCAGGAGTGGCAAGTATGATCAATCCGAGCATGTCCGCTTGTTGATGTCTTAAAAGTGACGTCTTATAAACCTATGGGTTGAAATATTGTAAATGAAACTCTTATTTCCAGAGGTTGCAGTTGGTTTTCGAATATGGCACTTACGTCATTTATGTAAATATGTACTGTTATAAACTCGGTAAGGTACTCGTATACTCCCGTTGACTAGCTTGCCATTTGCCTTACAGCATCTTCAAATTGTGTTACTCGTAAATTAATACCTTTTCCTATTAACATTGATTAGAGGTATTAAACATGGACACTATAAGTACGTTTCCTTTCTTTTGGCTCTACGATCGATGATGTATATTATTGGAGATTACTTTCAGGGATTCGCGTGCCATTTATCAGTACATCGTATTTTGTGATTGCTCTACATGTTGGAAATGGTGATTTTCTTCGTCAATTAAGTAACTACCGTATATATTTTACTACCGTCCTAACCCAAACGACCTTCATTTCCATCTCAATTGCTGGGTTGTGACTCCAAGTTTGTGTTTTTTTACGATGTTGTGTTTGATAGTTTTCATGTACCATTTATACTAGCTTACGTTTTCAAAATTTTTTCTACTTTCGTTATTTCTATATATTAATGAGCGCGATATAATAAAACATGTAATGATTAAAAAAAGTAAGATCCGACAAAGATCTATCAATAAGTAGAACATGGATAAGTTCTCTAATGTGTTTTCGAAGAAATTATTCTCCGAGTTATACGAAACTGCTATATTTAGTTCAATTGCAAATGTCGCGCTCAACCATCTACCTGATTCATTCCCTCTAAGACACTCAATCGCAGAACGATATCAAAGAAACTGTTACGAATATAATTACAAATGTATTTATAATGAACTTCAAACATTACAACTTGTAATACATATTAAAATTAACTTACTTCTGAACAATTAAATAGCAGTTTCTGAATGAAGTATAATTTCAGTCAGCATTGTTTACAATTTGCTGTTGGCTCTTTTCAATTTCGTATTGATTTCGCAGAATCTTCTGGTGACTTGCATTAAATGCTGTTCTGTAGAAATATCTGAGATTTCCTTGTCCGCAAGTCAACAAAACATTCTTATACACGAGTGGCATGACATTTTAATGGCAGTAAGTACATTGTACATGATAAGCGACAATGGACAAAGCCGCAATAACGATGTAATTCGCTGTAAACATACAAACACGATCAAACGACAATTAAAAACCACAGACGATATTTAGGCGCATTCTCACCTGTACAGCTCGGCATCCAAAATGGCGAACGCCGAAATAAATCGATAGTTCTTAAACAGAGCCACACTTTTAAGTTGGTCTATCGTAAAAAACCACATACCGGTACTCAGCTCTGTCCTCTGACAAATATCAAAAGTGGTTGCTATGCGACACCTGTTACATCGCTGTGTCGCAGACGTGCTTTTTTGGGAAGCAAGCCTATAATGGCAATAATACGATACGTGTGATAGTACGCTACCAGTCGAAATTTATCGAAAGCGCTATGCTTTTAACGAACCACCAATGCGTCCTCAGGTGAGAATTTTTGATAGTTACGATTGCCATGGTTGCCTTAGGCGGGGTGTAAATGGAAATGAGAAGTGGTCCGAAAATTATGGACAAAATAATTATAGCAAGTTAGATGTTATGCTCGTTAGAAGCCTCATTTGTAACAAGTCACGTAGTCGACGACTATCGTAACATCATTGTAAACGAATTCGTGAGACAAACCGGTAATGATACAATACTAAATTGCACAAATAATGAACTATTATGTTTACCCGTTTATCTCAGTGTTCTCAACCATTAAGATTTAAAAACACCATCATGTTCATATTTTGACATGCAGGTAATAGCTACAAATGTTTCCTGTGATGTCCACAGAGAGGTGTCAACACTCAACAGCAATCAGTGTTATTCAGTGTCACGTGTGATTGTTTTCGCAGTTGTTGCGGAAACGTGCATGTATGCGTGAACATCACCAAGTGGTACCGTATTCAATTTCACGTACATATTGCATTTTTAGGCGCATCCGTTTTGTTATCGAAACCGTCTAGATTTTTGGTTTGGTTTGACGTTGTGGGTTGTTCCAAATGGTATCAACTGTATGAAACATATGATAACACCAGTAGGAATAAATTGTATCACCCGTATGAATCAAATGGTATCGCGCTTAGAAATAAAATTGTGTCACCTGTAGGCATCTGTGGTATCACCCGTAAGTGACAATTGTATCCCCCGTAGGTGTGCTTGTATCCCCGTAGGAATCAAGTGTACCCACCGTAGGAATCATTAGTATCCCCCGTAGGAATCAATGGTGCCATCAGCCTGTGGTTTCCGATAATCGACCTTAAAAGGGTCTGAACAAGGCCCGGTGATACGCATATATATAATATACGAATGATTGTAGATATGAAGGCGAATTCAGACAGGGCAAATTTCATGGCAACGGGGTTTTTACAAGATGTGACGGAATGAAATTCGAAGGCGAGTTCCAGGGAGGAAAAATCTTCGGCCAAGGTTTCCGTGTTTAAACATCGTTTTCAACGATTATTTCACTATACATTTAATCGTATGATCATGGGTATATATTAGTATGAGTTGTTGGTTAAGACTTGTGTCCCGCAATACCTATTGATGTTGGCGGCATTTAGTTATTGACAAGTCCGCCTATGATTTCGTCCGTCCATACCTTATAGGTTAACTACAATTAGATACTTACATTTGGTACTGATATTGGTTGCTTGGACTATTTGTAAACCTTATTCAACCATATTTTTACCCAACATCGCTTTAAAATTAAATCTTGACCAATTTTGCAATACAAATGATATTCGTTTTACCACGTGATACATGTTATCAACGACACAATTCGCATGTGCTTCAGAAGAATTTGGATACTGTGATTACGTTGTGCAGTATTTAACATCAAATAAGTTGAATACGCAAAACAGCAAAGTTGTATTCAAGACATAAATAGTGATAAGAGAAAACACCTTTCTTATGTCTAAATTTTGCAGGTCTGGTCACGTTTTCCGATGGTTCCCATGGGTTACCTAGGAACGAGGGCTACTTCGAAGGTAACCGCCTCATCCGACGGGGCAAGTGTGCCGACGCCGTCTTGGCAGCAGAGAGGGCAGCCGACGTCGCCAGAAATGTGAAACCTTGATCTCGAGCATTTTGTGTTTTCTTCTTCTCTGTGTTGATGTAATTAGTGTAGATTGTAACCTTGTTTTGGATTTTAAAAAATGCATTTAAAACAAAAAGTTCGGTTAGTTCATATAGAATTCACATCGATGGAAATTATTTATGCAGATTTTGGCATCAGTGGGTTTTAGAAGGAATAAGAGGGACAACTCTTACTTGAACATTATTTGCGAACATGTTTCTTTTCTTTCTTAGTTCGAAACAAACGTGATATTTGAGTACCATGAATGGTTTCAATTACTAGCCACGATGGACAACTTAAAAAACATGTGATAGAAACATCTGCAATTTTCTTCAAAAGAATATACTATCGAAATGACCTGTGTTTACAGTTTAGAACCTTTTATGGCAAAGGGGCGTAACATATTTATAAAGGTCACGTTTATCATGAATAAAATCTCACTCTAATCAGAATAATTAATGTGCGTAAATTGGGAAAGGGGAACATGTGTTTATTTATACAAGTATATACTTATTACATTCTACATTCAGCTTATGATGACATTATCCGAGTATGTAGCTTAGAAGTACATTTAATATCGCAATGGCATTCCGACAATCATTTTTCACACGTGAAAGCAAAAATGTCATTTAATTGAGTCTTTGACCTTGTGGCCATTTATACTTCTGCAATGGCGCAAAGTTAAACGAATAGTGATGTTATTGTATTTGATTGATATATTTTATAATTGTTGTGTGATTAATACTTTTCTTTAAATCGTCCATAATGTTGTATCATTTTGGAATGAACTTTCCTTTTTATCCTGTTTATTCTAGTATACATATGCATGTGTGTCTTACACTTGTACTTTATACTTCCGTTATACATTATTGCATGGAACTAGTACGTATATATTACATTTTTGAAGATCTTTTTTTTAATTAAGTGCAATATGTACTTAAAGAAATATGTAAAATCCTTTAAAAACATACTAGTACGTTGTTGTCAAGTGTTTTTTTCGTTTTGGTTCCCTGCGTTTTTCTTTTAAAAGTGTAACAGGTGTTTCTTGTTGCGGTCATTGTTGATTCATGAAGATTTCTTTATATGTTAATGTATTGTTATTAATTGTGTAGATTTATATTTTCTTTCGTTTTCAATATATTTAAGTCATATTTTACAGGAAGGTGTTTTTAGCCAAATGCTTACATCTGCTCGAGAAAGGCTTACTTTTCCTGTATACAATTTGTAACCACTTGCATGAAACTTGTTGTCTATTCTTTAAGTGCTACAAAGCAATGTTATTCAAAGCTTTCTTGAATTGTATGTTCATTTGTAGAATGACAACACATGGTTATCTTGCCGATGGGTTTTTAGTTAATCAAATGGGCCATTCAAACACTTAACGCATGTTTTTACCTCTGACATTGGCCATATCGATCTTCTTTGCGTATTTATAGACATAGAGAGGGAAATAAAAATCAGAAAGTCCGTTGTTCAATATATCGATTAAACATTTGAAGATAACTTCATTTTTACACATCTCGATATCCTTAATTCCTTTCAACATGAAGCCGCGTCCAATAACGTCACCGTCTTGCGTCACACAATGACCAGTACCGGAATAGAACCATCTGCATTGAACGTCTATTATGACTACCTCGCTTGGGCAGGGTTTTCTGACAGTCTCTATTCTTTCTTCTTAATGTCTCTATTAATTCTGAACCAGTTTCACCGAATTAAGGACTAGCGTTCACTCATGATAGAAATACACCGCCATGTTAAGTGTCTGCAGGATCAGTGGCGAACACATTTTTTTAACTCCAGTCGCACATTATTTTTTTAATGCCATGCTATGTACGAAACATTTTTATCGCCCTAAACCACTGCCGTAAATCACGGGCGCCATCTAATTTTTGCGATGCATTGATAAATGAGCAAATGCTACGTCCGAGGTGGCGCTAAGGACCGGATGTTATTATATGTCACGAATATATCTACAGAGTGAGTTAGTTTTATATGTTTTTCAACATATTTCGCATTATTTTTAAAATCGGGCAATGCAGTGCTTCGTTGACCTTTGCCTTTTAGTAAATTAAGCAATTGCAATAGGAGACAAATCGCACCGTTTCAGAAGTAATGTCTTTTTATTACTTCGGGATTTTTTTTATTAACACATTTGTTGTAGCGAACATATTTTGTGATTGTTGAGAATTTAGTTATTGGATACATTTACCATTGAATATTTTGGATTTATATCGTAGAATATGTTATTTTTGAGGACATAATTGTTTTTATAAAATGTGCATTTGTTCTGTATAGATTTGGTTTTAAGTATTTACGTTGAAAAATAAAAAATAATATGAAACAGGAACATTATCTATCAAATGTAAGTCATGTGATGATTCTTATATCGTACATTGGCGCCAACTCATGTCCTTAGCTCCACCTCCTTGGCATTTCCTCCATCTCTTTTGGAAAAATACAAACTTATCTAATAGATCTGCAAGATATCAAAGTGTCTGTGCACGCAGCAACTACTATATGTTGAACGCAATCGTTTGATGTCGTTCGCGAGTTAATCGAGTGGAATTTTGCTCGTCACATAGGCACAATACATTGATTTACTTTCAAAAACTCCACCATGTCGCAACTTATAAAGGTCCTTAAGTTTCCAAATGGGCTGTGGTTGTATGTTAATGTACATTTGTGGATGAATAAATCTTCGCTGAATTACACTACATTGCCCGCTTATTAAAATATTGCGAAATATGATGGAAAAACTTATAAAACCTACTCACCCTGAAGAATTATCTGTGACATTTCAAAACATTCGGTCCTTAGCGCCACCTCGGAAATAGCACGGGCTCATTTATTAATGCATCGCAAATAAGAGGTGGCGCCCGTGATTAACGGCTGTGTTAACGTTCTTGGTGTTTGTCTTGAAGATGTCGAACGTAGAGCGGACATTTAATTATTAAAAGGAAATATGCACACATATTGTATATGAAACACGATCAAAGTTAAATAAATAATTATCAAGAAACGTAGAATGTAATTAACTCGTGACTTTAAACAATGTACATATAATATCTGTTTAAACGAATAAATATGCGTTTAGCGCTGTTAGTGAGAACCGGTAATTAGAGTTTCAAAATATTGACTAAAGCCATTGTGATTTTTCTATGAAGCTAACATTTCAAGTCATACCTTGACACAATTTTGACACTTGAGAATCCACAGCAATTTTTTTATATCAAATTTAATCTTTGTATTTGCTGCATTTTTTCTATAATCAAGCACTTATTGCGATAACTCGCTTATGTTATGTGCGAAGCCTATATCCGCCATACAGATATCTTACTGGGTCGAGAGATTAGTACATGTCTGTGCATTTGGCCCAATATCCAGAACCTTAAAGGCAAATGTCAGCAATAACTCGGCTCGAGTCGGCTTTAGTGTTGATATAGCGTTTGACTAAAAATCCAAAAGTTCGTGTATGCGATTCCATATCGGCCATGTGACTTATGTGGAATGGGTCGTGCAAATACATCTGTGACCACGCCCCCCCTCCCCATTGATCTGATTTAAGTATTTAGCAAGTATTTTGCAATTAGAACTAAAAAAGCATCTTTCCCGTGAACACTGTGAATAGGTTAACTGACCACCGTTCCAAATGAGTGAACTAATGCTCGAAGAATACGGCAAACAACCCAAATTTGCACAAACAAACTACCCATAATATAGACCTATACATGTGTTAAACTCCATATATATCTGCCACAATAGCCCAGTATGTGTGTGTGCTTGTGATGGTCTGTTTATGCTCTTCCGGATTGTAAATTCATCTTTTACCATGCAATTAAAAAAAGCTTAATGCAAATGTTTACTTTGTAGAGACTACGTAAGGAGGTACGACACGTGCCCCTAGCTCAAAGGTTAAGGTCAAACGTAGTCGGTCAAGTATCAAATTTGAGAAAAATACATATTTTCCGGACTGTAACTTAATTATTTTATTGTGCACAAAATAACGTGCTACAAATGTTCACAATTTTCAGACAGTATGTAAAAAGAAAGACATGTGTCTCTGTTACAGGTTAAAGTGATATAAGACACATTTTTCACTGTTAAATTGAGCTGAAAAGAATTAATAGGTCAAACGAGTTAGTTAAAATGTGGTAACTGACCAATTATCTGCAACTTATCTTGCTACCAGTTGTTTATAAAAAAAATATTATATTCGATATTTTACATGACTGTCCCAGCTCTAAGCCGAGAGGAACTGTCTTTTTATTAGGATCGGAGTAAGTCAGGTACCTGTTAAGAGGTGAAAATGAATGTGCAGCTTTAAACTAGAAGGTTAACCTTAAATGTACAAGAACCTGACCAAGCAAAATATTAAAATGCAGTGGTTAAGTAGTATCATGAACCCAGTGTAAAACAATGTAGGTGCTGCCTTTAACCATCAGACAACATATGAAAAGTAATGAACACATATTGGCCTTAATAAAGGGTATTGGTAAAATTTTAAATACAATCTGCGCCCTTTACCTATCAGGTAAACATAGATAGTACAGCAGAACAACAAAAGTAAAAATATGTACCCATACAGGAGTAAGCAATCATAAAGTAAAACAATGGAACTGCAGTCTTAAACTATCAAAAAAAAAAAGGGGCAAACATTGCCTTAATAACAGACCTTGGTAATAGGTTACCTGTGGGGTTAAACTGTTGGTTAAACATAAACAGTCAAGCAACACAACAAAAGCAAATTAATAATTGTAACACATAAACAGGGAAAGCAATAATGTAAATAAAGGACCAACTAATTGTTTTTAATGAAAATTCAATAGTGCTCCAGCAGCTGGAGTTTCACTTCTTTATAGTGTAGTACAACTATGGAGCTATGGTTTGGAACCGAAAGACAACCAGCATTGGCCTGAAGTACAGGTACCAGTAAATGAGTGAAAGACCATTGGAACAATAAACTGTCAGTAAACATATATACATAATATGAAAAACCTTGACAAAAGTAAGATTCGAAATGTACTTGAAAAAGAGCGACCAATCAAAAAGTAATAAACAATTGGGCTGCAGATGTAAACTGGCAGACAGTTAAAGTGACATGTACAACAAAAACCAATAATCCAGAGGAATATCTGTGGGAATAACCATATGGAACAGCTCGGGTAACAAGCCCCTGATTTAAAACGTGAAAGAACTGGGCTAACGATTATCGCTTAAGAGTAAGCAAAGTAAAAAGGGTAATGGATTATGATGGAAAATATATATGTAATGGTTTTCGAGGACAAAACCTAGGAAACGTATTGCTCTTATTTGGTGTGACTTAGTGGAGCATGTTTATTTACATAGGGATATGGCAGATCCCTGTGGGGCGACATTCCCTTTAACTCAGAGATATGAAAAACTAGTATGCCCAACAGTAGCTTCAAAAACTTAGACCCAGAAGCATCTTTTGGGAGATGAAGATTATCGGGCAGAAGGCAATTTTATTCGTATAGTACGCCAACACACAGGTTTATGAACCCCAGGAGTATCATCAGGGTATTAATCAAATGAATTGGTATTTTAACAAGTACCAATGGGAAAGATGTGTTGACACTAGAACTGTTAGAATAACTACCCGTAAAGATTGGCATATACGGTAAAATTGGAACATACCAATCAGAAAAACGGGGAAAATAAGTTTAAAACTTTGGTCATAAAAATAGAAATAAGTTTAGTTAGAGGGGTAGAGTAAACCCCAACGATGCCTGACTGGGCAGAAATTAAAAGATAAATATATGCATGGCATGTCCAGATATCTGAATCAGACGGAACATGTAAGAAGTACGAGCATGACCTGATCTGGTACCCAACTTAGGAAAAATAGCTCCTTTGTAGAGAACTATAGTATCAATATCAGCCTAAACTGAATAACTAAAATCCTGCAGAATATTGAAAAATACAAGCATGGACTGAACTGAATAACTAAAATCATGCATAAATTCAGTTCCTTCGTAGAGAACTACATCCTCAATATCGTCCTGAACGGAATAACTAAAATCAGGAAGAATACTGAAAAATATAAGCAAGGAATGCATAAAACATAGTTCCTTCGTAGAGAACCATAACATCAATGTCAGCCTGAATGGAATACTGAAAATCAGTTTGAATATAGAAAAATATATGCACAGTCTGAATAAATATAGTTCCTTCGTAGAGAACTAAAATCTCAATATCGGCCTGAACGGTCCAACTAAAATCAGGCTGTATATTGTAAAATATAATAAGCAAAGCCTGCATAAACATAGTTCCTTCGTAGAGAACTAAAATATCAATATCGGCCTGAACGGTCCAACTAAAATCAGGCTGAATATTGGAAAATAATAATAAGCAAGGCCTGCATAAACATAGTTCTGCGTAGAGAACTAAAATATCAATATCGGCCTGAACGGTCCAACTAAAATCAGGCTGAATATTGGAAAATAATAATAAGCAAAGCCTGCATAAACATAGTTCTGCGTAGAGAACTATAACATCCATATCAGCCTGAACGGTATAACTAAAATCAGGCTGAATAATGGAAAATATAAAAGCAAGGCCTGCATAAACATAGTTCTGCGTAGAGAACTATAATATTGTTCTGCGTAGAGAACTAATATAACAATATCAGCCTGAACGGTATAAGCAAAATCAGGCCAAATATTGAAAAATAAATAAGCAAGGCCTGCATAAACATAGTTCTGCGTAGAGAACTATAATAACAATATCAGCCTGAATGGTATAAGCAAAATCAGGCCAAATATTGAACAATGAATAAGCAAGGCCTGCATAAACATAGTTTCTGCGTAGAGAACTATAACACAATATAAGCCTAAACGGAATAAGCAAAATCAGGCCGAATATTGAAAAATATAATCAAGGCCTGCGTAAAAATAGTGCCTTCGTAGAGAACTATAACCTCAATATCAGTCTAAACTGAAAAACTTAAATCAGGCATAAACATACTTACTTCAGAGAGAACTAAACCATTAGAATCAGCCTGAGCTGATAACTATAATCGGACATAACATTAAAAATGTATAAGTATGAAATGAGAACTAAAAAACTGAAGATCACTAGATAAAACACAATGTTCTGAAGAGTGAAGTCTTCCTGTTTCTAGCCGTAATTGTTCGTTCCGGTCCTTCGTGGTTTAATGTAGTGTTCAATAAGAAGGGCTGGAAACGTGCCTTATCGTCCCATTGTAGTACTTGTACAGGAAGTGCCAGTCAGTGGACAGGTCCTCTGTATAGGAGGGGTGTTGAGAGGTAGGCAGGTTTAATGTAGTGTTCAAAGGAAGGGCTGGAAACGTGCCTTTTCGCCCCTTTGTAGTACTTGTACAGGAAGGGCCAGCCAGCGGACAGGTCCTTTGTATTGCGGTGTTGAGAGGTAGGCATGGCCTGAAACGATAACTAACAGCGTGCTTATATTACAAAACCAGCAGCATACAGAACAGATGATTAAAATCATTTAAACTTGGTATAATCTTGAAAATATAATGACAGATTACAAAAATTACATTAATATTGCAAAAGAGATTATAAATAATTGTGTCCAAAATCCTATTGTAATATATACTGTGAGTCGAAAACATAATCAAATGTTAAGAAGAGCTGCTTTTTTATAATTCATAGCGTATATAACCCATGAGTTCAAGATTGTGAATATGATTCACATTGTTCATGACTTAAGTACATAAAGACACATACTGGTAAATGACAGTATATTAAATAGGAAGCATGGCTTTTAGTGACAATAACACTTGAGTGGGTTTTAGAGATAGATACAAATACATATGTCTTGCTGATAATGAGCACAAATGTTATACGTACACAAATACTTGAAACCTGAAACTTGCTAATTTGATGAAACACCTTTGTATATAAGTATATAAAACAAAACGTGTTTACAAAACATATACCCGTACATAAAATTGATATAAAATGATAAGATTGATAGATATTACACTTATGAAGCATTAATGAAAGTATAATAATGGAAAATAGTTTGATAAATAAAAATGTAGAAAGAAACTTCAGCAAGTTTTTGGCATCATAAAGACGCGGTTTTTCATTAACTGAAGGATACGTGAAAGGATATTTCTGTTCTCTGGCTCGGGCTGTGGGATTCCGCAGCTACCGGTCACCTTTACGGACGCTCCTTGGGTATAACCTTATGTGAACTATTGTGACTACAAGTCACAAATAGACTGACCAGATGTGACTACAAGACAAAACTTGAAGGTTAAAATTACAGTGTGACTATAAGACACACCACAAAACATACAAATAAGATATATATATGAATATGAAGCTTTTAAGAATATTAAAAATACTTATAGTTTTTAGTAGTTACGTATTTAACAAGGATATGTTAATGAAAATATTACAACCAAATAATTGCCATAAAGAAAACATGAACAATAATAGCACAACAAAACACATCACAAGAATTCTAAAATACACACGTTGACCATATAAATGAGGTATGGTAATATAGATTAAAATGAAAGGGTGTTTTATTGTTTATTTCATAAAAACGTGATGGCATCTGTTAATGTGACAGTAGGAAACCCAGCTTAACTGATAATACAAATGTGTCGTAAATATACATAAAGTATAAGCCCAGGCTGAACTTAAAATTAAATAAGACAATAAATATACAAGATATATAGAGCTGACCCGAATTTATCATCATTCTTAAAAAGGCAGTAAAATTATATTTTAAACAGCCAGAACTTAGACAGGCACAAATGTTAACAAGAAATTAGAATACTTATCTGAACTGAATCAGTATGACTGATACAGGGCAGCGACAACTGTGTAGCTGACCAGCATAAAAAAGTGACTGGCGAAATGCGCTAATTACGCTGTGGGCGCCGCCATCTTGTAAACCTTTCACGGAAGACTGCGTATAGACCAGTTCATTGTTATTGTTTTGATTCCTGATTTTCGCGCATGCGCAATGCACTGGTAGTCAAAAGCATTGCTTACACCTAACGCAAGGCATATGGATAACGAGACTTGTTTAGTCAATAAATCGGAAAGAAACTAAAAAAATAACACCTAAATAATATTTAAAAAAATATAATATTTAGTGCCAAAAGAATGCAATAACCCATTTATTTGCATTTTAAAAGAACGCGTCATTAGCATCAAAGTAATTAAGATTGTCTGAAGACTGAACGACAGACAATTCGACACAACAAAGAGCTCTATGCATTAGCCGTATAATTATTTGCAGAAAAGCTTCAATAAAAATAATGATACATCTAATTGTAAAATTATAATTATCAATTGCTTGCGTAAACTAGAGTAATAAAAAATTAGTGATAGCTAGAATGTGTCAGTGTTTCATTGAAAATAAACGTACTACAAAGCCCTATTAAAAGCGAAGTTCATGACGGTATTTACATGTAATTTTAATTTGAATGGGTGTTGTTAGAGAAAGACTTGAGGAATATTAACATTCAACTGAAAAACACAACCTCACATGATGCAAATTGAACTGTGCATTCATGTATTTTGTAAACTCGTTACTAGTGATCGAGTATGAGTGACAACTATCTAACATTTAACCAGGGACCTATACAAACATAGTATTGGTCCCTGATTTAACACACACAAACACACACACAACATAATATGTATACATATATAATATAATATATACATATTGTTTCATTATTATTTACCCCCATTGATGTCAAACGTAATTTCTTGTTTTTATGATGTATTTCGTGCATTGCCGTAACATTACATCTTCATACGGAATGACGTATTTATAATTAACCGATGCCCGCTAAATACGTTAAATATTTTTTATTTACGTTGTATAATTCATAAATACTTTATTTTTTAATAAATAAAACGGGCTTGTATCTTTACCGTGTTCAATTTCCGATAATCTATAGACTTCAAATTTGTACAAAAGGTACCGTAACATATCTAATTTAAGCAACTGTTAAGTATGTCGGCGGTAAATTTATTCAACCAAATGCCTATAGTTACTTAATACTACCAGAATGAAGACATGGTGGCATCATCAATTGCGTTTAATGACCAGACTGTCATCTGCCACCTAGTGTGATTTATGACACCATGTTGTTAGTTAGGTCTGGACAATATCTGATCAAATCGAGATAATAGGATTAGGCAGAACAAAGGGGCAATTAAACACCGGAATACAAATGCTTAAACGATTTTAAGATTGATGCAAACAATCAAATGAAAACTATTGCATTTAATTTAATTAAATGTTTATTTAATGTGTCAACATGTTAGTTTTCCCGGACCAGGGTAAAGGTCCCTGTCCAGACAAATACCATTATGGTTAATTTGTTAATGTTTTTTATTTGGAATTGATCTATTTATTAATTGTGTTCAATCTTATTTGTTTCAGTAACGTAGAACAACTTGTTGGCATGTTGAAAAATAAAATTTAAATATAATCGTTTAAATATAACCGATCACGCTCTATTTCTCCCCATTGATTGTATCTTTCTTTTGACTACCAATATAGCCCGGATGTAAACACGCAGGTGCGCGTGACGTCACGCGTGAACTGGTCTATACGTCACAAAGTTTTCTGCACACGGCACTGATAAGCATGTTTACTCGTTCAACTGCCCTTTAAACTTCTAGTATCACACGGGATAACACCATTGGTGTACGTCTTCGTACAACGAGAGATAATCCTTCACATAAACGGAATGAAACGGCATCATATCATATTAAAATTAATCCTTGGAAGTATCGCTTAAGAGCGTAATTGTTAATTTCGACCATATTGGATACCACGTTAGTCTAGAAGGATCCAAGGGGGCCACACTGAATTTGATTGGTCAAAAGAGCCCATGTGACCCCACACTGAGGTTATACACAAGTAATTAAATATAAGGCTTGAACCAATATAATGTTCAACAATTAAGAAATCGTACAATGACATAAAATCTTTTATGTGTGCATAAAATATTATATATATCGTTGCAGGAAATTAAAATAATCCGTAAAACAAAATTGTGTCTTTGTGTCGTATGAACGAATCTGCACTAAAACTACATTTAGATTCACATCGAGCATGCAAGATCAGTTGTCAAACGAAAGTACGGTTGATATTCAAATGCATTATTTTTCTCTTTCCGGGATATTTCAAGACGGACATTAATTTCTGCGTTGAATAAGACCCAGTACATGGAAATCGCTGCACAATTGATGAAGTTATGGCTGTTCAAAGCATTGCACCCTGTTTTCGGGTCATTTCGAGTTTGATACCTTGTTTTATATATATATATATATATATATATATATATATATATATATATATATATATATATATATATATATATATATATATATATATATATATATATAATGGTACAGCTTTTGCAGATAGTAAAGTTATCATTTAAAGGGATCTTTTCACGCTTTGGTAAAATGACAAAATTGAAAAAAGTTGTTTCAGATTCGTAAGTTTTCGTTTTAGTTATGATATTTGTGAGGAAACAGTAAATCTGAACATTAACTATGCTCTAATATAGCCATTATATGCATCTTTTGACGATTTTAAAACCTAAAAATTATAAAGCGTTGCAACGCGAAACGATTGAATAATTTGGAGAGTTCTGTTTTTGTCGTTAAATTTTGTGAAACTACGAAGATTGCTTATATAAGGTATAAAATACGTCAGCAATGTGTACTCGGCGGAATAGCTCAGTAGGCTAAAGCGTTTTTACTTCAGGACTCTGGCATGACTCCAGGGGTCACTGGTTCGACAATGTTCTTTTCCTTTTTTTAATTTTTTTCTTGATTTTTTACTGGAGCTTTTACGATCCAATGTCTACATTTATCAATATAAAGCATTTAATGAATAAGTTAAAAAAAATGCCAAAATCTGTGAAAAGGCCCCTTTAAACAGACATTCTAAACTGACATACCTCGCCCCGGTAAGGGTTCGTGTTGCGCGTAATGAGGATACGTGTGTCCCATGCTCAGTGTTTTCAGAACACGTATAATTTTACAAATGAACACCACAAACGAGACACAAAGTTTATCATATATATTAACTTTATTTATATTCATTCATTGTAGACATATTTATTGTTATACGTGCATAATATTATAATTCGAAAAAAAAAGATTACATGTGTGCATCACACATCGGTAGACGGCATATTATACGTATACGCAAGTTGTGAACGTTACTATGCATCCCTGAATACGTAATGTATGACTGTATAGACTGTATTTCCGAAAAGATAGCCACGTAATTATAAAAGAAGTGCAGGATTGAAACAATTGCCATTACGTTTATAGTGAATACAAAAATGGGAAAGTACGTGGAAAGCTAGCTGAAGCTTATTCGCTGTTCTTAAACTTTGCTCTCTCGCTTACACTATATCAAAGTAATGGAAGTCTAAAGGCCTTGGTTTGGGGGTAGCGATTGTCTCCATCCGGCTCGCAGCTTCTTACTTAGTTCGGCCGCAATCGATTCGTACCCAGGATCTTTCGCCCTGTTCTTGTTCTCCTCCGGGTCAATCTTATGGTCGTACAACTCCACCCCAAACAGCTTGGTCCAGTCCGGCTTGTATTCGGGAGCGTACGTGAACTTCGGCCACTCTGTGTACCGGTACTGGTCAGTCCGTATGGTGTAGCCCATGATTTTGGTGTTGTCCTGATCCCGTGGATACTGGGAGAACGCTGCGTCTTTCCACGGTCCCGACGGGTTCTTAATGAGCGGCATGAGGCTCTCACCCTCGCGACATAGCTGCACGTCCTTTGATACATCCGGACACAGTGGCATGGTTCCCAGCCCAGCCGCTTCCACAAGAGTCGGAAATAAGTCGACGAACTCAGTCAATTGTTCTGTCACAATGCCGTTGTCAGTCAGTCCGGGTATGTGTACCATCATCGGCGCATGCGTTGCGAGTTCAAAGTTTGTGTGCTTACACCACTCGCCATGCTCGCCTAGCTGCCAGCCGTGGTCCCCCCAAAACGAGACTATTGTGTTATTATCAAATCCCAGGGTTTTAAGTTCGCTCAGAACCTCGCCAATCAGAGAATCTGTCCAGCTAAGAGCACTGTAGTACGCCCGACGTAGTGCTCTGACGTCATCATCCGGAAGTGACGTATTGATCTTACCGGAAGCGTGAAGTTTAGCTTGATCCCCATAGTTTCTTAGTTCACCGTAATCACTCCAAGCGACATCGGGCATGCCATCTGGTGCGTACTCATTATCAGGTAAACGGATGCTGTTGTTTGGGTAATACTGCATGAATGATTCGGGAAAAACGAACGGCAAATGCGGTCGGTGGAATCCGACAGCCACGAAGAACGGAGAACCTTCGTATGCTCCACCCTTGGAGAAACTCCGCAGGGTTTTTAGCGCTTGTTCTTTAATTTGGAAGTCCACAAGAGGTTTTGCCTGGAGATCTTCATCGGGAATCGCTCTCCAGCTGTTGTCGTTAGTTTCCCAGTATATTGTCGCGTGGTAATATGGAAGAGACCAGGATATCGGGTCGTCGTGACCACTGGCCACCCCGGGGTGAAATATCTTGCCCATTCCTGCGGACACGTATCCGTTGATTTTAAAGAACTCCGGTATGGTGGTGAAGTTCCCACCGACCTTCCGGAAGTAGTTCACGAGGTCGTACACGTGCGTGGTGTCCGGTCGCCTTCCGGTGAGAAGGGCTGTGCGACTCGGGGAGCAGAGAGCCTGCTCAACGTACGCCCTCTTCAGCAGAAGGCTCTGGGCCGCGAGCGCGTCCAGGTTCGGCGTGTGCATCGGCGGGTGCACGGGCGACGGAAAGTCCGGCCCTTCATAGCACGTCAGTTCCGGTCTCATGTCATCTGCCGCGAAAAAGAGCACATTTTTCGCGGAAAATGCAGCCTGTATACACATCCAGAGGACTGCCACCGATTTAAGAACCATCTTCGCCCGTTGATTGTTCGAGAATAATTGCAACCCAGAGCACTTTGTCGACACACAGGTCGAATTATCGTCGTCCTATATGTGTAACCTATAATAACCTCTGCCTTATTTGTTATCAATCTCGCAATATCGGATATCAGATAGCAGTACGTGTGTACCTGCTTTACTAGTAAAGACATGTATTTTCTATTCAAACGTAAAATATAATTCAAATACATACTCAGCATTTCTACCCAGAAGCCGATTTATATTATTTCAAATACGGTGACACTTAAATGAAAGCAACGTCCGTTTTTCATTGTTTCCTTTGTGCAGCCTACAATTCGAATTGATTCGATTCTATGTCTGACTGCATGCGTGTAAAATAAACGGGATGTTGATTTTTTGGTTTAAAAAAACGAAATCAGAAAAAAACGAAACCTTTAAACTGTTAAACTTGACTTTGTATAAATACACGATCCTGTATCCAAATAATTCCTGGAGTCTAAAGTGTAAAAAATGAAACAAAACTTCAGAACTCAAGATCATGTGCGGACTACGCATGCTTATCTGGGACGACCTTTTACGAACATGCATTAAGTCCCGTTTTCCCAGAACGAGGCTCAAGTGCGAGGTTGTTTCTTTTTATTCACCGACCTTTTTTATAATTGTCTTCGCATCTCTCAGATATCATTATCAATTTTGCAACCACATGCCAGTACCCCATTATGACCAAGGTTTGAGAATCGTACGAGTTGGCCGACGACGGAATATAATCATTATATTTGTAGCCGGTTATTTGCGTACAGGCTGTAATTGCCTTCAAGCTCAAAAAAGTGCCTCTTTTAAAGTTTATACAAAACACTGCTCTTAAGTTGATATATACGTTTTTTTTTTCACGACAGACGTATAGTCGATGAATGTGCGGTTAACGCATAGTAATCAATTATCGGGTAGATGAATACATTCGGGTGCAGGACATACTTCTTTAGTATTCATGCGGGGAGAACGATTTTTTTTTATATATACACATACACACGATTGCATTTTAATACATGTTCACATTCGTTATCCGTTGCACTTGTACACGAGTGTTTCTCAATTCTGATTTTGGAAACACTTTTAGGATGAGATAAATTACAAAAAGGCACAAGAGTCAATCTGCGCACAATTTACGCTCGACTGGTCATTGTCGGCTCGAGTACTACTTACATGTATCCTGGTTACTCCAAAGTATACTTAAATGTACCCCGGGTACGGAAAATATACTTACATGTATCCGGCCAATTTAGAATGAACCGTGTTAATTCCGCCCAAAATGCAATGTCGTAAAACGCTCTACGGAATACGAACAGTTCTCTTTGAACAAAACCTGTCTCAAAATGCTTTGCTTTGTATGAAATTCGATAATATAGAGGCCGTTTCACCAAAAAAAAGGACATAAATATGAACCTAATTAATTGGAAAACAACAACCGACAACGAGCAATTTAGCGTTAGTATATTATATCGGGTACGTTTTAGTATATTTTCCGTGCCCGAGGTTAAGAGTACACGGGGTACATTTAAGTAGTACCCGAGCCAACAATAACCAATAGAGCACAATTAATTGTAAATATTTAAGTTTGTGTTATCTATTTGCTTTATACAAATGTAAACCTAAGTTTTGCATACATTTCATCATAGTGTATCTCTGAAACATTCTGTATAAATGTGCAAGAACGGATCGCCCATACTTTTAAATCAATAAGTATGTCTCTTGACTCTAGTGAACATTAACACGTTGTTGTCATTCCATCGACTTTATTTTACAGTAAATTGACTTCCAAAATCCAGCAAAAGTGGTTTAAATGAAAATACCACGGACTCTAATATACACTCCGTAAAAATACATGCGATTTTTAAAAAAAGAATCGAACTTTGGAACAATGTGTGGGTGGGGTGGGGTGAGGTGGGATGAGAGGGGGGGGGGGGGGGATAGGGCTTTTTCGTCCCGTGTAAATACGCATATGGTATTGGTTGCATCAAACATTGACAAATACTAGTATACATGTATATCGATCAGAAACCAATATTTTATTGAATGATGCAACATATAATTTGAAAGCAATCGATAAAGAAAATTACAAATCAAGCTCAGAATTAGCCTCCGGGCCTTAGCACCCTTTCGGAAGTATAATTGGACTGTTTGACAGTGCATGTCCAAAAAATGGTGGCGCATGTGATTAACGGCCATTATTTATACAAAGAAAGAACTTTCAAATGTACTCATTATAGTGCAATATTTGGTTGTTTTAGTGAACACAAATTACACGTTCCATGTTTACCTAACCAAAAATCTCAAAGCAATTGAAAATATGATATATATATCACCGGTAATTGGCAGCTGCTTTGACGTTAAATTATGTTTCTTACGCAGGGCCGGCTTTAGCTGTTTTGGGGCCCAAGGCTGCACATGTCACAGGGTCTCCCTTCCCTTTGGTCCCCTTCTTTATATTGAAAATCATATTTGATACTACAACACCAAAGATCAGAAAACATGCATTTGTAACCAGTTGACAGTTACATTATATATATATAGCAAAACAAGTTACACAATGTATAACAATTTTATTAAATGATCTTAACATACATGTTACATTTAACAGATTCTAGCCTATAAGTCTCTTCTACGACACTTCAGCTGTGTGACGTCTAGTTCTCGGAGGACTTGGTGTTCCATATACAGTTTTTCACGCGTGAAAACGATAAAATGACATCCTACCATGACAGTTATTAACTGGAATTGTGAAGTATATTCGTACAGCGATGGCGATGTTTGGAAAAGTTGTCTGTAGTTGACCTCCCTCTAACATCAGCAATTCACTCATGTGGGGGATGGTTCAGTCTTGGTCCGCTTCTTAGATGGCTTCAAACTGAACGAATTCGTCAACAGAAAACGATTAAATGTCATCTGGATAAGATTCTACTAGATGCGTTGCACATTTCCGTAGATCACCCAATGTGAGAGACTCAAACTCTGTCATGAAACCAAACAGTTTGTCAATACAAAAATATGCGCTCAACCGCTTGGGAAATTCAACAGTGAGACAATCAACTATGCTGTAGAATGTGTGAATTCGAATATTGTCGCGTGCACTTAGCTCCGAATTCGCATCTGGTGTTGTTTTCTCGTCACGAAATAGTTTCCGCCTTTTCTTACGCTTAATCGCATCCTTAGCTTTGGCCTTCTTCAATGTCGTCAAACGTGTCCTGATGTTGTAATGACCATACGGGCAAGTCGTATAATAAACAGAGAAACTAATGGTTCTGAATGGAGATACAACAAAGAGAGAAAATTGATAGCAAATTAAATCAAAGCGAACTCAACGGTTACAATTCGATATATTTCGTGAAACTGGTAAAATCACACATATAATTTCTACTGCAATCCCGATAGAGTCGTTAAATGGCGTAATAAAGAAAGATAATAGATTGGGAAACTGGCCTGCCATAAGAGGCCCCTTAAAAATCCCTCTTAATCCGGCTCTGTTCTTACGTTAATGAATCGGTGAATTTGTGTGACTTCTTAAAATTATGTTTGTTCTAGTATAACCGCTATAAAAATTCCAAGGGAAACAACTCGTACGAGCTTTGTTATTGAACATTTCGTTCGTTAAATCGTGACGTGTAAATAATTCGTAAGATAGGTTAAACCTTTCACAACGCTGAAAGCATTCCATTGATTGTCCAAAAGCTGGACGGATGCATAAAATGTGCGATCACGAACATTTGCTTTTATTTGCTCTATTCTTTAATTGATCTTCGGTAAAGAAGGCTTGGAAGTTCAAGGAAAGATAGAGTGTAAGTATGGAGAGCAATATGTTGTGATCAGGAAGTGCATTTGGATTAAAATTGGATTTATGTATGCGTCGTCTGTATGAACTGTCTGCTTTCAATATTAATATTATGACGCAAATGAAAATGGCGGCAAAAATAAAACCGCATGTTCTATGGATAACAATCATCATTGAACATTTGATCACAATAAAGCTACATAAAAGCATGAGCTATATTTATTTTTGTTCTTATTTCCTTATTAAGTTGTTTTGCACTGAGATTATTTTATCCCAAATGACCGTGTTTTTATCAAGCGCATGCTGCATGTCGCAAAGCTATTTATAGACACGAGTCAATACATAACATCCACATGTACATTCTGCGCTATTGTTGAATGTCATCACTTTTGACACTCCTTGCTGCTGACTTGAATTTAAGTCATTATTGTACAAATCTAAATAAGCTATTTATTTTAACCATATTCACTTACAAACATAGTTTTAATGGGGTATTACCATACATGTTTATTGATATCTGTATCAGTTTATGATACCATTGTCCAGTTTCACCCATCACCATGACAGGTGATACTTGATTGCCTCAGGTGGACAGCTGATAATGGAGATTCCCAATGAATTGTTTAACTTAAACAACATAAAGTTTAAATAACGTTAACAAATACAATTCTTTTTATTTGTACAGAATATTAAGCAGATCTAATATGATAATACTATTTGAACTTTGAAGTTGAAAGGTTGAATTAAGTAGGCCTGACCAACTGAATAAATGTTTGACTGAGTATGCTCCAGGTGAGATTTGTACATCACATGGAAGAAGAAGAACTGATATTTATTCTAAAATAATATAAGGCCTGGCCATTTGGTCTGACTCAATGGATCAATATAAGGGAAAAATTTGAGATGGAATTTGTTAGTTTTTCCTGGTTTCTTCACACCTTTGTAAGTTACATGAATTAAAAAAATAGAAAAAGCATCTTATTACACAATGCTTTTCTCTTGTTGCTAACAGAATATTTCTAGGGCACCCTATTGGTCCAATGATAAAGGGTCATGCAGGCAGGTCCAAATCAGTGATGGCTAGTGAGTTAACACTGTAATCTGATTATTAAGTGATTCAAATAACAATATGTCATTATGTGTGGAATCAAAATAGTTATTTATTATAATGATGAAGTAAAGACATGTGCTACACAATGCTTTTCTCTTGTTGCTAACAGAATATTTCTATGGCACCCTATTGGTCCAATGATTAAGGGTCATGCAGGCAGGTCCAAATCAATGATGGCTAGTGAGTTAACACTGTAATCTGATTATTAAGTGATTCAAATAACAATATGTCATTATGTGTGGAATCAAAATTTTTATTTATTATAATGATCAAGTAAAAACATGTGCGCCATCTTGATCTTGGCTGTCGATATCCAGGCATGAAAAGACTAGTCATCTTTCATTAAGGTTGTTGTCAGTGGAGGCTGTCTTGACCAGACTCGTATCTGACATGCGCACTCAGACTTAACATGTATATCATCATTCGTCTACTTTCATTTTTAGAAGGCTGCCTTGTTCTTAAGATTACAAAAGGCACAATACCCAGCGTAAAAGGGGCGGGCCCAACCTATGAAAATGCATGTACTGCAAAACACAATTACTAAAATTTGTAATCAAAGCCTTGATACCAGCAATGAAACCGGGTTATTAACCAGGCTTTTCGAAGGAAAAAACTGGTTATTAACTTATTAGATTGGCGAATGTCGGCGGGTGAGCGGGCTGGCGGGCAGGTGGAACAAGCTTGTCCGGGCCATAACTATGTCATTCATTGTGAGATTTTAAAATCATTTGGCACATTTGTTCACCATCATTGGACGGTGTGTCGCGCAAAAGAATTACTTCAATTTCTCCAAGGCCAAGGTCACATTTTGAGTTCAAAGGTAAAAAATGGCCATAAATGAGCTTGTCCGGGCCATAACTATGTAAATTATTGTGAGATTTTATAATCATTGGACACGTTTGTTCACCATCATTGGACGGTATGTCGCGCGAAAGAATTACGTCAATATCTTCAAGGTCAAGGTCACAAGGTTTTGTGACAATTTTGTCCCTTGTTCTAATATTTATTCTTCAGATGAGAGCTCCTGTTAAATAGAGGAGGTCCTGAGTTAATTCCCATGGTCTTACTGTTCTGTGAAAATTTGCTTTGTTTGGATTTTACTGGTATTGTACTGAATAAAAACTTCCTAAATATGCTTTTGGCTACCTAGAAGTATTACCAGAAAATAATTATCACTGTTTCCACCTGTATATTAAAGACATATTGCAAATGAAACTGATGTTTTGGTAACAAAATTAATTGAAAGTGTGTTAAAAAATCAAAATTATTGAATGGTTCGAATATGGAGTTTAGTCAGAAAAGTAAAAAATTTACGTGATCTGAGTGTTATGCCAATTCAAATGATGTGCAGAAAATGTACTTGTTAAGAATTTGTATTAACCATTTTAAGTAAAAGATTGAATTCAGTATAAAATGCACTGAAGGGTTGACATACTGTGTGTATTACAGCTTTTCCTGAATATGTGAAAACTTAATTGTCTTTGGACAGATTACAAGTAAATGTGCTCACCATCATATTTTAATCTCGTATCTTTCACATCACTTAATTAATTTAACAGAATTTGTCTTTCTATTTAACACACAAGAGTTTATTTTTTATATACAATCAAATTCATTGACAATTCAAAAGCCTCCATTCCCTTCATGAAAAAGTATGTATTTACCAAACTTAGGCTAAATGTATGTACTTGATATTTACATTGATCGAAGTTGCACATCTTAGCCAAAATATTTCATACATTTGTTCAGACGGTTTTATACTATAAAGCAATGTACTTGCTATACATTACAAGTGTCACTCAAAAAGTCAGTTCAGAGCAAAAGTATTAGAATTGTTAAAGCGGGTATATACGATCTTGTCAAATATTTATTTATTAATATAAAATGTGTAAAAACTTATTATACATATATTTCAATATAAACTAAAATAAAAGTTAAGAAGAACATGTGTCGAAAAATGCTAAATAAGCCAGATATTTAATTCTGAAATCGAAAAAGGCTGTACAGCCGAATTCGCCAGCATGTATATCATGCATGTACGATGTGAATCTAAATTTAGTTTAACGGTTCATTTGAAATTCCTGCAGCGATATCGATTCATACGACACACGAACACTTACTAAAAAGACGAATGCATCGGTTATTGTAGGAAAATAATTACGAATTATCTTCGTCACAATCGGCTCGGGGCGCTAATTTGTATTTGCTGTATTTTATGAAATTCGTCTTAAATGTATCATTTTTCTTGCATATTATGTGTTATTATAACATATTTGTATCAATATTTTACAATTCAGCACATATAAAAATCATGTATACCCGCTTTAAACAAATCTGACTTGCGTGAGTTATAAAATATTAAGTAAAGTTGTTCTAGTAATTATATTCACATTTTTGTTGTACAGAATAGTCTGGTTGTTACTTAAAAAAATTATGAATCCTTAAAACAGAGATACTAATATTTCAAGCAACGCAATTCATTCTGTATTATTTAGTTCATGATAATTGATTTCCCTATTGGGAGCCTCTAGCTTTGTACAGTAAACAGTGTCAGCTTGCAGTTTGCACAAAGCCAAGGGGCACAACTGGGGTATTGCTTTGTGAAATTGTGTGATAGTGCTGGTTGGTTTACATTCAGTATTAATCGCCCAGTGAACATTGCCAAATAGAATGGTGTATAGTATGGATTTAAACCACATTGAATATATGTGAGTGATCGGGTGGTTGTGTTTGAAAAGCATAAAAATAAGGTGTGTTGAAATGTCACTGATAGTGTTTTTGTTCACTGTATTCTTGTATGTGTTTATATAGTGAAAACTAGTAAGAAATTACTTAATATAAAAACACATCCTCAAAAAAATTATCATAAATGAAATGTTTTACAATAATTGCACAGATGAAACACGTAAACATAATTGTTTCTTGAATATTCTTTCAGATCTGTTAATATACCAACGTTATAACGCGTCACCAGCTTAGGGAAACAAAAGAACAGCCTTTGTGGACCATCAGGCGAGACAGCATTAACAGCTTTATCTGATAATACAGGATAATCATTGCTCAGGTAAATTAAGGCTTTCTTGTGTGCTCCTTGTAATAATTTCAGCAATTGGAATAAGTGAAGTGGACAAAAAAGTGAGAACCCATGACGTGATGTTTGAGTCAAAGAGCTGCGTAGGAAAACTAACTAAATGTTGCATTTTATTGATATCATTTTTAGCTCAGCTGTTTTCGGATAAACCTGAGGTATTGTCATAGCCAGCTCTTCGAGCGGCGTCCACCGTGCTAAAACCTTGATATTTTGCTCTACAATCAAAGTGCTTACCTACAACTTTGAATTTAAACTTCATATGAAGATGCATCTTGATGATTTCTACATGCCACACCCATTTTTGGGTCACTTGGTCAAAGGTCAAGGTCAATGTGACCTCTAAAAAAAAAATCTGACCAGCTTTCATTTATTCAAAACTGATCCGCAGCCGAGCGTTGGCATCCGTTATGGGGTGCTCTTTAAAAAAAATTAAATCTTCAATTGGAAATATTTTTGATAGCGATTAGGAAATTTTTATTTTTCTCTTAATTTGGAAAGTGCTGTTTTCCGGTAGTTTATAAAGAAAAAGCTTTAAAGGTCGCTGTATTGTTTATAACCAGTTTTATCTCAGTCTGTGCCTTTTAAGCTAGGCAGTTATAGGGTGCATAGAATTATATTAAATCCATTTCAATAGTTTGAATGTAAACATTAAATATGCAGGCATCTTGGTAGGGATTTAGGAAACTAGTTGCTGTCACTCGTCATCAATCGGCTATGCAAATAAGACCCACACTTAATTTCCAATGTGGTTGAAGATTGGTTAGTTATGTCAGAATAGGATTGTATTGTTAGTGCTATTTTGGGTTTAAGACATCCAGGTTAGCATAGACAGCGTATTTGTTAATACCACAATTGTTTAAATATTAGTACACTTTTTACTGATTTTGGCTTTGTGCTCTGAAAAGCGCAAATCTATTTTATGTTTGTTGCCATTTTTCCAGTTATATTAGGATTCAATAAGATATGATGTAATCAACTTATACATAATAAGTTTATATGCTGATATAACAGCCTTCCATCTACTTTAATTATGTCAAATGATGGATACCTACTTATTATTGTGATTTAGTTAATTAAAACAATCACCAGCTAAGTTTATTGCCATTAGAAATGGTATGTCAACTTAGTGCTATTTGCTTCTTTTAACTGATTGCCTTTCAGATATTAAAAGATTTCTCTCTCAGATTTTGATACAGATATTGGTTACATTTCAGTCACATTAAGTTCGAGTTTGGCAGGAATTGTCGAACCATAAACCCATCTCTCTTGAATGTAGTGTTTGATTATAATTTTTTCATACACTGATAATATTCCTTGAAATAATATTTTTAAATGAAAAGTGTAACAGGTTATTTGTACTTTTTCTCTTTCTCTGTCTTGCAATTATTGTGGAAGTGTGAGCAATTACAGTTCTATATTGAAAGCAACTGATGTATGGTCATTTTCAAGTAAACACAAAATCTTGGTGTTGTTAGCCAGTTAAAAAGGTCCATCCTAAAACATGTTTCAGTTGTTGAATTAGTTTCCGATTAAGATTAACATGAACAGACGAGTGTGTTTCAATAGTGTTCACAGTGCATGGTTTATCAGCAGGTTATCGTTGGCTCAGTGGTGAACTAGCCTGGCTATCTGTAATTAGTTCTGGATCAATATCACCAGAGGCCAGACAAAGGGCCGGCCGTGGATTAAGAGGAATTCAGCATTTGGCTGTTCATTTTAATGGATTTCTTGATTTATAGGTGGAATAGTTTTAATGTTTCTGTTGAATTTTTTAAATTATGAAAATTTATAAATGCAGGATAATAGATAAGATTGTCGATCTTTGCTATGACTTGGTTTTTATGCATATGATTTATTATGCCTTCATAATTATATACCCTTACAAGTTAAACATATTCTTTGGTGGTTAATCAATAAGCTGTAATTAAACTGTAAATTGCCTGACAAATCTGGTTCTAAGTAATACACTAATTTGTTTGCTACAAGGAAAATTGTTATCTTAATTTTATCTTCATGAATCCTGTTTCATGGTTAGTTTAAGGATTGTGAATTGTCAATACTAATAACATCATCATCATGTTGGAGGACAGAAAATAAAGTAACAAAAAGTAGCATGTATAAGCAGCACTTTTGGGAGGCCAGGCTTAATGCATTTGTTTATAGTATTGTCCCAGATAAGCTAGTGCGGTGGTTTATATCCCCTGGAATATGGAATTGGCGTTGTCCATCCGTCAGTCTGTCACAACATTTATTTTTGGAGGGGGATATCAACTCAACGATTTGCCTTTTTGTTTAGAAAAGACCCTTTATGAAATTTTCATCAAAGTTGAAAGTGTTGTCCCAGATTTGCCTGTGCTAATAAAAAAAATGACAATAATCATAATGATTACCGGTAATTTGGCTACATTCTGAATCTAAAATGGTATATTCTTTTTCCCAAATGACTACCTGAAATTCCCAATTAAAGATTTCACTCTCTATGAGTAGAACCTTAGCAAATGTAATCGTAAAAACACATTTTTATTCTCAATTTAAAAGAAATTGTAATTCAAGGGAGAAGTATGATATACAACTTGTTTTTCCTATGCAAAGGGCCTTGTTCCCATTTCCAAAATGTTTAAAAATACACTGATAATAAATAAATAAAACAAAAAAAAAAGCAATTATTAATGTAAACATTTTTTGGGGAAATATTTGATCCTTTTATCAATTTGCATATGGTGTAAACAAATCAGTTATTTCTTGCTGCTACTATTCTGACTAGGATAATTAATTCTATACCCTGTATGTTATAAAGACACTAGCAATTTTCGGAGGATAATTTGTTCTTTACAAGCATTATATAAGAAATATTAGTTTTAACATGTAATAGTTTCCCTGTGTAAAGAGCAGACTGTCATTTCTTCCTCCGTTTATAACCTTCAATAAGATTTCGAGCATGCCTGTAGGCAGGGGTTTTTCAGCACTGTCTGCACCTCAGGAAAACGGAGGCACTCCTAAAGCAAACTGACCCGATCCCAAACCGAAATTATAAAAAAATTCCCAATTTCCAAAAAAAATAAAAAAATTATTATTTATTTTTTTAAATATTTTTTTTTTTAAGAATGAAGTGTCTTATAACTTGTGCGACTAGCCAGTGTTTGTTTTGGTCAAAAATATCTGCTATAAGGTTTTGACTGTTCAGTTCATAAAGAAGACAAAATAACAAATAAAAACAAATTTATTTGTTAAACCACTGAATTATTTAAGCATGATAAATTCACAATTTTTTCCCAAATGAGCCGTTTCATCAAAGCAAAAATTCCCAAAATGGCCAATTTTGTCGATTAAAAAAATTCCCAATTTGGTCAGACTCCTTTTTCCAAAATAGGCAGAAAACCCCCTGGAAGGGTATCCTGTGTGGATGTCATTATGAGATCTTCAATAATTTAATTTGTAGCTTAATTTGAACACTTAAAGCGCTATGAAATCATTTCACTAAGATTCGAAGGACAATTTAAGTGAACATATTTTTTGACAACACTTTGAATATTTTAGATTTTTATGCCCCGGATCAAATTATCAGGGGTATATTGTTTTTGGCCTGTCTGTCTTTCTGTCTGTCTGTCATTCTGTCCCAAAACTTTAACCTTACAGTAAAGTTTTGCAATAACTTGAAATATTGAACATGCAACTTGATATTTGGCATGCATGTGTATCTCACGGAGCTGCACATTTTGAGTGGTGAAAGGTCAAGGTCAAGGTCATCATTCAAGGTCAAAGGTCAAAAATTTAAAACTTTAATATACAGTCCAACCCCTACTTCCGTTCACCCCTCATCGCCGGTCACCCCGTGTATGCGGCCGGTCTGTGCCGCGACCGTCCATAAACACTTTATAATGCACCCCTCTTAAGCGGTAACCCCGTTTCTCCTGCCAGCAGCCAGCAATTTTGCATCCCAAATGTTAAATTCCCCCCATATGAGTGGTCACGCGCAAGTAAGTCAGTCATGTACATTGACAAAATTACACAGACGCAACGGCAAAAAAATCGATACATACTTCCAGTCTGCAGTTTAGGCTCTGTAGTACTAAAGCATGATGTGTGATAAACATTTTGACAGCCAGTTTGCAAATTGCAATTAATTAGGGGCGGATTATCGGGTTATCGGGTTAAAAGCAATATGCGACTGTTTGATCTTTTTGTTTCCGCACGTGCGAATATCACCTATTATTACTGGAAAGGAGATTCTTAATTTATAATTTATTATTTGTAGCTCATACTATTTCAAGCACACATTTATGACAATTATCGGCTAATTAAAAGTTAAAAAGAACAACAAAACTTAACCGAAATCAACTGATCTACATGTTCTCTGTGCTACAAAGTTTTTATCCAAAAATCAATACGCATGCTTTCGAACCATGGGTATGGCGTGACTTTGTACATTGGTGCATAATATTCGCGCGCTTTTGTCGGGACAAAGGAAATACACGATGCTAGAATTTGTAAACGTCTCGTTAACATTAAACAATCGGGAATCGGATTACAAATTATTATTCTCATTTGGGAATAAAACAAAACATTTATATTTGTTTTATATTTACAATGATTTCAATATTAATTTTGATAAAACCCTTTACGCGGCAAAAAAATGTTTTTATAATATTATGCATGAAAAGCACGATTACCAGGAGGATTACACCCGGTTGCTATTATCAGTCTCTTAAGTAACTGGCCACAATTTATCGTGAAGGAGATCACTGTCGGGACCAATTCGTGCGGTAGGTATTCAAAGCCATAAAACTGCAATAAACCGATTAAATTATCGATTTATAGTGACACGGGAGTTATTCACGCATAACTGATTCACAACTGTTCCCATCTTAAGTGCATTGGGGCCATACAACGCGCATTGTGTAAACAATGAATCATGAGAATGATTCTTTTTCATTGACTTGATTCTGATGATGATGATATTAATGATGATTAGAAAGATGAATAGAATATTTTTTGAATGAAAATGTTGTTTTATAGCTGATTTTAGAAAGGAAGAAATAAAATTATTTTAAGTCTCTACATTGTTTAGTACATGTACACATATTTACCATTTTGTTTATACAAAAATTGAACAGTTGGCCATGCACTCATCAACTCCAGAGTCCCTATGACCCAACCCCCTCTTAAGAGGCCACCCGGCTTAAGCAGCCAATTTGGCTGTTTCCCTTGACTGGCTGCTTAAGAGGGGTTGGACTGTAGTAAAGTTTTGCAATAACTTTTGAAATATTGAACATAGCAACTTGATATTTGGCATGCATGTGCATCTCATTGAGCTGCACATTTTGAGTGGTGAAAGGTCAAGGTCATCCTTCAAGGTCAAAGGTAAAAAAAAAGCAGCTCATTAGGGGGCATTGTGTTTCTGACAAACACATCTTTTGTTTTTCTCACTAATAAGTATCACTTATCAGTTTTGCAGAGCTCCAGATAAGGGCCGTACAGCCGAAAATACGGCTTTTTCATGAAGGTTTACACATTTATTTTTATGAACTAGACGTACAATTACAACTTTAATATCCCTTTTACGCATTTACGAAAACATTCTGGCCGTACTGATACGTCCGCGTCAGTGCGCCGTGATTTTTTGGTCTCTATCCTAACGGCGCTTTTTGTTTATTTAAATTACCGAAAAGTTGTAGACTGGGTTCCGATATTATTGTCTATTCTGTCGCGTGATTTCCAGTAACTTGTTAACCCGTCAAAAACAATATGTCTGCGCGCAAGGGAAGGCCGGCTAACTTTCGGTTTAACTTTAAAACAAACACTTTGTTGTTATATAATGGCTACATACGGTCGTCTAACTATCCTGATATTCAATATGTCAACCCAGAAAAAGACATTGTCGCCCCGATATTAAACAATTTGATTGCATCGGTGGCTACTTTGCAGCTTTGACAGTTAACTGCTAAAGCAACATTCTTTTGAAATGAGACAGTGACATTAGTGTTCATTTACTTAGCTTACTAGTTGGCTTGTGTTTTCTTGTCAAGAAAAAATGAAGAAATAGTATTTAGTCATGCATTTTAATGTGTAGTTTTATTTGTATAATAATGCAGAATGGAAAATCTAATAAAGTAACTGTTTAAGAAGCAAAATATATTTATTATAATTGCTGCAAATGTTTCTGTAAAGTCAGTTATACACTCTTCAATATACATGAACACGGGTAGTACAGTACTACCTGTATTTTGGGATATGGTAGGTAGTACAGGTACTTATTGATTTTCAGTGTTACTCCTTTTCTTTCTGTCAGTGGCAGTACTGTTACTAATTTCACAAATCCTTATCTGGAGCTCTGGTTTTGAATATAATTCAGTTTTCACAGTTAATTTGTATTTCTCAACCCGCTATGTGTTCTTAAAATTTGATGAAATGAAAGCAATTGGAAAACAAGTTTAATTTATCAACATTGTTCATGAACTGTTTAATTGTTATGTAATTTTAATGTGTTTTATAAATTAAAATACAGACTTATATTCTTATTTCTAAAAATGGTATGCCATATATTCTCAACAACATCAATATTTTAAATAAATGTATTCATGTCATTATATATATATATATATATATATATATAAATAAACAAACATAATACGAAATTAAATGATGCATACAAGTTATTGGAAATTAACTGTTTTGGTGACTGGAGTTGAATTTGACTCCAAAATTTTATTTTTACTCCAGAATATTTTGCACAGGGTCAATGATCCTCTTAATTTATAGCGTGGTTAACATCCTGTGCTATTCTATTTGTTATGCTATTATTTTTCAGGCTTGAGATGATAAATCATAAGGCTGTTAAGTATTAATCGTACATGTACATGAAAATGGATTTATTGGTCCTTCTATTTATAGTCCCATGCACCCATTGTTTACTTCTGCTGTTATTTATAGTTTACAGAATAAATATTGTATCTGGTTAAGATTTAACACATAAAACTTAAACTGGTTACACAATATATGTAGGAAATGTCTCTAATTAAATTATGCATTTTAATACTGGAAAATGTCAAATAAAAACAGGTCAGTTAGTTGATACTATGTATCCATAAAAGAACCTATTGTTGAAAATACTGTTGTGTAATAAATTGTAAAATGCAACCACTTTAAATGGGATATTTGTGTATCCATTAAAGGCATAATTATTCCTGAAAATAGCAAATGTAACAAGAATTCCAAATGTGATAGATAAACTGTGAATAAATTTTTTTCACTATATAGAACAGATACTGCTGCTTCAACTCCCTTTGTATTTGCACTTAGTTCTAATGTGCAGATGACCCAGATGTATGTAACATTTGCCATAGGGGGGTCATTAGTGTGCTTGGGCCTATATGCAAACAGGTTAATTAGGTTAATAAGTTTTCACAATGGAGAAAAGAGAACTCTGGATATACATTTAGTTGTTTTATTTCATTATTGCTGTGAATGAAGATTCTACTACTAATGAATGATAACATGATCATTTCACTCTAGCTCAGTGAAATGAGAAGGTTTGATCATTTCATTCTGGATTGGTGCTAAGTTATTTGGGACTTTAAAAAAATTATTTGTACATGTATGATAATATGTATAATAGGTTAATGACTTCATTGTTAGTGTAAAAATCAACTTGTAAAATAATTGAAAACACATGATAACATTCAATAAATAATATAATTTGCTGACTTTGTTGCAGAAACCAAAGCATTTTTTTCCATTACATCAAATGAGCAACATTTGTGCAATTATTTGAAGTTCAATCAAATTGGCAAATTTTATAAATAATTTTGACAAAAAGAAGAAAATAAAAGTAAGACTTGTTCATTTCAGTGTAAAATTGTAATGTTGAATCATTTATAATCATAAAAACAAATATTTTCATACATGGCTTAGCAACTCATTAAATTATGTTTTGTATGACAGTTTATAAAAAGATAAAACAATCTTAGACTGAAATCAGCAAATATTCTCTATTTCATTCATGTCAAATAGATACTGGTTTGTACATAATCTTATTGCACATGTGATCTTTATCAACGTTGAGGGAAAGGTAGCGCTTCAAATGGTGATTTTTTGTGCCAAAGTTATTATGCTCCCCCAAAATTTATTTTGGACGTTTCCTTTTATCTGAATATATAGTGCAATATTGTGACAAAATAAAACTTTGGGGAGCATCACCCGTCTCCGACGGTTTCTTGTTTTTCTCAGATGCATGATAACATATTTTACTTCTACTTGTAATGAACCATTAATTAAATGCTCAAATATAAATGGTAATTAGATGTCAAAGTTAGTTTTCTATACAGACTGCTGAAATTAGGATATTTACAAAAAGTGCCTTTAACTTGGTCGTTTTGTTGCCCAAAACATAGTCATTTTTCAAAATATAGCTAACATTGAGAGGGGAATTTTAATGCAGTTATAGTTATAGGGAAACAATATATAATACCTTTTTAGCAGCGGAATGGGGCTGCATATTGTCTCGGAATTGGCACTTAAATGTCATTGTCATCAGATACATGTCATTTATCTTAAATAGTGCCTCTCATACGGCCACAGTTAAATTATATATGGTTTGCCCTTTACCGACCCTAGATTTTACAGGTGGGTAGGTAGGTAGGAGAATTATTTTATTTCATTTGAGAAATTATATGTTTAATACACTAATAGTCTATGAATATTTAAAACACTTTTATTAAAGCACTGTTGCAGTGTACGAAGCCCTATGTAGCTTAACCATAATTATATTGTTTGCAGTTTTCTTGAATATATTAATATTAAATGCATGCTTGTGTGTTATTTAATCAAAAATGTGTTCAATAAATAATGTTAATTGCTCAAATGCATTTGTCATTCATTAACTGTCAGACTGCTTTTATTTTTATGCCCCCCTTCGAAGAAGAGGGGGTATATTGCTTTGCTCATGTCGGTCAGTCTGTCAGTCTGTCGGTCCGTCCACCAGGTGGTTGTCAGACGATAACTCAAGAACGCTTGGGTTAGGATCATGAAACTTCATAGGTACATTGATCATGACTCGCAGATGACCCCTATTGATTTTCAGGTCACTAGGTCAAAGGTCAAGGTCACAGTGACCCGAAATAGTAAAATGGATTTTGAATGATAACTCAACAATGCATACGCCTAGGATCATGAAACTTAATGGGTTGATTGATCATGACTCGCAGATGACCCCTATTGATTTTGAGGTCACTAGGTCAAAGGTCAAGGTCACGGTGACCCGAAATAGTAAAATGGTTTCTGGATGATAACTCAAGAATGCATACGCCTAGGATCATGAAACTTCATGGGTAGATTGATCATGACTCGCAGATGACCCCTATTGATTTTGAGGTCACTAGGTCAAAGGTCAAGGTCACGGTGACCCGAAATAGTAAAATGGTTTTCGGATGATAACTCAAGAATGCATATGCCTAGGATCATGAAACTTCACAGGTAGATTGATCATGACTCGCAGATGACCCCTATTGATTTTGAGGTCACAAGGTCAAAGGTCAAGGTCACGGTGACCTGAAATAGTAAAATGATTTTTGGATGATAACTCAAGAACGCTTTTGCCTAGGATCATGACACTACATAGGTACATTGATCGTGACTTGCAGATGACCCCTATTGATTTTCAGGTCACTAGGTCAAAGGTCAAGGTCACAGTGACAAAAAACGTATTCACACAATGGCTGCCACTACAACGGACAGCCCATATGGGGGGCATGCATGTTTTACAAACAGCCCTTGTTAACTTTAACCTTTCCCTTTAGCATACAACAAGCATTGAAAGAGTGTAGAAAGACAGTCCAAAGCCTTTAATGGAATAATTCAGACATTGCAAAAGACCGTCATAATTTACAGGCCAGACTGGCCTACCAGGAGAAACAAGAGATGTGTTTGTCATATACACAATGCCCTCTTTTGCGCCGCTTAGAAGCCATATCTTTGACCTTATAGGATGACCGTGACCTTTCACCGCTCAAAATGTGCAGCTCCATGAGATACACATGCATGTCAAATATCAAGTTGCTATCTTTAATATTGCAAAAGTTATGACCAAGGTCAAAGTTTTGGGACACACACATGCAATGAAAAAATGACAGACAGACAGGCCAAAAACAATATCCCCCCCCCCATCAATTTTCACAGGCCTCAATTTTAAGTGTTTGACAGGGATTTCATAGAGCCTGATAAGTCTTGGCATGACAAAGTAAATTCACAAAAGGGCAAACATAGGCATGCAAACTTGATTTGGGGAAATAAATTAAGTGTGTTAGTTTCAGCTTGCGGTTATATTTACGCTTTAAACATATATACTTGAGTGTTGTCGATGTATTTAGCTAAGAGTAATTAATATACTAAATAAGTTTACCTTTAAACATCAATTTCACTACATGCCATTACAGTATAGAGTGGCAAACATGATAATGCAGAGTATGCACATGAATCTGATAAAACACAGATCCACTTACATATAAATCGATGTTTGTCTTTTTTGCATTTTCGAACGATAATCCTGTAACTGTAAGATGTATTTTTCGCGAATAGACTGCATTCCTATTTTCAAACACTAACTTGTTCTGTGACATTCAGTGCATACATTTAAAAAAAAAAAGAGTTTTATTTGTATCTAAAATGTATGCTACATCGTAGAATGACACGCGCTTTTCATTAATCCATACTAATTATATGACATCATTCGTTAATTCAATAGTTATTTGTCCTTTTCCCTGAGCATCGTTATTTCTTTTTATTGTCCGCCATCTTGGATAAAAATAACAACATGTGTTCAACAAACGTAAACTCACTTATGTCTGACTACTGCGAACCAATAGTATGATGTCGTTCAGCGAGACACCATTTTTACGGAACACCGCTGCTCGCGATGCCGGTTATAGACGCTTGCATTACTTCGCTTATATTAGGGCATATGAAATTCCAACCATCGGAGCGACCTAGATCGGTCAGGGGTAATAAGAATGGACAGCGATAATACATGCACAAATAAATATTGCAGTCGGCTCTTTAATGATCGGCGGAAAAAAAAAGAAATCGCAATTAAAATTTTTGGGTCAGGGGGTAAAGTGTGTTGGTCGGTAAAGGGCAAACAAACTAAATTTTAATTTAGGCCTACTCTAAAATGCAGTTTGTATTGATCTTAAATCATGCAATTGCAGAAACAATCATAAAATAATACATGTAGTCATACTATCATGAACAAGAAATGATTAAAATAAGTGGATATTCTTTGCTGGTTAAGCAAGCAGTATTATGAGACCTGAATCAATGACTTATGTTCTTTGGTCATTTCTATAATTTCTATAATTTGACTCGTGTTCTTTGGTCATTTCTATAATTTGACTTGTGTTCTTTGGTCATGTCTATATATACCGGTACTCCTAGCCAAGATCACCAGATGTTTACTAAGAGTGACTTGATCAGCTGACATACATGGGGAGCAATTGGCATCACATGTGCTCTCTAATTGCTATGCTATGCAAATTGCTTACAGACACATTTTACTTTAAAGCTTTATATCTTTATATACTTAAAGAGATTAAGATGGTCACTTCGACATGAATGGCTGGTTACAAATCAGTTCAATAATTTCTTACAGACAAATAAGCAACAAGTCCTGCAAGTTAGATGCCACAATCTGGATTGCTGTTAAGTTCATGATTGCAAATATTGTTGCAGGGGGCAACTTTATTGATTTAGTTTGACCATGTGCGCCATGTTTGTTACCAAACAAACTGTGTTGTGTTTAAGGTAAGTCCAACATAGCAGAGGTTATGCAACTATAAATATTTCAGACAGTGAATAATTACAAAAACAAAAAGCATAAAATGGAGAATCACATATACAAACTTTGCATCTTAATGAAATAATTGCACGTACATATTAAATAATAAATAAAAAGGTCAATGTAATGACTGTGACTGTTATTGTGCTGTATTTTGATTTGGGAACCATTCTTCACTGCAGGCAAGTAGAATGTTCAGAGAAACTTGAGTTGGAAATGGCAGTTAAATTCTTAATTAAACCAATGCAACTTTTTTTTGCTTCAGTGATGTCTTTTGTATTTGGCCACAACTTGTCAAGTAACGAAGGGAATATTAAAGTCCGTAACCTTTTAACATGTTTGCCTCGAGTATAGGAGACTTATGTACAATGTTACTTGAGCACTTGTTGTTACTTGAGCATGTGTTGTCACAAGTCCTTCAAACTCTGACACTTGTTCATTCTGAAAGATATGTAGATATATCAGTTTGTATGCTGTCATTCTCTTATCCTACAAGTGTGTAAAAATACAGTTAAATAATTTGTGCTTGTATCAATACCTCTACCATCTCATCTTCTGTATGGCATGTTATGGCTTGCCAGAACTTGTGCAAAAATGAACCCCTGAGTTTTCTACAATGTGACACAGGTCGTAAACGCTTATGTACAGTAGGTTATTTCAATTCTTTTATGTAGAAACAACATCAGAGCATAATCTAAATGATGCCAGTTCATAACATTGATTATAATGTTCATTTGCTATGCTAACCAGTGATTTTATTTTAATTAAATCATTTAAATGCACCTATTTAATGAACAACCATAATATTATAACAGCTTTTTCAAAGACTACTATGGACAATTAACTACTTGGACATGCTCACTGTAATTTGAGCATGAATGCAGAAATGATTAGGTCTGTAGACATACAATAAAGCTGACAATTATTGCTGCCTTGTTTTATACAATGACATAAAATGGATGGTCAGACAGACTGTATAGTATTGCTGGCAAGACTTCAGTCATCCATGTACATGACCATATGAAGCAACTATTCAATACTGTTTACAAGTCATAGTTTGTTGTGCGAAATACTGCATACAAGGGTTATCTTTCTTTATTTTAAGTTTGCTGGTTTAGATGGAATTAGATGGAATTGCAGAAACCAGACTGAGTTGTTTGTGAGGTTGGCAGTTATTGAAGTTTTTTTATCAGTTTGTTGTTACCTCTTGGAGATTTGTTTATGATTTACCATAAAAAGAGGAAATGATTTAACACTGTAAAATTCAACTACTTCCCTGTTTGGGGGATTGCTTTATCAGTAAGGATGTTTGCTTGTCCTGTTACAATACTTTTACTTGCCTTTAGACTTCACTATATGTGTCATTATAAGATACATGAGGATGAATATTCAATGTGAATATTATATACCCTTACATGTGCAGTCAGTCATCATGCTATCTGAATTAAAGTTAACCTCATGTTTTGGATGTAAAATGTACGCTACATATACATAATACTTACGTATAACCAGTAATTGTATGATAATATAATTATCATATTTGTACATATATTTGCATTAAAGTGAAAATGCTGACTACCATATAATTCAAAATTAATTTTATCCTTATGTATTTACTGATACATTGAACATAAAGTCACATTCAAAAAGCCAAATTGAACCGAGAGTTGAAATTCAAATTCCAATGCAAAGTTTGAAATAATATCTTCCTTGTATCCTATTGAAAAATACCATACACTAGAGAATCGCACAGAATCCAATAGACCAGATTTTAAATGGTTGTTTGGATTGTTATCTCAAATAGCAGTATTGAATAGTGTTTTTCCCAGGCCATTTTAGCGTGGCGAAAAGCCACGCCGCCCTCCCGGATCGCAACTCTGCCCTTTTCAATGGCAAATTTCTCCACGCGCCCTTTTTTTCAAAGACAAATTTCGCCACGCGCCCTTATCGATAACATCTTTATTGCCTTACGATCTAACTTGGTCCGCAAAATCAGCTTCCTTCATTGTCTGTGACGCTCCGACTGTGCTTGATTTACTCGAGAGACGTCAACGTCTAATCGAATATAAATTGAGCAGATTTAATACATTACAGTGCTCGATTTATAGGTAGGTCTTACTGACTGCTCCAACGCTGTGAATTAGTCATGCGTGAATAACCTCGTGTCAGTATCAATCGATAATGCTGAAGGCTATGTTATACCAAGCGCACTTTTCGGTCGGCAATGTGTATACCTCCACGATAAAATCATAACTTCGGAGACTTTTGATGAAAAACTCTATGTTATTCTCGTGGCAATTGTGCATTGCATGTATTATTTAGTTACATCAAAACATAATTTTTAGGCATAATAACATTAAAAATCACAAACAAATTTATTCTTTATCGTTTTCGTCTTTAAGATAATTAGATCTAATTATTGAAATAATTACTGAGACGTATACTAATTTAACAAAATGCGAATCGCGTATACGATTTAACGTTGCTATGCGCACCTGTCGCTTACATCATTTGACATTTTATCAACATGGCGGACTAAACAGAATTTAATTGGGTGACTCGGCAAAAATGGCAAATAACGTCGTAAACGATCGAATGAACGATGGAGATTATACATTAAGAAGGAATTAATGAAATGTCTGTGATAATCAACGATGCATAAAAAATGTTTTAGATAGCAACAACATTATTTATTTATTTGTAATCTACTCGGTGGATGTATGTCACGGAAACGAGTGTTTGCATATTGTTAGCGATCAATTTACTCGCAATGTTATTTTAAACATCTGTCAAGATTTTTGTTAGAAAATGGGATAAGACAAACCTGGTTTCATTTATATGTTAGTGGATCTGTGTATAATCAGATTCATATGCATATATTGCTTTATTATGTTTGTCGTGCTGTACAGTTTATTGAAACAGCATGGAACTTAAATGTACATTGTGAGGTAAATATATTAATATTAATCATAGTAAGTTAAATACATCTATTACCATTAAATGTGCTTGTTTATATTTTTTCCACAACTGCCTCTGATGCGATTACATGTTTCTCCCTAATTCAGGTATTCACGGAACGTTTTTGCCCTTTATTGCCTAAACGTCGCGCTAAAATGCCCTTTTTGAAAGTAATGCGCCATGCCCCTTTGCCCTCCTGGGAAAAACACTATTGAAGTAATATATACCAGCAGATACTGTAAGAATACTTTGTGAGTTTCATAATAAAATTATGGCTACAGTAGAAACAGAAACTATTTTAGGTTTGACTTTGCGTGTTTTGACATGTAACTGAGACACTGGGTCTTATACACCATCCTCTTAAAATTGATATTCACAGTAGTAAAATATTGGTTTAATGAGTCATAAGCAGTTTCTGTCTCTCATTTTAGCGCCCTCTACATGCGACTCGTGTAGCCTGTGACTGTGGGCCCCAGGACCTGTGCAGCCAACATGAAGGCGTGGCCTCTCGACGCGCTGTAATGGACTTCAACCCTCTGGACCTGCTGGCCAGTGCAGCTGAGCTTCAACAGCAGCACGGCGAAAGTATTAAAAAAACTACATTTCTTGGATGTTATAAGGCTTGTCATTATCTACCAAAATATGCAAGTTTTATCCAAATGTTAGTGATCTTGGTCACATTGCACAGTCGTTTTATAGACCTGTCATTATCAATGAAAACATGCAATTTTCATCCAAATAATATCATAGTGATTTTGCATGAGGTTAATAGCCCCTTAATTGACCCGTATTACCCCTGTTATAGGTATCAATCATAAAAGCAAAGTTCATGAAAAAATGCACATGATTTTCTCATGAAACATTTATCTTGTTAATTCATTTGGAGTAAATTAAAGAGAGAAACAAAAAAAATAAATTTTTATAGAAATAGGTTTAAATATGAATTTGGTAGTTGAACCAACTTACCTACAAATAGCAGTCTTCGAAATTAGCACACGCCCGATCGCCCGTTGCGAGTAAAGTTACTGCCAGGCACATACAAAAATTCACGTTTGTGGCCCGCCGGGCATGTAAATTATAAAAGCCAATTGACAGTTTATAAAAAAAAATCGTAAGCGGTTCTGGATATTTGCAGATCTATTTTTCAATTTTGCGAATAAACACCTTGCCGTAAGTTGTAAAACAATGAAATTCGATTGGTTTAACAACACACACCTGCTTGCACAGGTCACCGTTATTGTTTTTGACCGATGCAGTTCGGTCACATTCGGTTCTTATCGGTTTCTCTAGACATTAATCGAGAAGATGCTTTTTGAATCGATCATTTCAATCAAGTCATACGCTTCCGTTTTTGTCAATGTAAACAAATGTCATTGTCGACATAGAGGCTATGCAGTATCTTAGGTATGTTGATGGGGCTAAGCCCGATAAAGCACTTCCAAAATAGAAAATTGACAATGATTTAGAGAAAAAGGAAGCCAAGAAATGGTACGAGGACACCAGAGAACGCTCTTTTCAAGAGCACTGGTGTAACGATCGACCGTCTTAATTCTAGTGACTGATTAGATGTAGTTGTATTCACTACTATTGAAACAAATGTTCTGCTTTACTATGTGTAGCATGTAAGTGTTAAAATGTTGTGATTTGTTATAATTTTGGTTAAAAAAGTTTGGGCATGTAAAAAATATGTTGGGCATGTAAAAATTCTTAAGTAACTGGCCCGACTGGCATGTAACTTTTCAAAGCTAATTTCGAAGACTGAATAGTGCTAAACCCATTTATGCCTATAGCGTCCAGAAAAAAGGCCTAGGCAAACTGCCTAGACCCAGATGAGACGCCGTATAATGCAGCGTCTCATCAGGGTCTTCGCTGTTTGCTTAAAGGAATTTCTGTAAGAAATATTCTAAATATAGAAAAAAGTATTCTAGAAATCCCTAATTTTGGAAATAAATTAATCGAATTTAGAAGGATGGGAGAGTCCACTAAGCATTAATGGGTTAACAGAGACAGGAATTGTGTAAAATTCAATACAGTAGATGGAGTTTCCCCATGAATAGCTCAAAGCCAGCCAGCTTCTTTCAAGCACATGTTCACATAATGCACTGTATAACACATGTTCTTATGGTTAATAGTGAGCTACAACAGTCTTTATAGTGTGCATGCAAACAGCCAGGCAGGGATGTCAGATACAGAAATGAATTAAATCTAGCTTGCTGCTGTATACCACCGGAAATCTGATGCAACAATATCTTGTGTACCTAGGGCTTTTTTGTTGAGAAATAATTAAATATAAAAGGCTGTGTATGGTTTTGTTTAAAATGCTAATATGAGATTTCTTGCCACAGGCATTGATTACATCTTTACAAGCAAGCAAGAGAGTGGAAAATAAAAGATTATTTTTAACTGGTATAGTAATAGCAGAATACTTTGTCACGGTTCTCAATAACTTTTGAGCCAACAGGCCCAAATGTGAAACCAACAGGCCTTCTAGGGGTGGCATGCTTTCCCTAAAAGTTTTAAAATTGAGCAAGTGATTTCCTGCATTTTGGACCATTTTATGGCTATTTGAGTCGTCAATCAGGCACTTAAATTTGAGCATTTTTGTGTGCATATTATTAATTTTAGCTTTTTAAACGAACAAAAGATAAATGGAAAAAGCTCTATTACTTTTGTAAAATTTTAACTCAACATGTGATGAACAGAACGTCAAAATATTTTACTGCTTTTTGACCGATTCCAATATGCGCCTTTTCATTGTTGTTGTTGTTGTAATGCGTTGAGGGAGATTATGAAGCGATGTCTTTGCTTAATAAATAGCAAATAGGATATATTACCGAAAAGACATGCAAAGTTCCAAAAGTCAATTGCCTTTTTTCCAAATCTGAGCCATTTTCAACCGGCCAAAATCTGATTTCAAACGGCCGATTTGGCCGGCGGCGGGCTCTTATTGAGAACCCTGCTTTGTGATATTTTTGTAAGGCAGTTATTCATGTAACCTCAACAATATTTTTGTATAAAATATTAAGTGACAGCTAGAAAGAAAAGACAGCACAATTAACATGCTGTTTAAAAGCGTGTTGCTTACTTCATATTTGTACATTGTATTTTAAGGTCCAGAACCCATTGTAGTAACTCCATCTCGGCTCAAGAAACAAGGACTTGTATCAGCACCACTGAATGGGGAGAAAGAAAATCATGACTTGAGCATCATCAACACAAGCAACAACAACAATGCTTTAAAAAGTAGAGTTAAACCAAATATAGTTATTGTGAAGAAAATAAAAGCAGAAAGTTCAAGTCCAGAACTGGAAAAGATGTTTGATGAACATAATTATGGCAATGCAAAAAAAAATAACAACAAACATGAAAAAAACAGTGAAGAAACAAATAGAGATAGGAGTATAAATACACAGTCAATGCCTTATAAAAATGAGAAATTTGAAACAAACGGCTGTGATGTTTCAAATTGTGTGAGGACAAACATTGGTGTGGTTTCCAATACAAAGTGTGCTCAGTCCAATTTGAAAACAGTGTGGGACTGTGATAAGAGAACTGCGACATCTAGTTCAGTTGGTGTTACACAAGGGGATGAGTCACACACTACACCACCATGTGAAAGGAAATCCTCAGTTAATGGTCATGTAGATGATGTGACATGCTTGACTTCAGACAGCAGTGTGGGGCTACAAGCTAAACTGGGAAAATGTGAAGGTTTGAATTGCAGTGCAGACACATGTGTATGTGCTGGGGATTTATGTGTTAAGGATATTGGCAGTTCAGATTATAATACATGCAGTATAAACAGTGGGAATGATTGCAGTGTAAACAGTGAGAGAGATAAACAATCAAGGGATAATAATAGTTTAAATATAGGTATGTCACATACTGAACATGGTCAGGATGGGAAGATTGTCCATCAAAGTTTAAAAGGGTCTAAACCTAATGTTGCGAAACTACACTTGGATGATACTACAGGCGAATTTATCACTAAAGAAGGTAGTAAAATGATAATAAAATCTACCATTGCAAATAGTGTAAAACTATCTGGATCTCAAAAACCTGTGGATAATACAAACTGGGCATTATTAGAAAAAGAATCATGTTGTGAAAGTTCGAATTCTTTAAACGAATCAATAAATACACAATCTTTAAAATCTACCTCTAAAGGTGACATTGAAAAAATGCCATACGTCAAAGTAATACCAGCTAAGGAATTGGGTAGTGACACTGCTATTGACAGGAGCCCAGAAATGCTTGTAATCAATATTTCTCGTAGCAGTAATAGCCAACAGAATAAAATCCCTAGCATTGCTAGTCAGAAGTCTTCAGAACAGCCAATATTGGAAACTATGGAGAGCAGACCTGATAACTGTATGGAAAGCAATGAAAAAACTAACAGTATTGGCATACTAAAATCCATAGTGGTAAGTGACAAAGTAAAACAGGAGAACATGAAAAATGGAAATTTTAAATTAAAATCAAAGCCTTTGATTTTCAAAATGGTACCACAGAAAATAAAATACGACATTCCTAAATGTAGCACCATTAATGAAGATTCCAAAGTATTGAGTTACAAATCTATAAAAGTGTTAGAATTAAGTGACCCAGTATGTGCAGACGAATCCACTACCAGTGTTCATTTGCTATCACCTGATCGTAGAAATCCAGATTCTATGGGCATAGCTGAAAGCCCAGTTGCACAGTCAGATCTTGATATGAATGACAACATTGAACTTGAAAATCCGGACAAAAAATTATTTTCAAGTCCAATGTCTACATTAAATAAATATATGCCTAAGGAATCTGTAGAGACTTGTTCAGCAACAGATTTGCAAGATTTAAAAGATTCTGAGGGAGATTCAGACACTAGAGAACTTATGAAAGAGTCCCGATTCGAGTCGATAGTGAGGCCATTCAGTTGTGATAATATAAGTGCTAATGGAACGTTAACGCCGTTTAGTGGTAATGAAGTGCCAATCTTCAGGTTTGACTCTGATCACTGTTATGCAGGTTTGCCTGGCAAGTTAGACTGTTCTGTAAACATAGGCGCATCAGAAACAGACACTGCCTTGACGTCGGAGTTGGAAGAAGCTGCTACACCCCTGGGCTGTACCAGTGAAATCTCCCAAGACAGTGGCTATGAAGATACCACCACACAATCTCCGGTAGCAGAGGCCCTGCCAGTCACTTCAAAACCTTCGATCGAACCATCCACTGTGAAGAACTTGGTACCAGTGCTTGTAAGTGTAAATAGGAATGGAAGTTTAACTCTGCATGACCCAAACTTGTCAAAGTTTAGTGGTAAAGTATTGGTGCCGGAAAATTCCTTACATTTTAGTTCTGGAATTAAAGTTATTCCAGGGACGAGTCTTGCAACCGTTTCACAGCCACTTATTTTGTCACCGGTGGGTAGGAGTCCTGCACAGATGATTGTTGATGCTCCGAAGTCGAGGCCGGAAAGCATTTTGGAATTACTTAGCCCCGCTAAATCAGATAAGAATTTGAATATACCGATGTCAGTGTCCAGAAAAGATATTTCACCATCTAAAGGTGGGAAGTTTAAAATCGGATCATTTGCTTCTATAAGTAACACTGGATTGGGTAAAGGAGTTGGGACACCCATTAAAAATTTCTTTGAAGATAAACCAGAGAGAGTGAAGCCATCAGCCACTAGGAGCAGATCTAACAGTGGTAAATCCTCCCCAGCCTGCATGGAATCTTTGGATAATTTAGTGCAAAAAGTCAAAGGGAACTTATCTCAGCCCCCTGTGTTGCAGTCGGTGATGGAAAGTGCAAACTCTAGCCCTTCTCTTGATCATATTCAGCATGATCATGACTATTGTACTAAAAATCTCATGCCTTCAATGGTGACCAGTCTGTTAGAGCAACGCCTGTTGGCCAAGGACAATCTTAAGCCCACTAAACCAATATTTTATAACAAGGGTCGTCGTGATTCTGAATCCAGTAGGGAGTTTCAAAAAGGTGAAAGTCGTGCTGGAAAGCGCAAAAGACTATCTGCGTCGTTTTCAAAGTATGATTCATTGGACAGTTTTGATGTAGATAGTGAAAGTGACACGCAAAGCATTCCAGAGTGCAGTAAGTCAAAGTCAAGGTATGATAAGTTTCTGGAGAAGTCAAGGACCACAGACCCAAAGGTGAAAATAACTGGAAGCAGTAATTTCCAGGATCAGTTTGTGTATTTCATGAACACCACGAAACGCAATCGCAGAAGAGAAAGTAGAGATTCACCCTTGCCCTTGGGAAACGATCGTGTGTTCATACCACCCAAGCCAGGCGATATCATTGTACCTCATTTAACAGATCAAGATATTGAGAACTTGAAACAGCGCTCAAAGCTCAATAAGCACTCATCCGCTGCTCTGGGTATGAATTCATTAAGGAATGAATTCATGGCAGCAAAACTGGCGAACCAGCAGTTTTCAGCGTTACCTACATCTGAGAGTGCTGAAGATGAGAAGAACATCATCAACACTATTCTGAGCATGGAGAATGACGAAAGCCTCTCTTCACCGGTGAACCGCGATCCCCCCTCTTACAATGAGTCGATGGAATTATACGGGCAAGGTCTAGGTACAGATATTATGAACTTGCTACCTGAACAAATGAACCTGACCCAAGAACAAATGGATCTCTTGTACAGTGCAGTGGATGAGGTACAGAATTCCTCTCCGGCTCTCATTGAGGAAAAGTTGGTGTCTCCCGGTGCAGAGTCTCAGAGTTGTGAGAGTTTAACATCCTCGTTTGAACCTAATAATGAACTTGTAGATATCCCAAATAACATTTCACAGGGTGGTGTAGTGGAGAAAACACCATCACCACTGCCATCAGCCCCTATATCTTCTGTTGGAGTGGAACCAACAACTGAAAACGCCCCACTTGAATTAGGTGATGATGCCAGCAAGGTCGCCTTGAAAGCAAATACTAGTGATAATTCAACACACTTAACAGGTGGTGTGACCACCACCAGTGCTGAGGTATGTGCAAGTGTTGCAAATTCAACAAAAGACGTCACAACTGGCCTGGACACCCAGGCGCACACCGATACAGAGGCTGATGCTGCTTCTAACACTGCTCCTGTTTTGGCAGAATCTACAGTTCAACATAATGAAGGTAATTATGTGTTTTCAGAGCTCGAAGTTTTTAGTGTTTTTGGGTGTTGCTAGTTAATTTAAGAGCTCATTTTTGAAGTGAATTATATTAAAGGTTGACCATATTGAATCAGTATACCAGCATATTTAGGACTCAGCCTATGACTGAAATTAGGGAGAGGAATGAGGCAACTTAAAGAAGAAGTTATTTTATTCCCCCCCCCCCCCAACACAACGCCCATCATAATTACGATTTTAATACCAGAAACAACTCCCATTTGGCAGTTTGGGGGAAAACATTTGTGATTAACACATAAAAACACATTTAATTGTTAATTATCTTATTATTGGTTGATTGCTGGCTCAAAGTAAATCATCAAGAAAGTAGAAGTCACATCTCCTTCATGTAATTAGAAGGAAAATTTCATATGTCCAGGGAGAAGTTATGTCCCACATCTCCCCCACAGCTGAGCCCTGATTTGACATGCATTGATAAGGTGTTCTGCATTTGGAAAAATGTTTACCAATTCTTTTACCATATCTGCATAGGCTTTAAACTTACATGGTTTCATAAAGTTTGAGGTAATGTTCTTGGTTAAACAAAGCCTTGGATGTTTTAATTAATTTGTCATTGCATGCAATTACAGATCAGTAGTACTCAAAATCTTTTCTTTCCTAATTCACGATGGCAATGACACAAAATCTTGTACATGTAGTGGTAAAAATTCAGTGCAATGCGTTTCACTTTACCATAGTAGTGATAACTGGATATTGGAGAATGTATCAAGCATACAGAGCCCTATACAGTCCCCATATTGCTGCAATATTGATTTCAACAGCAACATGTGATAAATGCCTTGGAGTGTCATCATGTGTCATCTACACATACCATATAGCCTGATCATGTGGTTATAGTCCTGAAAGGTGTGCTAGATTCTGTTTCTTAAATACATCATGTCATACATGGACTAAACTATTGCTATTTAAGCTAGTAACATGATTATATTAAGATCAACCAGCATTTTTAACATGAGACAAAGTGATTTATATGTGACAAGCGTCATGCAAAAATGGTTCTACTCTTATACCTCATTTAACAGCTGAGTCCGACTTATGCCATATGCAGCTATAAAGTCACACACGTTAGTGTGGTCTCAAAATCGGCAAGGTAACTCTTGACCAGACTGCTCTAATGCGCAGGCTAGTTTGTAGCCCTCACTACAACCATGTCATAAGACCTATCATTGCATGAAGCAGCTCATGTGGTTTGTGTGTGATAAAAAATGGTGGCCAAAACACTTCACTTGATATTTTAGATAAGAAAACCATGAGATACTGTTAATATCTGTATATAAGACACATTTTAAAAATAAAATTGATTACCGGTATGGACATAAAAAAGTGTCTTATTCAAGAAATAACAGTACTTTATATCAAACTACGTGTAATAAATTGTGGCTATATTCAAGAATCCCAATGTGCTATCAGGGCTAGCGGTGGTCCAAAAAATGTTTGAGCCACCCAGATCCAGGGGGGGTCCGGGGGCATGCCCCCCGAAAAATTTTTGGATCCTAGATTGTCTGTGGTGCGTTTTGGGCCTTTTGCCAACCAGTTTTCGTTTATTTCAAATAACAATATATACTATAGATTTTTCATATTTCTTTAAATGACAACAAGCACATGTCACATCATATTATGCATCACATCACAATTTTCATAGTAATAGAGATATTTTCATACAGCACATTTTTAACAACAAGATGAATGGCATGTAAAATACAAGCATACATTTCATTCACAAAATACATTGCAAACAAATCCTGCTATATACAGAGAACAAAGTAATGACATGTATCATTATTATTTTATTATTATTCTGCGCTGTTTTTTACCAGCCCAAAGTTTGTAGATCACTTTAAAGTCAACATCTTTGCAGTCATTTCCTTCAATTGAGATTTTCATGAGATGTTCCAAATTTTTTACAGTCAAACAATTTCTTAGATCAGTTTTGATTACATTCTGCCTACTGAGCCCTCGTTCACAATCAGCTGTAGACACTGGGGATACTAACAACCTTTTGGCAGCTTCTGCTGATGCTGGATAGGAATGGACATTTTTAATTGCCAAATTTGCAGCAGAGTATATGTCAGTCACTGACTTGTTTCCAGAATTATGGCTGGCTCTTGCAAAATTGGCAAAGCAAAGCAGTTCAGACTGTGAGCCTTCAATTCCTACAGTACCTAAGTAGTCAGAGACAGTGTCAATGTCTGAGTGTATTTGTGGGACTGGGATACTGGGGTCAAATAGATTGCTCATGGCTGTAAGGACAGACCGGCATCACTGTTGTCTGAAAACCTGCTATTCAGACTTGTGACCATAATGTTCATGAACTTTTGGCATACAGACTCAGCTTCAGTTCTTTGTTTGACACTGTACGGACAAAGTGGTTACTTCCATTTATATAGTAGACAACATGAATTACTCTTCCTATGCGTTACAAATTCGTAACTTTAATTAAACTTTAATTGCAATTAAACAGCGCGTGTTTTTCACGTTTTCCTTTGATTCAAATACGCTGCTGTTAGTAAGCATAGTGTGTGAGTAAAACGATCAAATTAATTAATTATCACCTTTTCATTTCAATCGAAAATCGGCAGAAAGTTGTAACATCAACGACATAGAACTAGTTATTTAATTATCACTCTTTAATTTAGATCGATAGTCAGCTTGGAAATAATTGATTTATTGTCACGCTTATTTCCATTTTTAATCTTATAATACGACATTTGCGACCGGCTGCTATTTCGTTTGCAGACGACAATATTAACTGTGTATTCAAAGCTCCACCCATTTTTACGTTTCATTCAACAACGTCACTTCATGTGTAAGCGAGCTCGATTTTGATTGGCCAGCTACCATGTGCACTTCAATAACAATAAGGTCAAGCGATGTCTCGATACCGGTGCAGACCGGTTTTCGTTCACTGTTTAAATTGCGAATACTTTCATTGAAACAAGGAGAAAAATATAGAAAACCAGTTTCGGGTTAAAATGGCGGCTGTTTTCAATGAAATTTTACGAGATTTAAGCATTTTCGCAAATCGGATTTTTCTTGAGCCAAATTCTCAATATTTTCGCAAATGGCTCAAGTGGCGAACGACAGCGCGAGCCCTGGCTATTAGCACCTTTATTTAAAACAAGTATGAAAGTTTTAAAACTTAATTTGTGACTTTGTTAAATGTTCACTTATCAATGACCGTATGGCATAATGTTCAATACAAATAGTTCTTCAAAAGGATTGGGAAATAAACACTTAACAAAGCATGTCATGCAAGCTTGGCCTTAAGTGACATTTTATGTCCTCATTGTGTCAGAATCATTTTTAGTCCCCTACCGGTTTCACTGGCGGGGACTTGTGGTTTTGTCTGCGTTCGTCCGTCACACTTCTGGATCCTGTGATAACTTTAAAAGTTCTTAATATTTTTTCATGAAACTTGGAACATGGATAGATGGCAATATGGACATTATGCACGTCATTTCATTTCGTTCCTACGTCAAAAATTAGGGTTGCTATGGCAACAAAAAAACTAGAAATACTGCTGAAAATGTTGGTTTTTCTGGATCCTGCGATAACTTTAAGTTCTTAATATTTTTTAATGAAACTTGAAACATGGATAGATGGCAATATGGACATTATGCACATCATTTCATTTCGTTCTGACATAAAAAAATCTGGTTGCTATGGCAACAAATAGGCTAGACATACTGCTGAAAATGGTGGTTTTCTGGATCCTGCAATAACTTTTAAAGTTCTTAGTATTTTTTCATGTTACTTGAAACGTGGATAGATGGCAATAAGGACATTACACGTCATTTCATTTCGTTCCGACGTCAAAAATTCTGGTTGCTATGGCAACAAATAGACTAGAAATACTGCTGAAATTGTGGTTTTCTGGATCCTGCAATAACTTTTAAAGTTCTTAATGTTTTTTCATGAAACTTGAAACATGGATAGAAGGCAATATGGACATTATGCACGTCATTTCATTTTGTTCCTAAATAAAAAAAATTGGTTGCTATGGCAACAAATATATATTTAAAAAATTCTAGAATTTCTGACAATGGTGGAGCCGATAGGGGACTTATATTGCTTGACAATAGTCTTGTTTAGCTCTACTGGCCGAAGGCCTGAAGAGCTTATGTCATGGCGTGGTTTCCATCGTCCGCCACAGTTTTCGTCCGATTCTATTCAAACTTGTTCAGTGTCTTTATATTAATGAGGACTCTAACTCTATTGAAAATGGGTAACATCAGAGTAAAAAGTCCAGAATTATCTCCCCTTGAATTTGAGAAAGTTGTGAAATAAGGCTTGTTTACACAATAAAGTCCACAGTTTTCATCCAATCATTTTCCAACTTGCACAATGTCTTTATCTGAATGATGAGTCAAACCCTATTGAAATTGAGCAATATGGGAGTTATAAGTCCAGAATTATCTCCCCTTGAATTGGAGAAAAAAATGAAAATTCAGTTTTTTTATGTGATAAAAGTCCATCATTTAAATCCAATTCTTGGCAAACTTGCACAGTGTCTTTGTATCAATGAGAACTCAAACCCTTTTTTAAAAAGAGCAATATCGAAGCAATAAGTCCAGAATGACTTCCCCTTGAATATGAGAAAAAATTGAAATCCTGCTCGTTTACTCAATTAATTCCACAGTTTTCATCCTATTATTTCCAAATTTGCACAGTATCTTTATATCAATGAGGACTTGAACCCTATTGAATATGAGCAGTATTGGAGAAATAAGTACACAATAATCTCCCCTTGAAATTGAGAAAATTCTCCTTGTTTGCGCGATTAAGTTCACAGTTTCCATCTTATTCTTTTCAAACTTGCACAGTGTTTATAGCAGTAGAGCGATTCAGGCCCTCATGGGCCTCTTGTTTTACAATTGTTAGTTTATATTCATTAAAATATCACGACTGGTATATTACATTACTTGAAAAAAGTTAATATTTTCAGTTAATTCGGTAATAAAATTTTTTGAGGTGAAATCGAAAGTACATGGTGAAAATAGGAGATAACCATAAACACTCAATAATTTAGTATAAATAACGCACGTAGATTGATAATTTTATATATAAACTATGTACAATTCACTATGCATGCATATTTTGAATTCCTGGGTTTACAACGTGACGATGATGATCTACATGTACTTGCGTTATTTATAATTATGCCCCCCTTCGAAGAAGAGGGGGTATATTGCTTTGCACATGTGGGTCGGTCGGTCTGTTGGTCGGTCCGTCCACCAGGTGGTTTCCGGATGATAACTCAAGAACGCTTGGGGCTAGGATCATGAAACTTCATAGGTACATTGATCATGACTCACAGATTACCCCTATCGATTTTGAGGTCACTAGGTCAAAGGTCAAGGTAACAGTGACCTGAAATAGTAATATGGTTTCCGGATGACAACTCAAGAACGCTTATGCCTAGGATCATGAAACTTCGTAGGTAGATTGATACGGCTGGCAGATGACCCCTATTGATTTTCAGGTCACTAGGTCAAAGGTCAAGGTGACCCGAAATAGTAAAATGGTTTCTGGATGATAACTCAAGAACGCTTATGCCTGGGATCATGAAACTTCATAGGTACATTGATCATGACTCGCAGATGACCCCTATTGATTTTCAGGTCACTAGGTCAAAGGTCAAGGTCACGGTGACCCGAAATAGTAAAATGGTTTCTGGATGATAACTCAAGAAAGTTTATGCCTAGGATCATGAAACTTGATAGGTAGATTGATCATGACTCGCAGTTGACCCCTATTGATTTTCAGGTCACTATATCAAAGGTCAAGGTCACGGTGACCTGAAATAGTAAAATGGTTTCCGGATGATAACTCAAGAACGCTAATGGCTACGATCATGAAACTATATAGGTACATTGATCATAACTCGCAGATGACCCCTATTGATTTTGAGGTCACTAGGTCAAAGGTCAAGGTCATGGTGACCCGAAATAGTAAAATGGTTTCTGGATGATAACTCAAGAACACTTATGCCTAGGATCATGAAACTTAATAGTTACATTGATCATGACTGGCAGATGACCCCTATTGATTTTCAGGTCACTAGGTCAAAGGTCAAGGTCACAGTGACAAAAAACATATTTACACAATGGCTGTCACTACAACGGAGAGTCCATATGGGGGGCGTGCATGTTTTACAACAGCCCTTGTTATTTGATTATCACTCTTTAATTCAGATCGGTAAATATTCGGTAGAAAGATAAAAAGTGGTCTTGTTAAACATATTGCTGGTAGAAACAATTTGTACTTTTTCTCAGAGCACTCTCTGAGTAGTTTTGAGAAGAACATGAATATATAACATGTCAGTTAAACTTTGACTCCTTTGCACTGACTTTAAAAATTACCACTGACCATGTTTTGATGAGCAATTCAAGTGTTAAAAGAGAAATGAATGAAGTGTTAAAAGAGAAAGGAGTACTTTCCTTCCAAACTGTTTCCATACGAAAATGTAGATCAGGAAAATAAATTTAAGTGGAAAAGACACTAATTATTAAATACTTTGAGAAAAGTTTCTTAACCTAAGTTGTCTAATAAGTTTTTAATGTCTGAAAACTATGTATTTTGTATATTGTTTCCTTTAATTGTCACAAACCACCTGTCACATAAGGCCAGATTTATTTGTGTCCTGCAAGTCAAGTAGATGACAGATGTATCGGGCAATTTTCATGTTAGTGTCGCTCACCATTGTCATCCTGTGTCTAATAAGTGGACTTGCAAGTTGAATTAGTTCTGATAATTGATTGCATAGTACTTACGCTCAAGTTGACATATTGCGCTTTTAAGATGATTTAAGGCTTGAAGAGATACTGATGAATGTGAATTACAATTACTGACTTTAGATTTACATCCTTAAAATTGTGTTCATCTAAGTGTTGAGTGCACAAAAGCTAAACTACATGTATAATGTAAAATAATGTTTGTTTGACTGAACCTTGTTCAGTGGCTAAGATTATAGTAATGGTTTGTGTAATATTTACATGTGTCAAAACCAACACTTGTTCTTTCAAGATATTTGCAGTATACTTGAGAACACGGTTGCAGTAAACTAAAGAATTCCTGTAATACAGGAGTTTAAAAGTTAGAAACAGTGTGCAGCTGTGGTGTAAATATTGAACTGAATATACTATAAAGTTGTTTACAATAAAATCTATGTTTAGACAACTATTTATTGCTAATAATATCATCATCTTAGTAATGTTCATTCAAGCAATACATGAGTTCTAGTTTGACTTCAGTTTTGTCAATTTATGATAGTGTATAATATATTATTATGCAACCCATTTCTATTGTGTCTCACAGGTCTCAGCTTATATAATAATAATATGCAGGGGACAAAAATATTTATAAATGGCACTCGTCCTGCAGGACAAGTGCATTAAAATTTTCACTCGTCCTGCAAACACATGCACTTGTCCTTCAAATATGTGTGAAAGAAAGATTGCAAAGGACTGATATGACTAACAATGTTTCTTAAATCACTGCTAAAATGCTGCTTACTTAGTTATTCATGCCAGCTGATCACAGAAGAAATGTTAACTTACCGTAATAACTCTATGTTTTCGGACACTTAAAAATAATTATTTTTTTTCGTGTCCGAAAACTTAGATACGAAAAATATTCACAAAATACAGGTGTCCGAAAACTTAGAGTCGAAAATTGAAGTGTCCGAAATAGCGTCAATTGTATCAGCGAGTACGGGTAATAGCACGCGCTTGTAAAATACCATGCCGTAAAGTATAACTTACAGTTATATGTGTTTGCACTGCATTTTAAATAATTGTAAATGCTTAATTTATTTGACAGATCGTTACTACAAGGTTGTACTTTGACCAACGAGTTCAAAGATGTGCATGTGATGTACCGATACTCGCTAGTATGAACCTGTAATTAACGCAAAAAAAGCAAACAATGAATTGTACCGAAACTCGCTAGTATGAACCTGTAATTAACGCAAAAAAAGCAAGCAATGAATTCTTTGTTTGTTCATTTCCGATAGTTGTTGTCTTACACCTTCCATTGTTCGTAAAACTTGCAATAGGGAGCATCACACTTTGTAGCGTTTAGTATTTGTCACAGTTATTTTACTGAGAAGGGGAAGTACCATTGCGGTAGATAATAGCACAGTTCTGCTGTAACGTCACTAATTGCTAAGCTGACCGATACATAGGTCACATGGTTTAACCACAGACAAAGGATTCACTCATGTGGATTCACTCTTGTTAATTGGCACTACCCCTGGTAATTGACCAGTCGCCAACTCCGCCCACATTTTGTCGTTCAGCCAATCAGATATCGATTTTTCACACACCCCTCAGCAACGCTTATCTGGCCGCCATTTTGTCCGACAAACAAAGCGTGTTGTACATATGGAATGGACGTAATTTTTAAGAGTTTACACAGATTTTATATCAAATGCATGATCATTACTGTTAGATCATTATTCAAAATTGTAGGTGCTATACATACTTTATAAAAGGTTATTATTTTATGTTTATTTCTTGAACATATGAACGAGTAATGAGAAAACAAACACAATACATAGTTTAACCACACCAGGTGTGTGTTCTATAAAACGTATTATACCGTTTGATGCACAATATTGTTAAGCAGTTTGGGCAACATAATAATTGCCACACTTGCTTATTAAACTCAGCGTAATTGTCGATGATTAATAAATAACAGTATGTTGCGTGGATCTCAGAATGAATGAACATTAAGACATTGTTAGGTACTGTACAGAAGAAAAGAAATATTTAATTACTTAAATGATTTCCAATTATATATTTATTTTCTGTGGATCATAAACAATGGAAATCCTTATAAATTGTTAACTTGAATATTGTTTTAACTAAAGTTAAAACAACAAAAACCTGATTTCAACACGGCTTAGCTAGCTTAAAGCGACTTCAAGTGTAAAATGTAAGGCCTAACAACACAGGGGTTTTTCTGCCTATTTTGGGAAAAGGAGTCTGACCAAATTGGGAATTTTTATCGACAAAATTGGTCATTTTGGGAATTTTTGCTTCGATGAAACGGCTAATTTGGGAAAAAATTGTGAATTAATCATGCTTAAATAATTCAGTGGTTTAACAGATAAATTTGTTTTTATTTGGTTATTTTGTCTTCTTTATGTAAACAGATGCAATATTGGGCATGTTCAACGTTAATTCAAGTACTGCAGTTTTGTTTTTCAGTTACAGTTACACTCTGTGATAAGAAGTGAACAGTCAAAACCTTATAGCAAATATTTTTGACCAAAACAAACACTGGATAGTCACACAAGACACTTAATTCTTAAAAAAAAAAAAAAAAAAAAAAAAAAAAAATTTTTTTTTTTTTTTTTTTGAAATTGGGAATTTTTTTATAATTTCGGTTTGAGATCAGGTCCGTTTGCTTTGGGAGTGCCTCCGTTGTCCGGAGGCGCAGACAGTGCTGAAAACCCCCTGCAACAACATCAACAACAACATTTCTAATACAACATAGGCCTATATTGATACGGGGAGAAATGTGAAAATTGCAATTAACATATAAGGGCCATCTTGCTATAAATAAACAAATGCATAATATGCTAAATGTATTCAATTCTAATGTTCTTGAACAGCACCGTAATACCAAAATTTCATTTTTAGCCGGATTTTTTTCGAAAAAATCTCGGCTTATAGATTGATGTTGTCGGGCGGGCGGGGGGGGGCGGGGGGGGGGGGGGCGGGCGGGCGGGCGGGCGGGGGTGGCGGCGTGCTCAAAAATGTTAAAGTTCTTATTTCATGGTATAACTTTGGTATGCTTGGACCTAGAGTCTTCAAACTTGACATGAAGGTTGGCCAGGATTAACAGATGACCACTGGTCATTTCAAGGTCATTCATTTGAAGGTGAAGGTCACTGTGACCTTCAATATAAAAAATGTTAAAGTTCTTATAACTTTGGTATGCTTGGACCTAGAGTCTTGAAACTTGACATGAAGGTTGGCCATAACTAGTTAGTAACCACTGGTCATTTCAAGGTCATTCATTTGAAGGTCAAGGTCACTGTGACCTTGAATGTAAAAATGTTAAAGTTCTTATTTCATGGTATAACTTTGGTATGCTTGGACCTAGAGTCTTCAAACTTGACATGAAGGTTGGCCAGGATTAACAGATGACCACTGGTCATTTCAAGGTCATTCATTTGAAGGTGAAGGTCACTGTGACCTTCAATATAAAAATGTTAAAGTTGTTATAACTTTGGTATGCTTGGACCTAGAGTCTTGAAACTTGACATGAAGGTTGGCCAGAACTAGTAAGTAACCACTGGACATTTCAAGGTCATTCATTTGAAGGTCAAGGTCACTGTGACCTTGAATGTAAAAATGTTAAAGTTGTTATAACTTTGGTATGCTTGGACCTAGAGTCTTGAAACTTGACATGAAGGTTGGCCAGAACTAGTAAGTAACCACTGGACATTTCAAGGTCATTCATTTGAAGGTCAAGGTCACTGTGACCTTGAATGTAAAAATGTTAAAGTTCTTATTTCATGTTATAACTTTGGTATGCTTGTACCTAGAGTCTTCAAACTTGAAATAAAGATTGGCCAGTACTAGAAGATGACCACTGGTCATTTCAATGTCATTCATTTGAAGGTCAAGGTCACTGTGACCTTAAATGTTAAAATGTTAAAATTGTTATAACTTTGGTATGCTTGGACATAGAGTCTTCAAACTTGACATGAAGGTTTGCAAGCACACTTAGATGACCACTGGTCATTTCAAGGTCATTCATTCTAAGGTCAAGGTCACTGTGACCTTGAATGTAAAAATGTTAAAGTTCTTATAACTTTGGTAGGTAAAAATGTTAAAGTTCTTATTCCATGTTATAACTTTGGTATGCTTGTACCTAGAGTCTTCAAACTTGACATAAAGGTTGGCCAGTACTAGAAGATCACCACTGCTCATTTCAATGTCATTCATTTGAAGGTCAAGGTCACTGTGACCTTCAATGTTAAAATGTTAAAATTGTTATAACTTTGGTATGCTTGGACCTAGAATCTCAAACTTGACGTAAAGGTTTGCAAGCACACTTAGATGACCACTGGTCATTTCAAGGTCATTCATTTCAATGTCATTCATTTGAAGGTCAAGGTCACTGTGACCTTAAATGTTATTGTTGTTCATGTATATGCATGCATTCAAAACATAACACAAGGTTTGCTCATGCCTTGAAAAGTACTTACATTTCATTTTGACCTTTGAACAATATTTCAGTAATTTAAGTATTGCATTGACAAAAACACGAAAGGTACTTTCCTGTCATTTAAATCAAAAATCCGGCTTCAATGCGGTCATCTCCGACCGCGGAACTCTTGTTCGATAGTGAAATGTAGCAGATTCCCATTAAACATAAATGAAATAAAAATGCATATTAGATCTATTAATGAAACGACGAAATAAGGCCTGTATTATATTATGGTTACAATCAAAATTTAATTTATATCTAAATTTAAAAAATCTGTGTCTTTTTAAAAATAACACAATAAAACAAAGATCTAAATATTTTTAATAAACAAAAACCTATCATGATATGGATGTGTCATTTGCATTTAATAAAAATATTTTCAAAATTATATATGAATAGCAACCGGATTCACTGCCAGACGATTTTAATACAAGATCAAAATCAATATGAAATAAATGCTCATTTTTACCACTGATTTTTCATCAACTTCCTATAATATGTATCAGAAACGTTTCTGATAGTTAACTCATTAATTTTGATTACGCCATTTCTCTCTAAAGCATTTATGATTGTATTAAAGTTGTACAAAGCAGTTTAGTTTAGTGTGCGGCTTTAATAAAAAGAGCATGATACATCGTTACAAGTATAGTATTTCACTCACGTAATGCGCTATAATTGCGATCTGCTTGTCGGAGTTTTCTAATCACTAGACCACGTGACTATGTGGGCGGAGCGATCGATAATTTGGCGACTGGTCAATTGTCATAACGCTATTGCTATCGGGCGAAACCATTGATTCATACCGGTTTACAAGGTTATTTACCCAATAACGCAAATGTAATGGTCCGTTGCCCTCAGGCATGCACCTGTCATGTTCAAAGATGTTTATCTGGTTGTAAAACCCCATGATCGAAGTGTCATTAGATAGCGAAAAAAGGACCGAAATTTGGTAAAATAGCACTGTAAAATATACTGTCCGAAAACTTAGAGACATTAATTATGAACGAAAGCTCGTGTGTCCGAAAATTAAGAGTCACGAAAAATAATTATTTTTGCTAAAAAACGGGGTGTCCGAAAACTTAGAGTGTCCGAAAACATAGAGTAATTACGGTACTTTATTTATGAGGAACACAAAATAAATAAATGAAGACAAATTTGTTTTTTCCTTTTTCTAATGCTTGCGTGCTTTCCATTTCGGATGGTTGAACATTGCTCCTGCCCCCTTTAAAGAACGCTCGTATGTCAGACATTTTTCAGATGAAATTCAGACTGGTTTAAAACCGTACTTCGCAGTAAAATAATTCTTTAAAAAAATCAATACTTACAGTGAATGAAGTCAGATGGTTCCCTGTCAACATGGACGCGCAAAGTTTAAACCAAAAAGCCAATATTTACTCTGGACACAGTCTCGCATAACAATGCGCACCTGCTGTATGAAATTTACAATTACGATTTCCGGTTCATTCGCGTTCTACTTTCGGAATAGATATGCTTTAAGAAATGATTTTATTTAATGAAAAAGAGTCTTACTGGTCAGAAAATACATATTTTAACATCAGTTTTTTTTCACTCGTCCTGTAGGACGAGAGCTTTAGGGAAATTCACTTGTCCTTTCAAGATTTCACTCGTCAATACGAGCGGACGAGTGGAATTTTTGTCCCCTGATATGGTCATCAGGTATTGAGTTACTTAACTTGTAGTTATCAAGTCATGATCAATAGCTTCACACTTAGAATTGAATTTTACATATAGTTATTACCACATCAAATCTTACATAAGTTGCTGTTGTATAACATGATATCCCATTGTCTTCAGAGTCTGCCATTGAGGTGGAGAAACAGGCTTCAAGTGTGAAAGTTCTCCCAGCCTGCGCAGAGAAAGAGTCATTTATCCACAACACAGCTTTAGGGGATAGCACTCTACAGAGCCCAGACCCTTCTGTGAATGCCAGCATGGCCCCTAGCACGGTTCCTAGCAGTCCAGAATCAGTTAATGCAGAGCTTGCTCCACTGAATACTAAACCCGAACCTTCTAATTTGTCCACCATCAGTGACCATAGTTCTAGCCCAAACATGCTGACAGTGTCAGATCATGATGTAAGAAACCGTTTGCCGTCATTGACTAATTCTGTGCCAGCGGACATTACAACCACTCAGGTGTCAACGTCTCTCACCTCTGACCTGTCACAGCTGGATATTCTTAAGAATGAATTCAAGCTTGACAGCTATGTTCACAGTAAAAGTGACATTTTTAACGATTCACCAGCTCCCCTGATCTCTCAACCATCTGTGGCATCTTTACTGGCGCAGCCGACTAGTTTTTCTGTGGAATACCAGGCGCCCTGGATTGTCACTGTAAGCATGTTCTGGAATGATCTTCCAGCTATCATGATCAGCAATCAACCATATGTAAGGTTGGTGGACATCCACAAGCAGATTCTCCCAGCAAAGGACACCGGAATTCTGAAAAAACGATGCCAGCTTATGGCTATTCCAGTTGAAAACTGCACCGAAATGCAGCGATACTTCATTGTACAGTATGGTAGAGCGGTGAACTCCAAAAGCACTCTGATCATATCTCTTGAAAATGCAAAAGAACTGGTGGGATATTACGTGAATCCACAACCCAAGACCCCTAACCCGAGTGACCACAAGTCGATTATCGAACATCGCCGGGAACAGCTTCGGCGCATTGCGCTGGCTAAAAGGGCAGCAATTCGAGCGCAGAAACCAGATAAGAAAGATGGTGGCAAGGCATCAAGAGAACACAAAGATTTGACGGGATCTGAAAGGTAGGTTACTGTTCTGAAACTTGTTTGTCACGTATGTTTCTTCATGAAATGTAAGATAAATATATCAAAAAATAAAACTGATAATTCGTATGTGGGGTAATTAGCTGGATGCAAACATCTTATCTTTGGATATTGCATGGTTGTAAATATCAATAGTGAATAAAAACATTGTGTTGAAGTGTTCTACCCATTCCCAATATAAAGAAATATGTGCACATTGTTTGTAAAGATGTCGAATTCTTTCATACATTGTATCTTTTTTGTTTCATCTGATTAGAAAGTTCTGTATCTTATTCCATGTTACTAAGGTATTGACAAGTTGCTTTGTCATGCTGTTTATTGATTGGATATAGCAAGGAAGTTAGGAACTGTGCACTTTGTGGTCCAATAATTTTCAGGCATATAACTCATTCTCTTTTTGCAAAATTCATAGTATTTTGTATTATGCAGATTCATATTTACCAGAATAATCTGCTGTAGTGTATGTACATGTAATACTTATGGGATGAATGGAGATCATTAATTTTAACACTCTCCTTAAGAGATGTAATGCATACACGTTTTTTAATTGCTGAATTAGTTAACACAAAAATCAGTTCTCTGCTCAAACTACCTTAAATCAACTCATAAAAAGTTTCTCCATGCTAATAGTTTCAACTCCTTACAAAACCCACATGAGCTTTGTCAGTGTTTTTTGGCCTTGATGGTACAGGACATGCTGAACTTTTGACCTTTCTTGTCTGATTAGCAAGTTCATTGTGATGTACAGACAGTGAATGAACTGTTCTGTATCTTGAAGGGTGTTATGGTATTTCAAAGCATGTAGTGTTGTTACAGTATGGACAAAAGTTTAAATAATACCATTAAGACTTAATAGTTTTTTTTCTTGCTGTACATGTATGTTCACTGGCCCTGATCAGGTTTTGCTTTGATTCATTCACCTTCATGTTAAGTAGTTATAATTTAAACCTAAGAAAATTCAATAGAAAATACAAGGTAAAGATGAGTACTGCAATGGTGCTAGATATTAAATATAGCATTTGGCCAAGATACAAACTTTACAAAGAGCTCTGAATTTTTAATATGCGTTTGCATCATATTAATTTTAATACTGTAGAAAGCATCACATTCATGAAATCCTATCTGGTATGCTTGCTATAAGAATCATAAGAAATGCATGGTTTAAAAACTGCTATGATTACTCTAGTGCCAGTCTAATTTCTCACAGAAAGCTGCATGCTATCCAATATAAAGCCCTGTATTTGCCATCAAGTTAAGGGCATTGGCAAGTTTTAGTGTTTCATTTGCATGTGATTATGACTGCAAGACAGGATGGGATGTTGGTTTTAGTATGGCTCAAGTGTGAGGCTCATTTGAACATCAAATCTGCTCTGTCCACATGCACAGTGTAGACAAAGTATGGGATGAGAAATGATTTATTATACTTGAACGTTTGTTCTGATTTAAATTGTATTGTGGGCGAAACTGTGAAATACTTGCTAAAATATCTTGGCAAGAACATGCTGTTAAATCAGAACACAATGCCTGTTGACATGTACAGCACGTGTAATTAATTTATTTTTGTTCATTGGATATAAATCATCATTTTAAAAATAGTATGCTTGATACTACATGCTTAACTAATCTAAGCTTATTTAAACATTAAATCATACTTAGCTCAATTGTACCTGTCTAATTAAATTGCTCATTGATAAGGCCAAAAAAAAAAAAAGTCTTGGTTCAGGGAACATGGCCAGAAAAATGTAGGAGGGTAGGTAGGTTTTTTCTTTTTTTTTTTTTTTTTTTTTTTTTACCAGTCGACTGATTTCAGGGTGAAAAAGGGTCAGTTAATGCACCCATGATTGTTTAAACACTGACCAAATGATTAATATTGCACATGTGGTATTTAGTCGTTGTATATTATTCAATATTCCTAGCTCTTTATGCACTTCTTCAGGGCTAGCGCTGGCCCAAAATTTCTTTTAGCCAACCATTTTTTCTTTGTCTGTCTGTGATAGTGTGACCTTCATATTCAAAAGTGAACAAGCCATCTTTATGAGTCTCTGGTGTTTGGGGTGTGACCTTCAGAATTTTTTTCATCATGAGACCTGACCTAGTCTCCGACAGGTGCTCAAGAGTCTGAATAGTGGCTGTCAAAAGGAGGGTAACCTCAAAATAGCACAAGTCTTTCTTCTGGTACATTTTTTGATAAAATGGCAATGGGTTTGAGCGCATCGCACAGGAAGTGAGCAGTGTACATAAATTTGAATGTTGCTATTGGTTTGTACAGGCTAAGGGCGTCACAGTACATTGATTTTGATTCATTATCAAAGCGAAGCCAATTGTTGTCAAGTTTCCATGACTCTTTGAATGTTCTAGTGTTTTGTGTTTTAATTATTTTTTTTTGTTATGACTCTTTTTCGTCCAACAACGCTTTAAGGTTAAAGACGCCATGTTAGCGACTTTAGAGACAAAGTGGTTACTTCCATTTTTATAGTAGTGAAGATGAAGGACTCTTCCTATGTGTTAAAAATTTGAAATGTTAATTAAAATTAAACCGCGCGTGTTTTTCACATTTTTATTTGATTAAAATACGCTGCTGTCAGTTAGCATAGTGTGCGAGTAAAACAAACAAATTAATTAATTATCATCTTTTCATTTCGATCGGAAATTGGCAGAAAGTTGTAATATCATCGACATAGAACTAATTATTTAATTATCACTTTTAAATTCAGATCAATAGACAGCTTGGAAATAAATAAAATATTGTCACGCTTCTTTTCATTTTTAATCTATAATAATACGACATTTGCGACCGGCCGCTATTTTGTTTGCAGACGACAATATTAACTGTGTATTCAAAGTGCACAGTGTCTGCGCATGAATGACCGAATATTACTCCATAGCTCCACCCATTTTTACATTTCATTTAACAACGTCATTTCATGTGTAAGCGAGCTCAATGTTGATTGGCCAGCTAGCATGCGCACTTCAATAACAATAAGGTCAAGCGATGTCTCGTATACACGTGCAGACCGGTTATTGTTCACTGTTCAAATTGCGAACACTTTCATTGAAACAAAGAGAAAAATATAGAAAACCAATCCAGGTTAAATTGGTGGCTGTTTTCAATGAAATTTTACGAGATTTTAGCATTTTCTTGATCAGATTTTTTTCCATGGACCAAAAAAATCGTTAGGGTCGGGGGCAAAAAATAGGGTCGGTCGGGTTCCCTGAACCAAGACTATTTTTTTTTTTGGCCTAAGTCACCTGTGGATCAAAGAACAAAACAGCACAGCCTATCTGATAACAGGGTCTCTGAAGGCCAAGACAAAATAATGTTGTGGTTTCAGGTTATGGGCCAAAACAAATTAGGGTAGCAGGGCTAAAGATAACAAGCGTATGTGCGTTATTACGCAATTAAATAACCAAAAACGTAATTGAATTCAAAATAAAGCGTACAAAAACGCAAATTTATATAAATTTAATAACGGTATTCCCGTAAAAAACCTTGCGTCACGAAACACAATTCTTACAAACACCGGGGGTATTTTTTAGACTGGTTATTTCTCGTACAAAAATGTACCGAAAAGTTTATATGCTGTCCTTTGAAGAAAAGAAGGCAATCTTTCCAGCGGTTATCAATCTTTGGGGTAAATTACTATAATTATTCGTAGACCCGTCCGATTTCTACTTTCATTTTCTAAAATATCAAAATGGCCACTCGTGGCCGTAGAAAGAGAATCCTCACACACACAAACACTTAAGGCATGTATTAACACCAGATTATTGGGAAAACTGAAAGCTTCTGTGCTGCTTTGCTGAACGATCTGTTGCAAGATGTGATCATTTCTCCCGAGAATGTAGTTCGCCCGTTATTATCGGAGATTTTGAACGAGGTTGTTAAACCTGAAAAACAGGATATGGGGAGTTATGAAATGTACATAATATAATAACCTTAGTAGATTTGTATGCCCCCCTTCGAAGAAGAGGGGGTATATTGCTTTGCACATGTCGGTCGGTCTGTCGGTCGGTCCGTCCACCAGGTGGTTTCCGGATTATAACTTAAGAACGCTTGGGCCTAGGATCATGAAACTTCATAGGTAGATTGATCATGACTCACAGATGACCCCTATTGATTTTGAGGTCACTAGGTCAAAGGTTAAGGTCACGGTGACCCGGAATAGTTAAATGGTTTCCAGATGATAACTCAAGAACGCATCCGCCTAGGATCATGACACTTCATAGGTAGATTGATCATGACTCGCAGATGACCCCTATTGATTTTGAGGTCACTAGGTCAAAGGTCAAGGTCACGGTGACCCGAAATAGTAAAATGGTTTCCGGATGATAACTCAAGAACGCATACAACTAGGATCATGAAACTTCATCGTTAGATAGATCATGACTCGCAGATGACCCCTATTGATTTTGAGGTCACTAGGTCAAGGTCACGGTGACCCGAAATAGTAAATGGTTTCCAGATGATAACTCAAGAACGCATACGCCTAGGATCATGAAACTTCATAGGTAGATTGATCATGACTCGCAGATGACCCCTATTGATTTTGAGGTCACTAGGTCAAAGGTCAAGGTCACGGTGACCCGAAATAGTAAAATAGTTTCTGGATGATAACTGAAGAACGCATACGCCTAGGATCATGAAACTCCATCGTTAGATAGATCATGACTGGCAGATGACCCCTATTGATTTTGAGGTCACTAGGTCAAAGGTCAAGGTAACGGTGACCCATAATAGTAAAATGGTTTTTGGATGATAACTCAAGAACGCATACGCCTAGGATCATGAAACTTCATAGGAAGATTGATCATGACTCGCAGATGACCCCTATTGATTTTGAGGTCACTAGGTCAAAGGTCAAGGTCACGGTGACCCGAAATAGTTAAATGGTTTCCGGATGATAACTCAAGAACGCATACGCCTAGGATCATGACACTTCATAGGTACATTGATCATGACTCGCAGATGACCCCTATTGATTTTCAGGTCACTAGGTCAAAGGTCAAGGTCACAGTGACAAAAAACGTATTCACACAATGGCTGCCACTATAACGGACAGCCCATATGGGGGGCATGCATGTTTTACAAACAGCCCTTGTTATTATTTTTTTATGTCATTCCCTAAATTACCCAATTGAGTTAAAAAAGCGGGGGTAAAAAACCCAATTAAGCTCAAAAGTAGGGGCTAAATTTTTTTTTTTTTGCTAAAACTCTATTGACATTACAAAAACCCTATTGTTGTCAAAACAGGGGTTGAAAAACCCAATTACCCCAAAAATTATCTAAAGCCCTGGGTAGGTAGGTTGAAAAAACATTTTATTTTTGTTATTTTATTTTGTTAAATGGCTTTTTTCTGATTCATGCAAAGGCAATCTAGCACAAAAACCATTTTAAGTGCTGATTAGGATGAATGGTGAATTCATGACTTCAACTTGGCTGTAGCCATGCATTGACTTTTTATCCATATCAAGAACAAACTTCAGAAAAAAAATTAATAGAAAGAAAAATTCTATAAATGTTGATGGATAAAAACAATTTGTCCTATTGGGATATCGTACAGGTTGTCCTCTTCTTGTTTTGTCCATGGTCCTCCTGAAATGATAAAATGGACCTACAGGTTTAAAAACAGAATATAAAACAGAAACACAAATTTTCTTAAAACATGCACAGAGCAATTAAAAACTCTGATTAAGAATATTTGCATACATATTTTGCATCACTTGATATTAAATATGTAAAACACTTTTATATTTAAAAAAAAATAATTGAAAATTGTGCTGTCATTGTGTACCATCTTAGTTTGACATGGGTTCCCATAGGCATGACTTTTCATGAACTTTATGGACACTGGTTTCCCGTAGCTTTTCACACAAAAAATAGGGCATGGGTTCCCCTAGCTTCTCAGGAAAATTCTGGGCATTTCATGTAAAATTTGGGCATGGGTTCCCTCTACTAAGTCTAGACTTAACACAAAAAATGAGCATAGGTTCCCCTAGCCTAGACATTTATTGAAAATGTGTGTGCATAGTTTCTTTTAGCTTTGGCATGGGTGGATTTTCAATACAAGCTGTGACAAGAGAAGTACTGTTTAAATTTATGGAATTTGTTGAGAGCTTTGGTTGTTTCGTTTATCCTAATGAAAACACCAACACTCCTGTGCAGAAATGTTTAGATATGTACATAGACTTACCTCAAGATTTGTGCATATACAAAAACAACCACCTTTCCTATACATTTTTACAGTTAAAAAAATCACTGTTTTACCCCACCCACCATGAAAAACATACCTTCAGTCGCGGCAAGAGACACCTCAATAAACCCATCTTGGTGACATCTCAAGATAGATTTGATTTTGTTGAAAGTCGTCTTGGAACTGAAGGCTTTAAAAGCCCTGAATTCCGGAGCATGATTGCACTTTTTACGTAAAACATTAAATAAAAATGACGAAGAAGATGATTTCTCCATTGCGTCGCAGACGCTCTATGCATTTAATATGTAAAGCACCTCACCGATGAGGCTAATGGTGCGTGCGTAAAAATCGCAATCTTTTTAAAATGTTGGCGTAACTAAAAAATGTTCAACCGGTACAGTTTTATTTTACCGCGAATCTTTTGGCTTTTAATGTTGAATAAAATGGTGTAGGGTCACAGCAAAATTACAGGCTTGGTCTGGGAAATGTAACCACATTATTTTGTTTTGGCCTAATGCATAATAAGCTACATGTGTAATAAGGTACTTAGTCCATTGTAAACACAGGCTATTCAAGTAGAAAACCACTGTATTCATTTCTTTGTGAGCAAGTTTATTAGTAAGTTTGGTTTATATTTGGGTCATAGCAGTATTTATATGTGCTGTATTTTGTGCATGATTTCTCAAATTAAGTAACCAGGCTTGCCTTAAAAAAAATACACAAATGTATTTTTTTTTTCATTTTCTTAAGAAACTTCCCTATCTGTCCAATGTTTCAGTTGCTTATTTGCATAGTCTTCCTCAAATGTAACATTATGCATGCAACTGACTGTCTGAGATACAATGGTAAATTGTTATCTTAACATTTGATGTTGACTTGTGTTGACTATTTTATGAATATTTAGTTTGAAGAACTGCTATGTTTTATTGCCATATTTATGCCCCCCTTCGAAGAAGGGGTATATTGTTTTGGACATGTCGGTCCATCCGTATGTCCGTCCGTCCGTCCGTCCACCAGATGGTTTCCGGATGATAACTCAAGAACGCTTAGGCCTAGGATCATGAAACTTCATTGGTACATTGATCATGACTTGCAGATGACCCCTATTGATTTTGAGGTCACTAGGTCAAAGGTCAAGGTCACGGTGACCCGAAATAGTAAAATGGTTTCTGGATAACTCAAGAACACTTATGCCTAGGATCATGAAACTTCATAGGTACATTGATCATGACTCACAGATGACCCCTATTGAATTTCAGGTCACTAGGTCAAAGGTCAAGGTCACTGTGACCCAAAATAGTAAAATAGTTTCTGGATGATAACTGAAGAACGCATACGCCTAGGATCATGAAACTATATCGTTAGATAGATCATGACTGGCAGATGACCCCTATTGATTTTGAGGTCACTAGGTCAAAGGTCAAGGTCACGGTGACTCCACTTAGAAAAATGGTTTCCAGATGATAACTCAGCAATGGTTTCTCCTAGGATCATGAAACTTCATAGATACATTGATCATGACTTGCAGATGACCCCTATTGACTTACAGGTCACAAGGTCAAAGGTCACGGTGACTTGACACAGTGAAATGGTTTCTGGATGATAAGTCAAGAAAGCTTACCTAGGATCACGAAACTTCATAGGTACATTGATCTTGACTCGCTGACTCGCAGATGACCTCTTATGATTTTCAGGTCACTAGGTCATAGGTCAAGGTCACAGTGCCAAAAAACGTATTCACACAATGGCTGCCACTACAATTGACAGCCCATATGGGGGGGGGGGGGGGGCATGCATGTTTTACAAACAGCCCTTGTTCAGTATGATTTTGAGTTTTTATGCCCCCCTTCGAAGAAGAGGGGGTATATTGCTTTGCTCATGTCGGTTGGTCGGTCGGTCTGTCGGTCCGTCCACCAGTTGGTTGTCAGACGATAACTCAAGAACGCTTGGGCCTAGGATCATGAAACTTCATAGGTACATTGATCATGACTCGCAGATGATCCCTATTGATTTTGAGGTCACTAGGTCAAAGGTCAAGGTCATGGTGACCTGAAATAGTAAAATGGTTTTTGAATGATAACTCAAGAACTCATACGCCTAGGATTATGAAACTTCTTCATGGGTAGATTGATCATGACTCACAGATGACCCCTACAGATTTTGAGGTCACTAGGGGAAAGGTCAAGGTCACGGTGACCTGAAATAGTAAAATGGTTTCCGGATGATAACTCAAGAATGCATACGCCTAGGATCATGAAACTTCATGGGTAGATTGAACATGACTCGCAGATGACCCCTTTTGATTTTGAGGTCACTAGGTCAAAGGTCAAGGTCAGGGTGACCCGATATAGTAAAATGGTTTTCCGATAATAACTCAAGAACTCATACGCCTAGGATCATGAAACTTCATAGGTAGATTGATCATGACTTGCAGATGACCCCTATTGATTTTGAGGTCACAAGGTCAAAGGTCAAGGTCACGGTGACCCGAAATAGTAAAATGATTTTCGGATGATAACTCAAGAACGCTTTTGCCTAGGATCATGACACTTCATAGGTACATTGATCGTGCACCGCAGATGACCCCTATTGATTTTCAGGTCACTAGGTCAAAGGTCAAGGTCACAGTGACAAAAATCGTATTCACACAATGGCTGCCACTACAACGGACAGCCCATATGGGGGGCATGCATGTTTTACTAACAGCCCTTGTTTCTCTTTGTTTTAATAGCTATTGTTTAATAGCTTAACATAGTACAATGCAGCCCAAGGGAGATAAATTACAGTTAGTATGTCAAGTTATAAAATTAATACAATAGCTGAGGCTTTCTTATTGATTTTTTTTATGAAAAAAAAGAAGATTTTAAAAAACCTTAACCTCTTGTAGAACAAAGACACGCAATCGGTTTGCAGCATTTTTACTAAATACAAAGTTGGTACCCAAATATGGAATTTATGGTTGCATTAACACATCTACCACTAATCAAATCAGTTACTGTCCCAGCGATAAGTTTCCTTCTTTATAAAATACCCATTCAAGGTACTTTCCCAATAAAAAACTACAAACTTGTTAATTACTGTCTAAAAAATTCCTTAATGAAACCGTCAATTTTGTTCCAAAAGTGCAATTTCTGCAAGTAAACGAATAAATGAGCACAAAAACTGCTTTTCCCAATTGGTTTTGGTACATGGACTTTTCCCAATTGGGAAACAAATTTGCTTTTGTATTTAAACCACAAAGAGACATAACTGCATTTCTGTTTTAGATCGTTTCCATTACAATCATTGTTGCCTATATCAGTTGTGTGCTAGAATGGGAGCCAGCTGAAATGTACCCTGTTTTTCACGAAAGTCAACATTCAAAGCAAATCATAACTCTTCTAACACTGACACTGAAAACCCTTCAAGGATGCAGTATTTAGTTAAAAGGCTTCAGCAATTTACAGTGAGAAGTTCAGTAATAATGTCAACGTCTAAAAAAAAAATTACTGCCAAAATGTGTGTCCTTGATGCAAGTTATTAAAGTTAACTGAGTGATAAAACCTTTAGAACACTGAACTTCAGTATCTATGTGTGACATTTATACAATTATAAGAATAAATGGAATAAGTCATTTTTAGCTCGGCTGTTTTCGGATAAACCCAGAGGTATTGTCATAGCCAGCTCATTGTGTCGTGTCCGCTGTCCGCGTGGTGCTAAAACCTTAACACTTTGTCAAGGTTTTGAACATTGGCTCTAAAATTAAAGTGCTTCAACCTGCAACTTTGAAACTTAATATGTAGCTGTACCTTGATGAGTTCTACATGCCACACCCAATTTTGGGTCCTAGGTCAAAGGTCAAGGTCACTGTGACTAGTAAAAAAAAAAAAAAAAAAGAATTCTGTCAAGCTTTCATTTCAAAACTGCACCCGCAGCCCAGCGTGGCACCCGTTATGCGGTGCTCTTGTTAAAAATAGTTTTCATGAAAACAACGTTCCTCTGAAGCTGCCCGAAGCCTGTCTGGTGTTCCCTTGTTCTGATATCATGGCAGGAAATTAACATGGAATATATTGTCCCATACAAATAAAATCAAGCATTTTGTATCACGTTAAATCTTTGTTGCCAGACCACATCTGGCATTGAAATTTTGGTTATTGTAAAAGGGTACACTGATTTTTTATTTTTAACTTTATTTTACGAAATATTGTGATAAATATTTGTTGATTTTGAGTATTTATGTTACTTTAAAGAATGTGATAAAATCCCCAATATGGTTTAAAACACCACCAATTTCCCCACTTTCACCGTACCTGCCAGAACCATTCTGAATGTGGTGAGGATAATCGCTGTTGTGTTAAGGCAAGTCACAAACCAGTGCATCACGTTTTGCCATCAATAATTTGCTCTGAGCTATTTTCCAATTATGATTTATTAACGTTTCTTGCCATATGCTGATAATGATAAGCCGTACATTGTTGACGTCCAAATGTTAGGCATTTATGGACCAAAATACCTTATTGACACTAGGAAATCTTTTTAGACCCTAGTAACATGTGTATCCTAGTTACATTGTGCTTATCAGAATTCTTCATTTCCTTGGTTTTTCCTTTGTATTTGAATAAAAAACATTAAATACACTGAATTAATGTTGAAATTATACTGTAATACAGCTGTAAAGCTTGTTAAAGGTTAAAAAAAGGTGCGGTTTATAGTCTGCTTCGATATACATCTTCAGCCGAATTCACAAGCTTGTGAGATGACAAGTGGTGAAAGTGCATATGGCATTGTTATCAACAAAAATTGTATCAAAATGTTTGTTTAAAGAATAATTTAATCTAAAGGAATACATTTTTACATAACAACACATGCAATAATATATTGGCTACACATTTGTGTAAAAACAATATTTGCCTTGAACAGTTTCAAAATCATAAAGTTTTCTGCCTTATCTTTCAGTGTGCCAGATGTTGTGAAGACTACAGAAGTTACCTCCCCTGCTGACAGCTCAGAGCTTACCTCCCCTGTGGAGCGGACTGGGTCCACCACCATTGGGCAGCAGCAACCAGTCCCTGAGGCGGGTGGGTCTCAGCGCGCGACTAGACACAAGAAAATAAACTTCCTGGAGATGCTGCGTGGAGACTCGACCGGCAATGCTGACGATGACCTGCTTACTGAACAAGGTACACATTTCTGCAGGGAGAGAGCTGACATGGAAACTGTTGTGTTGGCCCTCACCTCTATGTCAGACATAATAGCTATACCCTTAATTCAAATACTGTAAGTAGAGCTCTGCAGATTTATTTCAACAACATTTTCAATTGAGTTTACAAGTAAGTTAGATTGTCTTTATAATGCTATAAATTGATTAATGTAAACATTGGAACTTAATAGCTCCATTATCCTCAACTGGGCTTGAACCACTGACCCTTGGAGTAAAAGTCTATTACTTAGACCACTCAGCCATCAGTGCTCATACGGAGAGTGGTTTATACTGTATATAAGCAATCCTCGTAATGTCACAACATATTATAACAATAACAACAGAACCCTCCAAATTATTCAATCGTTTTGCGTTTGTAACACTATATAATTTTCAAGTTTTTTAATTGTCAAAATATTATAACAATTGATATTTTAGAGCAAAAATGTTCAGTATTACTGTTTCGAAAACAAAAATTTGAAACAATTATTTTCAATTTTGTCAATTTACCAAAAGGTGAAAAAGTCCCTTTAATATTAATGTCGAACCCTGCTGGGGAAGAAGCCTGCTCTAATACTTGAAATAAGGCTTTTATATTAAGTCTTAATAATTTAATGTAAATAACATATTATATGTATATCAGGTCTGGGGTTTCTGTTGTAAAAAAATACATCCCACTGTTTATATGCACACATTTGTTCATGCCTGGCTAATCATACTGCGCAGAAGCATATTATGTAAACAATAGTTTATACTGCTGAATGTATACAGGAAATGTCATGAATGAATCTGGGCCTGAAATATTTGATATATGCCTGTTACTGCTTGATCCCAGAGTTGAAGTCACCATATTATGGGGTTAGATGGTGTAATTTGAGACAGAAAAATAATACAGTGTGCCCCTTAGGGAGTGAACAAACAATAGAATAACTAACTATATCAGGATAATATTCATCAGATATAATATATGTTGTTTGGTTTGAAACCAATTACCAACTAATTTAAAAGTCATGCATTTAGTTGGGACCAATAAAACCCATTATGCCGTATCAAGCCTTTGCCTGTAGCTACAATAATTGCACTGTATACATTTACGAGGGCTGTGTTCAACAGGATTGATACTAATGTTTGCATTTTAGGCAAGTATCATGTAAACACAGCCTTGAACATGTAACTGATAAAACATTGGTATGCAAGCCACAGCTAACCTGCTCAGATCAATGCAGTTAGTCATGGGAAATAGCAATTTACAGCCCATATGCTGGTGAAAATCAATACATATCACAAGTAAATGTATGGGTTTGAATACTACTAGAGGTCTTGTATGTATAAACCCAATAAATACCAAAAGCAATATGAACAATCTGACTGAAAAGCGCTAATAATACATTATTATTGTCTAATAATCATGTGTAACATCTTTTCAGTTGAAACAATCCATTTGAGTTTTTGCCTGTTTGATCTTTATAGATTTTACATTATTTATACATTCAATACAACTTCAGCCAGCCAGATTGCTTTGTGAGAAATTGTTGAAACTCATTGACTCCAAACATTGACTGTGTGCACAGCTTGTGTGAAAATACAATATGAAGATACGAGTCAGCCTCTTGTCTCTGGGAAAACCCGTACTTCATACATGTGCATCTGCACAGGCTAATCAGGAACTGCACTTACAGCATTGGCGGTATTTGCCAGAAGTCTTCATTTAAACAACAAATTCTATAAAAGCAGAGTGTTATCCCTGATAAGCTTGTTAGGACTGCTTATGTACTGCGTAGGCTACATATAAGTCCTGTTTTCTCAGAGAGCAGCTCATTTGATGCGTGAATCAGCCAGGCTGGCCGTATTGTGAGCCTTGTTTAACCCTTTCCCACTCAGAAGCAAAGTGAACATATCTATGTGCAAACAGCATAAAACCAGAACCGCCTACGAAAAACTTGCAGTCTGTTCAGGCTTTATGCTGTTTGGTGCTCATCAGTATCTTAGGGTTGGAAATTATACAAATGCATCAAAATACATTTCTAAGTGGTAAAGGGTTAAAGACAGCCTGGGGCACTAATGTGGAATAAAATTTAGTGATTTGGGTTGATCATTGTTTAAAAAAAAAAATCATTCCAAATTTTTCCACATTACAGTTTACAAATCGTCAGATGTAACTGTAAATCCATTAATTTATGAACATGTACCTTTACAAAAAATGTACGGCCAAGAGCATTTCCAGGGTCTTCAGTTTTAATACTAATAGTTTTAATAGTGGTTTAATTTTGTTTTCATATTATGCTGACAGTACTTCATTTGATACTGATAGTTAAGTATCGACTATGTGTTATCAAGGATTTTCTTTTGTATTGTGTAAGGCATAATAACTTAATACAATTATTAATTGTTACTTGCTGTTCAAAAGAAGAAGATATGTGCATTTCATTCAGCATAAAAAGCAGTAAACAATGTAGCAAATGGTTCATAAAAGTCAACATAAATAAGCAAGCACTATTTATTTAGGTGAACTTCTTGTTTTAGCAGATACTGCTTTCATTACAGACATAGTAAAAAGGAAGATAATGAGGCAAAGATAAGTCTACATACTTCCCATTTAATACCCTTTGCCATTTTAGAAATGTTATCATTCATCATGCATATGCGCAGATAGTGAATGCCAGACTTGGCAGCATATAACTTTGTTTTGTTTACCATCCATGTACATGCCAAACAGAAGTCTTATACCATTTTGAGTAAAGCGTTGCATCCTTATTTTCAGTGGAGAAGAAGCCAAGATCAAAAGTGTCCCATGATACCTCAGACGTGTCCAGGAAGGGAAAGCTGCCCACAGAGAAGTTCAAGGTGGTACGCTATTCTGTAGAGTTGGACAGCAGCGAGGAGACGGACAGTGTCGTGTCAGATTACAGCTCGTGCTACGATACCGACTCCACTAGCGAGACTGACGGCGGTCCCCTGGCACAGCCTCCCTCTGCTAAACAACGCAAGCTCATGCCCCCAGTGGCCTACCAGAAAACTAGTAATAGTAATGTCAAAACATACCCTGTCAAGTCTTTTATGAAAAACGTTAAAATGAAGGTGAGGCCCAACAAATCTCATCCTATTGCAACCTCTACCCCAGTGTCTGTGCAAGTCAACAGAAACGGTGGTTTCCAACAGAATGGATTTGCTAATGGCAGAGAGAAAAACTTTTTGAAGGTACATTATAAAACAAGCTCGGCCTCATTGCTTGGCGTGCGAAGAAAGACATTTCCTGAAAGTTCTCTGAAGTTGACAGGGAGGAGGTAGAAGTAGGAGACCGTTCCCCTCCTAAAGCAACGGTAGAGAAACTGTAGTGTATGAGGCTCCAACACAGACGTTCCCCCTCCACAAAAGTGTTGGGGTGGAAATGTCTGCAGATGATTTAAAGGTGTCCCCTACACTGCCAGATGAGATACTTGATAGTGCGGAATATTCAGACTCGCTTACAGACGAGGCAGTTGAGCAAGTAGGACATGCAGCTCAAGAGTTTCAAAGTGAAAGCAGTTCAGTAAAGGAAAATACTGGTATCTTGAAAGATGAGAATGGTAATGCAGCAGCATCAAGTTTGACACAGTGCATTCTTAACAGTGTAAAAACCCAGGTCAGCACAGATGACTCGAGACCGGCCCTGAGCTTGATGAAAAGGAAGGAGAACATTCAGATCAGTCAGGATGAGGTTCCTTTGAGGATTATCCACAGGGATGCCAGCCCTATCACTGAACCACGGACGCGCACACAGCTGGGCGAGGTCTTCGTTGACAGGTACCACAACAAGAGGTCCATCTGTGTACGCTGCTACACCTGCAGGAAAATGTTGTCAGTGGATAGCTTTTTGCGCCACTTGCATGACAACACTGGAATGCTGGTTGTGACTGCAACAAGGTCTCTTGGTATTTCCGAAGGGGACTTAACGGAAACAGACCGCAAAACTTTGGGAAACGTTCCAGCGCAAGAAGGGAATTGTTTGACAATAATCAGTTGCCATCACCTGACATTGTGCAGGAGGGCTTGGTGTATCAGCTGGAATCGGAAACTAGTCATTATGGGAAAACAGAAAGACTGAAACAAGAAAGTCCTGAAAAAGCCTGCTGGGCCCAGGATCATACGAACTCCCGGTGTCACCAGCCAAGGAAAAGCAAAATTGTTCGTAGTGGTAGACCAAAAATTGTCAACACTATGGCAAATGGCCATCAAGAGACTATTAAAACTTTGGGACCAAAATTGTCAGGGGCTCATGTGGCGAAAGTGTTGCCTCCCGAGCCCATTGATGGGGTCAGATCAAGTTCCAGAAAGCGTAAATTGAAACAGCTCTACCCATTTGAAGAGTATTCCTTTGCGAAATTCCCCCGATTAAATAAAAACTTGGTGGATAACAGTGAAGGAAATTAGTTATTGTTAACAATACTGGTAGTTTCTGTTTTGTTGTTGCTTTCAATTGAAGGGAGATAACCTTTTTTCATTTTCACCTAATAATAAAATCTTCTAGCAAGCTTTATTAACTTCCATGGTGACTTGTTCCTTTCTTGCTTTCATGTAGAAATACAATCATGTTTTGTTAGTTTTACTTTGCTAGTTCAGATTTTTCAATGATTAAATAAGTTTTCAGCCACTTTCTGCACCAGACATTAGTGATTTTTTAATTTTCTAAAATTGAAGCGAAACTTGAAAAAAAACTTTAATCCTGAATTATCATTTTGTTGATAACTTAAGAATTGGAGTTTACATTATATTGCTTTTATGGTGTTTACAAATGTTATTCAGATGTACACTGATATATATTAAAGCAAACAAAAATAAATCATTGTGTATTGTTTTAAAGGTACACATTACTGTTTACAAATTATAGTGCTTGTAAGGGGAGAGAAATCTTCTCTGTAACTTGCTGGGTGTTTATATTGTATTTATTCCCTTGTATTATACAGCTCAGCACTTGATTGTTGTATTATAATTATGACTGTCTGTATATATTGTATACAGTTTGGTTTTGTCACACTTACAAACACATAGATGTTTGACTTTCAGACAATGTCATTGTAGTTCATATTTGAACATATTTTTATGAACATCACTTGCATTCACAGATGCATTCTGCTATTTCTAGTAGTGTGTTCTTAAGGAAATGTCTGATTTGATATTAAGGCATGTTACAATAGCTTCTGCTTTAAACTTGTTAAAAATGAAATCGACATAACATGAGGCAAATTCTATTCTCTATTTCCAAGAACTACAGAAGGTTTATAGTCATAACATTTTACACCCTCTAGGCTCTTTATATTACATAAAGTTTTTTAGATTTTTATCCCCGTCAAAATTTTTTTCGGAGGGGATATAGTAATTGATCCTGTCCGTCCGTCCGTCTGTCCGTCCGGCTGAAACTTTGTCTGGAGCATAACTCCAAATCTATTCAATGTATTTACTTTAAACTTAGAATATAAACAGATGGCAACTAGGAGAAGTGCAGTGACCAAGAACCATAACTCTATCTACCTTAGTTTTTGAATTATCTCCCCTTTTATATAATTTTAAAGTAAATTTTTGTCTGGAGCATAACTCTAAATCTACTGAAGGGATTTACTTGAAACTTAAACAGATGGCAAGTAGGAGAAGTGCAGTGACTAAGCACCATAACTCTATCTACCTTAGTGTTTGAATTATTTCCCTTTATTTAATTTCAAAGTAAATTTTTGTCCGGAGCATAATGAATTATCTCCCTTTATTTGTTTTTACAAATATTAGTCTACTCTCTAAAACAAATGTTGTCATACAAGCAAACACATTTCGGCGGGGATTTGGCACTACTGTGACAAGCTCTTGTTACTTCTTATTTTCTCATCAGTATATATTTCTAATTTATTGTTACATTGCTTATCTAAAAAAAACTTTTAAAATTTGACAGAAACAAAAAAGAAAAATATATCGTTGATATTTCTGTACATGTTTATATCTGTCATACAGTGGGGTCACCATGGTTTCATAATGTAGAGCACCAACGGTTTATCGCTGTATTTAGGTGACACATGTTCAAACATTTCTTCTGCCTTTTAAGTTGAATAATATTGTTATAATTTCATTCAAACAAATACAAACTTACATTGTTTATCGAAATAAACAATAAATAAAATGTGTATAACAATTAACATGATTGATATTTACATTTGTGGTTTGGAAACATTCTTCTTAAGTAAGATATTGTTTCTGTTAGCAGGTATCCATAGAAAATTCCTAATCTACATCTATTAGCAATATTATTTCACCAGAGCACAAAGTAATAAAAGGAAATTGATTTGATCACCGAATGTCAGGCCGTTGCTGTGTGGGATGTTCGTCATGAACTTTGAGCTTGTTAACACTATAGAGTATAGAGGCCACAATTTTAACACTGTAGAGGCCATATACAGTTTCCAATCTTGATGAAGCCTGGTCAAAATGTTAATATTGACAATATCTAGACAGAGATTAAATTTGGGTTTAATGCGCCCAAAAGCTAGTTACAAGGTCATATCTTAGGTAAACCATTTACCACTCTAGACACCACAATTTATGCCTCGGTCTCAAAGACTCAAACTGGGCCATGTGAGTCCAAATACTAGTTTACCGAGTTCAAATCTTAGAAAAACCTTGTTACCAATCTGGAGGCAACATTTATAACTAAATATGGCTGAAACTAAAATCATTTTTTAAGTGCTAGATTGTTTGAGGCCAAGAGAAAATGTGGGGACGTGTTTCAAAATATCCTGGTCTTTTGGTCAATATTAAAAAAATATTATGCTCTGTCTCAAGAGGTTCAACATTAATGATTCTTGATCAAACTTGGCAAAAAATGTTTATCTTGAAAGTGTTAATGCACATGGTTGAAGCTGGATTAAGTATGGTCAAAAACGTTGTCACCAATTCAAGTCTTCAACAATTTGTGTACCTTGAACTCATGTAAGCGCTTTAGAGCCAGCTTGGTCTTCTTTTTTAAATAGCTTAATTACGTTACCTGATATCGGTAAGTATATGATATCAGGTAAGTAATTACTAATTAAAATGAATTTTACTAGAAAAATTTGTGTTTATGGACAAATGTTTATTGCAGACTGATATGGATGTGTCTCTTCTCAATTTTGCTTTGAATTTTCAGTATACTCCGAAGGAATATAGTGTGTGTTTTTTTGGCAAAAATGACCATAACATGCAACCTACAAGGAATTCCACAGTAGCAAGTACTTCCCAAGTCTGTACAATTACTTGTGACATAGTTGATGTAAATTTAATATTGTGTACACTACCAAGTCAGACCACCCAATAGTTGGTTAAGTAATCTTTCACTGTTATTTGTAACTTACAGTTAAAACATATACATACATTCACTGTATACTCAGTTCCCTTATTGTTACCATTTTCAACTTTGCATTGAAATGGAATGCTTGAACAAAATGAATAAAATGATTGAAACAACCAATTATTTTTTTCTAAAGGACCGATTGCTACTCGTGTCTGCACCGTAATAACGACTTTCCAATAGATCAGAATGCTGTGGAAACCTGATTACTTCGGTAATTCCGTTATTGCCGTTGTAAAACAAACTTGTCTATAAAAATGGTTAGAGATAAGAATACCATTATCATAGAAAAACTATTGGAACGCTGTCATTGAATGCTTTTCAAGTATTAACATAATACACCGTCATTATACACTATCCTAGTCGCCAGAAATATGTACTTGACGTATTCGAAGTTTTTTCATATGGATACTCTTGTGTCAAAGCAACAACTTGACAGTTAAGTTCGTGAAATAATATGTAGCAACGATTTGCGGCATCTAATTTGTTCAAACCCTAAAGCACAAATTTTGACAACTGCTCTATATTCAAAGAAAGATCAACAATAAAGGACCGGCTTTGTTACAACTTAAAGATTCGGAATCTGTTTCTATTCAGAAATGTGCTGATCTTTCTAGTTTCGAAAAAATAGTGTGCATTGTTTCATAATCCACATAAGATAAGTGAATTTCCCTTGAAGCATATTGGCATCTCCATTGTATCTAGAATGTATATAAATTAATGCTTAAACATGACTGACGACAGGACTGAAAAAGCTCAAACCATAGTGTTCTGACTTTCAAAAGAGTTACAAGAACGTTAGATGGAAAAAGATAATTTACATACATGTTTAACAATAACCACACCTATATGCATTTACTATTGACTATTACGAATATTTATTAACTTTTAATTGGTTGGATTATACTAACAAAGTGCACCCCACATAGTTGAACATGATCATGCATGTATAAAATTGTATAAAGCAAACAAGGAAACTCCAGAGACTATATTATGCAAGGAATTCTTCTTAGTATCCATATCTTGTACAACATATTACATATTAAGCTAATATGCAAATCTGTAGCCGGACATGATTTATGCGATTTTCACTGAAATGTTTCTGAGATTTCATTAGCAAAATGTTTTATGAATTCAGGCCGAGACAGACTATTGACTTGATTGAAATATATATCTGCCTTGGCATATAAAAACTTAAAAAAACATTTTCCTCTTTTGTAAGTATCTTCTTACAGGTAATATAAAAAAATTCACGAATGTTATTTGTGATACTCAGTCCTTATTAATGTTCTTACTCCTTATCTGGCGATACTCGCTCCTATTTATTACGTACTTACTCCTTATCAACAATTTGAGATACTCAGTCCTTTTAATGTTGAACTATTCCTCATTAGAAATTTGAGATTATCGGTTCAAATCTGAGGTGGTATACCAGAAGCATCTTAAGTTTATTTTTATCCTTAAATTCGGAATTTTTCTCAAGTGTTTCATTTCATACAGCAATAGGTAGGCATCGAAAATTACATCAAAATAACATCATTATGTCAATGTTATTTATAGGAATACCAAAAAAAGAAATACAAAACATTGTAATTTTGAACTTAAGTGAAAATATTTAAGAAATGACTTAAGATGTTTCTTGAATACGACCCCAGAACCTACACTATACTCGATGATATTTGGAAATATAACGATCTCATACAACAAAAAACCAGGTCTAAATAAGGAGATACTAAGCTCTAAAAACTAAGTCTAAATAAGGAGATACTAAGCTCTGACTATTAGTTAGTATTTCTAAACTAAAACATACTATCTCATAGAAGGTAAAATCCCATAATAAGGACTTGGATTCAAGAACCTACTGATATAAGACACGGGTTTTTGAGACTAATATTGGAATAACAAAATGTTACAGACTGGTTCGTTCAGTAGATTTAGGATTGAGCTCATCCTCGTACTGTGTTTCTACAGTTATACGATATGTCATCTAATTCGAGACTCGATTATTCATCTATGTCTACGAATCCATCATCCAGCAATCTATGAGACCATTTCAATAAACCGTCTTAAGTTGGTTGCGACTCTTAAAGTAGGTTGCATCGAAATTTAGAAACAAGATGTTCAGTTCCGAGAAAATTGTTTAACTTGGTTTATTGGTCCTAGTCCGCTAACGAGAGCTTATTGAAACAGTCTTCAGTGTACCGTAAGTTGTGTTTGGTTACTTTTAAGTTCTATCCGCGATGAAGCAAACGTATGAATATTCATTGATATAAAATGATCCCTTACGAGTAATGCAGCATATTCATGACCAGGGTTTATGAACATTTAATCATTATTTAAATAGGGTATAATGTATATGCTATAATTGTGAACACGGTCGAACATAGCATCATGAAGTATATGTGATATGTAATATATTGAAAAATGAACATACAACAGCACAAAGAATAAATTTTCATTGATTAGTAACAATAATATAAATGGACGGAAAACTCCAGCAGTTAAAGGAAGCAGCATCAGTGTACAGAGACTTGTTTACGCATTTTGGTTTTTATGAATTATGCCATTTAATCAGGGACCTATACAACAAATAGTCCCTGATTTAATATATTTACTTATTAAACCATTAACATTTCAAAGTATTAAAATTTGAATATTTAAACACAATTAAGATACACGATTTATAAACTGTTAAATAGAAAATGCATCCACCTTAATTTGAACCCGGAACTTTTGGAAGCAAAGCCTTACTCGCTGCCGTTGGGCAATCAGACCTGGTTTGCAGTTATTATGTTTATTATCCACTGCACTGGGATTCTGCCATATAGCTATCCCGCTCCCACCCCTGATTGCGAAATAGTTTGGGTACGAGGATCGTGATTGTGCATGTGTTGAAGCACAACGTACCTTGCATCTCTGTTAAAGTCTCATTTGAGAGATAGTTTATAGGTTTAGGTGAGCGAGGGATCGAAACGTTCGACCCTGAGTTATTTTTTGCACAAGTATGTGACCACTTGAATGCCCAGGCTACGCACAGTATATGCAATGACATAGTTACGTGGACCGACAGCTGTTTACTGTACATGCAGCATATATCGTGTAACATAGTATTCTTACAAATTAAACTAGATCGAGATTCCCCCCTGTACGTCGATAATCCAAACTCAGCTGGATAATTCAAACTGAAGAAAAAAAAATCGATCGAAACTGAAACTGAAAGTTGGTGATTATTTTATCATTTGTGCTAATTGAGCAACTATAAGGACGTAGTTATCACCCGCCATAGGCGGAGGGATATTGTTTTGGCGTTGTCCGTCCTCCAGTCCTTCCGTCCGTCTTTCCGTCCGTCCGGAGCCATATCTTGGAAGTGCTTTGGCGGATTTCATTTAAACTTGGTATGAGTATATATATGGATAAGGGGATGATGCACGCCAAATGGCATTGTACACCATCTGTTAATAACGGAGTTATGGCCCTTTTTATCTTGAAAAATGCTTTTTTTGTGTGTCCGGAGCCATATCTTGGAAGTGCTTTGGCCGATTTCATTGAAACTTGGTATGAGTATATATGAATAAGAGGATGATGCACGCCAAATGGCATTGTACACCATCTGTTAATAACAGAGTTATGGCCCTTTGTATCTTGAAAAATTGCTTTTTTGAGTGTCAAATATAACACTTTTGTGTCCAGAAGCATATTGGCGGGGGATATCAATTCAACGAATTCGCTTGTTGTTCTACACATGTGATAATGAATGTCAGACACACACATGCGTTTTAAGTTTTGTAATTATTTAATAGTTTTCTAGTAGAAACCGATAAATTTGTCTTTGGAAAATGCTACTTTCCATGAAATGCGACCTATGTGCTGAATTATTTACACGTTAATTGGCAAAAAAGCGAACGAAAACTGTAACAGAGATATGCGAAATTATATCATGAATTTCCTTTAAAATTTTACTTTTAACACATAGTGTGTTTTCTGTTTAAAATGTGTTGCAGGACGGGTATAAAAGTTTATGGATTAATCCAAACTGATATAAAAAATGTCTGTGGATAATAACCAAACTCAAAATGGATAATGCACAAACTGCAATGTATTGA